>NC_051276.1:8829973-10029973 GCF_015220745.1 Sebastes umbrosus
TATTTGATGAGTTGGGAGTGAGAATGTGTTGGTAACTGTGGTAACTGTACACATTAAAGATGGCGACAGCTGTATCCCCAAAATGCTTAGAAAAAAGTCCAAAATGTGTGTGTGTGTGTGTGAGGAACACCTGCAGTTGCAGAGGTGGAGGTAAAAGAGCCAACATGTCCACTTCTGCTTCTGTGCTGTAACCCAATGACCACCGCTATTATAAGCAGCTTTCACATGTCTCCGAGCACACTGCTCTCCTTCATCTGGGCCACTTCAAAGGCCAACATGGCCTCCAGCCAAAAAGACAGATACAAGGCACAGTAAATCACTGCAGACACCAAATCACCGCGCTGTCCCTCCCATCCTTTTATCCTCAGAAGCTCTATTCTGCTGCTGTAATATTAATATGCAACAGTGCATCTGGTTTCTGGGAAAAAATAAATCCTTCAAATGTAACAATAACTAACGTTGGCCACAATAATGGTGTGTTATTCCACCTTAAAATTTGTTTAGTAGTACGGAATGCTAAACTATCACAATATGAACTGATACAATAGGGGCATTGAGGGGACACTTGCATTATCAGGGTTTTGTGGTACATAATCTTGTGGCCCCTTGTTGTGGAGGGGCCCTTGAGTTTAAATATAGTTTAAAGGAGACATATTATGCTCATTTCTAGGGTCATATTTGTATTCTGGGCTTCTACTATAACACGTTTACATGCTTTAATGTTCAAAAAACACATTATTTTTCTCATACTATCTGTCTGGATTTACCTGTATTCACCCTCTGTCAGAAACACTCTGTTTTAGCGCCTGTCTCTTTAAGCCCTTTTTTTTTCAGTGAAGGAAGTGCACTTTACTATTATTTGTATATTCTGTTTTAAAGCAGCGCTGTTGAAGTCTGCATTGCTTCATGATTAACATGTTGTTGTTGTGTTGGATAGAATAATCAACATATCTATAATTTTTCCTATTTGTAAAGCCTCACAGCACGACAACAAATGTAAACTGTGTCCTGAGTGTGGCGCCAGAGTAAAGTTCATGTGCTCATTAAAATAAAAAAGGGTTTATCCTCTGTGCATGAATGTGCTCCATACTTTTTGAGCATTTTTAAAGAATTCGTGATTTAAGTCAAATTAAATTTATTTTGTTAAATGTATACCATAACAGGGATTCATAAAACACTTTTGCAGTATTAGGAACTTTTATATTATAATATAATATGTGAGGTGATTCCAAGTACTGCACTTCTATGCACTGATTACTGTTCAGAGTGCACTGTGAGTCACCTAACTGACCTTTTGGAGATCATCCCATGAGCTTTAACAGTAAAGCAGACAGACAGTAAACAGTATATACTATTGGTCCATGAGATTATCAGATGAGAAAAGCAGCTGTGCAGAAACACCGACCAACCTCCAGCCCACTAACATACACACTGACGCTCAACTTATCGCGGTTGCGGCTGGTAATTAGTTGACGTTACAAATCTGCTCCAATATAGACTGGGACAAGTCCCACTACAGGCCCGTTTCCCTGTTCTAATACATCAGCAGCCCTTTCCTCTCGTCTGTGCCTGCCTGGACCCTGTCCCACACTAATTGTGTGTTTGTACTTGAGCTCTCAAGGCTGCTGCTCTAATTATCCACGCATGAAAAACACCTGTCCTGCATTGTCATCAAAATTAGATTTAATAGCCAAAGCCCCAAAACAGGTGTGCGACATTCGTTAACAAATCCCTCACCACCATCACCTCAGCCCCTTCCTGTTCATTCACAGCTCCATTAAGATTCCCATCGTAACGCCTGATGGGTCAATGGGTCAGTCCTGTGCAGCTCAGGGCCACTGACTAAATGCTTCAACCATAGAGACAGGACAATGACGTCCATTGCTGTGTAGTGTTTGAGTGGAACGACAACATATGTGCACGCTTTATTGTACAATCTGTGTAAATCCTGAATGAAAATGCCACAACTTCCAAAAACACCTAAATATTGCAAAGAAGTTTCTACTCTTGGCCGAGGTGGTGGAGACATTTTTGAATTGATGGAGAAAATGTCAAAAGGCTGATGGATTCAATTTACTGGAAAAGAAATACAACACACAAGTAACAGCAGGAGATGAGAATATCACATCTGTAAAGTTTTGTGACTGTACGGTTTTGACACTATCTCGGTGACAAAATCGGTCCACAGACAGACATATAAACACCTGGCAAAGCATTCCAACCCTCTTCTGTGGTAGTTCCCGCTACAGTAGGTGTCTCGACGTGTCTAGAAGGGAACCCGCAAATTGCGAAATCTGATCTGGGATCTGCAAAAACTTGCAAAAACTCTCACGAGATACGCGGCCCGAACTATCTTAACCTTAACTATTCGAGGTCAATGCCTAACCTTAACAATCTTGTGAGAGTTTCCCCAGCTTGCTGGTTCCCTTCTAGACACTACCAGGTGTCTCCAGGATCACATTTTGCCATGATGACACACACACTGACTCACACACTGACTCACACACTGACTCACAAGATGAAAACAACACCAGCGCCGCTGTCACAGCTGGTAATCGCCACTACTTTGCAGGGGTTTTTTTTTGTTATCAGTGTTAAGCTACTGTCAATAAAATGCAACACTTCCTGCCGATGTTTCACATTTAAAGCCTACCAGGAAAGGAAACTACTGGCAGACTTTAAAATGTGAAACATCTGTGCAGGGCCAGGGGCGTAAAGTTGGGGGGGCAATGGCCTCTTCCCCACTTCTAGAGATGAAACGGTATGAACATTTCATATCACGATTAAAGTGACCAAAATTATCATGGTTACCAGTTTTATCACTGTGCTGAAAATGTTCAAAAAGTGCTGATTTACATAGTTACATCATTATTTTATATTCTCTCACTCAGAGACACATACAGTCTATCTTCTGTGTTGCATATGAGTAACTGCATTGAGCCCAACAGTTGACATAAATACAGAGGATATTTGATAGGAGTCAACCCACGTTGCAGAATAGCTGGTCCACCTTAACAGCCCACCTTAAGTGAGTCTGAGCCGTTGGTGTTGCTAACTTCGGAGCTTACCCCCTTCACTTTAATCAGCAGGTGACAAGCAAGACACGGGAACTTGGCTTGGGTCTTGAGGAGTTGTAGCATTTATTCAACGAAAGCCTAAACTGTACACAAACTGTCACGTTCACGTCTATAACGTTACTGATAACTTCATACATACCATCGGTCTGTGACACACACGCTTGCTCCCTCTCTCTCTCTGTCTCTCAACCGCACATTTGATAACATTACCGGCCAAACGGCTTGCAATACACTGGCTGGTGGAAACCCGTCTTGTCTCGTCACCCCAAAAACACAATCGTGTGTGTATCACGAATACACACACGATCCCTCTCTCTCTTTCACTCTCACCCATCTTCGAACTACGCCTTCATTTCAATCTCAACTACACACCTGTAAGGTTTCCTGACTGCATCTTGCACGGTGTGGCGCTATCACGGTGACGAATTCTGTCAACAGAAATTTAAACACCTGGCAAAGTACTGAAAACAGATTTTGTGGTAGTTCCTGCTACAGTAAGTGGCTACAGGACCACATCTTGCCACGATGACACACACACACACACAGACTCACAAGGTGAAAACGATTGTGGCTAATAATTAGTGAAAAACAGTGAGAGCAGAATGGTGAGTATGACATGACTCTGTTGTTGTACTGATGTAATTAGTGCTGTGGAAATGTACATTATACCGAATTTATAAGGACAACAGGTAAACATGGAGGAAGTATAAACAGCATCAATAGATAATTAAAATGGGAGCTTCTTACTAAAATATTACTTGTAAAATAATGGACATAAAGTGAAATAAAGTCCCATCTCTGATATGAGCCTAGAATGGAGGTAAATAATGGCCCTGCAACTAGCATACCTGAAGGAAACATGCTTATTCATACTGTCTATTGTTTGACTTTTTATAAATTCATTTAAAATTCGTACAGCATTTAGATGGAAACAAACACTGGTAACCATCACCAAAAAGTACAATGATTGAGGTGGTGGGGATAAAGAAGATCACAATGAAAGCCAGAAATGTCAAAGAAACGTCCCCCCCCCCCTCCACAAACAGGCGGTGCTGAGAGACAGAGTGTAACTGCAGGCTCAGCATGAACAGTCAATGAGCAGCAGGCAGTGTGTCCAACACAATACAACACAGGCCGGCTGGAAGCTGCTCCATGTTACACGATCTGCTGACACACTGAGGTCATGCTCAATTCACTGAATCTCCCAACGGCTAATCAGTGGCTCATCCCTCTCCATCACCGCTCCACCCAGCCCTCAGCTCTGCCACTTCTCCGTGCTGTGAACTGTCTATCAAGAACACCCAATTTTATTTTAATGTCGGGCCCCTGATAAAGCTATTTTAAATCTTGATAAAGCTGCATTGATCTGTTACAAAACAGAGAGAAAACAGACGGGATGTTATTTCTGTCCATTACGTTTGTTTTTTTAAATGAACCTGTAATCGTGTGTTTGTCCGTCGGAACAAACACAACTCTGCTGGAGACGCTAATTAGCTGAAATAAGGTCAGGGAGACACAGGAGTACCATGTCACACAGTTGTAAACGTAGACATTCCAAATGTGTCTCAGTTGCAGCGTATGTGTATGACATCAGCTGACAGGAAGTAAACATGGACCCAAGCTGTTGCCTAGCAATGCATCAGTCAGAGACGGTCTGAAGTGAACCCTTTATTTCTTCACAACTGGAGCTTCAGTAATATCTGATCAGATAGAATAATAATATCAATAAAGTTTATTAATAGAGCGCTTTTCATCCAAGAGATGTAGCTCAAAGTGCATATGTACAGTATACTGTATATATATATTTTTTATTATTACTTTTTATTCAATTATTAATCGATTAATCCAAGTAATAATCAACAGATTGATCGGTTATCAAAATAGTTGTTAGCTGCAGCCCTAACTTCAGGATGCTAACATGCTCACAATGACAATTAGGGTTGCACAGATCCAATCTGCCAGATGTGACTGATCCACATTAAATACAGGTTCTTTGTAATGTCAGTTACTTTCATTCAACTCAGTTTTTATTGGCACAGCGATCCCTGACCTCATGTTACCGTCCATAAAATGATTGGACACTTCTTGGGATTGATTACTTGATATCAGATATTGTCATCATCATCTCTGGTTTTGAGGGACAAAGCTCATCTTCCAAAATGTCACACTGTCCTCAAACTGAACTATACTGCACTGGCATGACATGACAAGGCCAAGGTTACATAATTTACTAGAATAAATCATTTACTCCTCGATGCTCACTAGAACACCTGTCTGTCTCCTGTGAGCCATCTCACGTCACTGCTGCCACCGTAGACGTACACAGGCACTGGTCTCATGTCTGAAACTATTCCCAGAGTTACAACAGAGCCCATCCTCCTCCCAGCGCTCCGAAATAGACCCCGTTGAGGAAGTCAGAATGCTACCCAAGAGCAGAGGTGTTTATCAATGTCAGACAAGCAGCTGTCAGACATCTGATATTAAAATGCTGCTTCGCGCTATGTCAGGCAGCTGCTTAATGCTCTGTTTATAGACCCTTTTTTTTTTTTTTTTCAAGCTCCATTAATTTATTCTTTGCCAGAGGTTAGGGCTCTTAAAAAAGTTAAAGCTAAACAAGAAGCATGTGATACTGTAGGTCATTAAAACCTTAGCTGATGTTAATTCTAACTTATTAGGATTCAAAGAGCAGCACCAGTCACAAAGTCCAGCAGACAAAACACTACTGAGATGATATCTGATATATCTCAGGTAACAAAAGAGCCGTCATTTAAAGCCTTTTTATAAGCCAAATAAACCAGAACAAATACAATTTGTTTCTCATTTGAAGTCAGACCAAGAAGTGCTAAAGGTCAGACAATAGTTTATAATGACTATATTACTGTTGCACAAGTAATTATCCTCTGATTAGCTAGACATATCAATCTTTTATGTCCTGAACATGTTATCTACAGACTGGTCAGTTGTGAAAAATGTCTGAATTAATCTCCCTCCATCTGCAGATCTGTTATCTCCAGGTGTGGTGAAACGAATCTCGGGAAGGTGCAGAGTTCTAGACGTCAGTCACTTCTGTATACTAAAGATTTAAATGTGACAAATGCATGTGTTCATTTTAATACTCTCTTAAGACTCTGTGTTATGCAGAGCTAATGAAGCTGAGGACAGCCTGTCCACAATAGTCCTCTCTCCGTATCTTCAACCAGTACTTCTGTGTATATCATCTTTTTGCAACACTTTTCCCAAAGTTATTGCAAAAAGCACTAGAGTGGAATCATGACTAATTATTTGATATATGTCTGTATAGAAAACTAAGTAAATATTAAGACAGTCATGTAAACAAGATTATAAAGGGGTTTGTGCAATATTAAAAAAATGTTTAAAAAAATGAAACTAATACACTCAAGTGTGAAATATTACGTGACATTATTGATGTTTTCACATATGATGCCTTACATTTCACACACAAGTAATATTATTTAGAATAGGTTGTTGTTACTGAACATATGGCCGGTGCATCAAATCATTACAGCATTACACTTGTAAAAAGAGAAACCGAGAGCTGGCCATCTTATAGGACAGATAAGAGGAACATAATCTGGCTGCTGCCATGTTTGGGATGCCATGTAGGCCTATTTGTGTTGCGTTACTGTGCACCTCCTGTACATGAACGCCAGCTTTTCTGTATTCTTGTCAGTAAGTATCCAGTGTGCGGCGGTAAGAAGAAGTGCACTGCTTTTGAAGCAATGACAGGAGCTGATTTTTATGGGCTGTCGTTGATGTCAGATTGTACTATAGATACTGATAATATATTTCTCTTATACCAGCTAGCTACAAAATACCAAACGTAGTCACCCACACTCTGTCTGCCTCAGGCTATATCTTATCTCCAACCACTGAATGCAGCATGTACCATTTACCACTAATTCAAAAAAACATAACTCTGAATGTTGGAATTGATGGTTATTAGGGATGCACCGATTTATCGGACAAACATCTGTATCGGCCGATGGCAGTAGCCGATGTTTATCTGTTGTGTTGCATCAGTTTAGCGCCGGCTAAAGGTTGTGTTGGTTAATTGCGGTCGGAATCAACAACAGTACCAGTAACCAGCTGCAACAGGTCCGAGGCTGCACCAGCAGAGGTGACGTTCTGCCACTACAAATCTGCTAGTCTGCGATCACAGATGGCATCGTTCTCTCGGACAGATTAAAAAATGAAAATGAAAAATGCTAAAATGGGTCGCCAAATACAATTGGGCGGTCGTTAATATACCTGGGCGGCCTGCCCAGGTTATGTCTATGTGTGGAAACGCTGCATGTTTCTAATCGCTTTTACATACACATTTAATTATACTTAATTTATGTTTCACATAACAAATATTTTTGTTGGGCTATGTAAATATTCAAACATTTTTCTCATTGAGTAGGTAGTGGCAGCTAAAAAGGCTTTTTTTAAAGCAGTTATTTAAAAAAAAGAATATTTTTCATATGAAAAAGGTTATATTAAAGGTTGTTTCATAAATGTATATGATTGAATTTTGCTCATTCAAAGATAGTATAATGAAATGCTGAATGACTTTAAAACAGCTCAGTTATTTTTTTTTATTTTTTCTTTGCTATCGGCCAAATTATTATTTTAAACATCGGTATCGGCCCAGAATTTTGCAATCGATGCATTCCTAATATACAATCTAATCTGATATAATGGATGAATGCATTTTAATGAATGTGTACTGAAGACACAGAGAGGATTGTTGTTTAAGTTTGAGTAAAGAGTCAAAGCAAAAACATGTGGGAAAACATGAAGTTGAAAGTTATTTGCTCACCTGACAGGTTGAACAAAGTCCAACAGACACCACAAACGACGCAGCATGAAAAAGAGAGAAAAGGGACGGATTTAGACTGTGTTGCAGACATGAATTATGGAAAAGAAAAAAATGCTTTAATAGTTTTATTACAGTATTATGGGCAGTTTAATCATGCACAGTAAAAAAAAAAAATCGTCACTGAATATGAACACAGCAACAGATTCTCACTCCCAACTCGTCAAATACGGCAGCTTGGTCAGTGGCCCTACTAAGCTTCAAACTATGTTGCTCTGGGAATCTTTAGAACCTTTTAGCACCGACGTCATGATTACATCACAGTGTTAGCTGGAGGCAAAACATAGGACAGACTGGAGGCAAACACGAATCACCTCAGAGCTAAAGTTACACATCCAAAATGTCATCTTGCTGTGTTGTTGCCAGAATCAATATCACATACTTTTGAGATGACAAACTGTGATTTGAGGCTCTAGCGAGCTACAATACTGGCGAAGCATTTCAGAGATAGTTTAGTTTTGCTAGCTTAGTTGTATGTCAACACTTGACGTCTGACTTTGTACATGTCATTACTGTGGCCCATTTAATATGAGAACATCCACAACTGTCAAGTTGGTTTTTGCATTGTAACACTTCACATTACTCAGAAACAAGATAAAAATGAAGAAGTCCTGCACTGATCGCCTCTTAATGCCACGTTACACTAGAATTGATAAGTTGGATGAAGAGCAAACGTGGGTATACTGCTGACAAGCTGGAACTGCACAAAGCCGAGTGTCAAACCACATTTGAAGGAACCAGTTGTTCACATGAATGTATGCTACATGCTCCAATCATACCGACAGGTTTGCTATAAATAACAAAGAGCGTGAGACGAACCAGATGTAGAATTATTAATATGTGTCCTGGAAATGCAGCACATACCTGACTGAGCTAATCTTTACCATTTGCCCTCTTATAGTTTGATAATGAGTCACTATCATTGCTGTTGCACCACCCGAAAGTCACAAAGCGTCCGTGACATGTTGCTCAACACAATAGTTTTGTAATGGGTCACAAATGTCTACCTAAGGCGTCTGCTGTTCGCTCTATAGCTTGTGGATACAGAGACAGATCCATCATGCTGAGTCACCTTTAACAACATCTTTATAAACCCAGGCTTAACCTTTAAATGAATTCCGCAATGATTGCAAGATGGTTGTGTAACTATCAGAGGAAGTGTTGCTGGAACAGTGACAGGACATTTAGAGAACAACAATTTCAGTCCCCCCTATAAGTGCAGCTATACCCCCAAAATAGTTCTGAAATAATGTCAGTGTTCACTAGTGCTGAGAAAAGAATAGAATCATTTCATTGTTGTTAGGGAGCACAAAACAAAGCTTTTTATATGTATTCTATAAACTTAATAGCCAAAAGTATGTGGACACCAACACAATGTATGTGGACATCATGCGTGGTAGTTGAACGAGTGATTAATGGGCATTAATGTGCAGCTATAACAGCTTCCACTCTCCTGGTTTCAGGCTTTCCAGCAGATGTTGGATCCTGGCTGCAGGGATTCACTCCCATTCAGACAAAAAGAGCATCAGTGAGGTCCAACACTGATGTTGGGTGATCACGTCTGGCTCGCCGCAACAATTTCGAGACAGCACTTTTATCTATTCATCCATAAAGGACTATACTTCAAAAATGACCACCTTATTTCTTGTCACTCCTGTGCCTAAGGTATTATATTTATAACACCCGTTCTCAAGTCTGGTTTACAGTAAATACTAATTTTGGAAAGACAGATTTTAGATATGTTGTCACATTTGTTTAGAATAATTTACAGAGAAGACTGAAACTGATATTGATATGGCAATTCCAAAAAATTGGTTAGAGAGTTTATTGATTTTAGGTATGACATTCATCTCCTTTTAATACCTACGCCAAGGATATTTCAGAAACCATTTATTAATAATTTGTCACGCTGTTGTCGATATGTTTGTATATTTAAATCTTGATATTGCATTACTATATTTTTATGTCATTACAATCATTATTATTTTTTTGAATTTTTTTTTTATGTTTGCTCAGGTCTCTCTTGTATATGATATCTCGATCTGAATGTGACTTCATGATTAAATAATGTGAAAAAAAATACTAATAATAAATAAATAAAAAACTTCTGGCATCCTGGTGGTCTTGGAGTTTTAGGCTGACCATGTAATCACATAGACACAGACTTAAAGTGCTCAGAAATCATAAACGCATCATAAGGAACAACTTCTCCCCTCTCTAATAAAGACACTACCTCAACTACTGCTGTGTGTGTGTGTGTGTGTGTGTGTGTGTGTGTGTGTGTGTGTGTGTGTGTGCGTGTGCGTGTACGTGCGTGCGTGCGTGCGTGCGTGCGTGCGTGCGTGCGCGTGTGTGTGTGTGCTTTCTAAATTAGAAATCAGTGAAAGAGGGGAAAGTCTTCATGGAGCCATTAATTGTGTAATGTTTAACTGTTGTGAAAGGCTTGGCTTAATGTACAGTGATAAAACATTACTTCCTCTACTTTTAATTAACACATCCTGTGGATACACTCTGTACTCTCTCTCCTGCCTGACCTGCCACGTTGACCTCTGTGATCAACACATACATCCATTTAAACATTAACTCCAGTTTTAATGACACAGACGCAGGTGTGATTAAAAGCCTGCAGGTGCTTTGCCTGCAGGTGCTTTGGATTGGTTTAGTGGAGCAGCAGCAGCAGGCCTCAGGGCCTGGATGGGTCACCAAGGTAGCCATCTGGAGCAGAGCTCAGCATAAGTGGAGGCTGAATTAAATCAGCTGCTGCCCCACAGGAACAAATGAACATCAAGTTAGTTAAAACAGTTACGAGCGAAACACTGTGTAAACTGGCTCTGATTTGTGGTGGTTTAATCTTACCAGCTAACGTTGTTTCCACTGTGCTTTGTATACCGTACGTTCTCAGTCTACACTGTCAAGTGTAGTCACACTGTCATTGTGTGGTAAACAGTTGCAATGACAGACCTCTGACCTCAAGATATGTGAATGAAAATGGGTTCTACGGGTACCCATGAGTCTCCCCTTTACAGACATGCCCACTTTATGATAATCACATGCAGTTTGGGGCAAGTCGTAGTCAAGTCAGACTGCTCACGCAAAAGCACCACCTTAAATCTTCAGAGATGTGCTCATAAGTTTCTTGGAAATAAGTCATTCAGCATGAAAAAAAAACATTAAAAAATTGTTAATCTACAAAACAAGTCTTGTCGACTAAGACCAAAACGACCGATTAGTCGAGTAATTGAGTAAGAGGGAGCAGCTCGAGGCTCATTGGTGTGGTTTTAATCGTTTTCGGACACCAATGGAGCTCTATGGCACGGAGGAAGAAGATATATCAAGCTTTGACACACAACAATAGTTTACTGACATTTTAAGTAATGATATGAGCTAATATATTAGTTAATATATGTTGTGCATATTTTTTACCACTGATATACTACTTTGTTCCCAGGAGGGACATCTGACAGACCCTCTGCACTCCACACTGCCCTGTAATCTAATGGACTGGACATCTTTCAGCCTAATGACAGATCGGAGGAAACCAACCAGGTGTCCACTGGTAGGGGTAGGGAATGTGTGTGTGTGTGTGTGTGTGTGTGTGTGTTTGGATAGTGGGGGTATATTCTTCCTTGAAAGCAAAAATGCACCAAAATCTCTTTTATAATGCAAATCAAGAATTGCGAATATGTTTTTCAGGATATGGTCCTCTGGATTTATTGTACCCCGCCACAGCTTCTCTTACTTCCCCACAGTAACTGGAGGTGGGAATGGAGACCCACATCCATGAAGTCACCATGGCTCACCAGTTCTTTTTTTTTGTTACTGTGAAGTATTGTTTTTTTTATATATATATGTATATATATATTACCCTTTAAAGACATACTGCATATTGTAAACAAGAAAAACAAAAAAGTCAGTCCTAGTCAGAGATCAGGAAGGCCTCCATGATATCATAATCCTGGCCACGTCATGTCTATTTCTACAAAGCATTTATGTACAGCCCTATCTCGGAACCCATCGGCTATCTGTCTGATGACGATTTAGTCTCTGGGGGCAATGGACAATATTTTTGGGGTTCAGGTGTAGCCAGCGGATATACAGGCCAAGATTTCTTGTAGTTGAGAGACGATGTCTACGACTGGATTGTTTCACAAATAGCCAGTTTACGAGCTAATTAAAAGCTAAATCATCATCACACGATAGCCGATGGGTTCCCAGATTGCATTTCGGCCGATGCGTTTTGCCTCTTTTGCTCTCCACACGGACTGTTTACCTGCATGTAACCAAAGCCTGCTAAAATGTGATCAATACTATTTGCACTACAAACAAACTGAATGATTCCAAAACCAAAATCTTGTGCACATGAATGCACCCAGTGGGCATTTATTCATTCAGCTAATCAAATGAAAGTTAAACATGCTGCTACAATAGGCTACGAGAGTCATTCATTGAATCGTTCTTCAACTGTGTACCATTCTGCTGAAGAATACCCAGAACATACTGTAACTGTCCTGGCAGCAGATAATACTTCTGCTGTTGTGTAGGAGATTGAAACCAGTTGATATGACCCTGTCAACACTGGAATGTGTGTCCCAGTAATGGACAAGGAACAAGGCCATGTTCAGTGTGCACATCATTTCTTTGAACTGTTTTAGTTCTTTAGTTTACTTTCACTAATGTTTCTTGAGTTTGGCTCAACAGAATTGAGAGATTCTGTAGTTTTAATGATCTACTATGGTGATAAAATGTTATGTTCATAAAGATTGCTGAGATTTGATGGACCGGAGGCAACAAAAAGATCTGATCTTGAAGAATGCTAGGTGTGTTTAGTTTCTCACAATACTACAAATGTGGATGCACACTGTGAATCTCATCTTGTGCTTTTGTTCAGATTTGAGCATGCCTCCTGGTCATGTGACAAGCAGAGGCATGTATGGGGAGGGGGTAATTATCCATCGATGAGGCTACCCTTCGAGAATCTAGACAAGTCAGCTCCAACCTCATTCTATCCTTAGCTTTAAGTCACGTCAGTCAAGTCTCAAATAGAGCACTTAAAATATCTCCTTTGACTTTGGAAAATATTTCAGCGGAGAGCCATTTTAAAAGAATAGACATGGAAAGCTAATAAAATGGTCTGAAGATTTATGGGAAGAGTTTCTCTGTGTATTATTGCCTTCATCAGCCAAATGACTGCCTCAAACAGAGGCCATCGGAATGAGAGGACGGGTAATTGTGTGGCCATAAACCGTCGGTGCTAATCTCGAGTCTGCCACTAATGTGGACTAGTCTATACGACATCAACCCCCACCCTCAAAAACCACACCTAGACAGCCAGACGGAAGGCCAACACCCAATGCTGCTTCAATCGGCGGCACAAACCTGCCTCGCATGCCTGGTTACCCCTCACTGACGTCTCACAGTGCTCACAGGAGGATAATAACCAACTGTCTAGTCAACGCTCTTTCCCATCAGATAAGCATGTTATATTGCCTCCGCCACTCCCGTCTAATGTGGCTTTCATCCCAGTCAATACGTAATAGAAAACTAAGAGAGCTGTCAAAACCAGCAATGGCTACAAATGAAGGGTCGCTGCTGCTGCTACTCAGTTTGTGCCTCTCAGCTATCAACTCAAAAATGTCCAGTTTATGTGTATGGGTTTATATCTCTAGTTCCATTCAGACATGATTTATAGGGTCATTTAACTATTGCATGGACTATTGGCTGCCCAGTTAATCATATAAAATCTGTATCCCCTATGCAGTCTCCTCCTTACATGACAATGACTCTATGTTTTCACTACCACCTATATGTGTCAGTTCATATTGTGTTTTAGTATTAAATATTCCAACATTTGGGAAACAGCAGAATTGGATTTGATGCACAGCTCTACTTAAAAATACAACCCGCACTGCTCCCAACACCTCTCTGCTCCGTAACAAGCCACAGCATGTTTCCACTGTGTGTCATTTAAGCACATTAGGGCACTTCAACTGAACGGGAAGGAGCCATTCAAGATGAGAGAAAAAGACGCCTCACATCGTCATCATAAGATGGAGGGGAGATAACGTCGGCCTCGCTCTTTCAGCACCAATGACCCAACCCATGCATGGGAAGGTTTAGCAAGGGTGCTTCTGGGTGTGGAGGTGGAGCACTTCAACCCGACACTCAAACTTTAGAGACATCTTAATCCTGGATGAACTTGTCCTCCTTTTCACTTTTTTAAAATCCTGTTTTTTGCCTCCCCTCCACCTTTCCAGTTTCAGTTTGATCATTTGATTCACTCTTTCACTCTAAACTCTTCTCTAAAAAGTGTCATAACACTGTCCAGCTGTCAGAATCCAGATGATGGGTCACCTTCAGTTATTACCGTCCACTCACAGCAATAAACTTTATGATCAGTGGTTTACTTTCCCTGAGGTGTGGACAAAGTGGACAGCTCTAAGTACAGGTGTCAATGCACTCTTGACGCATCGAGAACGCACTGAGATCCGATCGCTCAGACCACATTCAGAGGTGGTCTGGGCCACATATGGGCGCATTCTTTTAGCAGTGTGTACGTGAATGTGTCCTGGGCCACAGTGAAGGACCGCCTACTCAACTTCGACGTCCCGCTTGGATCGACGGGGTCTCACTGCGCTCCGGGCAGATGTGAGAGCTTGTCTGCCTTGGAAACAGCTTCTGTGCACTACTGTATCCCTTTCGGTCTTCTTTATGGGCTATAGTAACATATTCAAATATATCTCATCTATTAGGCCAATAGGCTATGTATATCAGACTAGGAAGTGCATTGCTGGCTGCTGTCGGTGATATGTCAGTGTTTTTGTACCAGTGCTCTGCACAGATGACACCTGCCTGCCGCCTGCCCACCCAATCTCCCAGCATCCCCTGTTCTCGAAGCTCTGTACACAGTCCACAGGGACCACCGGCAGAACCTTATGTTTTTCTGTTAATAAAATATAGGCCCGACCCAAATTCATGTATATATAGGATATCACTACTAATATTACGTTTCAACGTCTGCTGTATTAACCATGTGTGTTTATTTGCATATAGAGCGGGGAAGTGAGATCCGATCACAAGTGGTCATTCCAGACGCATGTGGAGACGCATTCTAATGCCATGTGTGAACAGACGTTCTCAGAGCTGTCCGCTTGTGATCGGATCATCCGAGACGCATGTTAATGCCAGGCCTGGACAGGGCCTCTGATTGGTGGAGCTTGTATAGGGCCCAAGCGGCAAACCCCGGTGCTGAAAAATGGAAGCCAATGCAGAGGTGCAAAAAACTGATGTTCCTCGAATGGCCACTTGAGACTGGCTCCAAAAGCGAGTCAATCCCTATAGACCCCCATGTTAAAATGACAAACTTTACCGCACGAGTTGTTCATTGAGCCGAGGAGGAGGGGCCAACTTTGAATGTGATGTGTTTACAAGCACCAAATAACGAGTGTTGCATATTATACCTTTAATATCACAGTAGTAGTCAACAAACCAATGGGTGACGTCACGGTGACTACGTCCTCTTGTCTCTCCTACAGTCTATGGTAGGGCCATACATATAAGAAGAATATTCACTCTGAAAAAGGGTTGAAATAACAACTGCAACCCCTTTGTACTATATTTTGATGCAGTTGACAATGTGCAAGTATATAATTTTAACTTGAAAAGGTGATTTCAAGTAGGGTTCATGCATCGATACCGCCCCACAAAGGCAGCGTGCAGTAACTACAGAAGCAGTGACGAGGCACTCTGCCTTTGGATGATCTTCACTGAATACCAAACGAAATGTGTTCGCTCAGCTTTCTTATCCGTGTAAACTAGTAGAAAATGAATTTCAATTCAGCAATTCAGATGCCTCAAGCCTTTCGTCATATCCTCTACAAATCACTACATTCAAACAAATGAAAAAAAGCATCAGAAACGGGGTTCAATGGATCACACAAGAGGTCTTAACCCTATCCAATATTTGATTGTAGCCATAAATCTAACCTCACTCAGAAGGTCTAAAATACCAAATGGTCCTCACAAGTGTGGATGCAAACATGCATACACACACACACACACACACACATGTTCCTATGGTTGAGGAGTGTGTAAATCTAAGGCATCCATGTGGGAC
The DNA here is from genome assembly GCF_015220745.1 of Sebastes umbrosus. Lineage (NCBI taxonomy): Eukaryota > Metazoa > Chordata > Actinopteri > Perciformes > Sebastidae > Sebastes > Sebastes umbrosus. The sequence goes on from NC_051276.1 coordinate 8,846,043, forward strand.
TCAGCCAGCTGGATGCGGGCCAATGCAAGCTCTGGCAAAGAAGTCAGCAGTGTAAGTGCTGTGAGAAGGGTCAAACAAAGTATGTTGTGACGTCAACGCTGGCAGACACACAGGAGCCTGAGGATGCAAAGGCACACCGCGGGGACCGACGCTGCTTTCCCCTCCCCAAGGCATCGCCGGGCTCCTTCATCGCCTTCAAACCCAGATGCCACTGCAAATAGCTTAAGCTGCTGTACAGTAGGGAGGACCTGAGGCCCGAGGCCGACCCGTACAGGCAACAGACACAGTGCAAACAGACTTTTAACCTATGAGTGAAGGAGGAGTGTAAAAATCAATCATGTTGTCAAAGAAGCATTAATTTCTATGGAAACAATGCACTTTACACACAACAATATAAAAGTGAGGGAGGGACTTTGAGATTTGTTGTCAGAGTGGCGCCATTCAGAAATGGTTCATCCTCAGGCGAGCCTGAAGGCGCTCAGTATAGATATCTGCCCATAAACACTTCACAGAGCTTCACACTTCAAAGGGTAACCAGAAAACGAACATTCACTCTCTTTATCTGCCATTTTTTTTATTAAACCACCTGCTGCAGTAATACAACAAAACAATCAAATCAAAGAAATTCAGGGCACCAATTCACGGTAGCGCTCTCTATGATGCCCAATGCAAACAATGACCACTTGGAGTAACTTATAATCACATTTATAATGCATTATAACAGTGATTAGAATGAATTATAAAAAGATTATAATGTATTACAACTATGGGAATTATGATGCTTTCAAAAAGAAAAAAAGTCAGTGAGTGACCAGCAATTATGAAGTATTATGATACTTGACCTTATAATACATTATAAAATGCTTTATAATGTGTTATAGATCATTGTTATAAAGCATTATGAATATGTATGATTGCTTATAAGTATAATTTTATAGTGCTATAAGCAGATTATAACACATAGAAATTTAATTTATAAAAGCCCAACACATTATTACAAGAAACTAACTAACAAGGCCCCAGATTCATTGTGTATTAACTGGTTTGTACTGTTATTAATTGCCAATTTTCAATAACCCTGATAGTTGGACAGTGATTGCCACACCACACATTTTATTTGGTTTCCGTGCCAAATTCACCAGTACATTCATGTTTGGAAATATGCACCACTAAAGCACAATACCAGCTCTGCTGATAGGGGACTTAAGGCAGGTCCTTTCTACCTGTATTGTAAACCCTGTGTCAAAATGTGAATGCCATATTCCTAAATTAATTTGAGTTTTACAACATTTTCACACACAGTAGGGGGGACAAACACACGATCAGTAGGGCTATGTATTGGCAACAATCTGTAGATAAGATACGAATCATGATACTGGGGTTATTCAACATATTGTGATATATTGCGATACTGTAAGCAAGGCAGTATATTGCAATTTTTAAATCTAATTTCAGGAAAACTGTGAGTATAAAGAACACACCACCAAATGCATAAAATCTGAGTGAAGTAGTGCTATCTGGACCACTGTCTGCCATGAGTCTTTGCATGTAAACTATTAATTAAAAATCGATACAGTGTTTTTGAGAATTGATACAGTATCACAGATACTCAAGTGTATCGATATTTTCTTACACCCCTACCGATCAGGTGTGTAAAGTGTTGACATTAATGTCTGGGTGGCAGAGTGAACTGTCAGTTCCCTACAGTACTGTACATCCTAGTTAAAATGGCATCTATCCAAAGTGAACACCACTGAGTGAACAACACTGAACACTTAAATTGAATTAACAGTCACATAACTCTTTATAGACTCAATTAGGATTATAAAATATGGTAAGCAGAATTGCAATTTTTCGATTGCTTTATTTGCGTTTGTCTAGACGCAGCTGCAACTAGCAACATGTGACTTTTCACTTAGTCGGTAGGTGTACATACCTGTACACACACCTACTGTGCGTCAACTAGTGTGTGCTGTAATTTGAACTGTAGAAGATGAACGCCGTGAACACACAGACAAAAAGCTTCTGGTCAATATAGGCAAACACACACAACTAGCTGAGGGCAAAGTAAAGTCTTACCCTCTCTCTCCCAGATAAAGAACAGTGAAAAGCCTCCTCCTCCTCCTCCTTCCTACAGCAGGAGGATGTGGACTCAGGCTGTGTGTGTGTGTGTGTGTGTGTGTGTGTATGTGTGTCTCATTAACCTCAGCAGTAGAGAAGGGGAGCTTTGCCGAATCAACAGCTCTTCCCTGTGTGTGTGCTGGCCTTTTATAGGTCCTGACAAGCCAACTCCAAATGGCTGCCATTCCCATGATACCTTTGTTTTTATAGGGCAGTCAACAAACATCACCCCCGGTGAGTACACAGGAGCCCCGGCACTTTTCTGAGCCCAGTAGCAGGCGAACTGATCCATCGCTGATTCCACCATGGCTTCATGAGGCCTGGCTAGCGTTTCATTTAACATTTATAGCACTGAGGTTGTTAAGTTTTTCTAAAACTCATCTTCCTATACACACACATTGTTAGGACTGGTTGCTTTGAAGAACACTGGATATGTCACAACATTTAATAGGCAGTATATTTTTGACATCATTGGACAAAGACTCCATAATAACCTTGTAATTCAAGCGTTCTGAGAGATAACTAGACTTCTGCACCTCCTCATGGCTCTGTTTTCAGGCTTTAAAAAATCTAGCCCGTGACGGGAGACTTTGGCCAATCACAGCTCATTTCAGAGAGAAAGCGTTATTGGCTACAAATGCAGATGCGCGTGCACGTCCCTTCTTGCTATTCAAGACCTATTTCAAAGCAAATTCTCAGGTCCATCCTTACTCAACCTGTCAATCTTTAGATCTACATCCTCCTAAATTTCTCACTAGTAGAGGTCGATTTTCGATAAGATTTAGGGGAACCAAATTATGGAGTAGCTTTTCACATCTATCAAAAAACTGTTCATCTATGAAATGTTTCAAAAGATGCTAAAAGGGTCAGTTAACTGCTGTTTTGTAATTGCTTCTTCTGTTGTCCATGTATCTGGTTTTTTTTTTTTCATTTAATATGTATGATTACTATTGCCCAGAAGTCAATGTAGATGTTTAAACCAATATCCCCCTCACAAACACAAACATACATTAACATACACACACGCACGCATACACACGCATTTGCTTATACACATCACACACATTTTTTGTCTTTTTTGATATATTTATTGTTATTATATGTATATCTTGTTCTAATTGTCACTATTATGTAGTCATATTGTTTATGTGTATTAATCTTGTCTCTAGGTGGAGGCTTCAAATAAGCCCAGTGGGATTTCTGCCTCTCCCTGCACTATATATTATTGATTTTTTTTGTTAAGTTTGTGTAATCTTAAATTCTGCAATTTTAGTGCAAATTTTTTTGCAAATTTTTTTTTTTAGTTTTCCAGAAAACTGCCTACTAATTACAATATGCTGAAAAGTCACTATGGAATTTTTGTCCAATAACACCAAAAATAAACCAGCTTTAAGCCCCGAGCCACTCTGTACTAGGTCATGTGTATATAACTACAAATAACAGTAGCCATGTTTTCATTCAACTGGCAAGCAAATGTTAAGTAATCTTTTGAAATGTCTCAAAAAAGAAATGCAAATTAGGTGTGTTTCCATCAACTGGTTTAGAGCAAATAAACTTGGCTATAGCGTAGTTTAGTCAGAGGTTGGTGCTAGAGGCTACGTATGGCTGTAATCCGCCAGTAAACAGAACAGAAATAGTTGAGGTTGTGAACCGGAAACAAAACAAGTCGCCTTCATCACTAAAGTACAATATCAACTGAAATGATAAAGAAATTGACCCTGCTTCATGAGGCCCTCTCTTGAAGATGGGCCCTTTTAGGGTTTCACACCAGGAATTTCACAGGAATTCTTCCCTTTTCCCAGGAAAACTACTTGCGAGAACTTTTTTTTATTTTATTTTTAGCATATACGTGTGTGTTCTCCTGTACAACTAAATACTAAAGTCTGATCTTATCACAGTAATGTAACTGGATCCGGCACGCCTTTGGTTTAACAGTATTCCACTGATCTACAGACTGCTGCCGTAATGCTCCAAGAAATGCAGCAATACGCCAATAAAGGCAAAGAAAAGGAAGAAGAAAAAAAATGGAAGAAAAAATCTAACTTTTAAGAAGAATCCACTTTGAGTAATACTGAATATAAACTTTTATCTATTAAGGAAAACTGGTGTCCTTTGACCTTCGCACAAATATGAAAGAACAACATCAGAAAGTTAGAATAAACACAATGTTATTATTAATTATCTGCAGTTCTGTGTTTGAAATCAAAGTGATATATTCCTGGGAATTACTATTTTCTAAATCACGGTAAACCTTCAACTGTAAGCCTCTGTTGAAATCTAGTTTCAAGACCTTCATGACTCACTGCCTACATGTTGCATATAGCTAAATGAATCTGTGTATGAAAACTGTCCACACTGCACAGAGAAGGGAATGAACGAGGGGTTAATAGGAGCCCAGCAGATCTTTTTTTTTTCCTTTCTATGTTAACTGAGCTGTCATCTGAACCAACGCACCACTTTACAGTAAGTAGCCACTCCATTTCTGTAGTGTGTTGCATTGTGGGAGAACAATGTCGACACCACACTTAGAATTCAAGCAATTAGCTTGCAAGCTGGCATTAATAAGTAATTTTATTATTTTAAACAAAGCATGTCGTATTGTTTACTACGTTTTTTAATGTAGTCTCCTTCCTTTCAGGCAGCCAATGGTTTCCATTTATTTCTAGGGCTGTGTATTGGCAATAATCTGGCGATGCGATATGTATCATGATACAGGGGTTACGATTCAATATACTGTGATATATTGCTATACTGTAATCAAGGTGATATATAAAAAAAATGTAAATCTAATTTTAGGAAAACTGTCATAGTATAAATAGTAGTAGTATATGCATCAAATCTGAGTTTAAAAAGTTTACTTTGTTATGCAAACAGTGGGATTTGCATTTGCATTTATCACATCCAATATCATAGCACTACTTTTTGGGCGATCTGAGCCACTGTCTGCCACAAATCTTTGCATGTGAACTATTAATTAAAAATCTATAGTGTTCTTGAGATCTATACAGAATCACAAAACATTATATATACTGTATAACCGTTGGGATTTTTCTTTCTCTAATTTTGCAGTAGCATTCCAAAGCAGTAATTGTATACAAATTGTTTCCTGTTCATGGGTGGAAGTAACAAATTGCACTTACTCTCATTACTGTAAGAAACTCATATTTTTGTGTACTTGTATTTAAAATCAGTAATTTTACTCGTTAGGGTTCAAACCCCAAAGGGGTAGAAACCTATTGAGTTTGTACCGATGTATTATTATTATTTGTCGTCTTATGCCGCGGCTCAAATTGCTGTGAGCTGGAATGAGCTAGAAACATGAAACTTGGCCCAATAACTGGAAATGATGTGCAAATGCTTCTCAAGAAATATGACCTCAATCGGTCACATGGTGGCGCTGTAATTAACTTCCGAAAATGCGATTTTGGAAAGGTCACGCCCCTCACACCATGAGTCTAGCTCCATGTGCTCTACAACCTCCTGGACCATAGAAATCCGCCATGATAAATTTTTTACTAATTTGCTTTATGTGAAAACAGTAATATGAATAGAACTTCATCCATTTTGACTCTATCAACACCAGATTTGATATATAACCTTATGGGCCTCAGATACACATTTTTATTATAAATGAGCAAAATCGGTCAAAAATCATGGCCGCTATCAATCAAAAAACATTGTTAAGTGCGGGGCTTAACAGCAAATTGGCCATACCTCATTAAAATGTGTCCAATCATCATAAATTTTGGTACTTTTGGAACTTCGTACCTTCTTGGGGAATAGGCCTCCCAATGCACCTTGAGGTCAACTCATAGGGGGCACCACAAAAACCCAAAACATGTACCTCAATACCAAAAACTAACTCATTAACGATTTGTCCAATCATCATACATTTTGGTTAGATAACTTCAGGCGGGGCTTAGCAGAAAATAAGACGAAACTCAAGTTGTCTTTGAGCAATCCTGATTAAACTTGATGTAAATATCCTACACTAAGACCTGAACGTACACACCAAGTTTCGTTAAAATCGGATAAAGGTGGGGAACATAGCAGGACTTTTAGTGTGTAATTATTGAAATGCTGTATCCATTGTGATGATGAAACAAGTGTGGACTCCTTTAACCAGGATTAAACCAGCTGAAGAGACATCGCTCAGCTTTGTGTAACCCAAAACTTGTTCAATGCCGCTGGCGGCTTTGATTTTGGAAATTGAGCTTCTTCCTTATTTTGAACTCAGAATTGACGCTTGCGGCTGTAATATTTAAGTATATTTTTTTATCTCAAGTATTGTACTTAGCTACATTTCAAGTTGCAGTCCTTACAGAGTAAAAACAAATGTCACATGGAAAAGTCCTGATAAACTGTGTGAGAATGGAACAGAAGAAAGGAGATAAATCAGCAGCTGCTGGTGTGTCTCCAGCTGCAGGAGGGCAGACCTTCATGTCCACAGAGGTCATTTTTCAATTCGGAGAGTAAACCATGAGCTAAATACCATGAGCTTCCATTGTATTGGGGTGGAAGAAACAAATGGTTTCTCAACCACATTAAAAAAACATGACATATATTTTCATATATCAAGGTTCTGTCTGACTTCAGCTGGAAAAAGGGCTAAAAATCATGTGTGTGTTTGTGTGTGTGTGTGATATAATTCGTAGTATCTTGGACATCTGCTTACACAACGCTGGCCTGAGCTGCCTGGAGTCCTGGCAGGAAATACCAGCTCTGTGTGATGATGTGGCACTTTGAGCCATAAATTCACCATTCCCCTCTCTTCCTCCCCCCTTCCTCCCCTAGTCAGCTCACCCCATCCCCCACCCTGCTTATTCACATCCACTTACCTTCCCTCTCATACTTAGTGTTCCACGCTTCCTTGAATTCTGTACTCGGGTCTTCTATAAACTATGTAAAGCCAGGCTGTTTTCATCAATACCCCGCCTGCCACAGCATGCTGTGTACCAATGTCTTTTTTTTTTCTTTTTTTTTGTAATGCAGGGAAAGTTGTTCAAAAATAATGGCTCACGCAGCGATTTCCTGCCATGTAGCTCTTGTTTTGTCTCACTTGATTTATGGTCTGATTTGCATCCATCTATTAGATGAATTAGGTTATGGTAATCCAATTAAAATCTCACCAGCAGAAGAGCTGCTGCACGGCTCAGTAAAGGGAAATGAAGACACGACGTTCTGGACGAGACCGTGACAGTCATGTATTGAAATAAATTTCTTCTTCCTGCCAATCAATAGACAGGATTTGAATCAGGAGTTGTGATGGAAATCTGATTTGAGTTGTCACGTGATCATAATGCATGGCAGCAACATGGATCAGTCCACAAGAAATAAACACTATTTCCATCTTGTGCCCCAGTTGCATGCTCTGTAAAACCATACTTTGAGTGTGTTATACAATAAAATGAAGTATGCTTATAAATGCCAGCATGCAGACTAATTACTGTCCCACAGTGCAAACAGGGAAGGTAGAAAAACTGAAATAATAGTGGACTTTGGTGCGACAGAGATTAGCATTCTAATTTACAGGTACGTCATTTCCCAATCATTTTGTTCTTATTTCCTCATAATTCTTAAAATACAAAATACAATGTTATTTGAGGTCATTGATTTCCAAAACCCAAGTAAGTATTTATTAATTATTATATATCATTGAAAAATGTATTCTCTCATAAATTGCCACATTCAGCTCAGTTTATCAGTTAAAAGTCGAAGATTTCAACTCCTGCTTGAATTATGTAATGAGAACCAGCTCACAGTCCTCTCCAGAAACTGTCATTAGCAGTAGCACAAGCAATATTTGATTAACATGTTAGATGTCTCATTTCCTGTTGGTCAAATTGGACAAATCCATTGATTTGTCAAATAGAGATCCACCAGTCAGGCTATTCTTATACACTGTTCGTAGCTTTACCAATGAAATGTAATGCACTGTAATTCGTTTACATCCCCCAAAATCAAATTGTATGTAATCCATGTAATTGTGAACCAGGAACTATAAAGAGCGTCAAAGTCTGTGTAGGGAGGAGGTCTGGGTGGGTCCAAAAACACTCAGCATTCAACCAGGAGACCCCTGTTCGTGTCCTGTGTGAAACCAGAAGTCAGTATTGATTAATTTGTCACGTAACTTCTGTATTTAAGTAACGCCACTTCCGTAGTTATTTTCACCCAAACATTGACTTATTTGTTACGTAACTTTTGTAATTAAGTAACAGCACTTACGTAGTTATTTTAACCCAAACTATGGTCTTTTCCTAAACCTAACCAAGTACTTTTGTTGCCTAAACTTAACCAAGTATTTCAAACTAGTTATGTTTAACCCAAACCACGACCTTTTCTTAAACCTCACCAAGCAGTTTTGGTTGCCTAAACCTAACCAAGTTGTTTCCTGTTGTTTTACTTTTCGGAAAATATCACACGAACAGTTGTATGAGGATATGCTGCACTAGTGCACTGTCAAAATTACGTGTAGAGTATATTTTGTACAATTAATATAGTAAGGGACACAATAAAAATTAGTGCTCAAACGATTAGCATTTAATGATTTCATCAGTTAATCGATTAGTTGATCAAAAGAGAAATAATCAACAGCAATTCTGATAAATCCTTTATCGACTGTCAAACTGTTCGTTGTTCCTTGTGGGGCTGTGGTAAGCTGATAAACTGCCATGAGGTGATAATAACCATATGAACAACAAGGTCTAAGCATCATACATACTACTTCAACTAAACTATACGTTTTCATGATTAAGACTGGAGATATACCCTTCTGCAGCTTCGGAGAAGATGTTTTTGTTTAATTTAGAAATGTCGAGAAGCAAGCGGTCCATGTCCAACCACACCCTTTACATAAATGGCTGCAGCCTTATGTGCTCAATCGCTAATCTGTTGTTTTAATCTGATGTTGATCCCCTCAGTGATCTCTGACCAACTTAGGTATGTAGGAGCGCTAAGCAGCATTCTGATGGCCAACGGCTCACAAGTAGGTCAGAGGCCGTCAAATAGAGCTTATGCCAAATAGAAACAAAGTGTCAGCAAGCTTATGCTAGATTTCACAGGAGTACATGCCGATTAAACAGGCTCACATTACATGACAGGGCCACATTCTTAAAGTTACAGAGAGTTTGTATGACTCACTGCACACACCTACTGTGCTCACACTGACACTTGATCCCTTCTGTTATTATCACTCTCAAATAAAGGTCATATCTTCCTTCACCAAACAAACTCAAACTGTCAAAATGCCCATCTCACAAAGTCAATTGGACTTATTTCACTTTAAACGAAAAGGAATCTGCATCATGGGCTGGGATGATTCCAGTGCAGCTTCTTTTGGTTAAAGAAGTCTCTAAATGAGTTTCTTGTTAGAAGACACCATGAGGCAGATCTTTGCACTAGTATCAATAATATACTATTACTACTGCTACTACTAATAATAATAATAATAATAATAATAATAAATAACAAAATAAAGGGAAAATAATCTCAATCATTTTTTTCATTATCAATTTATATCAATTATTTTGTTGGTTAACTGTTTAATTTGTTATTATGTGACCAACTTCCCATACTGAAGGCAAGACACTACAGGCAAAAATACCAGTCAATTTGGAGATTATGTCTTTTCTCAAGTTTTTTCTCAGACTCTGAGTCAGAAATCGCCACTTCAGAGGCACTTCCATACACCAAACTTTCCAGTTTCCAGTTTTTTTTTGGCAGTCTAAAGTATTTTCTGTTTTATGGAGTGATACAAAGAGATATCCAAAATTCCCTCTGTAAAACATTTGACTCTAACATGTCAACAAAATTAAACAAGAATGTTGAACCTGGATTTACCCAATGTTCAGATTTTTTTGTCCCAGAAATGTATACAAATTAGCACATATTAGTACATAATATAATGCATAATTTGGATTTTTAAACATAAAATTTCAGGAAACTTTAATACAAAAAATGTCTTAATATCTGGCACATTTTTGCCTCGGGGGCAAGGGTAACCTGGAGACTGTGCCTGTGGCTCTTGGGGCTTATGGCGGCAATGGTCCAAATGATTCCATTGGCCCTTCTCTAAATACGCCCGTTACAGAGGTGCCTCCTGCCTCCAGGGGGGGGTCAACCTCCTGGCTGCGACTGGAACCTGCGCTGATGGGTACGGCTAAGCAGTATACTCATATATATATATTCAGTATACCCGTGCGTGCCAGAACTGTTGGTGTCTCTTTGTGACATTCCCTTCATACATAGACTATGGGATATGTAGCTGGGTGGAGAGACAGTCTCTTCACTCAAAGAACAATGGTTACAATGTAACCTGCAGATCTCTTCAGATTTCAGATTGCTTATTTAACCTCTGACGAGTACATGCAAAACATTGCATACATTTTTAAACACAAAACAATACACTTCTTTGTGTTATATTCACTAGTCAGCAGTGGAATTTACAAGCTCTAGCAGCAATGACTTTTTTTTTTTGTTCATGCTTCTTAAACAAAAGAAACAAATGGCATTTGAGGTGGGATCATAATGTTTTTACTTGTTTTTAAAGCCTTGCTGTGTATGAGTAAAAAAACAAACAAACAAGAATTTCTGTTCCTGTCATTCCGCTTCATCTGACAGCTTTTGTTGTTATGGTAACCTCAGCCTGAGCTGATGACACTGACTGTTGTAGTCTGGTGGAGAAACGGATTTCATTGGTCTCTCATCAACATTTCAGGAGAATCAACACGACAAATGTGTTTTGTCGTAGCACAACTTCACGTTTAGTGTCTATGTTTACTTTGATCAATCATAAATTAACACATTTATCAAAAGTATTGATTATTTCTCTGCCTTTAAGAAAAGGAGATTTTAGGACTAAATAATAAAGGAAATGACTTACTCAGACAGACACTGGCTGCTCGTGATGGATAGTTATTTCTGCTTCATCAAAAGAATTGAAATCAATATCACAATGTGACTTACAACAGACAGGGAGATAGTAGTAGTTAACGGTAAAGCCTGCTATACAGCTTCACCTTATTCTTCTTGCGTTATTACTGAGTATTTGTTAGAAATGGCTCCCTGAAGAAGGCCTAACATCCTTCCTCACACAATCATATGGGGCCTGCTTGACTCCAACAAAACAAGAGCACTTTTTTTTTCCTACTGCTGACTCCCTCACAAATTATATAGGTCTCCCTTGGCTTTTTTCCAACAAGGTCAATATTGATTTTTCATTCCCATGTGAGCAGCACTGAATAATCTTTTCCATGTCCATTTCTTACTATGCTGAGACATTTGTCAGGAGACTGGATGGGTACTGGAGATAAAATTGGTAGGGCAAACAAATCCATTAAGACTTCTTTTTAACATCATTAGGTCTCATCCTGGAGAAAATAGGATAATGTCATGTGTGCTGGCTGTAATTTAGAAGTGTCGTGAATAATAGCTGCTTGTGTCAAATAAACCTGGATTTACTTCAGACATTATTAATAAGGATCCTCAGCGTCCTATTTGTGGGTGAATCAAAGTGACCCATTTATTTCCCAATGGCCCCCACCCACCCCCGCGCCGGGCTCACCATAAATTAAAGCACCTCTTGCGGCGCTGCTAGCCTTCCTCTTGTTTGTACAACGTGTTTTCTCAAGCAATCTCAACAGAAGGTAACAAAGACAGGAAGTACAACTGCTTCCTTTTTTCGCACTGAGGAATCCATAAGCACATTAGGAACTATATCTAGTTTGTATTGATTTCAGCTACACTTCAGCTTGAATTTACTGATTGCTTCCCTGACCCTGTGAACAAAGAACACGCTTCTGGCTGGATTTCTCTTTGTCACAATTAAAATGACATGGGAAATGTCTTTTTTATGGTATTCATCACCCAGTGTCCATGCAGTCACTTTTTCTTTCTTCCACGCCATTGTCCACCTTTCATTCCTGTCTTTCCAGCCACTAAGTGTGTGTGTATCAAGGTGTTTGTAGCAAGCCTGGACAAAGAACCATGCGAGCTATTTCCATCTGCCAATAAGCTGTGGAATTCCTCTGGGACCTCTCCATAAACAAAAGGACACACAGGAAGCGATGTATAATCTCATCTTCGGCACATGGCATGCATAGGGCTGTCACCCCCAGTTTGCCTCTCATTTGTTATCATTACATTTGAATTGCTTCTGAAAGATAAATCTGGGTGGTTGGTATCCATATATACCTCATATCGTATGCCCATCGACTAATCACTGAATCGACTAATCGTTTCAGCTCTACTGGATTGGATTTCATTGTTTCACCGATACCTGTAGCTGTTTTTGGTCTGCATTCAGACCAAATTGAGTCAGTCCGGGGAGGTGCCAACCAAGCGGCAACCTCCAGTTCTAAAAAGTGATGCCAATGTGGAAGTGCCTTAAACTTGCATTCTTTCTAATGGCCATCAGGGGACGACTCATCTGGTAGCAAAAATAAGTCAGATCGTATAGAAGTCTATGAGAAAATAACCCTACTTTATTACTCTTTAACCCTTTCACAGTGTGTTTTCAGTTCATGAAAGTAAAGCGTAACATTTTGGTTGTCTTAAAAATGTCTCATTCAGCGTTCGGTTGTACTTAGCTCCACCCTCTCGTGTCAACTTCGGCCAAAATGCCGAAGTCAAGGCTACAAATTGTAGTCAGCAAACCAATGGGTGGCGTAACGGTGACTAAGTCCATTTCTTATATACAGTCTATGGTGCCAACACAAGGGACTCTGGCAAAACAATGCAATGTCACCCAGCATTGTATAAAATACGTGCAAGCACACATTCCGTGGTTGTTTTTGGTCTGAATCGCTACCAACACATCCAACTAAAATAACAGAGAAAAGAACTTCCACTGCTGTTATTATTTAAGTTGAAGGAGAAAAGGACTTTGTCATGTCCAGTTTATAAAAAAAAATAAAAAATGTTGTCAGGAGCAAAAGAGCTTTTAATCAAATGTTTCTGAAGGAATGAATTCTCTCAGTAAGTCGAGTCTCTAGGATGCCATTATGGCATGAAGCCATTATAGTGAACCAAACGGGAGTGTTGTTGTTTGGACAAAAAAACAGCAAGAGCAATGGTTTGATGAACACAATCAAATAATAGTTTCTGCAGGTGAAGGTCGCAGTGGAGTAATGTTGCTTTCATTACCTGCAAGAGCAAAGACACTGCAGCCCTGCTTTCCCAACGCCAACACTGTCTTTGAGCCCTTGGTTGTATGAAGGTCAGGTTACACATTCATTAGATATTGTGACAGTTGACAATAGCGTGAACAAGAAATGTCTCAGTCTCTCGTCAACACGAAACTGAATGAAATGTGGTCATATGTGTCAATACAACACAATACTGTGTCCTACAAAATGATGTTCCCATACAACCAAACTGCATTCTCAATTACGTTTTGAGGGAAACATATTTTCTCCTGGATTACGGTTTCAAACGTGCGGTTAACTTTTTAAATTAAAAACGCTACAAAACAAAAACGCTACAAAACTACTTGGTTAGGTTTAGTAAAACATCATGGTTTGTCTTAAAATAAGAATGTTACGTTATTTAAGTTACAGACATGAATTGAAATAAGTCAACATTGACTTGGTTTCAGATGGGACACAAACAGCGGTCTCCTGAGTGAAAGTCCTGTGTTTGTTTGACCCATCCCGACCTCCAACCTGTGTGGACTTCCACAGACTAAGATGAAACATATTTGTGATACATCAAAAATAAATGTAATCTAATTTGTACTGATATCTGACTATAATTGACCTTTCTCTCTCTCGTTAGGAATGAACATCACACACACACACACACACACTACAATACATTACACTTTGTCATACAATGCTTCCTTTTATGTTCACATCCATAAAGCTGGAAATAAAGCTGGTCTCATCCTCTTATTTACAGTATATGTCTGTAATTATTTTGTTTTTTTTATTAATATGAATATGACAGTATAGTATAGTAGAGTATACTACTATAGTAGTATAGTAGAGTACTGTAACACCTACAGTTAGAAACCATTAATGTAGATTACGACCAGGCTTGGGGAGTAATGGATTACATGGAACATTCATTCATTATCCGTAACCGCTTATCCCATTCAGGGTCGCGGGGGGGCTGGAGCCGATCTCAGCTGACATTGGGTGAAGGCGGTCGCCAGACTATCACAGGGCCACACATAGAGACAGACAACCATTACAATTAACCTAAACTGCATGGCTTTGGAGGAGCCGGAGAACCCGGGGAGATCATGCAAACTCCACACAGAAGGGCCCGGATTCGAACCCGCCCTACATGGGACAGCGTAATTAAGACACAAAAAAGGTAACTGTAATGTGTTACATTTGCAGAAAAAATAAATGTAATCAGATTACAGATACATTTGGTAAAAAAATGGGGATTACTATCAGCATTACAATTTTTAAATACATTTAAGATAAAGAATAACATACTATGCAGACGCGCACACATTACAACACTTGAGGGACACGAGTCTCACACAGCAGCAGCAGCAATGTTGTCTGTGTGGACACCAGACGAGAGCCGCAGCTGATCAACGAGGGAGCCGTCGGGTAGAGGTAGGCGGTGTGGCTCACGTTAGTGAAAAAAATGCTTTCACTGGGTCACCATTATTTAAAATGTAAAGCAGAAAAGGCAAACAACATCGCAGTACAACGCAAGTTATCACAAAGCAGGACGGATTGCACACTTTTCACTTCATCAAGATGATTCCTTTTACGAGAGGCATCTGCCGAATAGTTCAAAGCTCCATTCATAACGTTGACATTCAAATTATTATTATTATTAACAATTTACAGAAACATTGTGTGTAAAGTCCACCTTTTCTTCCCCTCCTCTCTCTCTCTCTCTCTCTCTCTTTCACAGAGCGAGCGGCACGGCGCTCAGACGTTTCTGTAATTGTCTCAGTCCATAAGTAAAGATTTAGCAGCTATAGCAGCAATCTAACAGCACCATAAATTACATTTATATAACCACAATAACACACAGTAAAGCCCTAGAAATTTGCATGTAGGTTAAATTAATTTAATATATATGGGTAGTGCTGCTGCTGCTCTAAGTTAAATCCGGTAACTATAATGTGCCAATGATTCGTTCCCCTGGATGATGACAGCATTTTCACAGCTGGAAGGCAGAACTTGCACTGTACTGTGATGTTGTTCCCCTGTTCTGCTTTACATACAAAATAATTTCAGCATTTATCTTTTCTCTTGTCTTTATTTGCATGTTTGCTATTGTGGTAATCCAATAGTAACAGAAAGTAATCAGATTACGTTACTTTTATATTGGGATACTTGGACTTATTACATTATTTACAATTTTAAAGTAACCCTCCAAACCCCCGATTACAATAGCAACACTGTAGAAATATACTATATTACTGTCAGGTCCAACTGATGTATTGCATTGTAAATACTGCAGTATTACACTGTAAACCTCACATTCTACTGTAGAATACTGTAATTAATTTGACAGTAATAAACTGTTGAAGTAAATTACAGTAGTGACATTGTAGACATAACAGTAAAATGCTGACGACAACAGCTGCCAGTAGTTAACTGCAATTTAACAGGGAAACCTGTAATTAACAATGCAGTTTTGTTGTATTGGAATGTAATAGTTAGGAGACCAAGCTGGTCGTTAGCAGTTTGAACATGCAAAAACTTCATGGCACTCGCTACAAGCTCTCATCTTATAAGAAGTCCTGTATATTGTGAAGAGCATGTTCCAACCTCTCCGACCTGCCCGACTGAGATAAAACTCCATTTGACAGACAGAGCAGATAATTGACCATAGGCTCCCATTAACACATACGGATAATTACTCAGCATCCATCACATCTAATTTCCACCCGTGGTTCATTTATCACAGCAGTTCTTAACCAGGAGCCGTCGATGTCCAAAGCTCTGCATCCTTTCCAACAGTTCAGGCTTCGTTTCACTGACTATACTTCCAGTTGTATGACTTCAGGGTTGGCAACTCTCACGCTTTTGACAACCTGATTCCAGATTGGGTCTCATTCTCTCACACTATTACTACTAGTGCTAATTGTATTTTGTACACATAACAGAGATAAGATGTTACGCAAGTCTGAGTTTATCCAATCACATTATTTGGAATAAAGCAGCAGATTGAGTCCTGAGCTCTCTTTTTATTTTAATATGCGTCCAAACTCCTTTCCTCTGGAGCGTCAATATATAAATAATATGTCCTGTCAAGTTTTTTATTACGGGGACTTTTCTTGTTTTGCTGCTTGAATGCAATGTCTCACAATATATGCAATAATGGCATCACTGCACGCATGGAAGCATATCCATCTACTAAACACAACCTCCCCTAAAGTAAATGGTAACAAAATACAGCAACAGGTAGTAGCAATGAAAATACATTTTATTGTACGACAATGTAATAGACTTTTCCCACCAAAATTAGTGCATATATGCAGGTTTTTTTGAACATGGGAAAACACGTAAAAATCAGTCAATAGACTCCTTTCCCAGTGCCAGTAGACGAGCATGCCTTTCTGGTTTCTTTTGTTTCCTGGTGTGTCACGTTCAACGTCATGAACACGCCAGAAAACAGAGTTAGTAAACAGTAAAAATGTTACAGTGGTTACATCTTTTTTTTTTATATCTGTTACTTATTCAGTCTCTTTTTCAAACTGTCAAATTAGAATTGGTGATTGTTGGAACAGTGGAAAGACTAACAAAGACGGTTTCGATGAGTTTTATTGGTAAAATGACTGTTTGAGGAGAGCATATTAACTGTATGTTATAAATCATAATAATTGTCACAATCCCTGTTGATTTTATATATTATATACAGTATGCACTTCCACGTGAGTCTCATAGCATCGCCCCGGAAAAGGGGCAAAAATGTGTGTGCCCACTCTGTGACTGTCATGTTTCCATCACTGCCGATCTGAGGTGGAGCCGATAAATACCCGTGACTATACTGCAGAGTCATTTGTCCCGGGAATGAATGCCGATTGTAACCTTTCCCACTGAAAACAAAAGCCAGATTTTAGTGGGTGTTAGCAGATTTTTTTGTCCAGTGGGAAAGGGGATTAAGTTACAGGAGCAGTTGCCCTGTTGGACAGATCATTACACATGGATAGGAATTTCAGTGATTTGTAAATCATAAATTCAACTAATAAAAAAATAGTTAATTATTATCGGCTATTAACAGCATAGTATTAGTATTTGGGTGTTGTGTTCTGGTGTTTTGGGACTTTGGTACTTCATGATTTCAACTTTTTTCCTCTCAAATACCCCGTGGCCTCTCTTCTCCAGGTCGATTTAAAGGGTCAGTTCACCCAGATTACTAAAAATATCTTGTTGTCTCAATTACCTCTGGTGGCATCTATCCATGAACATAGTTGATTTATTTATCCAGGTTTTGAGATATTTGCCTCTGATATTTCTGCCCTCCAGCATTAATACAAATGAGATGAATCTAATTGAATTTGTGTTGCTCACAGCATAGAAAAAAAATTATCAAAAAAATTAAAAACAGCATCACCTCGTCTATAACAATCTTTCTCCAACCTTTACAATGTGTTTTAGTTGCATGACCATAATCATACCATAGTTTCCAGTTGCATGAAAAAACAAAAGGTATCCAAGTAGTTCAATATCAACGTTGAAAGACAATATATTTCAATGAGTGCCGTCACCATGTTACACTCATATGACAGCAGATCTGTCTGCATTAGTGTTATTAGTTAGATCTACACTGCTTACGATCTTAATGTGTAGTCATGGCTATAGTTGGTGGAGTTGATAAATGAAGCTGCCACATTAGCGTGACAGTTCTCACTAAGGGAATGGATGGATGGAGAAGAATTACCAATAGCGTACTGAAGATGTGTGTGTGCCGCTCCTAATGGGGAGGGAAACCCCTCTACATTAATGTCTGGTGGCGTTCTGGTACATTTCAAAACATTTGTCAACAACTGGAAGCAAAGACGCAGAAGGACAACTCGATCCACTGAGACGCCAAACAAACACGAGTTACTGTGTTGTCCCTTCAGATACCTCATAGTGTCCACCTGAACAGATACACTGCCTAACACTGCCTAGCGACTATAGGAAGTCTCAAGGATCATGCAAATGATCTCTCACTGATTTCCCTGTGAATTTGCTTCTATAACACAGTGGTCAGTATAGAGTTTGCTTCACCGAACACAGCCTGCATCCAACCCTGCCTCCATCTCAACTGATGACAGTGGACCTTTAAAGATTTTGACTGTTTCTTTAACTTTGCTTAAAAGCATAGAACAAGTCATCCTGAATAGTCCTCACCAGTGGATTAGCTCCCTTTTGGGGGGTCAGCCCCATGTTCCCTCAGCCCTATGTTGGTTAGGTTTAGGCACGAGGAGTGAGGAGGGTTAGAATATCAGGGTAAGCCAATCACAGGCAGAGTAGGGCGGGTCATGGTGTTTTCGGAATAATAGACACGCGCCCCTTTTTTTGCATGTTAGCTACAATCGTAGTTACTTAGCTGTATCCAGAGCTTTCAGCCTTCATCAGCAGAAAAGATGCCATGTCATGGCTTAATAAAGCCCTATGCACAGGACTAGTATTACCTTGGGACCTCTAGTAATTTGTAATAATTGCGGAGGTGGTCTATGATCTTAATCCCGTGCTAATCTGCCATGTCCGTTATTTGTCAATAAAAAATACCACCGCATATTTAATTTTGCTTCAAAGCCCAGCGCTCTTCCTGGAGGCTTAAATCATAGGAATAACATAGTAGTTCCACTTTAAAGCTGCATTAATGGATCTTGTATAATAGGGGGGGAGAAAAACATCAGAACAACATCACAGATACTTTACCCTACCATTACAAATCACTGGTTTATAAAGTAGTTATGTTGAATATGTTTGCAAACATTTGCACATTTACACACCCAGCAGAATAACATTTTCATTCCTTTGGAGTCGTGTCCACCTGATAAAATCCAATATTCACTCTCTTTTTGCTCCATTTTTGGTCTGCACCAACTACTGAGGAAATCATCTGTCTCTTTAGCTGCTAAATGCTCCGCTACGTTCACAATCTAGTCTCTAACTGTGTCTGTCTGTTTGCTGCTGGTGCTGTAAAAGCATTTATGTACTGGCTTGAATAACTTTAATCGGTATGGTACAATGGGAGTATAACGCTAATTTATTTCCATTAAAATGTCATGCAGTACTGTAGACGTACAGCTCCTGCATCTTTGTAAGTGACCTGTAACCTGACGCTATATGCTCCTGCCTCCACTTTACGGCTTCTCTTGATTAGTGGACTGACTGGGGAAGCTCTCTCAGTAGAGTGTCACCTCACACTTCTCTATCAGCCAGAAAGGGTATTGTCTTTCCATTGGGCTGCAGTGGTGCGAGAGGAGGGCAGGAAACATGACCAGCAGCTATTGTTAGGCTGATGTTGTCCTGTCACTCCCAGCCCAAATGAGTGGAGGGGAGGGGGGCTGTGGTGGCATCTGAGATAGCAGGTCCGTGTGTGGGGGGAGATAATGATTAGTGATGGGGGTGGAGTTAGTGACTGCCTGAATCGGAGGCTCTGAACCGCCACGGCCACTTGAATTTCCCAGCTTCCTCCGTGCCAGCCCACTGGCTCTGTCTGACTGGAGACGTTTGTAAAGGAAACACTTGATCTTTATATCTTTCTGATAGTGGAGGCAGCAGCAAAATCAACAATGACGGGTGTCAGGTAAATGTGCTGGAAAAAAAATGTAAATTCGGGAGGATCATTTGACATATCTACCTGGAATATATGAATGATATATTAAAAAAAACTATATTTCTAATCTACCTTCAAACATCTGTGACAGCTACCAGTCAGCAAAGACAGTCTGGATTTTTTGGATACAAACATCAATATAATATTTGAGATTACCAAACAATTTGAGATACCAAAAAATACAAAAAAAAAATAATTGATTGACATCAAGAAGATGACAAATAAAATATTTTACTTTTAGAGACTGGAAATCCTCACTCTCTTTTCTTTCCCCTCACCCTAATGGTACTTTTTTGGATCTTTTTTTTTCCTCCATTAGAGATCGCCTAATTTTCAAATATTAAATGTTGATCACAAGCAACCACACTTAAACTTTGCGTCTTAAATTGGCATAAATAAATCAGGAACTATCTGATCAAAGAATAAGTAACGAAATTATGAAACTGATGCTACAACCTCTACAAACCAGCTGTCCCAATAGCATCTGTAACCAGAGTCATAGCTATCAGTGAGGACACTGAGGTCATGTCCTCTGTATTTTGTCAGCAACCTACTGGGAGTTTACCATCTATATTTAAAAATTGATCTATCATTTTTTTTTTTTTTTTTTTTTTTGCCCACAATGGCACTAAATTAGTACAGATTGGTAGATTCACTATTTCATTTCTGGCATTGTCAACTGGATTTATCATGTGGAAAAGATTATAGAAACTATAAACAGTTGAACAACTAAAATATGAAAAACCCCAAATAACAACATTTTATGTACTTGTCTGGGCAGAAGTTTGGGATGGAATGGGGTCGCCTTCAGGGGACTTGGCCTCATGACCTCAATATTTCTAAAATCCTGATCTTGTCTGTAACTCGACTTAATTCATAGCTTCTTTCAGTCTTCCAGAAATCTAATAAAAAACACTGAGGTTTTTTTTCCATATTCTGATGAGTATCTATCTACTAATGCCAGTAAAATGTGAACTGTCATTTTTCTTCTCATTCAACAGCTAAGCTCCCATGAGGCTTGGACAGTGGGCCAATGGCTTGCTACGAAAAGGGGGTGGGACTCTATATATACACACTGCAAATATGCCCATAGAAGGGTAGTAAAATACAAAATGAATGCTAAATCTCTATGGAGTACTCCATGCAAAGCATATGCAAAAGAAACAATTGTGTTGACTGACATCAAGAAGAAGACGAACAAAACATTCACAAATTCAGGCTCCTTGTTTCTTTTAGTGACTGGAAATTCTCACTCTCCTTTCTTTCCGTCACTCCCCCAATCTGAATGTGCTTCCTCTACCTCCTCATGTTCAATTTTCCACTCATGTTCGTCTCATTCTTTTCACATTTACTCACTATCCACCCACTGCATCACGGCTAGGTGCTTGTGACAAGCTGTGCCGCGAGGCATTATGAAAGTAAAGTCCCCAGTGAGTGGGATTAACAAAGAGGTTAATTAACTTATGTTACACACCCAATGTTTGTGGCCCATTGGCCTCAACAGATCAGACCGGACAGGTCCAGATTACCCTCAATCTGGAGCCACAGCAAAGACACTGAGACCAGGCTGCAAAGCTGCGCACACACACGTCTGCCTCGCTATCTGACATGTGAGTATATGGGAGAGCACTGATACAGAGGGGCCCCTCAGGCTTCAATAGGAATGTAATGGCATGCATTATGCGCACACACACACACACCTGCACAAACACATTAATCTATGACAGGAGGTACAACAGATGGGAGCTGGTGTGTGTATCTCTTTCTGTGTCCGTCAGCTAGTTGCCATTTTTGCATTTACCCCCCCACCTCCAAAATACATGCTGTACCGGTTCATGTTTCAATCCTTCTCAGGGTTCAAATGAACCCTCCAAAAAATCACCTCCGACATCTCCCATCCATCCAGGACTAAAAACAGATATTCATTAACCAGCTTTTGCTCTTAAAATACTCTCCACGCTCTCCTACTCTGGTTGCCGGGATGCAGGAAGCACCGTGCAAAATAATCAGGAGGAGTGTAGTGAGAGAGGGGAGGCTGGAGAGGGACTGGCAAACACTTGTAACTATCGTTGTTTGGGCTGGGGGAGCAATCCAAGAAACAAGAATGAAAGACACCCAGGCCCATGAGCAGGGTTACTTTCACCCAATGTAAGCAGCGCTGCAGTGAAACATCCAGGTTCTGCTCCAGAAGTAAAACAAAAAACTCATTCAAAGTCACACAGACATTTGTAATAACGCTGATTACTAAAAACACAATAATATAAAGAAACATATCAATGCCTCATGTCAGATGAAGTCTGTCATTGGCCCTGTACGAGCTTTCAGAAAACTTTCCCAGTTATAAATCTGATTGTTTTTTCTTTTTTACATCTAAAAGGTTTGATGTGAAAAGATAAAGAAGTTATGAAGACTAAGCGCACAGCCATACTGGTACAACTTGATGGGAACTGTAGTTTTATAATCCCAATTATCTATAATAATATTTATTAAATCCATGAAGGGTTCAAGAGCAATAGTAGACAAATGATAAATTATATAGCTACAGTTTAAAATACACACTCTGCTCTAACATACCAGTAATAGTTCTATGTTTATTTGACCTATCTTTGTTCGCTTGTTTTAGCTGTATATCTATTTCTGTCCTCCTGTAAATTGTGTGTAACATTGAGAGTGAACTTAAAACCAGAGTCAAATTTCCTTGTATGTGTATATACTTGGCTAATAAAGCCAATAAAGCTAACAAAACATAATTGAAAATTCGGTTTCGTTGTATGGCAGCCCGGTCTCCTAAAAATTACGTTCCCATTCACCCAGGAGGCTGTTCGTGTGAAAACAAAAGCCAACGTAACAAACATACTTATTTTAATCCAAACCATGATGTTTTACTAAACTTAACCAAGTACTTTTGTTGCGTTTTCGTTTTTCTTTTGTTTCAATTAACATCGTTAACCACGTGTTTAAAACTGTGACCGTAATCTGGGAGAAAATATGACAATGCAGTTTAGTTGTATGGGAACGTAACGTTAGGAGACCAACGTCGTCAGTGAAACATCTCCCTATGTAGCTTTAAACAAAGCGTTAGATCAAACAGATTTTAGATTTCAGATTTATGAAACTGCCATACAGTGTTTTTGCAAACGTTGAAGCTACTTAAGGGGAATTTTTAGCTCTAAATTAGCTTATTTTGGACACACTGACGGAACAGAAGTGGACACCTCAAAGGGCTCATCATACAAGAATCGATTCAGCAGTGCTGACAGATCCTCCTCAGTGCACCACAGAGACCTTGACACACAAACACAGACTTTTATGGCAGCAATCTAATCTGCTAGCGTGGCGTTTGACTATCAATGATTTCTCAATCTCGTTAGCGCAGAGCATGCAGCTACCCAGGTGGCATATGCAAATCTCCAGCCATTGACTGTAAAGCTTTTGATTACATATACATTGGGTCAAAAAAAAAAAATGCTGAATGGCCATTATAGTGAATGCAAATGAGGCTGAAGGTCGCGCATATTGAAGAATCAGTGAATTTTCTGCCCTGGGTTTGTTATCAGTAGCCTCTGAAGTGCAGGGACTGATCTGTGTGCATGTTGTCGTGGCTTTTACATTCAGTTCTTTATAGGAGAACACATAAAACAGATCTTCTTAATGTATATTAATGTGTTTCACAGCAGTATACCAACATGCTGCACTTAAAAACATATCAGTAATATATAACAAGTCATTTATTCTTACTAAAGAAACTTTGGTTACTGGAATGAGAGTTTGCAGGGTTCATTTGACTGCAGTGTTTTAGAACAATTAATCGTGTTTTATAGGAATTAGAAAAAAACATGTATTGGTTTGTTGGTCCTATACCAACGTAGCAACAGCCAATGATACAAAAATAAGAAAAAGAGCTTATTCTCATTGTGGATAAACTAAAACTAGCTAATGTTTGTTATCTAAACTTAAATATTTATTTATTAAACATTGATTGATTTCCTGACAATTACTGCTATCCAAATCATGTTACTATGTAGTATAGATTGATCAGTGAAGTCTGCGCTACAGTGGAACTTTTCCAGAAACACAGGAGCCTTTTTTTGAAAACATTAACCTTGACCAAAGGAACCAGGGTCTAAATTTAGTTCCTGGCCTGAAAAAAAACCTCCCTGCTCTGTGGGTAGTACCTTTCATACTGCTGTTGTTTGGTCTTTATGGTTCTTTAGATGCAGAGGAAACATAAACAGGATTGAGAGACTTTTAGTTCCCTTGTTTAGTTTAGAATTGAATTTCGTGGGATACATACAAATTATAGTGCATTACTTTTCGTAGGTGTAGCTACAAACAGTGTATGAGAACAGCCTGACAAATGACCAACCGTATGACAGCTGGTACAATGGAAGATCGAGCATCGAGTGAAAATGTCAAAATTAACAAGTTATTTTTAATCCAATTCCAATATGACAAGTCAATTGAAAAAAATGTCCTTTCCCAGCGTTACTTAGAATCATCAATTGGATTGGATTTTTTAAATCACAAGTTCAGTGTTGACAGATGATGAAAATGGTTTTGCTTTTATCAGATTACAAGTGTTACCGAATCATCATGGCATTGTATCACTGTCTCGCTTTAGTATGTACAGCTGCATTTTTTAAATCACATCTCATTAATCTCAGTTTCACTTCACAAGCTCTTCATCACATGTATTCTTGGCCTTTCATTTGTGTGACATCGTCCCCTCATCGAGGGCCTGCTCCAAATCCAATAATTCAACCCCTTAAGGGCCTCTCAGGGCCCCATAACTAACGACGTGAAGCACTGCACCATTATATTGTGTTACACCACATTTCTCCTATAACAATGTTAGCAGCGACAACATGATGCACAGAGATCTAAAAAACTGATACGCACATGCATTCAATCAAAAGATAACACGTCGTCATGGTAATTCTAAGGGCCTCCCCAACAATGGCAGGATGGAAAAAGCCAGTCAGAGACGCAGCGGTGAGGCAATGTTTGCCCAACAGTCAGATCTCGTAAACAGAGAGGGGGGGCTTTTGCAAGCAGCTGCAAAAATTCCAGGCTGCTGCGATTAAAAAGTAACACCCACATTGAGGGTGGGGAGGGTGTTTGAACAAGCTAACCCTGGCTCTGTTTTAATGAAAAGAGAAGAAGCCATTTGCAGTGAAAACAAGTATACGTCTCAATGGCGCATTGTGCCGAGCCCACTTTTCACTGCGTGCTGACTCCCAGGTCCCTTCACGCAGAGATAGTTCCAACGTTCTGTCATCCGAGGCACGGTCGAGGCTCTGCAAAGGAACCGGTGGATCTGTGTGTGTGTGTGTGTGAGGAGGGAGGGGGAGTGAAGCGATCAATGACATACTGATACCGGGGTTCCTGCAAGTTTCATCAACTGAGAATTAAGATGTTTCAAGACCCTTTAAATGCTATACTATGAATGGGAAAAATGTCAATACTTTTGGTCTCGCTGTTAGTCAGATAAAACAAATAATGAAAATGATTAAATGAATAATAGAAACAATTTTACAATAAAATCAACTACTGATCTATCAGAGCCAGGTGCTTCAATAACTGGTTTAATTTCCAACTGTTTACAAAAAAGCTGCAACAATGGAAGAAATTCAAAATCTAAATTCGAGTTCAAAGTGTAAAATGTGAAATCCCATTAACAACCATTTATTAATGCGGGGCACTCCTGGTGCTTAGTGGATACAACGCCGACCATGAACCTCAACCTTGAGTCTGGGGACCTTTGTTGCATCTTTCGCCTGTCATTTCCTGTCATCTCTCTACTGTCTAAAAATGCCCAAAAAATACTTTTAAGGTCTTGAAATGAGATAACTAGCATTGGATATCGACACTCAGAACTTTTTGATTATGGACCCCAATGTGTCTGAGTATTAACAAGTGTTGAAAGTGTCGACAAATTGAAAGTTGTCATCGAATGCTTGGTTACATTCTCAGTCTTATTACTTATACTTTGATCAGGTAACAAACATTTCTAACTTTGAACGTGTTTATATTCTGCAAACTAAGATATTGTTTTTGTATCAGTCATGTACATCAGTTTCACTACAATATGTACCCAGAGATTAGAGAACATTACATGGCCCCATTTTTTCTGTGTACAAATTTGTTTTTGGTCATTTTGATTAAATACAACTGTATTCAGGAACCATGTGAGCACACAGTATACATTTTATATAGGCTGAATACATATATATAATTGTTTTTAAATATATATTTGTATAGACTCCTATTTTTCACCTACTTGTCCGTACATAGTATATTTTACCTATATTTGCTGTTCAGCTTGGTTGCCCTTGTTTTCAGCTGTATGTCTATTTCTATCTTCCTGTAAATTGCTCTGTGTGCGTGAGAAGCAACTTATAAACCGGAGTCAAATTCCTTATACGTGTACACATACTTGGCCAGTAAATCTGATTCTGATAATAAAGGTCTTAATATAGATTCTGTCACATGGGCCCCCACATGATCACACAAGATCAGGACCTGGCTTAGTTGACACTGTGGTACAAATGGAAAACATCTGTGATGAATCTGCAATTATAACAAATTATTACCAAAAACCAATAGACACGCGGTGAGTCGGGGCTTTTGGGGGCCCGCTTGTTAATCCCACTCTACTAGTACTGAATCTGAAGACTTGTCCAGGTCTTACAGAGACCGCGGGATGCCAACTAGGCTGACCACACGATCACACACACACTTCAGAGCCTCCTTTCCCTCGATCACTTTTTCTGTTTTCCTTTTACAGCCCCCCCCCCCCCCCTCCCCCACCAACCCCCGCCCATGTGGCAGCCCACCGTATAACTGTAATGGCACACAGTGAAAGAATCCAGGAATGCCATTAAAGCATTTCCAGTGACGGAGCACATTTTAAAGTGAGGTACAGCTGTTAAATGAATATGTGGAGCCAAAGATCCTGGCGGGAGGCCGGGGCCCCCGTGCACTCCACCTGACTCTACTGCCTGATAAAAAAAAAAAGAATTTAAATCTAGCATTGTACCATGTGGATAATTTGATAGTTTATTACAGTAGCTTCATGAGATTGGACTGGGTTTCCACATCCCTGACAGAATGTTGACACAGGAGTTACAGTGCATTCAGCATGTGTCTATTTCAAAGTGGGTCTCCCTGATCAGGTTTTATGGTCACATTAAAGTGGGTGGTGCAGGGTTGGAGGGGGAGGGGTCAGACCGGACGGCTGATTGTTTTTCAAGACGAGCCCTTTGATACACGGCTGAAAAATACTGAATAAACATTCAAAGAACCACACCAGTGGTTTAGCCCTTCAGTGTATGCTATACAACACACTTAACCATGATGCCTCCTGTAGTAATGCGAATGTACTTTGTCCAACTCTCCAGGAATACACGCTTCCATTCATTTCTGTACGATATGAAACTCCAGTAAGAGAATCTTGAAACTGGCTTAATGCAGACTTGATGTTCTCTGTGATGAATCACAAAGGTTTCCAGAGTGTGTTAATTGATTTTCCAGCCGTACTGAAAATAAATGGAAACCAACAGCTGCTTGGAGATAACTTGGATTAATAGGCCGTATTCTCAGAAGCTGTCGGATAAAGGAACAAATATACGACAACGATCCTTCCTCGACACACTGCCGGTTGGTCGAAATCACTGTCCTCTCTGTAACATTGAGTGAACTCAATACTTTCATTTGGATTTTGTCAAGAGGTATGAAAAGTAAAATATGAAATTGCTGCTAGAGTTTGGAGACTCCAGTGCTGACTAGACACACACAAAGAAAACTATGTGCTATGGCTTTAAGGCAATGAAACCAACAGCTTCTTGGAACAAAAGCTTGACCAATAAATTGTCCGGGCCGATATATCCGCCCAATTTTGGTTTATCATATAGACATGTCAGCATCACATATATGTCGACTGCAGCCCGGTCGCCAGGACTTTTTTTTTTGGCATTGTACGTTTCTGCAAACGACAGATAAGTTTTTTTGAGAGAGCAAGTGACGCAGTATATCGAGCAACCGTTATTGAAAGTTACGTGGTATATTAATGAGTATAACAAGCGAGAAACCACTAAGGACAGGTAGGAGGAACGGTGGATGGGTCCAACAAACATAGGACTTTCACCCAGGAGACCGCTGTTCCAAAAGTAAACGTTGACTTGACGACTGTTACGTAAACGTTACGGTAAGAAAGTCCACTAGGGGCGGTTGTTATTTATTTACGTTAGTTATGTTACACTTGTTACGTTATTATTTTAACCCAAATCATGATGTTTTTTCTAACCTTAACCAAGTGGTTTTGTTGCCCAAACCTAACCAATCGTTTCACAATGTTAACCACGTGTGCATTTCTGCAAACGTGATACGAGGCTGATTTAAAACGTATTTATGAAACGTACTTTAGGTTCAGTAACGTCGACATTCAGCGTATCCGCGGTTTGCAGAAACGTACAATACCAACAGTTTTTCTGGTGACTGGGTTGGTCGACTGATAATTAGAGAGAAATATCAGTACAGATGTGCAAAAGATATGTTCTAGGTCGTAAGTAAGAAACACTGTCTCCATAACATAGATTGTCCACCAGAGAGCACTCACAAGCTCACTTTCATACTGTAAAATATTACGCTTAGCACATATCTGGGTCACAATTCTTTAACGACCACATTTAAGGGATCCTCATCAAAAATGTTTATGTTATGTGTTTATGCATTAAACACTGAATAAAAGCCAAAATATTGTTATTTTTTTAATTGGAACAGGAGGAAACTTGCTGTGTTTGTTCCCTCACTGTACCATTCCCTTACAGCCATCAGTGTTTGGCTATAATCTTATACAAAAGCTCAGTGTACAGTTGAGTCTCATGAATACAGAGGGACATAGAGGACAGTTTAAAATTGAAAAAAAAAATGAGCCACGCAGCAAAGAAATACCTTAACCCGGCATTTTGTCTGTTATCGAATGCTTGAAATCCATTTAAATCAAGTCATTCAGTTTTCAAACAAGCAAGGGTACATTCAAGAACATCACACTATTCTAAAAAAAATTGTCATTGTTTTAAGTAAATGTGCCTTAAATGACTTACTAGTAAACAACATGACATGACATGTTAAGATGAATATTTTTTCAGTACGGATGATTTGAGTGGCAGGGGGAGGGGAGTGAAATCATACACCGCTACAGCTGAAGCTCCCTCCTCCTCCTCCTCCGCCACTTTTCTATAGTTGTTAGAAAAACAAGCTGGAAGAGGCACAATCCACAACAAGGAGTGGCTCCATTCATATACTGACATGTTCAATACATGACAGTACAGTATTCACACAAGGAAATGTCATGTCTAATGCTTCAGAATCAGCTTTGCTGTCTGTCTTGTGAAGGTTTTGAGAAATGACACAAAGCAGGGAACTGCTCTGAATGTCAGTGTTTTAAGGCGAGACACTACAGGAAAAAACATTGTTTTTTCATGCACTGGTCCATTTTGAGATTTTGAGCTATTTTGCTTCCATAACACGTTTTCTTTCAGACTAGTGGAAAGAAAACATCCAAAATACACATTTAGGTGTTTATTTTACTACTTTGTCTATTTGTATCTGTAGATTTCTCCTAAATTCACCAAAAGTTAGCATTAGATAATGCCTCATTTGCATATTTAAAAATAAAATGTCAGAAAACTTGTGATACAAAACAATAGTTGTCTTGATATAAGTAATCAACTGGGGAAGTTTCATGGTGGTATCTATTAATTAGATTGTCTGTACCCTATTCACCTGTAGTGTATGGAATTTTACAGTACATATCTTTAAAGCCTGTTTTCTCAAAAAAAAGTTGTATATTCTGAAGGTTTTTACTGAGGGGGGTGTTCATAGCCTGCTATAACAGTTTATTCCTAAAAACATGGTGAAAATTGATTTCATTGATTTCATTGATTTCATTGATTTCATTGATCATTGATCATTATTTTCTGATTCCTGGAGTGATGAAAAGAGATATCCAAAACCCCCTCTGTAAAAACCTTTGACTGTAATATGTCAACAAAAGGAAATATATAGGTATATACTGTTACAACCCTACAGGGACAAAGACGGAATAAGATCAGGACTTAATCATTTTATCCCTAACAAAGATGGATATGTTGTTATGTTAAGGGAGTGGCATAAAAATCCAAATTCATGCACTCCAGGGAATTTAGTTATAGTTTTAGTTTACTGTTGCTTTTTTGATGCATGTTTGGGGGATTTGGAGCACATTTCTCTCAATGTTTGTGTTTTCACTCTTGGATTTGCAGTGCATTGCCTCACTGTTTTGTCCTTATAAAACCACCAGAAGATCCAGATGCTAAACATTTTCTGTTATTTAAGAAAAATAGAAGATGCCGCCAAGAAGGGTCCCTCTGACTGCAATTCTAGTTTACTAAAAGCCCCTTCATATTTCAGTGGATCAAGTCAATATTTTACAAATGATAAAACACTCCCTCCCTTGCGTGTTTTAGTAGATTTTCTACAACTAAACACACGTTCTGGATTACTGCTGAACATCTTTTGAAGCATAACATTGTCTTTTTCCCTTCCTTCCAGACTGTGTTTTTATGTTCCAGTTACACTTGAAAATCAACTTGCAGAGACTTGAAACTGCAGTCAGTAATCCACCAGCGTGAACATCATGTCTGCTTTGATTGTTGTAGGAGTTCCATTATTGTTTTGTGGTAAAGAAGTGCAGGCTTTTCAGATCACATAACTTTGACAATAATAAAAGCAAGTTCAAAGTATATTCTATAGTGGCCTTTAAACAGCAAACAAAGGCTGTAAATGGGAGGGTTGGGGGTGGGGAGGGCGTGAGATAATGCACATATCCACTTTCATGTTACTCCTGTCATTAGATATTTTGCAGACAAAGAAAGAATACAGCTTTTTGAGTAGACATGTGAGTTCATATGAAACAGTACAATTGACTCTCTTCCAGTTTGCTATCATGTTTGTTTATGCAAAATGCCTGCAAGCTCACAAATCCATGCCAACAACCATTGTAAATAATGTGTGTGTGTGTGCGTGTGTGTGTGTGTGTGTGTGTGTGTGTGTGTGTGTGTAAGAGAGGAAGCATGGCCGAGTGTGTAACAGCACACGATTTTGTGTTTCTGTTTCGTAATAGTTTGGCACAGAGCCGACTCCCAGCTTCACTCATACACACTGCCAGACAGGGAGATCCCTGCATTTTTTGGGTGTGAGCCAGGCTGGAATACCACCAGATCCAGTTTCCTGCATTTCCTGAGCCGCTGCCAAAACTATACGCAACAGCTCCCTACACTCTCTCTCTCTCTCTCTCTCTGCCTCGGGTCTTTTTGTCGTCTCCGTCCGCTCAGCATCTTTTTCTGTCATCACCAGGAATTTCTTTTATGTTTTACACTCTCATCTCTTTAGATTTCTGACGCACATTGTCTCCTGCTGGGTCATCAAGATAAAATACCTTTAAACCAGGTGCCTGTCATCATTCTTTGCACAGAATATTTGGGTTATGGTTACCTTTAAATTGTATTAAAGAATATACAGTATACATATATATATATATAGTGTTTTTGCCAGCATTGCCTCCCATGTTGTTCCTGAGGTCTACAGAAGTGATTTAGGAGCTACCGTAAACACCGGCTGGTCCCATTTGGTTCAGATCAGATTAAAACTTCTCCGCCTGCACTGAGGCCTTTTTATATTTAGCCCACATCTTGTTCCTATTTCCAAAGATGCATTTACTGCCTTCAAATGTGGTTTTGTTTTGCAGCTTTGAGCATGCTTAGTATGCTGGCTCCACTCTGTCTGCCAAGCAGCCATAAGCATCCTTTTATTGTCCCATGACCATTACACTGAATGACTACATACAAATGACCCCCACAATAACTGCACATCCTGAGGAATCTTTTGAAGCGTATATAGCCTGATGGGTACATGGAGCACGCATGCACGGCCACAGGAAACTTTGTCTTAATGAATGAATAGTATAGAGTTTTTCTGCAAAAATTTAAAGGCTTTACGACGACAATAATAGAAGCTGAAGCTTTTCTGTTGTTCATATAACTTGAGCAAGGAACACTTACATCATATCCTGTGATGGTAAATGCCAAGCAAGCTATGAAGCCGACACACATAACATGAATAATTCTAAACATGCCATTGATGAGATGTGAAGATAAAACAAGGAATTGGACGGAGAGCGCTTTCTCTCACAGGCTCATTTCACCATGCATCCTCCACACCGTAATTGTCTCTATATTGAGGCTATTGGTTTCAGCCCCTATTTAAATTGCATTTCCATGCATTGGGTTGCTTTAATGTGCAGCACTAATGCAGTCACTAATGTACACATCACATTTAGGGAAGTCTGTAAATGATCCATCATAAATAAAAGATGACATGGAGCATCCACAACCGCTCAGAGAGTATAGATCTGCCTGCTGCAGGCTGGAAACATACAGACGGTATCAATCAAATAACTTACTGTCATTAACTGCTAACAAAACAATAGAGCAAAATAATGATTGACTTTATTAATGCTTAACAAATAATTTACTGAAGCCATTAATAGGAACAACTTTTGGGGGGAAAAAATACCGTTGACTGATATGGCCACTTACCTTCTGGGAAAGGGTTTGAAGCAAAGTCCATTTATTAATAACTTATTAAGCATTTACTATTGGATTACCAAACTTTTATTACCAAATTGAAAGGATAAAGCATTTTTATCAACCTGGCAACCAGAAAGGTGTTCTTATTAATGGTTTAGCTGAGTAAATATACTTTTTAGTTGGTTATAAATGTTTGCAACCCATCAAATAATGCTTGTTCATAAATGGACTTTGATCCAGATCCTCTGCTGACTCCTGTCAACTTAAAAGTTGTTTCTTATTAATCTTATAACTGGTCTATAAAGTATTAGTGAATGACTTAATTATAATTATTGATTAATAAAGCTATTAGTCACAGTTTATATCCCTTTATAAATGATGCCTTGTTTGCAAGACTCATTCTAACTTGTACCCAAGTTTCCTCAGCTCAGTTCCATTTTCAACTTTTTACAGCATCAGCTTAGTTCAAACTCTGCATTTCTGCAAACACATGTGTTGTGTGCTCACTGAGAAGCAAACAGACTCTTTCTGAACATGTTTTCCTTCCAGAAAGTACCCTCCTATAGCAATATCTTCTTTTTTTATACTCTATTTTTTTCCCTTTTTTCAAGGCTGTTTTCATATATGCAATCCACTGTTTCTAATCACAACAGTCTATAAACCAACTTTTAAGTAGATTAGCTTACAGACAAACCCATCAAGTACACTATAAGAGAAAACAACCTCAACATTCAAAACCAAAGCAAAACCAAGAAGAGAAATAACAATAATAATACTATAGCAATATCAAGTGATGTCAGCCATATGCGTTATATGATGTGTCCAAATGCGCAAAAATAGAAGTTGGCACAAAAAGCGTAAAAAAGTTTCCCAAAGTCTTTCAAAGCAGAACTTTTGTTTTTATAGGACGAATTAAATGAAGAAAACCCTCATAATTATTCAGAGATACTCTTCAGAGTGTATGGAGCAGAAAGCTCTGGAGTGACTCCACAGAGTGGGTTGAAGCGTCTCTTACCTG
The DNA here is from genome assembly GCF_015220745.1 of Sebastes umbrosus. NCBI lineage: Eukaryota > Metazoa > Chordata > Actinopteri > Perciformes > Sebastidae > Sebastes > Sebastes umbrosus. Next base: position 8,879,562 of record NC_051276.1, read on the forward strand.
CTTGAACTGCTCCTCGTAGGTCCAGTCGTGGTGCTGTGGCTGCGGGTGCGCTGATGGAGACTCTGCGCGGCGCGCCGGAGCCGGAGCGAAGGCAGCAGCCGGGACTCTGCAGGCCATGAGCTGCACCGGGTGGCTCTTCGGAGGCAGACAGGCTCCCTGGAGGAGCGAGGAGGGCTGCCGGTGCAGGTAGTGGTTCAACCCGGCGTCGCCTTCGCCCTCCTCCTCCTCTTCTTCTTCTTCTTCTTCTTCTTCATCCATGATCTCTTGCTCCTCCATGTCACCCTCCTCGTTCTCCTCCATGTCCCGCTCCGAGTCTCTGCTGCGGACCTCCATGAGCGGGAGCGTCGAGTTGTTGTTGTTGTTGGTGACTCCTCCGGCGGCCAGGGCGCCTCGCATCGCCGCCTGGTAGTGGCGAAAAGCCAGAGCTTGTTGGTGTATCTGGGACTCCACCATGGAGCGGAGGTCTTTCTCCGTCTCCGCCTGCCGGAGCTTCTCCTCCAGGGCTAAACGCGCCGCCTGTTGCCGCTGCAGGTTCTCCATGACCGCCTCGAGCTTCATGCCGCCGCCGCCGCTGCCGCTGCTGCTGCTGCTGCTGGAGGCGGGCTGCTGCTGGTGGGACTGGTGGCCGGGGAACGGAGCGTGAGAGGCGGAGGAGGAGGGAGGCTGGAGGGAGAGGCTGCTGGAGGACGAGAAGGAGCCGTGCTGTGTGGAGAGGATGGTCGTGTAATGATTATCATATAAGATTAAAACACACACACTGACAATTAGCCTCATTACGCACACCTGGAGTCCAACTTTTAGTCTAATATAAAGAGGACAAACTTGCTCCAAATGGCTAAAACACTGTAAAAACTGTCCAAATACAAAGTTTCTAAAATGTGTAACAGTATTAGTAAAAGTGCATTTGAGAAAGAGTTAAAGACAACCTTAACTGTGAAGTATATTAAGTCTAATAATAATCCACTAGCCGCTTACCAAAGCAGATTTAGTTGCTATACTTGCGTTATCAACCATGCTTCTTCTCCGTCAAGATGCGCAGAAACAAATATCTATGAACCGGATCACAAGAGTCTTCCTTTCCTTCCTTCAGTCCTGCTGGTGACGCTCCGCATTCAACATCCAGATTATGTATAGGTCTCGATATAGTTGAGCTGAATGAATAAATACTTGAAATGTGTTTGGTGTTGAATGGTGGAGCCCCGAGCTGCTTTGGCAACAAGTGGCAACTGTAGTGAGAATGACCTCTGGAGGCAGAGATCAGCCAGCCCTGCTCCATCTGCTAACTACACGTCAATATACTGACAAATACAGTATGAGAGGCAGGCAGGCAGGCAGGCAGGCAGGCAGGGAGACTGTACACTGACACACCGCAAGACTGTCTGCTCAGACCATGCTCTGATGAAACTCCAAGTTATGTGAAATAAAAATATTAAATTAATTAAAAAAAAAATTGTCATGTAATTAAAAAAAAATAGGCGTACATTAATCATTATTTTGTATTATTTGAATGCAGTTCCCATAAACCATAGTAACAAGTTTTTAGAACAGATTTTTTCTAAATTATGTATCTGTCTAATATTATATATCATATCATAATCACAAGATTATTGATAGAGCTGTATCTTTTTTATGTTACATGTAATTTTATTCAGCCGATTAAACTGTTGTCAGGCTATTAAATAGGCGTTATCAGTCGCTATAAGCCCCATAGATGTGGCCTACTACACCCACTAGTAGGTTTTATCGTCTATTCACATGGTAGATCACTGAAAGAAAGAATAGAAGCACACGACAGCGACCTCTAGCGACCGTAGTAATTATGACAGGAGCAGAAGCGGAAGTCAGGCGCTGTAGTATAGATAGTGTGAAACTCCGTAAGGGGTGGAGGTCGGGTTTTCACCCAGGAGACCAGTGTTCGCATCCCGTGTGAAACCAACAATGTGTGGTTGTCTTTGTGTTCGTAGTTATTTTAACCAAAAACACAATGTTTTTCCCTAAACTTAACCAAGTTCTTTTTTGCCTAAACATAAAGAAGTTGTAGTTTTATTGCCTAAACCTGTTTTTTGCCTAAACCTAAAGAAGCCTTTTGTTTGTTTTCAAAACGTGACTTTTCATTCAGTTTTTCAACATGTTCACTTTCACAACGTAGTAGGTGTAGTAGGCCCCTAATGACCCACATCTATGGTGCTTATAGTGACTGATAACGCCTATTTAATGGCCTGATAACAGTCCAATTGGGTGGTTTTATTTTGCAATATCCATAGTGATACAGTATATCTTCTGTAAAGTAAATTGAAAAACTCTAACTGCTTTGTATTATAGTATAATGATAATACTAAATAATGCAATTGATTTATTTATGTTTATTTATATATATATATGATATTGTTTAAAACATTGCTATGATGCCCATGTCTATAATGCATTATAAACATACTTATAATGTGTTATAATCTGTTTAAACACTCATTCATAATGTGTTCTAACAATAATCATAACACATTATAAATCATTTTATAATGACTTATAAAGTCAAGTATCATAATACTTCATAATTGCTGGTCATTCACTGACATTTTTGTTTTTGCTATGATCAAAGTGTATTACAATTCCCATAGTTGTAATCCATTATAATCTTTTTAATAATGCATTGTAATCACTGTTATAATGCATTATAAGGTGCATTATAAGTGACTCTAAGTGGTGTTTGCTTGAAAACAAATACGATTATATCTATGCAAGAACAACACACAACGTTGTAAAATACATTTTTACTTTACTTAAAGCAAACAATGACCACTTAGAGTAACTTATAATTACACTATAATGCATTATTAAAAGATTATAATGTAATGTATTGTACCTGTGATATTATCAATATATCTGCGACCCGCATTTTAATCTGCATGATAATTAAAGATGAAAGTTGAAACTGAACTGTCTGTTTCTGACTAATCCCGCCTGACAACTGACAAAATACTGTTCAATCTTATCTTATCTCAGGTAGGCTACTTCATCACATTGATGCAAACTCATATAAAAGTCCAATATTGCCACGAAGCAGTCCTGCTCATTGATTTGCAGCATTGACCATGGTGCCTTACTAAACTCAGAGATATGATCAGGTACGATACCGCTGCATAAAACACTAGATTTGCTGATAGTTGACAAATTGGAATTTCAGCCAACCCTACTGGGACCTTTCACCTGTATTTTCATGTGTACGTTCATTATCGTGACCTCGGAGAGCACAGACGCCTCATGTTAATTCTCACGTATGCTCACAGATGGAGGGAAAAAGGACACCTGTCCTCCACTGACTGTCACACAGCCACTATTGCTGGAAAGTCTTGCGTTCGGCCTTTCAACCGGTGTTGTTTGTGATCCATAATGGTATCCAAAAGCAAAGCACTTTCACATATTCACTTTCAAAAATGTTGTTTGAAGTGAATAACTATTATACTTACAGTCCATGTCTGCATTGGAGTGTAAACACAATTTCTGTGAACCCTACAATTGGCCACCATTTACCACAGTGACCCTACAATTAAGGCTTACTGTGATGTCGGATATATCATTTGGCTGAAGCAAATCAATTATCATCAGCAGGGTCAGCACTGGTATGGTAATCTATTCTCTCTGAGAATAGCTGCTTCTTCTGGGAACTTAGCCGAGTGCCGCACGTCAAAAAAGCAGTCTGAGCTTCAGTTTAAAGTTTTTTTTTTCCAACATTAACCGGAGCTGTCTGTCTGCCTTTTATCCAATAAGTTCATCTGTTACACGCTGGCTAAAATGTATGTTTTTATGGAGTCATGTAAAAGACAAATTTCTGCCACTTTGTGATTGACTACTACTGATATAAGAATAATAACAATAAGAAGAATCACACATAGTTTTACCTACAGTTACGCTTTTAGTTACAGCGCCTCTCTCTTGTTTGAGCACATATGACTGAATATTTCAGTTCTTCACTTCTTTCAGTCTCAGATAAAAAAAAAAAAGTCTTCAGTCTTCCTCTGCTCAGTGACGAGTCACATCAGCTCTTCATGGGTAGGAAACTAGAGACAGGTAGGTCTGGAGAAACTTTTCATTATTCATGCAAAACTAATGTGATCTAAGGAATGTCAAATGAAATAACATGAATAAAAGCCTGAGCTATAGAGGGGCTGCATCTCAACCTTTTTTCAGGTTAACTTTTTATTTATAATGTATTTATCTTTTGTGAACTCTCTCTATATATATTGTGCTTTACACTAAAATTAAACCATAGGAACAGTTATCCCAAGTTAATTTGTTTTCTTTTTTCAGTGAGTTGTATGACTTTTTTTCAGTCATTTTATGATTATTATTATTTCTGCTATTACTGCTCTCATTATATGTATAATTTCTGTTATATGGATAGTCTAAGTTGTCATTTTATTACAGATGGATGTTATTATGGCCCATCTGTCTGTCCAGGGAGAGAGATACGTCCTCAGTTGCTCTCCCTAAAGTTTCTTCCATTTTTGAAGTTTGACCTTATCTGATGCGAGGGTCCAGGGACAGAAGGTGTTGTATGCTGTACAGATTGTAAAGCCAACATGAGGAAGAAATGTGTTGTGCGTTAAGTTATTGTAAAACATATAACACAATCCCATTTTTTATTTCTTAAAAGGATTCTAGAGATTTTTTTTTTGTATTTTCTAAAAGCATTACACGTACCTCTAACTCATCATAAATAGTTGTTAGTTGGTTTGATGTCTGAATTTGATCTATTTCCATACAAAGTGTTTTACCTTGAAGGTTTGGAGCAGCCTTGAGTGTTAGCAGGCAGACACCGACACAGTGTGCTGTAGAACAGTGCTGCCTAGTGGAGGTTCACAAGACTTCACTAGAGCAGCTGAAGTCTCCCGAGCTGACAGTGAGGACTGTCACAGTTACACATACACTTTATTGCAGTATTGTTCAGAACAAATGTTGCTGTATTTAGTCTGTGTGTTGTGTTACTCGCTCCCTGAGGGGCTGATTTAATCAGGAGAGCATCATTTTGTGTCCACGGACAGGCGCCGTGATTATCTTTAACGTGTCGTGACCTCCTGTTTTTCACATTATGCCGTACTGATCTCTTAAACAAATCATGCAGCCTCTCTCTCATCCATTTGGAAATAACACTGTGCATTATAAGAAGGTTGTATTGACATAATATCTTTTTCACTCACAGTTTGGTGATGTTTATGGCCTTACACCTTTCCCTGTGGTTGGTGAACAGTATATCCATCATGCATATACTAAATCATATCAAGACAATAGAGAAAGCCCATAAACATTCAATCCAACACATGGCTTTGAGTGAATGGATTTATCGGGGTGGGGGAGAAAGGAAGATGTAGGGAGAGAAAAAGCAGAGCAGATGTGAAGGTCAATAATGATCAGTGATATTGACCAGCCACTTGGAAATGGAAACATAAAAACACTGGGTTAGATAGGATGAACAGAGGAGGCAAGTGCATCCTGACTCATGGCCTTGTCCCATTTTCTGCTGTAAATCAGTTCAACAAACACCTAATACTAACCGGCTCAACATAGATAATAAATGAAGGTACGGTAATGCTTTATATTAAGGTCCTTGTACTAAGCGTTAGTTAATAGGTAATAAAGCCCATATAAGTCCTATTAAGATGCTTATTGACATTAATATGTGGTAATAAAACTATTTTAGTGGTAATAATAGCATTATAAACATGTTTATATTAGATTATATTATTTATTATATTATTATTATTATTTTAAGACATTTATAAGCACTTATAGGAAACTTGTTAATAGTTTATAGACTGTTTAAGAACCTTAATAAAGCCTTGGATTTCTTATGATTGTTTATACCAGCATTACCAACACATTTATTGAGTTTAAAGCTGCAGTTGGTAACTTTGAGCAAATATGATAAAAAGTTATATTTTATAAAACTGTTACTATATCCTGACAGTATAGTGTATGAGACAGGTAATTTATTGAAAAAAAAAAAAAAAATCAGGTTCCTCTTCCTCCTCCTAGTGCTCATAAAGGCATTTGCAAGATTTCCCCGCGCCTGAACAAAATCAACCAATCAAAGCCAAGCAGTCTTGGGGCAGCTGTCAATTCGCGAACTCCAATCAAACGGGTCAAACTAGGCAGCGCTGATCAAATCTGAATTAAGATTCTGTTACTGTAATGCCTATTTTTTTCTTAACTCAAATGTTTTCAGAAACATATTTTAGTGTACTGTTTAGCTGATCAGCAAACTTTGCGCTGCTGCACCGTTACACAGGCTAGACCCAGCGCACCGCCAGCACCGCTGTGACTCCTGGCGCTGGGGTTCGTGCTGGCCAGATTTGAGTTTCTGCCGCCGCTGACTGGACATACGTCTCCTGGAGCTGCAGAGTGCCGACCAACTTTCCTCCTGGTGAGGTGGTCTCCCGACTGAAGGGAGGACGAGATGAAGGTTGGAGTTGTTTTCCCGTTTCTGCCACTTTGTATTTAATCCAATAAACAAAGTATCAAAGCGTACGTGGACCGTACAGCCCCGGTTAGTGTCACAGTAGACACACAGATGGATAACGGAAACCTTTTTTTTTTTTAATAACTGATGACTGTGAATTTAGATTGAATGGACCCAGTAGTAGAGGTGAAATGCTGCCCCCATTTCTTTGGAGCAGGTGACTCACTGTTACACGTTGCACCTTTAAGATGATGAAAGACAGGAAATGAACTTCATTACTTTTCACCACTGTTGTCATCCCTGAGTTTAGCCTCAACCTTTTTCTTTGGAATCCAACAGATTGAGATCATGAGCTCATGTTTCTAATTTGAATAATCTTGAGATATTAATAAACTATGTGAAGCTTTAAAATGCAACTTAATGTAATTTGTGTCTCACAGCTCCTTTGAAGTTTCTTTTAATCAGTGTAACAAGGTGTGTGTATGTATAGTTTATCTGCTCAGGGGACACATTAAAAATGGTTCATTTTACTCCGTTATAACATAAACTACATAGAATAATGTCATATACTCTTTTATTGTCTCAGTAGTTTTCAGACAGCCTGTTGCTCACCAGAAACCGCTTCCTCCTCATCCTCCAAGGCCTTCCATGTTTCTAATCTCTTCATAAAGTTGGGAGCTATTGGTGATTTGAGGAGTGGCGGCTCTCGAGACAAATTCTCAGCGAGCTCCAGATGAAGGGTTATTGACCGAACCCCGTACGCCTTGAGCCATGGAGAGGTTGACCCCTCCATCCTGTCAATGATTAACCTCCAGGGATTGTCGGCCAAATCGCCGGGTGCAATCAATGGCTTCACAACTGTCACACACTGACCACTTCCACTAATGACGACAAGCTAATTAGTTGTCTTCTCACTGCAAGGGCATCAACTCTTCAATAATTTATTTAGCCTTTTTTATTCTAAGGAAGTATAATGACTGTGTCCTGCGGTTCAGAGGGCATCGTCTGGGATCCTCTGTTCCTGTCTACCTGTCACCCTGCTATTGTTTTTGCTCCTCTCTCTGTGTTCCAGCAAACAGGACAGCGCAATAATAAATAAATCAATCAAACACTCATGAACATGATTGCTTCTGCATTTTAATACTTTTATTCATTATTATTATTATTATTATTTATACTTTATTACAATGTTTCTTTTATCATCTTCCAGGCTATTGTTTACTTCAGAGTCCATTGCACATTTTTGTACGACTTAGTTTAATTTATTTTTTATATATATAAATAACAGAAAATAACTAAGAGACACAAAACTCAACCAAACCGCAAAACAAAACAAAAATAAATAAATAAATAAATGAAAATTTGTTAAATTTTATTTATGTCATCTCTGTTTGTAAAGGTTCCTTTTCCATGTCAAAAATGTGTTCTGTTGTTGATAGCCATTAATTTAGTTTTGGTTTTAAGTAAAACAGAAATGAGAAAAATAATTAGAAATGAACATATCATTAAAAGATTGGAAAGACTCAAGTAGAAACTTTAAGACATCACAAAATGTTTTATTACGCCTTATAAGTATGTGAAATGTTAACCCTTAGCAGGGACTAGAGGAGAGGATGTGGGGAACAAGTAGAAAACTATACACACATTCTTTAAATGTCCAATATTAATACCCTTTTGGTAAAAGTATATTTTTGACTTAAAAGAACCTCTGAAACTAGAAAATATTTAGAGTATTAATTTACTAGGAGAGATAAAGTCGGCAGATGCGCTAGCTACATTTGAAATGTGTATTTTGCTACACCTAAAGCTCATCATTTTCAGTTATGAAGAAAATGAAGAAAATCTGAAATAATAATAATATTATAATATATGAGTTTCAAGCTCATATATATTGCTGTCATACTTTGTGCTCTAGGCCAATGTGGGGGATTGCATCAGGAAGGGCAACCGTCACGCTGTCGTCATGGTTGCTAACTCCTCCTCCCAGCCCTCGATCCAGCCTCGGTCTGGGTCTCATTCACATGAACGGAGGAAGGGAAATAACTCTGGATTCGGCTGTTAGTGTGTTTTACAACTTTTAGGAGCTAATGATTTAAATAAGGGCTATTAGCGTGTTCGTACTGGGAAGTTGATTCACCTCAAAAAAAAACATCCGCTGAGTTACAGACATCTCTTTCCCATTGTAAGTCTATGGGAAAAAGTCTTTTAGTCTTTTAGTTTCTAGTAGTGCCGTTTGGCCACTACGAAAATTGGCATCAACGACCGGCGCTCTCCCTGCGGCTTGGCTAAGGGAGGGGTTATGCCAAGGATGCCTCCAGTTTGTCGTCAAGCCATGATTTCAGGCCCGGAGGAGGCTACATTTAGAAATATGCAACATGTACCCACGACACTGGGAAAGAAATGTCCTTAAAACTAGATTTTGACAGAGGGACCCTCTTCAAGACAGGGCCCCGAGGTCACATAATAAGCAGGACCCACTTTAAGGCCCTCATCATGTCCGTTTACTGGTGCACATTCTCAGATGTATTTTCGATTAAATCAGCACAATAAACGTGGAGCTTTTGGGGCCTCTATGGTCTGGGGGCCCTGGGTCAGTTGCCCTCTTTTCTCTGGTTGGTGATCCAGCCATGATTAGCATCTGTAGCTGTACACACTCTTCTACCTTAAATTCTGATCGGGACAAAAACAGGATAATAACTATAATACTATGGCACAATACAGACTGAGGGCTGTGAGTCCACTGAGGTTAATTGTGTGGCTCTCAGATCAGAGGAATATATATTCAACCAATAGAGGGTGCTCTTACCTAGCAGACAGAAGATGGGGATTCAGTTCCATTACACCTTTAAATGTGGACAAATCAGTGATCTAGTTAAACAGAGAGAATAGTAGACGGACCTCTGGGTTGTCTGTTTCAAGGTCAGTGTTTGGGACTTTCCTTCATGTGCAGCTCCTGTATAGCCTATATTATTCTACAATATGTTTTGCTCCTTGCATATGTACTGTATGTGTGGCTATTAATCAAACACCTTGCATGTGAAAAAATACTTTTTGCTGATGAAATCTTCACTTCACAGCTGAGTTGTGGCTGAACCTGTAGTGTCACAGTCTGTCTCTCTGTCCCTCCTCTCCAGCTACATATACCCTATTCTCCAGGCCCCTTCATTGCCATTTCCATCCAGAAAAAAGCCAGATGCCCTCAAACTTTTCCTCCTTTTCCCATCACCTGACTGCCCCAACCATCTACACACCTGTTCCCACCGCTCTCATCTGCTCTGCAGTCACCTGAGCTTCCCCGCCCATCTCCCCACCTGCACCTCATTCCCTCATCAGCCACTCCCCAGATCCATTGCTCCTCTGCCAGATCGTCAAAGTTGCCATGTGCATTAGACCTCTGCTTTCTTGTTCTCTGTAAATCTGTTATCTGAGACTGGAAACCTGTTACCTGCCTGTTTTGAACCTCTGCATGATCTTCTTTTGGACTTCCTTCCTGCCCCTTTTGGATTTGTTTGCCTGTTTGGACTGCCATCTTGGTTTTGACCAAGGATATTAAATGAAGACTGAGACACAGAATGCTTTTCATTATGCTGTTTCCTCATGTCCTCTCTTCTCTCTCTCATAAGATGCTGTTCTACCGTAGTCCTTAATGACATTTCACCTTGACATTACTTACATTTTTATCTTGAATGTATAGGCAGCACCCAATTTAAATGCTATAATCGTGACATGATGTTTACAAGTGCTGTTTAAGTCAAATTATTATATCAATAAGAACAATCTCTTGCGTTCAGCACCAATTTGTTGTATTTCACGTTGTTATGTTATGTTGTCATAGTCAGGACTGTGTGATGTATGTATGTATGTATAAATACTGACATGGCACATCAGTTCCAGTTAACAATTTAGAATTATTTGCTGATATTTTCTTTTTTCCTTTTTAAATATAGCTTTTTTGTGATAAAATACAACAGACATGTATGACAAATGTATTCCCACAACTTTATTGAATATCAAACAGTACAGAATTGCTGCAGTACCCCCATGGAAAATTATTCTGTTTATGCTGTTTGCTTTTCTTACATGAGGTATACTGTATATCCTGCAAGTAACCTACAGACCTGATGAAAAAAGAAGACATGAAAGGCAGATAGCAGAAAATAAAAGGCTTCAAGATATGATCTTGTCTGACTACAGTAACAAGTTCATCATGTATTACATGATAGTGTGATCCATAAGATGCTACTTGGGGAAGGAAGATGGATTTCATCCAAATATAGAAAAAAAGCACACACAAGCAAAACCTGGTTTATTGGTTTGGAAAGAAATGTATAAAACGGTTAGTCACCAGCTCTAGCAGTCAAAGTTAAAGGGTTAATATATTGAACATATATTACTTGTGGGACACCATCCATGTAATAAATTTGTTTGTTTTTTTAAAAAGAGCTTTTTTTTTACACCTCCACATACTTGGCCAATCAGTGTGTAAATTGGAAGTGAATATGGGATGGACAGTTTTAGAAAGATACAGAAATTGTTGGATGCAGTTCCCCCAATTCTGATGTCAAAGAGGTGTGTGTGAGGAGGGGGGGGGGGTTCAGATCCCAACACGTTATCACTCCCAACTCGTCAATTACCGCTGCCGCTTAGTCAGTGGCCCCGCGCTTCAAAGTATGAAGCTCTACGTTCCCCTCTAGCAGTACGTAGCAGTCTAGTTTTGGACGTGTCAGCACGTCAAATCTAGAACAAAACTACTTGGTTAGGAAAAGTTGGTGGTTTGGGTTAAAATAAATAGCCTATGTAACGTTATGCGCCCCAAACGTTGACTTAAAATAAGTCAAGTTTCACAGGAAACACGATCACCGGACTTTATTGCTCTTTATACTATGTAACCCGACTTCATCCTTTAGTCCTGCCATATCTACGGCCACATCATAGTTTGACACGCAGAGCCACTGACCAAGCTGCCGTATTTGACGAGTTGGGAGTGAGAACAGGCTGCAGATGCCGTTCGATGATCTAACAAGAACTTAATTTGTAGCATACTGACACCATTACATTGGCTCATGCACTAAACTCCCAGGTTGGCCAAACTCATTTGGAAGAGGAACTGGAGGTGAACATCAAAAGTATTTATAGCAATGGCGTTCCAAGATCCAAGCAGTTAACCTTGGTGAGTAATACATTGTTAAATAATGACTCAAACTATGAGACAACAAATGTTGTATAGTAAACCGAAATGATTCTGTAAGGGAAACAGGTGTGATCTGTTTACTGGTGCCTAACATGGTGGTTCCAGTATCTCATAAAACAATCATGATGGACTCATGAACTATCGTGTTTAGGGTGAATAGAATGGTGAGAGAAGCAAGTAGAAGAAAAGCTGACAGGAAAAAAACCTAGTTCCAGACTTCTGAGTCACTGCCCACGTCTCCCCATACAGCCTGGTTAACAGCCTAAACAGGAAGACCAAGGTACATTAACAGCTCAACAGTGGCGTAGCCTACAGAAGGCCTGGACATCCGAATGCACAGCAGAACATTGAAAAGTCTGCAGGTCAGCATGTATCAAACCTCCAAGGTTCCCAGCACCTTATAGAATCCATGCCTTGAAAAGATACTGATAAACAGATGACGGAGGATTTACCAAAAAATATCCGTGAACACCTAAATTGTGACTTAAGACTGAAGCTGGACACAAATCCTTTGTCACAGTGGAACTAACATAAAAAAAATCTTGCATGAAATCTGATGAAAAAATAACCTACACGACCTTATTAGTTATATTCTGAGATGAGATATGTGAGAAATATCAGCACAGTACTGGCTTTCAAACTTGAAGCTTGTCCATGGCGAAGCGCTAAGTGTCCCTAACAAAAGTCCCTTTCCCTGACATCCCATCTCCCTCAATCCATGTGTGAATTCAAACATCGGATACTATAAACAAATATGTACAGAACAGAAGTATACAAACAATAGTTCAATAGTGGAAGCCCAAATAAAAGGATCATTATTGCCTATTCTTAATGTTTTCATGGTGGTGGTGTTGTGTGGATGTGTGCTTTGTTTCCTCCCAGATGGAACAGCAGACAAGGCCCAGCGTCACTATGCACCAAAGTGGCCAAATATTTGTTTCGCCCGTTCTTTTCTTCCATACAGATTTCCATTTCTGAGCCTTAAAGCCCAGTTAGGCTGAGCTGGACCTCCCTGAGCAGAAAAAGTCATCTGATTGTTAAGTCAGTTTCATCTCCCCCTCTTTGGGATGGAATCAACTATTTAGCGTCCAGTTTTTTAAATAACGAGCGCTGTACCATACAGGATGAGGTTGGCAATGTTCTATTTGTGAATAAGAGCCGGATATCTCTTCTTCCTCTGTGCCATAGAGCTCCATTGTTGTCTAAACTATTAAAAACACATCAATGAGTCGCACTCCGTCACTGGGTGACGTGTTCCTTTATTACCATGAACACACACTGTATTTTATTCTTTGTTCTCAGTCCCACATACACCGTCCTGCTGTCCCAAATACTTATAGAGCACTAAATGTGTATTAATCCGCTGTTGAAAATAGTCCCCAACAAATAAGGTATTTCCTCCTGTTTTAGTTTAGTTAAAACTACAGTGACCAGCTGCTTTAGGAAATTATAGAACCTTTTTAAAAAAAAAATGAAATGAAATATCTGTGAGGTTTATTTTACAAGGTAGGGTAGCAAGAAATTATTGAGAGACGGACCAACACATTGTTGGTTTTGGTCTTATCGTGGGACTGTTTGACAATAAGAAGAATATAGCACATTACAGTTATATCCTTTAATACAAATTAAATTGAAGTGGGATTGTAACAAAACCCTTTGTAGCTATAGTACCCACAACACTCACAATTAAGCAACTGTAGTATTTGTTCACTGTACGCAGTTTCCAGGTGTAGTTTTGTGCCTCAAACTGTCATGTATAAAATCACTTGAGTGACATCACTTAAAGGTATCCAGTGGAGTCTGCTACGGAGCAATTTTTTTCTACGTTTTGTTTGATTTGCATCATTTGCAGATGCATTCCTGCCAATGGACAAACATTATCCCACTGATCAACAGGTGGCAGTAACACACCAATAAGCACAGCAATGTGCCAACAAAAGATGAGTAGCTCAGCTTGGGCTTGGAGACGAAGCATTTATAATCAAAGCCTGCATTACAAACTGGGGGGCCTGGAGTTTAAAAGATGTCGCTGTTTACCAGACAGGAAGGGTTTAATGAAAATATACCACTGAGCTGAATTATGGGCACTGTGGGAGTTTGACTCATACTGGACTATGACCATTCTTTTTTTTTAGTCACTTGCAAGCCTTTCAACTTTATGGAATCGCAATATGAAATCACTGGATTACTTTACTTGACTTTAAGTTGTGTCTTATATACGGCTCTATGTTCACACTGTCAGAATCTGTGTCTTGAGCCCATCTGTATCAAAAATGCCCTTTATTATCCAGGTATCTTGCTAATGGTGTCAAATGTAATGTAGTATGTCACCCCAACGAAAGGACCAAAGAAAGCTACATGTCAGGTTTGTTTTTTAAGCGAGTGTCCTGGCTCATTAGTTTCAACTCAAAAGCAGCTGGGCAAAGACTTCATGGATGTGTTGGTTTATTATATAACAAAAAATGAAAATGGCAGAGCAGTAGTGCTTTGTAACTGAAATAGCTATTTTCATTGACCTACGGCAAATATTTATGCGACTTTTCGTGCATAGTGTCAACAGGCCTTTACACTGGATTGTGGTTGTGTATCTGAGTGTCATGAGATGAGGTGCGATGTTGTGAGATGTAATGTTGTCACAAGGAGAAATCACCAGCACTCGTCAGTGTGTAATCCAATTCCATTATCTTGAACTGTGATCAGAGAAACACTAAGAACTAAAGCACAAACATTGAAATTTGCTGGACTGGGACGTGAAGAAAGACAGCAGTACAGTGTGGTGGAGGTCCTTGCTGCAACATAAGCATTGCTCTACAACTTTGTAAATTGTCTTAGTGGATTGTTCACATTCACACTTCTGAAAGCCACCCAGCCCAACTCTGAAAAGACTACCAAGCATTTATACAGAAAGACGTCCCGCCAGCCTCAGTTCTCAATCTCATTGAAATACTCTGAGAAGCCTGAGTATGGAGTGATGTCACCGGGATCTGAAGGAGGACAAGACAACACAGAGATTATAGTTCCTCTCATAAAACAATGCATATATCATTGCTTAAACACCGACATTGTATCAATATCTGTTTCTTGTGTAGTAATATGTCTGCATTAATTTGACTTAGAGGTGACAGTGAGACACAAGTAGAGACACAACACCAGCTGTTTAGAGTGAAATAGGTCTGTTGTATTATACTAACCTTCACATGGTCCCCTTTTAAAATGGATGTCATCAATAGCGATATCACTTCGTAGTGTTGGGCCTCGGATGGCTTCAAATATAATCTGAAGGAAACACAAACACATGTGAAACTGAGTGTGATGTCCACTAACAACCCAGTCGCCAGAAAAAAATGTTGGCATGGTATGTTTCGGCAAACCAAGGATACGTTGAATGTTGACATTGACACATATATATATATATACATATATATATATATATCTGTGGTAACTTCATCATGCAGGTCACATGTGAAAACATTTTAGAAGGGCTTGGGAAAATAGCATTTTGATACTAAAAAATACGTGCTTCAACCAAAATTTGGGAAGCTACAGAATGATATAAAAACATTAAAATTAATAATAATAATGGACCCGCCCTTTAACTGAGAGTATTTTTCTTAATCACAATTAATAATCAGTACAAAGAATTATAAAGGGGTCAAGTGTGAAGACAGATAATCTGCTGCACGAGTGAATCTAACAAAAGATTGGATAGATTCATATATCATTACAGAGGTTAATTTGACGATAAATCTTGATATAGCATATTATCAATAGAGCTGAAGTTCTTGAGAAACCATATTGCCCAGCTGTGGTCTTGAGACCAGGCACATACATTTTGATCCGCCATAAAGGTACAAAGGAGTTTCTGATAGCTCAAAGTGCTAAATTTGTACCATTATACCAGCCTTGTTTAAACATGTATTATCATTATTTGGGGTACTTAATAACTTCGAAGATACAAATAGAAGGGATATAAAAATAATTTTGAAAGAAATGAGACCATAATGTGCTCTGTACTCTGCCACCTTGTTGTACTATGCAGTCTGAATTAGATTCATTTGATGATGAGTAGAGACAAGGGAAACATTTGTTGGTGTTTTCTCACTATCTGTCTTAAGAGCCAGCAGTCTGTGACTCCTATAATCTACACACTGACGTACCTGGTGTCGCACATCACAGTGGTAGTCCACCATCGCCCTCATCCAGCTGACGCTCTGCTCACCGCGGCGTCTCCACAGCAACGTGTCCTGCTCTCTGCTGCCGCCTCGGTGCAGGAGCACGCTCAGTATGCCGGTGCCGGATCCGTACATGTGGTAGTAGAAGATCAGACACTGAGGGGACGAGGAACCCCGCAGGTCAGAGGTCAGCAGTCGAGCTTTGTGACCCGGACGCATCAGTGACGCCTCGATGTACATGAAGTAACCTGGAGGAAGCACGTGAACAACTCAGTCTCATCTCAGTGGAGACTTGTTAGTACAGCTGTCAAAATACAACACACAAAGAAGAGCAGAATACTGTGTAGAACAAAGCATGCAACAACAACTCCAATATTCAGAATTTACGCAGGATTATATGAATAGATGATTGTCAAATTCTGCATTCCAACAGTGGGATGATGCATTAATCCTCTCACATCACACACACAGGGTTCCATGCAGACACCATGTGGGGGGGTATGACCTCTGAATGAATGAATAAAGCAATGAATGAGGAAATGACTCACCCACCCCAGTAGTGTGATCTCCCCTGGGTCCTGTATAGGAGGTGGGGGTGTGTCCTCGGACTCGCAGCCAGTCGGCTTTGTCTTCTTTCTTATCCTGGATGTAGCCACAGACTCCACTTTCAAAGTTACACTGGCCTGGGAGGGAGCCTGTGGAGCAAACACACACACACACACACACACACACAGTCAGCACATAAGGCGAGCAAAGACCCTCGAGGCTCGATTTACTGACAGCTCAGCAAAATGTGTGCTGCGGTTTTCATTCATGGAAACACCAGGAACATCCTGCGAGTTAAGGAGTGTTCATGTGTGGGTTCAGCCCATAGACTATACAGATGGATGACGCGTCTCCCACTGTACAAAAGTGAAGCCAGATTATCCCGGAGAGGGAGCTGCCATCTTGAGATTTTGACGCCATTTGGAGCCAGAGTCTGTATAGTAGTGATCGGGGTCAGTGTATCTTTTGGTCATTCGATTTTCCTTTCACAAACGGATATTAAAAAACAAAAAATAAGTGGTTATTGGATTTTCGTTTTAAAATACAAAAATGAATATTGAAATACAATGTGTTTTTCTTTATCAGGGTCAAAAAGGGATGAACTAAACGTAAAAAAACAGGTTAATTTTCATTTTTCTATTTCTAAAAACAAAAAATAAAATCACTAAAAGACAGAAACGAAAAAAACGCCTGTTTTTTCATATTCTACGACCGGAAGTTGTCATTTACAAAGTAAGAGCGCGTATGAAGACGGTGATGTGTATGAGAGTGGGAAAAGACATGACTGCAGAAAAACTGGAGTCATGTCTCCTTCCCTGGGACACACTCTTTTATTGTTTCAAAAAACTACGTACTGATCCGTGTCCATCACCTTCAGTTACACAGCAGCACCGTACATTTTTTCTCTCATACACAGTACCGTCCTCATACGCGCTCTTATTTTGTAAATGGTAATTTCAGGTCGCAGAATATGAAAAAACAGGCATTTTTTTTTCGTTTCTGTCTTCTAGTGATTTGATTTTTTGTTTTTAGAAATAGAAAATGAAAATCAACACGTTTTTTAAGTTTAGTTCACCCCTTTTTGACCCTGATAAAGAAAAACATTTTGTATTTCAATTTTAATTTTTGTAAAAAAGGAAAATCGAATAACCAAAAGATACACTGACCGATCGGGGGCTGGTGACATATGTTCTGTTACACAGACTCGTGTCGGTTATGGAAAAAAAGTTACATCTCTCTCATACCTATTCCTGAGCCTCTGGCTGTGGGACTACTTCACTCAGAGCAGCTGTCAATCACAACTGTCAGTTTAACGTTTTTGGAACTTTAAAGAGGCTCCTGGCTTATGTCTGACATCATCAATAGTTGTCAGTGTATGTCTCAGTGAGTCTTTTACCTGCTGTGACTTGACAGTCCCCGAGGCTGACAGTGATGTCGTCGATGGCTGCCAGGCCACATTCCCAGAAGTTCTTACATATACTGACAAACACTACCTGAGAAACAGAGAAAAAGACTGAATACTGCTACCAACCGTTTATCCAGTTAACATTCTTATCCATCCATCCATCCATTCATCCATCCATCTGTCTTTCCATTCTTCCATTCAGGCCTTTTATCGGTCATTCAAAAGCATCAATTTCCACATGCATCCCCCATCTATTGCTTCATACCTTGGACAGCATGGGCTTCATGTAGGTGATCTCCACCTGGGTCCATACAGCCCTGGTGGTGTCATGCAGGCTCCACACCTTCTCCTGGGCCACGTTGTTCTCGTCATAAATGTAAAGAACCAGAGCATTGTCTGCTTTCCTAAATCCATGAAGCAGGTAGTAGAACCTCAGGCAGTATTTGTGGTTCCCTGGTAAAAAGGGACCATGAAGCCGACCCACATAGCCGGGCCTCGAAGAGAAATGAGTGTTTGCCAGAAGGAAACAGCCTGAGGAAGAAAAGACAAAGAGCATTATTAAGAACAAAGCTGGTAGTGTTCAACGACAATGTGTTTAACTACAATGGTACACGGTGCAAAGTAAAGCTGTACTAAGAGTGGAACAATTTCACAAAATTCACATTTCAGTACAACACTGTGATGTCACATATAATGTAAAGTATGCTGTCCCCGATTTGGGGGCGAGTTCCTGGAGTTGAATTAGGACACTGTTCAGGAGACGATACCAAATCCAAGTTCCAGCTACTTTCGACGACAGTGCTGGGCAGATGTGTCGTCACATCCTGACATCCCGCACATTCTCACCCTACAGCCTTCCTTTATAAATACCAGTATATGTGTGAGGAAAAGATGTACGCATGTATTTTGTGTGTGAAAACTCTACAAAGTGGTTTGTTGTGCTGGATGTTGCTTTGGGCCACCCGGCATGGGCCATCAAAGTAAATATATCACCTCCACTTCTTCCATGATTGTGTGTCCCACAACTGCTCACCCCACTCTCTAACCAAATAGACCATAAAAATGACAGATTGGTGTATCATCATGTAACAGGTGTTGGAGTCTGCGGTGCAGTGTGTGACTCACCTGATCCTGTGGTATGGTCTCCTATCCTGTAGGCATTAGGCTTCACTGAAACTCTGCTCCACTCTTTAGTCTCCGTTCTCTCGTGATAGTACAGACACAGCCCATTCTCAAAGTCACAGTTGGCTATGGAGGGGTCAACGGTTGGCTCTGGAACACAAAACGCAGCATCTCCAATGTGAACGGAGCATTGACAACAGAGGTCAGTGATGTGAATAGAGTGCATCCTTCAGGTAAAATAGAAACCAGGGGTTAGGCTTAGGATGTTATTGTAGAAAATAAGAGGGTTTTCTGATCATCGCTGCATCACTGCTGTATTTGAAAAATGATTTTGCAGTTAAATGACCATTGATCATTTAAAAATCCCTAAAGTTACCTGTGTCAGTGTGGCAGAACTCAGGAGAAAAGGAGATGTCATCTATGGCCACGTACCCACCTCTGGCACTGTTAAAAGCCACCTCAAACACCACCTGGTAACACACACAGACATAAACAGCAACCATTAACAGATGGGAAACAAGCAATGTATGACTTAGACTCTAAGTCATACATTGCTCATTACCCATCATGCATTGCTCATCTACCCATATAAGTCTTAAACCTGAGAACATGCTCTGTGAATTATCATAAAGAAATGTTGTGAACGCATGACATATACTGATAGAGAAGACAGCTATAGAAGCCAGACAGTGACATCAGTGTAGGGTAAATTGAGGAACATGTGTTAGTCAGCAGAGTGCTGCTTGATGGAAAAGCTCTGTACGACTCTTGGCTCGACTGGACAGATGAACTGACCCAGTTAGTAATGTTACGCAAGCTTCTTTCCACAGCGACAGCAGCCGGCTGTGGGAGTCTTTCTGGCTGAAAGCACAAGGAGAGGAAACCTTGGAGTCATAGAGAAGAATACACATTTGAAAGTGCAGTGGAAATCCACAGAGGAGCGAGTGTATGTGAGTGTGTCTGTCCACTCAGCTGCACACAACATAATGAGACCGTGAAGTATTATTTTTTCTTACATGATATTTGGAAAAATAGGATCTTTCTGCAGCATACAATTAAAGAAAAACAAATTGGACTAATAACAGAAACATTTGAAATAAGTTCATTACAAAGAAAGAGAGTAAAAACCATCTCATTCACAGTTACAGTTTAAAGCTGCTGAAATGAGAGAGTGCTTACAGCAAAGGGGTTACCCTACAACTAGGGTTGAATAATTCATCTTTTTTTTTTATATCAAAATTGTGATTTGACAAAGTGTAAATCATTTTTAAAAGGGTCTTAACTGTCGGAGGTGAAAAATGTTGCCGCAATCATGGCGTTCTCAGCTCTAATGACAACTGTCATCAGCAACTTTAACCATCTATAGTTAATGTTAATCCTAACCATAACCATAACCGCTAACTTCATCCAGTATAAACGAATCAATCCTCAAACTGCTTTCAAACCAAACTAGCTGGATGAGAATAAACAGGATTATTTTAGCCTGATAACGGCTTGTTAGCCTGAAGCAGTTAATAATAGATAATAGTTCCTGCTGCCAAGATTAAGGGAGAATTAGTTGAGCGGGTCTCAAGTTATAAATACCTTGGAGTTGAAATCAATGATTAAAATTCAGTGTATGTGCACAAAGTAAGTCTAATAAACTACAACAGAGGCTGTTCTTTCTTAGGAAATTGAATCATTTTAGAGTTGAACGTTGTATTCGTCAAATGTTTTACAATGCTGTTTTGCAGAGCGTTCTGTCTTTCGGTCTGATTTGCACCTTTGGTAATATGCGTGCTCAAGATCATGTCAAACTGCAGCGCCTGATCAAGACAGCAAGCAGGATCATTGGGATCGATCAGGTGTCTGCAGCACAGCTGTATAGGGACCTTGTTCTAAAAAAAAGCAGATCAGATCCTCAATGATCCTACCCGTCCTCTACATCAGAAATTCAAAAGGAGTAGCAGACCAAATAGCAGATTCCTGCAGAAAAAAATGAGAACAACGAGGTATAGCAAATCTTTTGTGCCGACGGCAATTAGACTCCTAAACGAGAGGTAAATAGGCTGTAGCCCATCCTATACTGTATACTGTTTTGGATGGTGTTTCTCTGTATACTAAGACTTTCGGATTGCACTTTGTATAGAGTTTATATTTTATATTGTGGAGGGTGTATTTTTTGTACCGGCGGTATTGTATCGGATGTTCTGCTAGTGTGTGTGTGTGTGTGTGTGTGTGTGTGTGTGTGTGCTGGAGGGGGGGAGTGTGCATGGGACTGCGCTGTGCGCATGATCCTGGGAAGTGTGTGATGTTTTTATATGTTGTTTTTATGAGACGTGTATATGACCACATGAATTTCTCCTTGTGGGATAATAAAGTTGACCTTTGACCTTTGAGTTGGGCCACATTTGAAGGACCCTAGTCCACCGGGTTCAATTCCAGCCTTTGGGCATTTGATGCATGTCATGCCCCTCACTCTCCCCCATTTCCACTCTGCCTCTATTCTGTAAAATAAAGGTGTAAAAAACAAATCTTAAGAAAAAAAGAAGAAGAATAAGGCTGCCACCCTGTGGGATAGGCATTAACCCTAACCCGGGTGCATTTGCTGGGCGGCAGTCAAAGGCAGAGACCTAGGCATGCTGAACCGAAGCATCGCTGACAGGAACTTCATCTCTGGCGGAGAAAGAACCAGAGCTAGTGTGGGAGGTGGAGCGAGACTAGTCTCTCCTTTTCTGGACTTGCCCAGGGTGAGAAGCACCGGGTGGGTGTGGGGATACTCATGAGGTATCGGTATTGGTTGTGCTCTGGCAGAGGAGGCTGCCTGACAGACCTGGTAAACCCAAACGTGTAGTGAGGTGTGAACTGGGAACATCTGGCTGAGGCCCCTGTTCACGAGGTCTTTAACTCTCACATCCGGAAGATTTCTCATGCACTCCGGGGGGAAGGTGGGGACGTGGAAGTCGAGTGGGCCATGTTGGAGTGCCTCCATTGTGGAGGCGGCTGCTAGGAGTTGTGGCAACACCAGCGGTGAAAGAGGCCGTCAAGCTGAAGAAGTAGGCATTTTGGGCTTGGTTGGCCCAGCAGCAGACAATAACTGGGAGGCCAGAAGGGCTGTGGCTTCTGTGGTCACTAAAGCAAAAACTTGGGTGTGGGAGGAGTCCAGTGAAGTAATGGAGAAGGATTTTCAGTCGGCCTCAAGGAAGAAAACACAGTTTTTCATGGTGGAAAAACATGGAACCTGGTCTCTAAACCCTGTAAGGGTCATCAGTTGGTCTCAGTCTGCACTTGCATAATACATCGGCATCTACACCAGACTGTGCAGGACCAGGGAAAGGAGACTCATTAGTGACTCGCAATAGTGGAGTTTTTCAGCTGCTGCAGTCAGACAAATTCCTCCACAATCAAATCAGTTCGATTAGCAACTTGAGATGTGAGACTGGAGTTAGAGTTGAGAGACGACGTGTACGACCGGATTGTTGCACAAGTAGCCAGTTTAAAAGCTCATTCTAAACCAATAAAAAGCGAAATCATCGTCAAACGATAGCCAATGGGTTCCCAGATTGCATTTCGGCCCATGTGTTCTCTCCACACGGATTGTTTACCTGCATTCAACCAAAGTCTGCTTGAATGTGATCGGTCAATACTACTCGGACTACAAACGGAAAACCGGAATGCTTCCGATGCCAAAGTCTTGTCCCTTTGCCTTCAAATGATGCATATAACTGACAGAACTAATCTAAAAAGCTTCAAAAATAAAACTCAATTTGCAGTAAGATGGAATTAACCTTTAAAAAAACCCATGCAGCCATTTTCCACAGCAGACCACAGTTGCTGTTTTTTATAATTATAGGTCTAGTCGCTGTATTCGTGAATAGTAGCTCCAGTACTGACCTCCAGGGGGTGTGGGGCCTTGATATCAACGTAGACCAGTCTCCAGCCGGCGGTAGCATACACCCCTGGCCTCCAGATCTCCTCATAGTGGCCCAGTTGGTCTCTGGTGAAAAGTGAAAAGATGTTTCCCCTCTCCTGGTCTCGGTGGTAGTAGAAGGACAGGCAGCCGGCGATGGGCACCGTGGTCATGGGTGAGGTCAGCTTGGCTACTTCCTGGAAGTGCTTGGCGTACACAGAGTCCACATACATGTAGTGGCCTGGAGCAGTGGAAGATATAGATGAGCTGAAGGTACACGGTTATGGGCTCATTTATTGGTTTTACAAGTAACCATAAGACATTTACTACTGGATTTTTACGTTGAATCACGTATAATGATTTATTCATACCCACCTCCATCAGTGCTTGGAAATGAAACAGATGTTTTCTTGACAGACTACAATGAGCATTGACTATGTCATTGCTTTTAAACATATAAAGCAGAGATGGATAACCACGAGGTCCAAACAATAGTATATAATAGTTCATTTCATTGGCCAGCACACCGTCCTGATTACAGATTCTGCCTCCAGAACCATCAATCCATGTAAACTGACTGTCAAACTACAGAGCCTTTATATGCAGCTGGATCCAGGATGTTTTAAACTGGTAGACCATGAACTGTTATCTACACAGATTGTGTCATGATGTAGAATTGTAATGGGATTTTGCCTGGTTCAAGTTCAAGTTTATTTAACTGCAGCACAATGTGCTCTACAGAGTGATAAACGTATAATAAAAATAAAAACGAGAACACCACAACACTATAAAATTCATTGAAGACAACACTTGGTTTTCTAAGAAATTAGAATTAAGCATCTTACAGAGAAGTCTTAAATGTCGACACAAACCAAATACTACAGAAAAAAACTTTAAAACCCACAATTCCAGGATCACAACAATGCTGCAGTGCTGGAAAATGTGGATAAACTTAAGATAAGACATTGTATGCAAAGATTTTTTGTTCTTTTATCTTAAACATCTCTTAATTTTGTCCATAATGCAAACCTGCTTCATTGCATGAACTTGTCGAATGTTGATGAGCGCCACCTTTTCATGTTCGTGACATTTGATTGTTAGCACAACTGATGAACCCAAATTGCTGGATAAGGCTACAGTGCCTGTTCTGCTCCATTTGTGGGCAGTGGCAACCACTTTATATAGAAAACATAAGGACAGCAAACAGCAAAACTGGCACCATTTTTTAAGTATTTGTTGCATTAGTGATATTTAAATATTGCCGTTACAATCTGAACTGGAACCAGACAACGCTGCATGTGACAACGCTGCACGTGCGTTGCTTCTCAAGCTCCTGCCGAAATAAAGACATGCAGGTGCGCTGTTATGATGTAACCATGAGTCTAAAGTATGGCGTCAAAATTGTTCCTATGCTTCCTCATATCATGAGCAAAATGAACACTGTGACTGCCGGTCTGTCAGATGCAGCGGTCAGACCACAGTACTGCACAATAATAACCGGTTGGGAGCTGCAGACGTAAACAGCTAACCACACTAGTGACAAATGTGAGCTGTATATTTAGCCATATTTTGGCAGAAATATGTGTTTGGAGAGTTCGGAACATACTAATCATAGAAACAGACAGAGGAGAAGTGATTTGTGCTGCAGTAATGTTTTAAAAAGTTTCTGTGGACAACTTGATACTTCTTTTTTGCAGTAAAACTGGGCTGCTCTTGGAATCCATTGGAAGTTATGGATGCAGGTTATGAATGTTACTATATACTGTATATACAGACGTAGGCAAAGTTGTTGGTAACGTTCCGTTAAAGAGAGAAAAACCCACAATGGTCACTGAAATAACTTGAAACTGACAAAAGTAATAATAAATAAAAATTTACTGAAAATTAACTAATGAAAATCAGATATTGTTTTTGAATTATGGTTCAGCAGAATCATTTAAAAAAACAAACTAATGAAACTGACCTGGACAAAAATGATGGTACCCCTAGAAAAGATGTAAAATAATGTGACCATAGGGACATATTAAACTAAGGTGTGTCCTGTAAATAGCATCACAGGTATCTTCAAACTTGTAATCAGTCAGTCTGCCTATTTAAAGGGTGAAAAGTAGTCACTGTGCTGTTTGGCATCATGGTGTGTACCACACTGAACATGGACCACAGAAAGCTAAGGAGAGAGTTGTCTCAGGAGATCAGAAAGAACATTATAGACCTTCATGTTAAAGGTAAAGGCTATAAGACCATCTCCAAGCAGCCTGATGTTCCTGTGACTACAGCTGCTCATATTATTCAGAAGTTTAAGGTCCATGGGACTGTAGCCAACCTCCCTGGACGTGGCCGCAAGGGGAAAATTGATGACATATTGAAGAGACGGATAATACGAATGGTAACCAAAGAGCCCAGAACAACTTCCAAAGAGATTAGAGGTGAACTCCAAGGTCAAGGTACATCAGTGTCAGATCGCACCATCCGTCACTGTTTGAGCCAAAGTGGACTTAATGGAAGACGACCCAGGAGGACACCAAATCATAAAAAAGCGAGACTGGAATTTTCCAAAATGCATATTGACAAGCCACAAAGCTTCTGGGAGAATGTCCTTTGGACAGATGAGACAAAACTGGAGCTTTTTGGCAAGTCACATCAGCTCTATGTTCACAGACGAAGAGATGAAGCATCCAAAGAAAAGAACACTGTACCTAATGTGAAACATGGAGGAGGCTCGGTTATGTTATGGGGCTGCTTTGTTGCATCTGGCACAGGGTGTCTTGAATCTGTGCAGGGTGCAATGAAATCTCAAGACTATCAAGGCATTCTGGAGCGAAATGTGCTGCCCAGTGTCAGAAAGCTTGGTCTCCGTCGCAGGTCATGGGTCCTCAAACAGGATAATGACCCAAAACACAGCTAAAAACACCCAAGAATGACTAAGAACAAAACATTGGACTATTCTGAAGTGGCCTTCTATGAGCCCTGATCTAAATCCTATCGAACATCTGTGGAAGGAGCTGAAACATGCAGTCTGGAGAAGGCACCCTTCAAACCTGAGACAGCTGGAGCAGTTTGCTCACGAGGAGTGGGCCAACATACCTGTCGACAGGTGCAGAAGTCTCATTGAGAGTTACAGAAATCGCTTGATTGAAGTGATTGCCTCAAAAGGTTGTGCAACAAAATATTAAGTTAATGTTACCATCATTTTTGTCTAGGCCAGTTTCATTAGTTTGTTTTTTTAAATGATTCTGCTGAACCATAATTCAAAAACAATATCTGATTTTCATTAGTTAATTTTCAGTGAATTTTTATTTATTATTACTTTTGTCAGTTTCAAGTTATTTCAGTGACCATTGTGGGTTTTTCTCTCTTTAACGGAACGTTACCAACAACTTTGCCTACGTCTGTATATACACACACACCAACTGCACTGGTGCAATAAACCTGCACATGCACAGTTCTGGACGTGCATTTGCACTCATGAATTCAGACCATAGACTGTATGTAAAGATGGACGACATGACAGTTCCCTTAAAGTGAAGCCAAAACATCTGGATTGCCCCCCTGGTGGCTGGCTGCAGTATAGGTCATAAAGCCCGCCCCCTCCCTGTTGGCGGATGGGACATGGGCCAAATTAAAATGTCAAAGTACACATACACATACACTCGCAATTGGTTTGGGCAGGTGGCCTCAATACCGCGGCTCCACCCCCCCGATCACTACTGCGTTAAAATCTTAAGATGCCAGCTCCCATATCTGAGGTATTTTGGTTTCACTTCTGTTCAATGGGAGGAAGTGGAGATGCGTCGTCCATCTATATAGTCTGTGGTTCAGACAGGCTGTATGAATGCATTATGTATGTATTTATAGGCGTGAATGTGTGTGTGTGTGCATATACCTCTCTGGTTATCGCTGGGGTGGTGTACAAGCAGGTTCGACTCAGGCTCTCTAGCCACACTCCCCCCAACGTACCAGTTGACATTTGGGTTCCAGCTGTTGCTGTAGCTGCACAGGTGATGCTCCTCAAAATTACACTCTGGTAACAGAAACAGCAAAGACAACCATTATTCTTTACTCGATCTTGCATATTTTGTATGAATAAATACAGTTTCACATCAGATATCACTTGATAAAAAACACTGACCTATACAGTAACCAGGAACTATGTGAATTTCAAAGATGGCCACGCTGTTCCCCAAGCCACGTTCAGGTCGACCCTCCAGCAAAAGCTGTGGGGGAAAAAAAAACAAGTTTTTGTTGTTGTTTGAGGTGGGGCTGATTTGAACTACTTTATGTACTGTTGGGCAGTTAAACTATAACTGCATCAAATATTTTTTTAAACTCATATATTTTGTATATAAAATCTTAGTAACCACATAAAGCAAAATGCATTAAAGGACCTCATCTCCGGCAATGAGCTTTCCATGTTGGCCCCCCATGGGCCATCTTTCCATTTATGGACGGTCTGGTGGCGGAGAGGGCCGAGATAGGACATCACAGCTTTCTAGCTGCTGCATCGCAGCTTGTGGCTCATCCTCTCCCACAGTTTTACGAGGAGTGGTGACACAATTGCGCATTAACAGAACGGATGGACTGGACGCTGAGACTGGGATGTTCTCGCCAGTTTTGCAGCGTTCCTTCCTCCTCCGCTCATGGGGGTCAAGGAGGAGAAAGTATCTCCCCAGGAGGAGATAGATTACCTCTAAGCAGAGATCCAGAACCTGATACAGAAACAGGCTGTGTCTGTCATCCACATTCACAACAGACAGAGGGGGTTTTTACTCAGCATACTTCCTGGTTCCCAAGAAGATGGGAGATTTCAGACCCATTTCTTCGCATCCTAAACCGATGTATTGCCCGCAAGACGTTCCGTATGCTGACCATCAAACGGATACTGGAACTGGTTCAGCCGGGAGACTGATTCACCACCATCTACTCAAAGGACGTATACTTTCATGTCGAGTTGGCACCGAAACACAGGAAATACTTTCGCATTTCGCCTTCCAGTGTATAGCCTACGAGTAAAACAGACTACCGTTCAGCTATTCGCTGGCCCCCGCACCTTCAGCAAATGTGAGGACACAGCATTGCATCCGCTACGCAACTGTGGCATGAGGGTCATATTTTATCTCGACGACCTAATTGTCATGTCCAAGTCCAGGGAATGGGCGAATGGGCGGTGGTGCCGTTGGGGCTGCTGCATATGCGACGCCTGCAGAGGTGGTTAGGCAGCTTACACTTGGATGCCAAGAAGCACAAGCAACGCTTGGTTACCATTTCCCCCTCGGTAGAGAATGTTCTACTCTACTCGGGGTCCCCACGACACCTGTTTCAGGGAACACCACCCGAACGAGTGACCTCCTACGTCACACTGTTCACGGACGCATCCCTGACGGGGTGGGAGGGGGGGACTTGCCTAGGGAGAGTGGTTGGTGGAGTGTGGCCTCTGGCAGAGGACCGACACATCAACCTCCTCGAGCTCCAGGCAGTGTTCTTGGTCCTCCAGCACTTCAGGCCCCTGATACGGGGAAAGCACATGCTGTTGAGGACCGACAACCGTATCATGGTGGCTCACATCAACAGGCAGTCGCATCGATTCTCTCCTTTCGACAGTGTGTGATGGATAGAGGGCTGTTTCATGCACTATTAAAGTGAATGCAGCAGTCATTTCTTCTTGTCGTGCATGTGTTTGGAGAAGAGTATTATCCATAGAGTCCAGTAGAGAGCTCTGCTTGGTCTCATAGAACTAGGGTTACAATATTGTAACCTTTGTTTTTTGCTAGCCAAAATTAGCATCCCAATTAATATCACAGTTAACGTGAATTACGGATGCACCTTGATAACCAAGCTAGCTGCTAATGGTACCTGGCCCCGGCGGGCCTCGCTCTTCCTCAGCTCCACACTCCCATCCAAATATGGTCACTTCTGGTTCCAAAAAAACAAGATTGTAACGGCCAAACTCAAGGCTTTAAAATGGTAGTCCACAAACCAGTGGGTGACATCACGGTGATTACTTCCACTTCTAGTCTTTGGCATGGCCATGGCCTAAATCATCCCCCATACATCAAATCTCATCACCCAGTATGTCATCACATAACGCATCACATGTCGTAACACATCACTGTCATGTCTTTATAATGAAATGCCCACTGAGTCAGAAATATTGGTTGTCATTGCAAGTCTAGGGGATGAACTCTGACTAACTTCCAAGCTAAATGAGTTCATATCTACCCACAGACAGATGACCCTTCCAGTCAGTGCATTGGAGCACACTGGCCAGTAATGCAAGCACTGATCCTAGAGCTATAAACACTGATCTGCAGACTGCAGCCATACTTTAGCAATTTAAGATAACAGTCTTTAAATGTTTGCCACGCCATTACTTTAAGTACCGACATGATGTAGTTCTGTTTTCCCCTCATAACTCACAACCTCTGCCAGAGATTTAATTTGCCATTTATTCTTTCTCAGGTTCTGTGTGTTCTCTTTAAGAATTGTTCTCAGAGAACACAAGATGCAGGAGGTTAGTGCTCTGGTTGACAATAAGGAAGCAAGTTAAATTTAGAAAGAGGCTCCGATGACATCATCGTTTCTTTTATAGTACTTGTGGGCCTTGGCCTCAAACTCACTCTGTATTTAAGGAGGGTTAGCTTTTGTTAAATTTAGATTAGCAAAGCAAAACGCACCAGAGACCCTCCTTTACAAGTGGTCTCGGTTCGGTTGTTTGGTTCGCACCATTATTATAGGTGGGTGACGACATTTTGGCCAGGGTGGAGACACCGGGTAAAAGACTGACAGGAGCGGACGGCCCTGAGGGAGTTATAAGTGGAGCAAGATGTTTTAAGTGATTCACAATTTTCCGCCTACATGCCTGTTGATGTGCAGAACGAACTGTGTGGAATAATGAATCAAAACGACACGTTTGACATAAGCATGAGGGGTTCTGTGGTTATTTTACAACAGTCTGATGGTTGCATCAAATGTAACCAGCGGATCTGCCGTGGCCGTGCTTAATTATGTCTTGACAGCCTGCAATATGCTCTAGTTAGAGACTACAGCAGGGTGCGCTGTGCTGGCTCTCTGTATAACTTGTGCGCAAATTAGTAAATTATGGCCTCAGTATATAGGCTATATTCTCTCTATGGCCACTCCCGGGCTCCGTAACAACGACAAAACATGATAAACGTCTATATAAGTATAATATTGTTTTCATTATTTTAATTATGGTGATATATGGGACAATTCGGTAACAGGGACATTTGAGTGTTTTACAGATATTTTTCGGGACTTTGACACCCAGCTTGAAACCGGGACAATCCCGGACAAACCGGGACGTCTGGTCACCGTACGCTGTAAGCCACACACAAAGCACGAAGCAGTACTAACAAGTGCAAACTGTAGTACCATGTTTTATACACACAAACTCATTGCAGAATAATAATGGTGTCGCCTACATTTGAAGCTCCATTACCAGCCTGCTACAAACCGTACCACGGTAACAGTAACAAAAGCGTCGGCACTGTCCTTGGTGCGTAACCATATTCCTCTGTTTAATATTCCCTCCCTTTTTTGGGAGGGGGGCTTAAAGAGACAGGCACTAAAACAGAGCGTTTCAGACAGAGGGTGAATGCAGGTATTTTCAGACAGACAGGATGAGAAAAATAATGTATTTTTTGAACATCAAAGCAGGTAAACGTTACATGTAGTATAGAAACTCAAAATACAAGTATGAACCTAAAATGAGCATGATATCTCTTCTTTAATATCTGCATGTGTGAAATAATATAATGTTGTTTGTGAGCATGTTTTATCACGCTCGCAACATATGACATAAATCTCACGCCACAGCAGGTGGAGCAGTTTTGACTTTCCAAGATCTTCAGCACTAGCGGTAGACATATTGACATGACGACAGGTGCACTGATTAGGAGGGATGAAGGAGGATCAGGATTGGATGAAGGAAAACCACATCTGTTATGGTATAGGATGGCAAATTCAACCTAACAGGGATCACTTTGTTTATGGTCTTTATAGCCATTCCTACCTGGTAGGGGATTGTGGTGTTTGCTATGTCCACACTAGCAATGAGCCAGCTGTCAGAGGCTTTGTTGGCAGTCCACAATCGGTAGTCAAAGTTATCCCCATCTGGTCTGAGGTGGAGCTGCAGGGAACCCAGTCCAGTGATCTGGTACACCAGCCTCACACAGCTCCAGTCGTGCTGCTCCAGAACTGGACTGACAAGAACCGCCTGCTCCTGGTCCTTTAAGAGGGCTGAGTCCACTGTTATCAAATGCCCTATGACAACAACATGAAAATAAGTCATATTAATCTACAGTACATATGATTGTTATAATATTTTACTGTGGTTGAGGATATATTTTTAGACTTGTTATCTTCTGCTGGCTGCTTTTTACATTAAGTAGAGTGATAACTAAAGGTTTGCCATATGTAGAGAACTTTGCAATTGTTTTGTTGGTGATCAGGAATGTGTCATTATCTTGGGCGTCTGTACCTTGTGGCCTATCAACATCAGTTTCCTCAGAAAGAATCAACCTTGACAGAGACAGGTGTCCCAGAAGACAACACAGTAAACTGTTATGATATAGAAAGTAATAACACATATAAAATTGCTTCATGGAAGGTCAGTGGCTGGACCACAATGCCGTCTATAGAGCTATATAAGACAAGTTTCACCTGTGTCACTGTGACCAATTCACCTATCCTGCATGTCTTTAGACTGTGGGAGGAAACCCATACAGACCCAAGGAGAACAGCTAGCAGGGGATTCAAACCCAGGACCTTCAGATAAGCTATAATAGCATAGTAATAATAATAATAAAGTTTATTTGTATAGCACCTTTCATACAAGAAATGCAGCTCAAAGACATTGCATGCACTGAGTGCTTCACATGAAAATGAATATAAAAACATATTAAAATGATTAAGATGGAAAATAAAACTAAAAAGAAAACGATGAAATTATGACCCAGCAGTTGCTAAACAGCAAACTGTGGGTTCCTCACTGTCATTAAATAAAAGCAAGCTGAGATAGAATAAACAGGTATAAAATACAATAATAAAAGTTACAGTGCAGTGTAAGAAATTAATAATTTCAGGCCTGAGCTAGTTAAAGGCTAAAATGAAGACATAAGTTTTCAGCTTTCTTTTAAAACTATTTATCGAGCTGGCTTCCCTGATATCTATATGCAGTGTATTCAATAGTTACGGGGCTTAATTGACAAAGGCAACCGCGATTTTCTTACCGAAAATGGATTTTCTGCTTCCTGACTCTGCACTCAGGCTTGATTGTCTAAAAATGATACACCAGTATTTACTGCAACAGCAACATGCATTTGAGTGCCACAACAAATCTGCTTAACCAGCTTGTCTTTTAGTTAAAAAAAATCCCCCCGCAGAGTGAGTGACACACAAGTATGAAATAAACATGTACTGAATCATACTGAATGGACATGCTCACTTCACAATGATCTAAATGCTAATAGTTTCCTGAAATGTTATGTTTAAATATGCAAATGAGGCATTGTCTTATTAAAGGGACTGTTTGTAAGAATCAGAAATTGGTTGTAACAGCAACACCTGTGGCCGTTAAGTCAACGAAAGTCAGCGTCCTGTTGCTCGCCTTGGCTCAGATCATACAGCTTTGGATATGTGTATTATTTACTGCCGTATTATGAAGTAAAGAGAGACAATGGTGTATTTTCTGAAAAAAAATTGTTATGACTGTAACCGTGAAATAGAGTTTCTATCTCCCCCCTTTATGTCACAACTGAGAGTCTTTTCACCCATTCACCCAGGTCTGAGAGAGCAGAGAGGCAATTTCATGGATATAAACAGTGTTTATGGAGAGCTGGTTGAAGTGCCATCAGTTCTACATCTGGTTGGGGAAGGGAGGCGGGGGGGATTTACAGTTGTGATCCCTTATTTGGTCAAATGAAGTTCAACGAGAATCTTCCCTAGCAGGAGAAGTCTTTGAGCAGTGATTTGCTCAAACAGTGAGCCACGGAGGAGCAGACAGGACAGGGCAGACATCGTCCGACACGTACTAATGTATACAGAAATCTTAAAGAGACATATCACTGTTTTTGTATGTTCAAAGATAACCATTCTGCAAACCTTGCAGCTGCTTTTTAAAAGTTGTGCAGCCTTTTGAAAGTTGCACGAGTTATGTAATCCATCACGGTACTCATTAAAGTGATAGTCTGGGTGTTTTTAAGTGGGGTCGTATGAGGTACTTATGCATAGTCAGTGTATTACCTACAGTAGAAGACGGCCAGCACGCCCCACTTTGGAGAAGCAGACAGAGTTACTGCACGGGAACAAAACAATGTACTGTTTCTCCAAACTGGGGGCGTGCCGGCCGTCTTCTACAGTAGGTTATACACCGACTATGGATAAGTACCTCATACGACCCCACTTAAAAACAACCGAACTATCCCTTTAACTCAAATCTTTTGCCACATAATGTTATGAGCTAATGCCGTGCAGACCTTTAAAATTAATATGCACTTAAACTGCACTAGTATGCAATGGTCAAAAATGTATAACTGTGACAAAAATTATTGCACAAACAAGTTTCAATAGTCGGCTAATTGATATTCATGCTGCACAGATATGAATGTAACAACCAGTACAAAGTACATTTTGGAGGAAATATAATGTCGACCGGATTATGTTTCCATTAACATGATGGTGAAATGTTGTTAATTAACGTATCTGACAAGTCGTAAACATGTTGGTACAGAACGTGAAAGTACAATTTTCACTGACAAATGATTTTATATGCTTTCTACCAAAATAGACGATCTTGTAATACAATATCTGCTTGCAGTGACCACAGCTTTATTTCACCTTTTTATGGTTATGTGATTTGATCGTCATCAACACTGTGCAAAGTGTGCGTCCAAAAATCCTAGTTCAGTAATAAAATCCTAGAACACGATGGAGTGCCTCTCCTGTGTGGCTGCGTGACAGCGCTGCAGTAGATGAGGCAGTGTGCCAGAGTCTGCTTAGATGAGCTGTTTAAACATCTTCACTAACATTCATCAGCAAACTGATAATATCAGCAACATCAACATATCCTTCACTGCTAACTGGGCATTGTGTACCTCAGTTCCAGAGTCATCATCATTTACCAGGGCTGTCAATTGATGTCCATAGTTAATTGCGATTGATCGCAAATTAATCACACATTTTTTATCTGTTCAAAATGTAAAAAAGGGAGATTTGTCAAGTATTTAATACTCTTATCAACATGGGAGTGGGCATATATGCTTGATTTATGCAAATGCATATATATATATATTTATTTTGTCTGTGGCTCAGAGGTAGAGCGGGTCGCCCACCAATCGGAAGGTTGGTTTGGGGTTCGATCCCCGGCTCCTCCAGTCATATGTCAAAGTGTTCTTGAGCAAGATAATTAACCCTAGATTGCTCCTGAAGGCTGTGCCATCGGTGTGTGAATGAGTGTGTGAATGGATGAATGCTGACATGTAGTGTAAACCGCTTTGAGTGGTCTGAAGACTAGAAAGGCGCTATATAAATGCAAGTCAATTTTACAGTTATTGGAAATCAATTAACAACACAAAACAATGACGAATATTGTCCAGAAACCCTCACAGGTACTGCATTTAGCATAAAAAATATGTTCAAATCATAACATGGCAAACTGCAGCCCAACAGGCAACAACAGCTGTCAGTGTGTCAGTGTGCTGACTTGACTATGACTTGCCCCAAACTGCATGTGATTATCATAAAGTGGGCATGTCTGTAAAGGGGAGACAGGTCAAGGGACCCCCTTTGAATATGGCCATGCCAGTGTTTCCTCGCTAAAATTTAGTGTAAGTTTGGAGGGTTATTTATTTGTTATTTATGGATCCTTTAGGTTACCATATGATGCCAGTATCTTCACTCAATCTTTCAAACTGAGCCCGCTACAACCTAAAAAATCACAGGTTGCGTTAATGCGTTAAAGAGATTAGTGCTGTTAAAACTAATTTGAGTTAACGTGTTATTATCACGTTGACTTGACAGCCTGTCTGACAGCCCTATCATTTACTGCATGAACACAATGTGACTCATTGTTCTCGAAAATTCAAAAAATAATCTAAACTTTGGTTCAGTTGCAACTGAGATGAGGAGAAGATGAGAGGAGAGGAGAGGAGGTTAGGTGGAGGGGGGAGGTGAAACTCTAAACAGTCCAGAGAGAGAGATGAAGAGTATGGGTGGTGGTCTGAGGCCCTGACAGCTCTCCACCTCACTCCATCCGTCCCTGTCTGTCTGTTTATCCTGTTCCAGCACAACCTCAAGTCTTTGTCTCTGATGTCTCTGTTTAGTGAATATAATCACCTAGGATATCCATCCTGGTTTGAACCACAAACTCTGCCTTGGGTTCTTTTTTTGGGTGTAGCCTCCTTAGTTGAAGCCCACATTGCCATGGCAACCAAACAGAAAACACTACCGTGGTCCCGTCTTCTTTTTATGAGCCTATTTATTGCCACAACGGGTGTAGTCTGTCACCATCTCCAAGGCCGGGTTGGTTGCTGGAGCTCATTCCATCTCCAGTCTGGTTGGTGGTTAAGTGCAGACCACACTGGGTCTCTGCTGCAGCTTCTGTTTCGGGGGTAGAGCTCTGTTTTTCAGTGAATATGCAGCGTATACTAGTATACAAGCTACAGAGAGAACAACACTGAGAGCTAAGGGCTTGGCTGGAAGAGAGATGGCACTTACAATTTACAGTTCTGACACTTATCTTAACAGTGGGAACATAAACTGTGCTGACAGATTATCATAAACAGAGGGAGCTGCTTCGGGACGCTCTGTGGCTCGACACATACAATGAAGCAGCCGGTGGAAAACAAGACAAAAGGGGGGAGTCGATCGGAATGTCTGGCTTGGCAAGTGGAATGTGGTGACACACTTCTATAATGCAGGACACCGAAATACAGCAAATCTCACAGCGTAACATTTCAAAAATTGTTATTTATTCAACTCGTCTTTCACCAATAAGTCAGCGTGATTGCATATGCGTTAGAAGCAGGGCAAGAATTTCAGCGGCAGCCACGGCGGGCCCCTCTGACTGGCCTTGATGCCCTTCTGAAAAAATGCATGCCCATCGGCCACAGTGGCCTTGATGCCACTCCCACACTGCCCCAGCTGATTTCACCGTTTCTTCCTCTTCCTGTCAACACTTTTTCCAGACACCAGTGACTTTTGTTGAGATTCTGAATTCCTATTCGGCAACGCTGCGCACATAAGTGGGTTAGATTTTGAGCCTGTTATGAACCACTGGAAACCCGGGCTATTTATCACCATAGTTTGACATAGCTGTGCAGCGTGCCGCCAGAGCTGATTGCGGCCACTCTAGACAATCTGAAGTCTTTCAAGTAGGAGAAGAAATGCGAGCGCTCTCCTCCTGCTAACAGGCACTGCATGTGAAATATAGATACAACATAATTATGAGGATGAATGTATTTTTAACAACTAAAACACAGCCACAAATCTTTGATCCATGTTGTTCATAACTGGACGTTTTACTGTTAACTTTCCGTAGGCTACAACAGCACAACAAAGTAGGAATCAACAAAGAACTTACAAATATTGGTAATTTGCAAGCATTTAGGTAACGTAAAATTGTTAAAGTTTCTCTCTAGAGCCAGTGTTTGGTTTGTCCGTTTTGGGCTACTGTAGAAACATGGCGTTGCAACCTGGCGGACTCCGTGAAGAGGACCCGCTCCCTATGTAGATATGAAGGGCTTATTCTAAGCTAAAAGAAACAAACATGATTCTTAGTTTCAGGCGATTATACACGAATGAAAACATAGTTATGAATATTATATTCCATTTATGCTAATAGATCCCCCAAAATGTTACACACTGGTCCTTTAATTTACAATAGGTTGAGAACCCTTGGTTTAGGCAGCAAAACTACTTGGTTAGGTTTAGGAAAAGATCGTGGTTTGGTCAAAATAACTACGGAAGTGGCGTTATTTAAAGCTAGGGTTGGTAATGTTAAGAAACTAGCAAGAGAGCACTAGATTTTTAAAATGAGCCAACCGAAAAACCCAGCCCAGTGTTGTTAACTCTCCAATGAAAGCAGCTAGCAGCTATCGCTCCAAAGGTCACTAAATCTTACAATAAAATCTTCCACACTGACAGTCCGTCCGATAAGGCCTCCCTCCAAAGCCACTCCCCCAAAATAAAATAATATAAATTGAACGTAAACCTATTGAAATGAACATAAAAAACAAACATGGCCATTGCTAGTACCAACAGCTATTTTGCTAGCAGCTTGTGGAAGAACGTGCAATGAGTGCACGGGCAGAGTGCGCACAGGCAGGCGGGCAGGCAGGCCGTTCAATCATTTCCTTCAGGCCGAATGGGATTATTACAGTCCTGCGACAGCAACAGATACAGATTCTTTTCTTTTTTTTGTCAGAGTATTTGATGTATTGATTGCTGTTGGGATGAAATGAGAGTTAAACAAATACAACAAAAAACGTATTTGAACAACTTTACCCACCATAGTACATAAGTTATTTAACAAATAAACCAACGTTTGGGTTAAAAAACACTACGGAAGTTACGCTACAAATAAGTCAAAAATGACTTTTGGATTCACACAGGACACGCACAGTGGTCTCCTGAGTGAAAGTTCTATGTTGTTTTAGACCCACCCGTCCACCACAACCTCCTCCCAACGAGGTCTTTCTCGTTCTTTATTACACGGCTGTGTTGAATACTTGATTCTGATTGGTCAATCACGGCGTTCTGCGGTCTGTAATTTCTGCATAACAGACCAGATTACATATGAATTGATTATGTGGGATATATACGAATTATAGTGCATTATTTTTCGTAGTAATAAGTACGAACATTGTATGAGAACAGCCTGAACAGTACCATAAAGCTGTATTGATATTGATTAGTGGTATATATACACTTTCCTCTAATGCATCCAATATGGAATGAGCTGTAGTTGTGGTGTCAGTGCCGTTGTGTGAATAAGCACATTTCAAGCAGCCTTGAACACAGACTGAATTCTTTCCCAGCACCAAATGCATCAACTTTGCTTTCACAAATTTGCTCTTCTCAGATTTCACCTTGTGTAATCCCATCACTTTTGTCTCTCAACCCTCAAAAAATGTTCAAACTAGGGCAGAGCCCACCTGATTCCTCCCTGGCAGCTCTTCCCTGTGGGAGCACAGCTACCCTGCAATATTCTGGTTTGGCATTCCAGTGTCTTTGACCCATTTAAAGAGTCTTTGTGCCACCACACTGCAACTCACTAATAACAGACTCTTATCGAAGGCTACACTTGTAGTATTAAATATAATTGCACTACTATTATTCAAAAGAAGAGGTTTAAATGCTTGCGTTTGCAAAAAGCAAAAAGTTGGTATTCATACTGTAATGGATAAGTGTTCAATAATTGAGACAAATGAAGGCTGATCGTAAATAAAGGCCTACAAAAATGAATAAAAAACACTGAGAGGGGATGGAATTACTGTACTACTATAATGGCTAACATGGTAAACATGTCTATTTCCACAGCACTAATTTACAACAACACAGTCATGTCATGCTCACTACTCTGCACACACAAACACATTGACTTGCATTCCTTTCCTGGAGACTAACTCTAACTACCTACTGCTACTAGCCTAATACTAACACTTTCCCTAACCTTAAACCAAGTCTTCAACCTAACATGTAATGATTTAACGTTATGGGGATGTGCATTTTGTACCCAACAGGAAGGCGAGTCCCCACAATGTGCCTGTGTAAACAGATTTATGTCCCCACAACATGAGTAATACACGCCCACACGCACACAAATCCAATGACATCATGAGTGTGATAACCACAGCAGCTACAGCATCTTTCTGTTTCTATTGAACTCAGAAAAGTTGGGATAAACATCCAATTAGAGCTGACATTTCCTTAAAAGCGCTAAGGTCCAGATTCAGAGCTTATCTATGATTGAGGGATAGCCTCCACACGGCTCTCAACATGGTGACGGCTGAGCCAGTAGCTAGCAGCTAACGGTGCTAACAGCACGAAAAGTGCAAACAACGGCAACAGTGCTGACAGAGCTTGCAGTGTTTTGCCAGACCGGCTATGTTAAAAAAAAGCACAGAGAAAGCTTGAATTACAACATACAGGGGGAAAGTGACTACCTTCTCTGCTCAGGTAGACGTTACTCCACTATATCTTTACATAGACAATAGTTGTTTGCTCTGAATTTCAAATGTAGCACCTTTAATATCATTACAAACATTGCTCAAATGCAAATCTGACAACTGCACTGAGGAGAAGCTTATAAAAAGTATTTCAGTCGCTCGTAAACACATAATATTCTAATAGGGAGGAATGCATTTGACTCCAAAAATAAGCAGCAGGTTGTAAAGCACATGATGAGACGAGCGAGACAGCAGAGGAACTGAGCCGTCTGGTCCGAGGTTGTGGTTAACGTCCTTCTCTAGTCCAGCTTTTGTGAGATTCTACTCATCGTTTATAATTAGTGGTTTTGCAGATGTCTTTTTGAGGTGAGGTGACAGCCAAGCACCCTATAAAAATGCAGCTGGCAAGTGGGAAGACGGTGAGGGATCATTTCACGGTCACAAGTGACTTCAACTGAAAAAGAAGTAGCTGGTGGAGACACGTGTCTGTCTACACCATCATCACGACAAAAGTGCAGTTAAAGGTGAAAAGGACCACTCTGTGAGGGCAACTACTCAACCCAAAGTAAAAGAAGAAAAACACACAGGAAATAAAATATGATTCAACTTCATGAAAGTTGGAAATGCAAATCTGCAGCCATCTGTTCTATTATGTTATTATTAAAGAGTCTGTTTGAGCTCTTCCTCTTTAATATCACAGCAAGGATGACACGAGGAGCGATCATTTGATTTCACTATATAGTATATAGGCTGATCTTCAAGAAACAGAATATTCCCAAAGTACAGGTGCAAACTCAACAACAGAATGTAAAAAAATGAACACCAATATGCTGTAGAGCGTCGCAACCTTTGACATATGTCAGTTGACGCCTGTAGAGTACACCAAACACGTCATAGGGACAGCGGAAGTAGTCAAGGTACCAGAGGTGTGGACTCGAGTCACATGACTTGGACTCGAGTCAGACTCGAGTCACAAATTTGATGACTTTAGACTTGACTTGACAAAATCAAAAAAGACGCCAGTGACTTGTGACTTCACTTGGACTTGAGCCTTTTGACTTGAAAATACTTGATGCCATCCCCCCCAAGCCCAAAGATTAAAAAGTATGTTATTCAAAAAGTGTGCCATGTATCAAGTCATTTCCTGAATCAACAAACGTTAACTCTGTTTATTCCCCGCAAGTCGACACTAAATTCCCAAGATCCACTTTGTTTGAATCAATCTGACAGCCTCCAATCAAGATGCAGGAGAGAACCATGAAGAACTAACGTTACGTTACGGAGCGCCATTTGGGAAAACATGATACCAAAGATCATTTTGTTTGCATACAAAGATTAAACGGTGGTCAACAAAAAAAATGTGTATGCAAAACATGAGGGGTTGAAAATTACACACGGAGAAGCAAATGGCTTAACATTTGGTGACAAGCACATTATGACTAGTTTTGGACTAACAACTCAAAGTTTAGGACTTGGCACTTGACTCGGGACTTGTGTGCAAAGACCTGAGACTTACTCGTGACTTGCAAAAGAATGACTTAGTCCCACCTCTGCAAGGTAGAGTAGCTGGGATGTGCAGATGTGATAAAAGAAGACATATTATGGAAGCAAAATAGCCCAAAATCTAAAAACTGACCAGAGCATAACAAAACAATGTTTTTTAGCCTGTAGTATCTTGCTATAACTAATGGTGCACTTACTACCTTTGTTTAGCTTTCAACAGCACTTTGTGATCTCCATGAGCGGTTAGAGTTTGCTCAGTTGTGATGACAACTGGACCATCCCCGTGACAAATGAGCAAACTCTGTCTGCTTCATTAAGATTGCAAGATGTGGTTGAAAGATCCAGGAAAAGCGAGTGAGGGGATCTTGAGTTAAGTCATTTTGTAATGCGTGCATATTGTACATTTTACTGATGAAAGAGGAGAAACAAGAAATGAAGGCCTGTCTCTAATACTCTACATCCATGGGTAAATTGTTTAGGCTAAACAAACAGGGCTCCAAAGAGAATAGTAGCACCTGGAGCTGCACATTTGATGAGCTTTTACTGGGTCTTTCTCTCCTGTCGTCGTATCGGTTCCCAAACAGTCCTATACTACGTTGCTGTTAGTATGTTTCCATCTATCAGATTAGCAAACAAGCAACATTTTTGACTTCCTCCATTTTCACACAAAAGTCACATTGTACACCGAGGAAACAAAGAATAAAAAAGAAGGATACATCTCAAGGACGTCTGGATTTAAATCACAGGAGTACCAGCCAGTTCACAGAATAGCAGGAGGTCATTGTGGCTGTAATTCTCAGTCCGCACATGATTAAAATCACTGACCAGCGAAGCTAATGTTAAAATCACACCACACACAAGTGTGATGTGGAAACTTGAAAGCACCTCCAGTGCAGTATACAGTATAGAGTACAGTATACTGTATTCTACACTGTCCAGTGCCCTTAGAGTAAACATTTCAGTGAAGTAGGAGACATCTTGTCTCTAGCAGATCAACTATTAAAATGAAACATATTTGTATACTCATACATTGTGGAGTTTTCACTGAGGGGCGGGGGCGTAGATGTGGTTTGAAGAAGTTTAACTTCTAATTGAACTTTTTTCGTGGAAAAACTACATCATGTCTGGAAAATATGCCTGGAGGGCATCTTTAAGGCCTCTCTCACTTGAAGAAAATAAATGTCCTGGCCACCATTTGGCACTATTCACTACAAGTTTAACATAATTACACTGCTTCTGTAGTCAGCGATAAAAGAACATAGGTCGGGCGGTTGTGAAACATGATAATGAGGAAAAGAGCTGATGTCACCCAGTAGAATTAAGCTTAAGAGGGTCCAGTGGGAGACGTGACATGACGGCACCGAGTCTACTCACAGGAAATCCTCAAAGAGCTGTTTTATGACAGCGAAAACCCTGATCATGTTTTATTACCTATCTCGGTGACTCTTAACTGACTCAAACACACAAACACACACACACATACACACGCACACACACACACACACACACACACACACACACACACAAATACTCACACTCAGCATGATGTTTTTGGGAATAAAACACACATGTGGTTCTTAAACTCGGGGGTTTCCAACCCAGGGGTCAGAGACCAAACAAGTGGTTGCCAGATGATGACTGAGTTAGAGAATAATAATCTTTTAAAAGAAAATCTGCTATTTTTTTGATATTTTTTAAAGACTTTATTCTAATCTTTGCTTTTTTCTTGATGAGCTGCGTAGCTTTGCGCCTTTAAAGGTACCATGTGGAGTTTTAGACCACTAGTAGTGCTACGGAGCAATGTTCCCCCGTTTTGTATCATGTTTGTAGAAAGTATGAAGTCCTCTCCTCAGTCAATGAAATACCTGTAGTCATCATGCTGCTAAAGGTATATGTGTATTGCCAACACACTCTCACTGCCAACTCGTCAAATACGACACTTTGGTCAGTGGCTTCAAACTATGATGCTCTTTGTACTCCTCAGTTTTGCACGTGTCAATTTCCGCTCATTACATGCATACACTGTCTTTCCAAAATAAACTTCTGTCTTCACAGGAAACAGCTCGGTTAGGTTTATTAAAAGGGCCGTGGTTTGGGTTAAAATAAGTATGTTTGTCATGTAGTTAAGTTGGCTACATTACATAAGCAACGCAATAATGTTATGTAACGTTACATAACTTTAAATAAGTCAACGTTGACTTTTGGTTTCACAAAAGACACAAGCAAGTCCAGTGTTTTTGGACCCGTCCATCCACCCCGACCTGGCTTCCTCCTTTACTCCCGCCATGACTACGACCACGTAGAGCGTTTGACACATAAGGCCACTGACCAAGCGGCCATGTTTGACGCGTTGGGAGTGAGAACGGGCTGGTGTCGCATCCTGTAGTCTCTAATTTTGCAGATGACCTCCTCCAACTGTATGTGCGTTCATCTCCAACAGAGTCGGTACCTTCATTCATTA
The DNA here is from genome assembly GCF_015220745.1 of Sebastes umbrosus. Taxonomy (NCBI): domain Eukaryota; kingdom Metazoa; phylum Chordata; class Actinopteri; order Perciformes; family Sebastidae; genus Sebastes; species Sebastes umbrosus. Next base: position 8,922,492 of record NC_051276.1, read on the forward strand.
TTTCAATCTTCTGACATGGTACCAGAATATAACTGCAATTAGCCTTCTGTGGGTTATGTACACACTTCTGAGATTTTCTACATTGTGATTATTTGGAGTGTAGCTGACATTTTCATTCAATCAACTAAAAAAAAAACACCATACTAGACAGTTATAACCAAAACATATCTTTTAAAGTGTAGTCCCAATTGTTTCCTAAACTAACTTGATGTGCAGTATACACACAGTGACAGTCTCTCTTGACATATTCATGCAACATCATCTGCCGTTGAAAGTATATTTGTGGCTTTGATAATAAATGTACAGTGGTGTATATAAATATATGACGTAATGTATATTTTTCCCCAGAAAGACAGCGTGAACTCTCCTCTCAGCTGCACCAATACCGATACCGGATTGGACATCGGGCCGATAATGACTCAAATAGCTGGATCGGGTATCGGTGACAACGGGGCCGATCTATTCAAAATAATTCTATGTTTGTACACTACATACATTATAGGAAAGCAATGTTTAAGTCAAGCCTGATGTTAACTTACACATAAAAGAATGATCCAGTCACTTCCACACAGTGAGGCATACAGCTTATTAATTAAACACTGGTATCGGATCGGTACTCGGTATCGTCTGATACCCAAAGCCCAGGTATCAGTATGGTATCGGGACGGACGAAGTCGGATGGGTGCATCCCTACTCCTGATTTGAAATGGTTAAAGAGGATGAGGGGGAGCAGATTGGGTGATTGGGTGAAACTAACTCCACCAACTACTGTGAACAATATTTGTATATGTATACACAAAAGTCAGAGCACACTGAACATTTCTACATGGTTACAGGATATCTGTCGCCTGGATGGATCCACACCAGAATCACTTACAGATCATCATACTTTTTCCACTTTCCCCCCTGGTAAGCCTATATTTAAATAGTAGTATGAGTGACAGAGAAGTATTCCAAGCATGTTTATTTCTGTCAATAAGCAGAGCTCATGATGACACTGTACCTTCTTCATTCATGCTCCAGCTGCCATACGCTGGTTCTGATGTGTAGCCACAGGTGCCCAGCTCAAAGTTGCAGGACCCGGGCAGCAGCAGCTGCTGCTGTTGCTGCGCCCTGAGGAACCCGCACAGTAGCAGCACTGCAAGAAGAGAGAACAGACAAGCATCCATGCGGCTGAGTTCACCTCTGCTTTATCAATGCAATTTGTCTTTGTAGTTGCTTGAGACACTATGGTGAAGAGGGTCAACATTTTAACTAATAGATACCACCATGCAACTTCCCCAGTTGATTACTTACATTAAAGGTCCCATATTATAAAAAAGTGAGATTTTCATGTTTTTGTTTTTTTTATATAAAGCAGGCTTAAATCCTATATAAATACTGTGAAAGTATCGAAACACTCAATCCACAGGGAAATACACACAGCCCGTATTCAGAAACTCTGCATTTGAAACATGCTGTCAGGATTTCTGTCCATTTGTGATGTCACGAAATATACAATATTTAGACCCTTTACACAGATTTAACCTTAAACATTCTAATCCCAGTTTATTCCGAGTTGCAGTGTATGTGAATGACATCAGCTGACAGGAAGTAAACATTGACCCAGGCTGTTGCCTATGTAGCAATGCAATTCTGTTGCAATGCGCTAACACGAAGCGTTTCAGACAGAGGGTAAATACAGGCATATTCAGGCCAACAGTATGAGGAAAATAAAGGTGTTTTTTTTTTAACATTACAGCATGTAAACATGTTCTAGTAGAAACACAAAACAAAAGTATGATCCTGAAAATGAGCATAATATGGGACCTTTAAAACTAGTATTTTTTTGTATTACAAATTATCTGAAATGTTATGTTTAAATATACTAATGGGGCATTATACTAATGTTAACTTTTGGTGAACTTAGGAGAAATCAACAGACACAAATATACAAAGTAGTAAAATAAACATCTAAATGTGCATTTTGGAAGTTTTCTTTACACTAATCTAAGAATTGTAGAAGCAAAATAGCCCAAACTCTCAAAATTGACCAATGCATGAAAAAGAAACGATGTTTCTGCATGTAAGTGTCTCGTCTTAAACTAACTAACAAGACCAAAGTTAGAAGAATCCTAGTGCAACTTTGTGCATGTTTCCCTCAGAGTGAGATGGGTTTACCGTGCAGGGAGAGGAGGACGCTGCTCATCTTATCCGCGGTGCAGGGACTGTATGGAGCTCCTTCTGTAGAGTTTCAGTCTCCTCCGGTTATAATCCCACAAAGAACTACTGCAGCGCCAACAACACCTCGTCGAGACTCTCACGAGTTGTGTTTCACATGTTGCAGCAATGTCAGCAGGAGAGATGGAGGGAGTATCGTGGTGGATGAATGGATGAATGAATGTAGGCTACCGGGGGCGGGGAAGGAGAAGCAACGGTCCTCCAGAGTCCTGCAGGCGCCTCTCCGCCTACCTCTACTGTTCTGCTCTGCTCTGTCCCACTGATGAGCCAGGGCCGGTACCACACTGGTTCAGGGCTGGACCCACACTGGGTCAGGGCCTTTGTAGAGTTCCCCCTCAACCACCCTGCAACCATGAACATATATGTTTCGGGCTCAAATAAGAGTGATAAAAGTCTTACCAGTTCTGAGTAAATCAGCATTGTAGCTTTATTTGTCAGTAGGGATTCAGTTTTTTTTTGTTTTGTTTTTTTTTAAATAAAGAAAGTTGCTGGGTACGACGGAGTATTAGGGCCACATTGAGGAAAAAAACGTTACGAGAAAAAACAGTTGTAAAATTATGAGAATAAAGTCATAAATTTCCGAGAAAAAAAATCGTAATATTACCAGAATAAAGTCGTAATTTTACATGATAAAGTCGTAATTTTACATGATAAAGTCGTAATTTTACGAGAAAAACAGTCGGAATATTACCAGAATAAAGTCGTAATTTTACGAGAAAAAAAGTCTTAATATTACGAGAATAAAATCGTAATTTTACGAGGAAAAAAGTCGTAACATTACGAGAATACAGTCTTAATTTTACGAGAAAAAAGTCGTAATATTACGACAATAAAGTCGTAATATTTCGAGAATAAAGTCGAAATTTTACGAGAAAAAAAGTCACAATATAGCGAGAATAAAGTCAGAAGTTTTACGTGTTATTTTAGAGGTAAAATAGAGCATTGTGCCGCCTTTGTGAAAATGAGGAACGTGGAGCATCTTGTGAAGTTATACTTTAGTAAAGGTTTCGCAAATAAGGAAATACTTAATGTTTTGGTACATCAGCACCACACTATCATCAGTATCAGGACCTTGAAAAGATTGTGCAAGAAACTGCATTCATTCTGAAGAAATAAACCGAGACAAACAGCTGCTACCCGTCCAGAAGCAGGCTCAGGCTGCTATGTCCTCTCGCCTGTTTTGTTGGTTGCTGGTAATATGTTTTCCTAATATTACGTCAGTATATTAAATCAGTATCTTTAAAAGTATAAAAGGAGGGTAAGCCATATCATTTCATGTATATATTTTGCTAAGACATTAAATCAAATCAATTATGTAAATCTCATCTGCCGAAAAACTGGGATTGTTAAGAGTGAGTAATATCTCAGTCTTTGTTAGTATGATATCTTTTTTTCAAAATGTTTTGAGAAGCTCTTCTGTAAATTAAACCAAAAAGAAGTAGCATGAAAACAATCCACAAACACATGTTCAGATTACCCTTCACAATTGCAAAAAAGTGCATCAATTATGCATAACTTCAAACCTTAAAGTGTAACTTCACCCCCAGGTCTGAGCCACCCACTGCATGAATTAGAAAAAAGTGATCAAGGGGCTGAGAGATGAAACCGCACCTATTTCCCGTACGATGAAAGCCTCGACGCAGCGTCAACAAATATGTCACATCTACACTAAAAACAGGAAAATAGCTATATGGGGCGCTGAATTTGATGAATTTACTATTGACCCTCTGCCTCCCCGCCGCTGGGAGACCTCTTTGCCGGTACGAGAGCGCTCAGAGGCGAGGGGTGTCTGATTAGAGGGCGTAAACATTCTTTTTTTTATATATTGAAATTCACCCGTAGAGTTGTCTTGTACCAGGCTGTGAACATGTTTATTTCTGCTGTAAAGTTGGGCATTTTAACATGGGGGTCTGTGGGGATCGACTCGCTTTTGGAGCCAGCCTCAAGTGGCCATTTGAGGAACTGCAGGTTTTGGCGCTTCTCCATTGGCTTCATTTTTTTGGACCGGAGGTTGCCACTTGGCTAAAAAGCACCTTTGCACAGAGATCAAGCCAGGCAATATAACTAACAGGAAGTGTATTAATATTAGCCTAGATAGAGAATAATTATGAGGATGAATGTATTTTTAACAACTAAAACACAGCCACAAATCTTCTTTCATAACTGGACTTCTGCCGCACAACAAAGTAGAAAATAACAACAATAAACATGTAGTTGTCCATTGTGAATTTTGATGTAATATACTGTTTCAGTGTACATAATAATTTGCATGAAACATGCTATTCCAATCTATAAAATTCAATCTACATTTATCTTCATGCAGAGTTTTTCACAGGTTTATGAATTACAGACTTTGGAAGTATTTCTGAACATGGTGTTACAAGCTCAAAATCTTATTGACTCTTAATTGAGCCCATACATGTCTTATGACCTGTGCTTTCCGCGTTCCCACAGCCCACCCTGTAACATGCAACAGAGCGAGTGTCATCAGGAATAAAGCTACAAATAACTTTCATAACATGAAGATTTACTCAGACATTGGTTCGAATGAGGTGATTTCAGGGCAGATGGGAGTGGAGTGAAGGGAGAAAAGTCTGAGAGCATCTGGTGGACGGATAGAGAATAACGCTGAAGGTTCCTGGGAAATGTGGAAATGGTTGAAAAGGGGGAATACACACAATAGAGGTGGACATTGTAACACACGGTGCTATAGTGCAAAATAAAAAGGAAGGTTAAATATGATACAACAACCACCAAAACATGAGCAGTCTCAAAGCACTGGGTTCATCCTTGGCATCCCTACATACTCCTCTGTAGTTCCTGTTTCAAACTGAGAGTGTTTTTTTTTTCCAGGGGATGAAACACCTAATGTGAAATATATGTGGGCTCTGCAGGATATACCCAGAGCTCAGAAGCTGCCTGTGGAAACATACTACACATCTGGATATTGTTACATTAAAAAACATCACATCCAAATACATAATACTACAAGTCTGCTTCTGCTTACTGAGCAAAATATGAGTCGCTTTTTTTCTCTGTAATTATAATAACATAACTGAGAACGTGAAACGTTTTAATCACTGCTCCTACATTCTTAACTGTTAAACTCCCTAATTTACAACATAAAGACCTTGAACTGAAATGAACTATCAGTCGATTGAATGAGCATTATCAGCATCATAGATATGTTGGAATGGGCCTGCTATTGGGTTCAGGAGGTCGTTATCATCTATTCACATGGTTTATCATCGATACGAATACAAGAAGACGACGCCGACCTCTAGTGGCCGTAGTAATTTTGACGGGAGCAAAGGAATAAGTCAGGTGATGTAGTGTACAGAGCGACACACAGGAAGGTGGTCGGGTTGGAGGGATCGTGTCTAGATGGTAACCCTCAATTTGCAAAACTTCTGCGAGATGGTTAAGGTTAGGCATTGACCTTGAATGGTTAAGGTCAGGATAGGTGGTCGGGCAGCAAGGCTCACAAGAGTTTTTGCAGGTTTTCACAAATCTAGGGTTACCATCTAGACAAACTGAAACCAGAAGTCAACGTTGACATACACCGTACTTTTGTTACATAACTTACCTAGGCTTATAACTTAAACCACGTAGGTAAGTTACGCAACAAACACAGTTATTTTAACTGTTTCTGTCCCACAAAACACGATGAATTAAACAGGAAAGCAATAAAATACAAGTATTTGGTTTTGAGCCAGGGACACATCTGTGAGTAGATGCTGATTAATTGTCCTCCTACAACAACCCGGGAGCTGCACCTGAGCTATGCGGACAAACTCCCACTGTTTCTGCATAGCACAGTCTAAAAATAGACTAAAAACTTCTTCAACCTCACAGACGCTTTGATAGCTGCATTATTTCATGTTGTGCAAACATGCAACCCACAGAACTAGTCAATATCCAGAGATATTAAACATGTTACATTGGCTTACAGAGAGATTTGTATAAATGATGCCCAAATGATGTAATGATGCAGACTTCCCACCCCAGTGTAAGGTCAGGTGAATGGAATCTTTATTGTGGTACTCACTGCATTGAAAATTTTAACGTGTCTTTCTAGAAACAGTGCTATAGATACTCTGGATAATACACACTGTCAACAGTTTAATAGGAACTACGTCATACTGGAGAAATAGACCCAATGCCAGTAATTCCTAACCTTTTTTTGTGATCCTTTATAACTCATAACTTATTGTCAAAGGTTACATATTTTTATGACATATGAGCTCTTGAAACAAGAATGATTTCAACCCTCTCAGATCCTTGTTTTGAAGGACTTTTATAGGCCTAAAGAGAAAACGATCCAGTATTTCACAAGAAAATAGCAAAGATACGGGCGAGTGACGGGAATATTTAAGTTTTTTTTTATTTTTCTTCTGCCCTATAACTTGTTTGTCATTTTGCAAACCACTGCCCTATGAAAGACGTTGACAGTGAGGTCTGCGGTTTATTTGTGGAGTAACAAGGGGATACTGCTTCAGGGAAGACATGTTGCTGTTTTTCAAACACCATTTTTCAATGCTGTGACGACCACAAACTAATTTCCATTGTATTGGGGTGGAGACAGAAATCCCCAAACCTGGACAAATAAAACCAAAACTATCTGCATGGATAGCCGTGGTGCAATGTAACTGAGTACATTTACTCAAGTACTGTAGCCTACTTAAGTATACATTTGAGGTATTTGTACTTGACTTGAGTATCACTCCAACTCCAGGTCCACAGATGGTAACGGAAGATACACTGAGCTTTATAGTGAAGGCGATGGGGAAGAAATCCCAGAGCCTGTCCTTCGTGACCTGTCAAACCTGGAGCCTGTCTACGCTTTCAGATCCCGCTTGAGCTACCAGCGAGGAAGAAGCCAGGTCTCCCTAACCCGCTACACTCCTTGAGAGGTTCTGTTGCCACCTATGCCAGCTCTCAAGAGCAGCTCTAAACAACCCCTCAAAGCTTCATCCGAAGGTAGCCTTTGATACATCTTCAGATTTAGCCTGGCTTGAGTTGTGCTTTTGATCTGATTTTCAACGTGGTCTCTTTCCCCATGTTACCATTGAAGCTTCTATGGCTTGGATAGTAGCCAACGGTCTGGTCAAATGGAGAATTCATTTGCACAAAGCTTAAAGGCTTGCAATTTTTCAAGATTGTCCTTAAGTCAGATACCCATATGTACATTAAAAAAATCCTAAATTTTGTAGTCAAGCATTCAAATTTGGAACAACTTGGGATCTCTTAACATTTCTTACTTCATGTCAAGTCAGCAGAAACCCTGTGCCTTGAAGAAGCGGTAAGGTAATTAATAACAAATGTTTTAGCTTGGAGGCACAACGGCATATCGGTTACACTGAAAGGAACTTAACTCTTCAACCACTGTGTAATAAAGGTGGCACTGGAAACAGTGCTAAACATGTCTATGGAATCGCTAAGCATCTTATATCCAGGCAATTTGGAAGAGGCTTAAAACTGAATTGAAGGTTGGGACAAGTGAACATGATTTTTTTTGTAAAAGTATAAAATGTTAGCTCCAGCAGCTTCCAACCTTTACCACATTGATTTCAGGTCTCATTGTTTTTCAACAGTAATACATATTTCTGCCATCCCAAATCAGATCTGTATTTTTGGTCTCAATTTTTTTGCGTCAACATTCTTATGATGCATCTTAGCGCTATTTGATACCTGGCATCCAAGGTGACAATAAAAAAATGTACCCAAAAATTAACAGATAGAGAAATTTGAATGGAGAAAGGTTCATTTGTCATTCTACAACATAGGGTTGCACAACGAAATGTATTTGTAGTCCCCCAAGAAGGAAAAACTACTATTTTCAGTTCATTGCCCTTCACAATAAAACTTTTCAGATGGGAAAACTCCCATCAGTGGGACTTTTTTGTTGCTGTTGTTATTGTTATTACCGCTATGGCCATTAGAAAAAATATTTTTGACTGATCTGCTTTAGGATTATAGGCACAAAACAAGTGGTCATGGTTAAAACTACAAATGGCGCATGCTGTTCATAGGAAATTGGAAATGGTCGCACACTTGGCCAAGCCATCCACCCAGACGTCCACCCAAAAAGGATTTGCAAAACTAAATATTGTATGACGACATCCCACGACTTAGGACTTTGCTCCTGACATGAGAGTTTATAATTCACATGGCTGCTAGAGGTCTTGGTTAAAAGGATGGTTACAGTCTAGTGGCTTTGTGAATTAAAAATGTTACTGTTTGGTGGACAAGACCTCAGGAATTGGGTGTTGGGAGTTGAACCCAGACTTAAATCCCTTCAGCTATATTACCATGCATTGACAAAATGAATCCTAGAGATCTGATTGCCTATCAAGCCAGCCTCAAGTCACTGCAGGATGATTGTCAGTGCATACTAAAATATATGGAAGTCAATTATTGCTTATGAGGTAGGAAACGTGTTAAAATCTAAAACTGTGGTGTGCTTTGACAAACAGTCAATGTTAAAGTATTTATGAATGCAAAGTCTGTGATATGACATGATGCATTATTATCTATATGTCTAGCTTTGTTAGAGCTCTTAGTGTGTGGTCACTACCTTTCCATTATTGGCTTTTGTACAGTTTACACTTTTGTATTCTGCTCTGGTAACTTGTAAATTATCATCACTCGGTTTTCTACTTGGCATAAAAGTAATCCAATCGCTCATTCTGTGACCTGTTTGTCAGGATTGTCTTCTCACTGTAGTGAAATCCTAATGAGTAATTCAAGCCATTTGTGTTGTGTTGGATCACTTTCTTAGATGAAACACAGACCCGAACAAAACACAGCTGTAGTTCCAGTGAAAGGGAAAAATCCCCCCAGAGTCTGGCAGTTGGATGGGAAAGCAAATAATCGTATTTCCCAAATGATTTACTATTGCTGTAAATTTCAATGGAAGTAGACCTAGATTTTTTTTGTTGAAAAGTATAAAAAATCAATTCTATTTGTATAGCCTCTGTGTACCCTATGTCCTTAGACCATTGAATCCGATTAGGAAAAGCATCACAGAAAACTATTTTAAGTGGAGGAAACAGAGCAGACCAATATTGTGAAATTACACAATGGTTGAAATTAGGAAGACATTATTATATCTGGGAGGGCATCCCAGCCACATGACCTCCTCTCCACCATAGAGACCTGGGAAGAGGAAAGACTAGCACATCATTCACACAGAGAGAGGGAGAGACAAGGACACCATTCATAAGGGAAGAGAGAGTCTGAGTCTCCTGGAAGACAAACATCCAGATCCATTAAATTGAATATGGTTTTGGATAAATAAGAATTTTCAAGGACATGCATGTGTTCTGTTTCTAATTATTAAGCATCAGTAATTTGTTTTACTGCTTTTCATTGCTTACGACATTAGAAAGAAGCAGGTTGAATCAATAGCTTTGACGGTTTTTGGCCAGTAAACAGTTGACTCCCCCAGCGTGGTTCACCCCCACATCAGGATAACACAATTTTTCCACAGATGTTCTCCATCTCTTATGTAAGATTGTTTGAAAGTGAAGTTGCAGGCGTTACTGAGTTTTCAGGTAGGGGCGACAATGAGAGACTGTCAAGCTGTTCAATATCCTAAACACGTTTCAAGAGTTGTTTGTATTTCTAAGTGTTGCATACACTGATTTAACTCAATCTTATCTTAAGTAAATTGTTTCAATTAGGGATTTTTTGGATTATAAAACAGCAGGATTTAAAGTAAACTGCGGGAGGAAAATTTCAGGAAGATTGCATTATGTGGGACAAATGATGCATTGAATAATGTTGTAGATTAGCTTCATTTTGCAAGATTCTCTGACTGCAAAGGAACCCTATATGGTTTAGGTACACAGTCACACATCCCCCCCTTCTGGCAGGTCTGTTGTGTGCATGTTTTCTAGTTGAAAGGGAACAGACAAAAGGCAGACAAATGAATGTCAACACTTTAATTTAAAATAACATAGACACTTATTACAAATTATTGTAACACTTTACAATAAGGTACACAAAAATGTGAGTAGTTACTGTGGAACGAATGAGGAACTAACTGCTAGTGAACCATTCGTAAGGGACCCATCATTATCGCTGTCATATCTCTTTTTAGTTTATATGTGACACTTGACCCGGCAAGCCTTTGACAAACTACTGTGTCCCTCTGTCTGCAGGATGTATGTTTTTGGTGATTCCTGTACCAGAGTCAGACGAACACAATGCTTCAGGAACTGAATGGATCTGCGGGGACTCCTTAAATGTTCTCAACTTAGGTCAGTACATTTCTCTAAAAATAGCCCACATTTATTAACTTATCAAGTTTCAAGTTTCACGTTATTTAATAAATAACTTGTATAAGTAAGTAATCATTAAATAATCATTGACTAATCATTACCTCATTACCTACCCTCAGGGGCCACAAAGGCCCTTGGGACACTGTGTGGTAAGTTTCAAGTAATTTTATTAATTTAACAGGTGTTTATGGAAAATTGCACCATTAAAGCACACTATTGAGTGATTTATGGCACATCCTGCACCTAATCTTGTAGAAGAGCCCTGTGTGTTGGTCTGTATGTGTCAGTTGATATCATTTACCTTGTGCATAATCCTCAATAACTAATTAACAAGAAGCGAATGTGGTTGTTCTGGGTAAATCTGGGTAGTATAGAGACAAGGAGTGGGCAACACGAGGATCCCAACCGGGCTCCAAGGAGCTGCCATCATAGTAGCCTGCGTTCCCATTGCAGGATCATTGGTAAATAAAAATGAAGGGAACACAGGAAGGGGCCGTCTGGAACAAGCATCATACAACATATACAACAAACACCACTGAAGCGACAGACAAGAACAGCCGTCACAGACAGCCCAAACGGGCATATGCAATATTTTTTATGATATAATAATATGTCATGTCATATAAAAGAGTTTAGTTGATGCCTATACTGAACAAAGGAACAAACAAATGCCAAAAGGAGTCAAGGATATATATATATATATATATATATATATATATATATATTTTTTATTATTATTTTTTTAATTAATTCATATTATTAGCTATATTCTAAACATAATAATTACATCATTACATTATTATATATATATATTTCTTGTTATTATTTTGTATTTATTTATATTATTAGCTATATTCTAAACATAATTATTACATCATTACATTATTACATATATTTATATATATATATGGATATATATATATGTATATATATGTATATGTATTTCTTATTATTATTTTGTATTTATTTATATTATAAGCTATATTCTAATCATAATTATTAAATCGCAAGACAACCCCACATAGAAATATTGCAGCTATTTCCAATGAGTGATTCGTATTATAGCTTTGCCTTTTGGTCTACCCGGGCTTCCGTAGTATTGTTTTTTTTTTACCCGGAAAAACTTTTCGGTCCACGTGACGTCATCAGGTGCCCTAAAGATGGCGGAGTCGGAGGAGGAGGTGGACGTCCTGGTCCAGAGAGTTGTGAAAGACATCACGAACGCCTTCAAGAGAAACCCCAACATGTGAGTAGAGTTGACTGTGAACATACCAGACAGACCGGAGCGGCGTTAGCCAGACCCGAAACCAAAACAACAGCATGAAGCAGCCTTTACACTGAGAGGGGCTCGGACTATCACCTGGAGTCAGAGCCTTTCAGCTGAGAGGGGCTCGGACTATCACCTGGAGTCAGAGCCTTTCAGCTGAGAGGGGCTCGGACTATCACCTGGAGTCAGAGCCTTTACACTGAGAGGGGTTCGGACTATCACCTGGAGTCAGAGCCTTTCAGCTGAGAGGGGCTCGGACTATCACCTGGAGTCAGAGCCTTTACACTGAGAGGGGCTCGGACTATCACCTGGAGTCAGAGCCTTTACACTGAGAGGGGCTCGGACTATCACCTGGAGTCAGCCTTTACACTGAGAGGGGCTCGGACTATCACCTGGAGTCAGAGCGGTGCAGGGAAAGTTGACAGTTTCGCCAGCTAGCTTAGCTCATAGCTGTCTGTTGTCTCTAAGAGCCAGATGACAGGTTTACAGGAGCAGCCCCCGGGTAACTACGGGTTACTCTCCGTTGTGTTGGATACCAACATACAGTAAAGTGTTATTTGGTGTAACTAGTTAGCTCGTCCTTTGACGTGGTGAGGCGGCTGTCAGGGCCAGTAACGTTTAGCTCATTAATGGATCAATTAATTAATTTAGTAGTTGAAAGGTGTTTAATTATTACTGTTGTTGTTGTTTCCCTCTGCTTCCGTTGTTATGGGGCTGCTTCAGTCTCTAGCAGAGGTACACCGGTACCTCTTTTAGTTATTCCTCTGTATATTTCCATATTCATTTTCTTATTCTTTTTTCTTTATTATTGCACTCTTATGACTCCACAGGCAATGCCACTAGTCCCAATATGATATCATATCAAGTTTGAATGTATGGAACATTTGGAAACATTGTGATTTCCTCTGCAGTTGTTTTAAATATGGTTTGGCAAATGCTAACGTTACTAGCCTCTCATCTATTTATAATGCAAATAACAAATGAAGCAGTACATTAACCCTTTAATCCTACCAACACATACACTAGTACTGACTGACTGGGGTCCCTGGAGAATACACTAGAATAAACCACTGTAAGAAGTAACCATCATAGCAAAACATCTACTTATTTCTTATCAACACATTATTAGTTATGTAATTAATGTCATCTGAAGGAAAAACAGATTCTTATTAATTCAGGAAAGTTACAGTTAATTTGTGTAATATTGTGTAAAACGAGCAAAGGAAATCTGTGTGCGCTGCATCTGTGTTTGTCTCCTTCAAAATGACAGAGTGCCCCTACCCCCCTGATAGTGTGTGATAATTTAAATTAAGACCCATGGCAAACATTTTATCTATTTATTATATTTTATCTATTAAAACTGCATGGACTGCAATGGAGTGCTTTTGACTGGGGTAGGAATGGTATGAAAATGTCATATTATGATTATCGTGACCAAAATGATCACGGATACCAGTTTTATTGCGGTGTTGTTAAAATGTTGTGCGATGAAACCTACCTTGGCGGAGGTCTGTGCTCTCCGAGTGCACTTGTAGTTATTATTCTGTCACTCACAGACACACAAGGTCCATCTTCTGTGTTGCATTTGAATAACTGCATTGAGCCCAACAATTGACATAAATACAGAGGAGTCCTGATAGGAGTCAACCCACGTTGCAGAATAGCTGGTTCACCTGAACAGCCATACTTAAGTGAGTCTGATGCGTTGTTATTGCTAACCTGGGGGCTAACCCCCTTCACTTTAATCAGAAGGTAACAAGCAAGACACAGGAACTTGGTTTGGGTCTTGAGGAGTTGCAACATTTATTCTCCAACAGCCTGAACTGAACACATACTGCTACTGCTACGTTCACAGCTATAACATTACTGATAACTACATACTCACTATAGGTCCGTGACACACATGCTCGCTCTCTCTCTCTCAACTGCACACTTGCTAACATTACAGGCCGCCAGGCTTGCAATACACTAGTGTTGCACGGTATACCGATACTAGAAAGGTATTGCAATACCTGTCCCTCCACGCAGGGAGAGAGGGCACAACGAGCATTAGTCCATGGCCCTGTGATTCACTTTCACACTAGGCCTTTCCGAGCTGAACTAGAGCCGGTCGCTGCACAGTGTGTGTGCGCACCGTCGTGGAGGAAATGCACCCGGTGAGGGCAAACCCACCCATTGAGTTAATTATGAAACTGTTATGGCCCACATGTAGAGGCGCAAGGAGCGGCTTTCACAGACGCAGACTGCCATTTGCAGTGGCATTTATATACCCACCGTTCCCAATTCTCGGTGCTGATAACAACACAGCGGTGTAATGCCGAAATTGCAGTTATAAATGAAAGGAAATACACCAAGTGCAACACTTGGTAGAAAAATGTTGTTCAGTGTCAGAGTTTTGTCGATAGCTGAGGGAGGGACAAAATTTGACGGACGCAGCTGCCTCATAATTCTCTATGCAAGAAGACTCTGCTGGTAAAAGGCCCCGCCCCGGGTTAGACCCAGAACACGCTGGAGAGATTATATATATCTATTATATTATATATCTGGTCTGGCCCGGGAACGCATCGGGGTCCCCCAGGAAAACTTTGCTTGGGAGAGGGATGTCTGGAATTCCCTGCTAACCCTGATGCAACCGCTGCCCGGCCCCAGATAAGAGGAAGCAAATGGATGGATGGATGGATGGATGGATGGGAAGGGGCCTTAAGAACCAGACAAGACTTAGTAAAAAAAAAAAAAAGTATTGTAAAAAGACCAAGCTGGGCTTTGACTGATGGATGTTACCCTGAAGATATAGCCTGGAGTACAGAGCCAGTTGAAATGGCTAAGAAAAGAAATGGCCCTGTGTCTTGGTTTCTGAGCAAAAGCTCTTTCATAAGTTGTCAGGCTATTCCTGAGAACGTGACACACATGTTGTGTTGTGTCGTCAGAACGATTCTTCCATGTCCATATACATTAAGTAAAAACCTCCCTCAGCCCTCATTCTTAGTATCTGCTGATTCTGCTCCCTCAGTGATGAGATTGGCGTGATCCCGTGTCCAGAGGCCCGCTACAACCGCAGTCCCATTGTGTTGGTGGAGAACAAGCTGGGTGTTGAGAGCTGGTGTGTCAAGTTCCTGCTGCCATATGTCCACAACAAGCTGCTGCTCTACCGCCAGCGCAAGCACTGGCTGGACAGGGAAGGTAACTGAACTCACTCAACATATACCACAACAAAATCATTCCTGAAGGTTACAGGCAGATCAGTAAATATGTTATTGTATTATGAGAAAGTTTGTTTATTTTGACCTGTGTGTCTTTGAAATTGATTTGAACAATGTTAACAATGTTAATAATCAGATAACCTAACAGTTCATGTTTGTGTGTCCCTTAGCTTTAGCAGATATCACCTGCACTCTGTTGCTGCTTAACCCGGACTTCACCACCGCATGGAATGTCAGGTACAGAAACAGTACAGCCATGTACAACACAACTACAGAAATATTTGTTCTCATGAATGTCAGCTGTTCATTGTTTATGCCCCTTGAAATTGTCAACCATCCCTACACAATACTCAACGCTGAACATGGAGAGACTGGTTGCATTGGCTGACTGATCACAGCTCAACACGCCACAGTGTGGCTAAAGCATGCTATACTGACCCTGTGGAAGAAGGTCATAGTCTGCTGTGTAGGTCTATTGTAATAAATGGTTGATTGTTGTTGCAGGAAGGAGCTACTGCAGTGTGGAGTTCTTAACCCAGAGAAGGACCTCTACCTGGGCAAGCTGGCCCTCACCAAATTCCCCAAGAGCCCGGAGACGTGGATACACCGGTAAAACTTCGCTGCAGGGCACCCCGTTCTCCTCAAAACACTGTGATATTCACTTCCACATATTTCAAGCAGGCTACATTTAATACATAATGTATGTGGACCGCTCAGCGGCTGCTGCAACACTACGCTTCCACTATAAAGAATGAAACTGGCTGCACGCGTAAGTGCTTTAGGTGCTTAATATACACCACAGAGATCTGCTCAACAAATGTAAAAATAGGCCAGTCTTCTGTTTATGAGGTATGTGCAGGACTCTTACACAGAAATGGGTCATAAAGTGTCTACATTATTTTTAAATTAAACTATGATATACAGGAAATGACTTAATGACGGTCAACGAGCGTATTGGCAGTTTGGTTTTGTGATTTTCTAATTTATTGTTTCTTGTCACCTAAGTCCTTTGATAATAGCTTACAAGAGAGATTGAAATAGCACATTGAAGGACGGAAATGATAAAAGTAGATAAAATAGAAGAAAAGATTAGCAATCAGAACTTATTATTTTACAGTCTTGTTGGTCTCATTGCTCTCATCTTTAAGAAACCTGGTCTGTTGTGAATTATCAACGTTGCCATGTTCCATTTTTGTCACAAAAAAAAAATCCTTTGTTTTATATAGTGCTTGTGTCCTCTCCACACAACAAAAACCCATCCATACATACGAGTGTCTAAGGACGTTAACTACATGATACATAAACTAATCGGAACCCAAAATTGATGCTAAGGCTAGCTGTTCTGGCTAGCACCGTTCCGTGACCAACATGTAACGTTAGCAAGTGCATATCAGCTACATAACCATCTTTATCATATCCCAGCTGCTGGTCGATCTCAAGCCATATATTGTCCCTTATTTGGTTATTGAGGTAGTCTTCGCAGTGTTTCTCGTACAATATTGGATGTTGAGAAACCAAATTGATAAGATGTTCACCCATGTTGGCAGCGAGCTACCTGGAGCTATGACATCACTTGGAACAAAGGATTTTATGCAAGCATTCATAAGAACCCACAAAATCAGTTTTTATTAAATTATTTACGAATTTTTCGGACAAAAATCCGTGCTTGTTGTGAAACTGCATTTGACTTCCCACCTCCAGTGGCAGGAGTGATAGATGGAGAGACACTGTGTGGTTTAGCAGTAACTGTACACCAGGTTGTTGGAGTTACCTCACCCAGCAGTTGTTGTCTCTCTGCAGACGCTGGGTGCTGCAGCAGATCCTGCGTCAGTTCTCTGCTGTGGGCCGCAGCAGGAAGCATCAGCAGGGTGAAGCAGAGCAGCCTGATGCAGAGAGGAACCAGCAGCTCAGCGACCATCTGGCCAGGACGCTCCATCAAGAGATGAAGGTGTGCTCTGACGCTGCATGCCGCTATCCCAGCAACTACAACGCCTGGTCCCACCGCATCTGGGTGCTGCAGCACATGGCCAAGAGCAACGTCAAGGTAGGATGAGGAAGAGATGCTTTTATTTATTCTATATTTTTTTAAAGATTCAAGGAGTATGCCACCAGTGCATTTTCATAAAATGAAAATGTGTGCCACAGAGTACACAAACAAGCAAGTGTTCTGATGGGGGTGAAGTGAGATTTTAACATTGCACATTAGGGCTGCAGCTAACGATTATTTTCATTGTTGATTAATCTGTTGATCATTTTCTCAATTAATTGATTAGTTGTTTTGTCTATAAATTGTCAGAAAATGGTGGAAAATGTCGATCAGTGTTTCCCAAAAGCCCAAGATGAGATCTTATTCAGTTTCATTTTCGTAATCTGGAATCAGAGAATTTTGCTTTTTTTGTCTTAAAAAAAAAGATGAATCGATTTTCCAAATAGTTGGCGATTAAATTAATAGTTGCCAACTAATCAATTAATCGTTGCAGCTCTATTGCTCATGCTATATTTGAGAGCAGGTGTGTAATTTGTCCTCCATCCCCAGATATTAATGTTTGCCCCAAATGCCTGTTTTGGTTGCTACACCAATAATTAAAAAATAATTTAGGTAGTTTTCAACCTGGACCCTATTTCCCCAGGTTTTTGTTTGTAAGTGACTAATGGGGACAATATGTTTTGAAATTGGTTGAGTATTGAGGGAGAGTGCAGCAGCCTGTAAACAAACTGCAATGTAATCTTGGGGGCAATTGCTTGGGGCAATTTTTGTCATCATCAATGTATGTCAACTAAAAGTGTTTGTTTTTGCCACTGACGGGCTCAAATTGTTGTTATAAGTGTCGGACAACATTATAGAAAGGACCCTACAGAGAAATAATAAGTTTTTCTTACCTTTCACTTGATCCGGTCTGTTTGTTATGATGCGTCTCGCTCAAGGAGATGTGTTGCTCTGAAATCTTGCGTCTCATCCACATTGTTGAAATCATCTAAATATTCAGTCATGACATTGAAAACCTTGCTTTCTGTTCTCCAACACAACAATCAACACCGTCACCGGCACTCCTCTCTCCAACTCTCACTCTTGTTTCCACTGTTGTCTTCCGGCAACAAGTCACAAGTCACATGACACAATAACAAACAGACTGGATCAAGTGATATTTGAAAGTGGGTCTCGGAGTATTTACTCATTGCGGTTACTGAATTTCATCAGCCCTGCACACTTTCTGTAGGTGCTCTGGCAGAACTGAGTAATGTTTTCTAAACTGATGGGTAAGAACCATTTCACACTGGCACACAGTCCTAACTGCTGTAGAAGTCTGTTTGTTAAAAACAAAAGCAAAAAGAGGAAAAAAAGGTCAAGAGAGTCAGACCCTGCGAGCTAAATAGACTGATGTAAGAGACAGCTCCGATTTCTATCATGGTTAGAGGGTAGATTACTTTCTTATAACTGGTTTGGTGACCTGGAGAGTCTGTTTATTACAAGCAACCTGCTATAATTTTACGCTTTTAGGCGGTCAATCCATCTGGAGGGTAAAGCTGACAAGTAGGATTCAATTTATATTTTAGCTTAGACATTTTGACTGTGTGCCAATATCAAAAATGGGAGCTTCAGTTGTTGAGTGGTAATTATGAAAGTCATAATGCAGTCCTAGATCTGCCAGCATATGTTGTGCAACAATTAATTAATGCAGTAGGGATGTCATGACACCAGAAATGTAGTAATCCATACCAATACCAGTGAAATTCCACAATTCTTGATGCCAATTCGATACCAGGGTAAACATTCAAACTATAAATCCCATGTACTCCAACATAAACTCCTTTATTACCACTTGCATAGTGGTTTTTGCTAATTTATTATTAATCCATAATGATCTGCCTCAAGATCCTTGCCAAATTTACAAGGTCACATCATGACAATGTTATAATTTACCTTCGTCCAATCCTCATTTTTACTGAATAGAGCTAGAATGCATCATTAGCTCCGTTATTTAGCCGAGCAGGACTGTGCTGCCCAACGGTTGCCAACAGCTAGCGTTAGTAGCTCTGCTCCCGCCGACACAGATTTGTTGTTCACAATGAAGCATTATCAGGGAAATGATCCCCGGGACGACGGGACACCATTAGTCATGAGCCCTGATGGAAAAAATGTGTAGTCACATTTTTTGGACTTGGTACCGAAGTATCGGTGGTTCTCGTGACATCCCTACAATGCAGTGTATTATATAAGACATCTTGAATAAGATTTCCCAAATATGTGTTGGATTTCCTAAATATTAGTCCTCTGTTCTTCACAAACACCTGTACTCACTGCCATGTTTCCTCCCAGGTTTTCCATGATGAGCTGTCCTCTATGCGCCTATGGGTGTCCATGCACGTGTCTGACCACAGTGGCTTCCACTACCGACAGTTCCTGCTCAAGGAGCTGATCACTGAGCTCTCCCAGACTCCAGCTACCACCACCACAACCACCACCACCACCAATTCACCCCAGCACCGGTGCAGCACAGTCCCCAGCAGCAGTCCCCAGCATCACAGCCACGGCCAGGCTAATGGGGAGCTGTCGGGAGCAGAAGCAGCGGGTGAGGAGGAGAGGCAGCTCGGCTCCACCGCAGTCCTTCAACTCTTCCACCAGGAGATGGAGCTGTGCTCAGACCTGATCCAGTCCTTCCCTGGTCACGAAACACTTTGGAGTCACAGGTGAGGCCACAGAGGTTAACATAACACAAGACGCTTGTCATTTTGCGGGACTCTGAATGTGGGACTTTTACTTGTAATGGAATATTTTTACATCGCTGTATTGCAAATTTTACTTTTTAAGTAGAAAATCTGAATATTTCTTCCACCAAAGAAGGTACCCTGAAGCTTCCTGTGTGTTCTGCCTGAATGAAAAAGTTGTACGTTTTAACTTCCTGTCAAAAAATGCGACCTATTTTCTTACCATTAGTATTTAAAAGTATTAAATTCCAAATTCAGAGCATATCTATAATTGAGGGATTGCCTCCGCACGGCTCCCAACATGACAACGGAGACCAGAAAAGACATGGATATCTCACTTTCTACAATATGGGACCTTTAATGCTCTGAATTTGGAATTTAGCACCTTTTAAGATGCATATTGCAGAGTAATAAAAAAACGCACACCTATTCTAGAGAGGTGCTGGCTCACAGCTTTTGTCATTCCAAGACCGTGAAACCAGGGAGTTTAGCTCAATCCATGAAAAACAGCACACTACAGTACTTTTGGCTGTGTATTTGTACAGTACATTTCAATAATAAGGTGTTGTATGTGTGTTTCCACCCCTTCCAGGCGGCACGTCTTCTACTTGTGGCAACACTGGAGGAGGGAACACCAGCACCACTGCAGCAGCAGCAATGGAGGCAGCAAGTCGGACCTCCTTAACAACAGTGACCCGGGTCTGCCGAAGGTCAGCGCTCCAAGCTGTGCAGGCAGGGGGGACAGTGTGAACGGACAGAAGCATGCTAGTGAAGCTATGGAGGTAGACGGAGCTTCCTTGCCGGACCCGCGTGACAGCAAGCGACTGAAGAGAGGCGTCCTGCTGCCCAGCACCCCCGCCCTGCCCTCTGAGCACAGCTTTGTGAGCGGTATCCTGGACAGCTGCTGTAACCCCGAGCAGAGACGCTTCGCCCTGGCGTACAAGAAGTGGTTAGACACTGTTATTGGTCAGCAGCCTTGAGAGAGGGAGAGAGCAAGGGAGAGAGAAAACAGTTAGCCTCATCAATCTTTCTCAACATTGAAGTTGCCTTTAGACACAGATTTAGGATCAGCTTACCTACCTGTAGTGCTGACTTTAACTAATAGTGCTTCAGATGCAGTGATGACTTTAGAAATCAGTCATGGGGCAGCACGGTTACTGTCCTATTCTATTCTCCTGACAGTGAGTAGAGAGGATGGGGTCCTAGAGTAAGGAAGATTTGACGTCTGTTATTCCTCGGATACATCTGGATTCTCTTGAGCTTCATCTGAGCCAGTACCCCTTCAGAATGGAAATCTGCACACACAGAGCCGGTTGGCTCGCTATGTGTCTGTTGGTAGATTCTGTTCTTATTCCAGGTGTCTCAATGCCTCAGGTCAAATTGCCACTGCTTGTTTTAGTGCCAGTTTGACATTCATTTTGCACATTTTACTTCATTTCTGTTCAAATATTTCAGCAAAGAAAGTAAATGAAGCTGCTACAGGAGGAGAGGAACAACGTATTTGCAGATGTGAGAGCAGAGCAGAATTTACACTCACTAAAAATCCCACTTGCTCGTATGGAATGCCTAAATAACCAGTATTATATAAATAAGTAAGACATTAAATAATAATAATATAAAATAATCTTATGAATAAATAGAGCAGAATATATAAATGACCCAATAAATTGTGACATTATTTAATAAATTGTTAAAACTCAGTTATTATAAAGTGTTATTTGTTATAAGTTTTATTGGAGCTATAAAAAAAAGTATTTTTCTCAAGTGATTGGCTGAAAGCTGAGGAGGCAGGGAGTGGTGACAACAAGTCTGGAGCATTTTTAGCTATAAATGTAGGGAAAATGAATTTAAATTGCTACTATGCAAGTGATGAAATGTAATTTCACAATAACAAGTTGAGTTTTAACAATGTACATTTTATTTATTTTTTTCAGCTGCTCACGAGCTGCAGTGTAATCCTATTGGGGCAAGCTGGCACCGTCATTTACATCCACTAAAAGTGCATGTTTTTGCCATGGCAGGCTCTGATTGTTGTTACAAGTGTCTGACATTATGGGAAGAGTCTCGCTCAAGGAGAAGTCTTGTTCTGAAATCTGGCGAGGGAACGTCTTGCTGGAAGACAACGGTGGAATAGTGGGCAGAGTTTGTTGTGTTGGAGTACAGAAAGCATAGCTTAGTGTCATCTAAAAAAATTCTCAATGTCATAGCTGAATATTTAGATGATTTCCACAATGTGGATGAGGTCTTTGAATTAGATGGCCGCCCTTATTTATTTGAGCCAGAGTATTGGGATATTCAGATTTCACAATGAGACTTCTCCTTGAGTGGGAGTTGAACACAATAACAAACAGACCAGATCAAACGAAACGGAAAGAAAAATGTTTTATTTCTCTGTTTCCATAATGTTGTCAGACACTTATAATAAAAATCTGTTTGTGTTGAAATTCACTCAGCCCCTCACGTGTTGCAGTGGCAGGTTTTAAGCACAGCCAGACTCCTGTTTTTTCTTTGAAACTCCTTAGATTTCCATTCTGAAGGCGGTAACATTTATTAACCATGTCATGTTCTCTTTGTCTTTTCTTCTGTTTGGTCCTCGGTTTGCTGCTCCTGGTCGATTTTTACTGGTCAATATAGTCAGTAAGTCCTAACTATGTAGCTAAGTGCTAAGTTACAGTAGCTTGCAACAGAAAGCCAAAAAGTTAGTCGTTAGCTAAATAAACAGGTTACGTTTGCTCTGTGAGAAGTCATGGCTAACTTGCAAGTCTTACATTCTGCCAACCTGAAGCACTAAATATATAAGCAGAGAAAACGTTAGCTTTACCAGTTTAGCGGTACTGAAGGATAGGGAAGCGAGTCTCCCCAACATTCACTGGTGCTACATGCTGCCGTTTCTACAACTACATCTGTTACAGGTGTGTGGTGTGCAACAGGTGAAAACTGAACAGCACTTTGGACTATTTGATGATAATAGGCAATCATTGTTTTGTGGGGTATATTATTGCTAATCTATTTTTGAAATATTGTCTGTTATTTTGCACCAGGCTAGTTAACAGTAGTCCTAGCTTGCTGCTTTCGTCACTACTACCTTGTACAAAAATAGAGGTAACATCAAAAAAAGGTCAAAGTCTACATTCTGTTTTTGTGTTGAGGAATAATTTATATAGCACACTCTTAAAAAAAACATGTTGTAACATACTGTATCTGCACAGTCCATCCCTTCAATAATGTAGAAGGTGAAAACGATAGCTCTTCCCGCCACGTCGTCTCATCTATATTGATAAGGGAAGAACGGTATTCTTGAATTTGATTCTAACAAATCTGAAGTCACCTGTATTCCAAATAGTTGCCTATAGAACATAGGATTCAAACACGCAGCTTGAATAGGATCCATCATTTTGTTGCCCAAGGATGTTATGGGTCGTCGTGACTATAGTTGTTTAGCTTTGTCAATGACAATATCGGCACACAAGTGAACAAATGCAGACATTTACACAGATGATGTTGTTCCATCCGTGTAGCCATGGACACATTAGCATTCACTATATGTACTATGTGGTCACATGCATCACACCTAAATGTGGCAGGAGCATTGGCGTCCCATTGGGGCCCTATAATGCAGTTTGGGTGCCATTACACCTCTATATAGTGGCTTGATTGGATTGCCTACATTGGCTCATTCTCAGAGACAAAACGGCGGATTTGTGGAGGAGGGAAAAAAATGGATTCAGTGGCCACTGTGCACAGGCTGGCTAGCCAAAATTGCCTAGCTCCCCATTACACGTTCTCCATGTGCTTCCATGTAACCCTTACCACGTTGTACTTAGCTTCTCTTAGAAAACTACAATGTAAGAGTTATGAAGTAAGATGCTTTATCACCTCAAAATCACTGTGTACATGATCATAGATAATCTTGAAACTAGTATTTTTGAGCCATGTATTCTTTAGGTTTGTTCATCGAGAACGGGTGCATATCAGAACTGTATGGTGGGGGGGTATTTTAACAACCTTGCAGACCTAGAACACAAACTTTGAATACAAGACTATCTATGCAGTAATGTTTTTTTAAAGGTTCAACAAGCTTTTAAAAAGAATAATGTAGCTTCTGTTTTTTGTTTTTTTTTCTAATTTATTCTTCAGTTTACTTCAATGGAGGGTATGTCCTTCATGAATAATCCCTAGCATCTCATTAATTTTTCTATTTATTTATAGAGTTTAAAGTCTTTTATCTTCACTTTAAGTGTTTTGTCATCTGCTTACCAAGAAAATAAAGCTCATCTGGGATAAAGGTATTTTTTTTTTTACCTGCTGTTTATTTTGAGTCTGAGGTTTGTGTGTGTGTGTGTGTGGCTGCCTGGATCACTTAATGAACTACTGCGCTGATTGATGCATAAGACTTTAACAAAGCCTGAGAATCGGTCGGATAGTCAAATAACTTTGAAACCCCACCACCACCACCCACACAAACTTTTGTGACGTTGGAACTGGAGAGGAGGTTGCGCTCTGCAATTTCTGTACCTGTCTGAAACTAACAATCCCACATTCACTGCCACTTCCCTCAGTGATTGGCCAGGAATTTTTTTTAATTAACAGTTTACATGTAAAGATTAACTCAGTCAACACTTTATTTCATTTGCGGAGATATGCTCCCTCTCGGTTAATGTGCCCTCTCAAAGAAGTGCTAAGATGTTGGATGTTACAAGGACTGCAATAAATGCAAATGCAGATCCCACTGTTCTGATTGCATACAATGTAACTTTTTTTTTTTACTCAGATTTTATTCATATGGTGGTGTGTTCTCTATACTATGACATATTTTCCTAAAATTTAATTTAAAAAAATTGCAATATAGCACAAAATATTGAATTGTAACCCCTGTATCGTGACACAGCCCTGCAGTGAACAACTGAGAGCAACACGATGAAAGTTCCAGTAGAGATTGTCTCAAAATCTGCTCTGTTATCCATATTCTAACACCACTGGGTTGGTCTTTGTGCAACTCATAATAACTGGTTATGGTCTGAACAGGAAGGTCTTCATTAGCTTTTGAGATCATGTCTCAGAAACATGTGATCCAGTGCATTCAGACCCTTTCACTTTTTCACATGTATGTTGCAGCCTTATGCTAAAATCATTTAAATATGTGTTTCCCCTCATCAATGGACACTCAATACCCCATAATCAAAAGCAAAATCTGAATTTTAGATTTGTTTCCAAATTTAAAAAATGTAACTATCACAATAATTTTTTTAAAACAGGAAATACATTTACTTTGGATGCCAAGATTAAGAGTGATATTTTTTCACAAAAGTTTGTCAATCTGGATCAAATCATTGGCTCACATTTAAACAATTTATTTGAATTACTTATTCTTTTTTTATTTCTGATTTATGACTAGAACAACTTGACACACAGTGCTGAGCTGCATCTCAAATTAATCTTCAGGTTCCCAGCTTTCAGATGATGTACACCACTTCTATGTGATATCTACTGCTGACCTGCTATCTCCCCCAAAAGACCCCCTGTACCCCTTAAAAAATAGAAAAATTAGTCCATGTGGGTCTCAGAGAGTTAATTAAATGTTTTTAATGTTTTAAAGCTCCAGTGGGTAGAATTGGAGCAAATATGATTAAAAAAAGTTATTTTTATAAAACAGTCACTATATCCTGACAGTAGTGCATGAGACAGGTAATCTGAAAAAAAAAATCATGTACCTCTGTGTCCTCCGGTGTCCTCCGTAATGGCATCTGCAAGATTTCACAGACCAGAGGAAAACAACCAATCAGAGCTGATCTGGAGTCTGCTGTCCAGCTGCCGTCTATGTCAATCACTCGCGAACACTCCGATCAAACGGTCAAACTAGGCAGCGCTGATCAAATATGAATCAATATTCTGTTACTGTAATGCCTAATTTCTCTCCTCAAATGTTTTCAGAATCATCTGTTTAACTGTAAGATTAGAAAGTTTGTGACCCGGCAGCCATGTTGAGATCAAGTTGAGGAAATATCAAGCACCGCCCACCAGCAGGAGCACAGCCAATAGGAACGCTCTCTCCCTCTCTGGAATGACCAGTGATTGGTCAAAGTCTCCTGATGGATTTGATGGGGGGGGGTGGGGGGCGGCTTCTAAAGGCTTCTAAAGCCTTCATTTTAGATTTAAAAATATTTAATGATAACAGCTCCTTGATTTTTAGGTCATTTTGGAGCAAATTCAGGCTGAGGGTGTAGAATATGCAAAAGCCCTTTCCCTAATTTGTGTCCGAGCTTTTGAGACAGATAGCACAAGGAGGTCCTGTGAACGCAGTGAATACTGTCCACAATTTTTTTGCGTAATAAAAACACTTAAGTATTGTGGGAGCAGACCCAGAATCACCTTATATATGAGGATGTACCAATGGGAGAACCTACGGGTTGCCAGTGCAGGCCATCCCACCCGAGAGTACAACTCACAGTGGTGAGTCAGAGCTTTACAATTTGTGATGAACCTTAAGGATGCATGGTGAGCTACATCAAGCATATGAAGGCACTGAGCAGAGGCGTGCATGTACAAAACATCTCCGTAATCTAAAACCGGTAAAAATGTTGTAGAAACAAGACGCTTTTTTACATTAAAAGAAAAACACAACTTGTTTCGGAAATAAAAAAAGAGTTTTAGCCTCAGTTTTTTTTACAAGGTACAGCACGTGTGGTTTAAAGGTAAGGGAGTCATCAATCAAGATGCCAAGGTATTTATAGGCCTTGACAACCTCTGAATATGCTGAAAGGTTATGGCATTTCTGCCAAAATAATGATGCCAAAAATATACTGCCTACTGCAGCTTTAACAAAAACTGTTTAAGTTTTTTTTTTTCTCTGTTTTTTACATGATTATTTAATAGTCTGATTTCTGTATTGTTTTAATCACATGGATTTCCATATTTCAGAACCTTTCTCAACCCTGAAAAGTGGCCAGCATTGGTCCTCTGATGATGTGACGGTGGAGAGGAAGGAGGGGCTGGGAGGCTGGGAGGCTGGCACACACACACACACACACACACACACAGAGAGACACACAGAGAGAGAGAGAGAGAGACAGACGGACGGACAGACAGCAGCCGCTACAGGGAAGATGGAGGATGGTGTGTCTGCGGCGGAGCGGACCTCCAGCCTGCAGCAACGTCGCTGCTGAAAGCTGAAAGCAGGTGAGTCCTCCTCTCTCCTCGGCTCGTATTCCTGCTCACAGTTACAGCCGACACCTCCAACACGACACGGTGACACAGAGCAGCGAACAGCTCGGTGTAGCGGCTGTGTGGTGTGTCGGTGTTTCGGTCGCTGCTCGGTTTGTTGACTGTTTTGAGGAGTGGCTTACAGGAAAAGATAACAGCACGTTTCAGAGGGAAACGCCATACCGGGATTCAGACGGGAGGAAAAGCAGCACTGGGTGTATATATAGCGGCTTAATAGTGCCGGTGCTGAGGCTGGGACCAGTCACCGGGTGGACTGAGTGAAACGGCCCCATAGAGGCCCTGTTGTTGGCAGCAGGTGCAGCAAAGTCCCAGCAGGGCTAACCACCACAACCCAGTCCACAATCTAGCCTGGTTCAGTCTGTTCTTCTAGCTTGGGCCTCCATCATCACCTCATGTGGTGATGCAGAAGCCAGAATCACACACAGTGTTGTTCTGCAGAGAGACAGCCTGCCTCTGTTGTTGTTGACAGAGATGCTGCAGGTTGCTGGTTGTGCAGTCAGTCCAGTCTGCTGGGCTGCATGACCTCATGCAACAGGGAGAAGCAGGTTTTTACCATGTCCTCAAACCATATACTGGAAAAAGTCCACATTCTGCCATTCACACCAGCCTTGTTTAGTCCGGCTTCATCTGAAACCCTGCAGCTTTTACCCACGTTGGTAAACGCGGTTTGTTTTTGGGGTTGGTGTGAACGCCGGACTTGAATTGTGGTATTGGTACAGACCAACAAACTGCTCTCTGGTGCACCTCGAAGGGGTTGGTCTCGGACCGCCGTCAAGTGAACTCTGGAGCCGGTTCATTTCTGGTGTGGACACCATTCAAACCAATCACAGGAAGCGTACCATTTATGTGTCATTTCATTGGTTAAAAAACGTTGGCGTTTCCTGTTTTGGTGACTGGTGAACTAGTAGCCTATTTGTGTGTTTGCTACCACTGAATCTGATGAATTTACTGTTCATCACACCACAGTAATTAGCTAGCTAGCGCACTCCACGGCTAACATGTGCGGTCCCTCCCCCTCACTCCCGAGGCCTATGGAAAGGAGGCTGGGTCACGCGTCATATCTTCGGGGGTACAACACATGCGCAGTAAAATCTGGTCTGCACTCGCCGAAATTGCCGAAAACACAATGATCCTTATTTTCAGGTGATTATACACTAAAGAAAACATACTTATTAATAGTATAATCCATTTCTGCCAATAGATCCCCCTTATTGTTACACGCTGGTCCTTTAAGCCAGTGGACAGGTGGACAGTGTGCTGTCCACCTGTCCACTGGCCGTTCACAAAACGCTTTCATCCTTTTATCCAAAGTGTTTGGGAGGTTGCGCTCCTGTCTTACCTGCCGTTACTAAGCAACCAAAACCTGCGCGCTGCGATGATGATGATGATGATGATGATGATGATGAAGTTGTGGTAATTTAGCAGTAAAAGACTCAAAACAAAGATAAATGCATTTCCAGAACATAAATCCCTCACAGTAGTTGTACTGCTGGATTTCTCTGTGTCAGTTTGGCTGACCTTCCAACTGGATGTTGCGATGTCCTCGGACGGAAAGGGTGAAGAAAGTAAAGTCCGTGGGACAGATGGTAAAGCTCTGGGTAGCCCTGCAGTAAAGTGATTAACTTCTCCTCCATATAGGCTCTTTATTTACCGTTGGGAACGCTTGCATGTTGCTCTGGCGTGGCGTCGCTCTGGCGTTTGAGCGTTCCTGCCGTGCATCTACATTGACAATTGACTACATTGACAATGAATTCGAAGGTGCAAAAAACGCAGCATGTGCATGGACCCTAAGGATCTCACCGCCATTTGAATAGACAGAGTGATATTTGCAGACATGCTGCTGGGCTATTTAGCCTGCAAACTGATGTTATCAGAGCACTTTTCCCTGGTGAATGTTTATTTAGTCCCTGGTTCAACAAGTTATGGTGCAGGACAAGACGTGTGTTCCTGTTCGTAAGTTAGATATGAATAGTCTGTGGCTCTTGTGTTGTGTAGCAGGTTGCTGTTTGGCTATTAAAGACACTTTCCAGTTTCAATTTTGGTTCTCAGTCCTGGTCCCGGAGGTTAGGGACTCTCAGTTCTTGTCCTGGAACAGGACCTATGCAGCCTGCCTAGCTGTACCTTCTGTCAGCTTGTTAATTGCATTTAGATGTCAGATGACAGTAAGGATGTGTTTCAGATTGGTTGCTACAGCTCAGCGCTGATAACATTTTGACATGTCATAACAGGAAAAGTATAAATAATAAAAATGAAGGACGGCTGCGTCAGTTTCGGGTCCTGCCTGGTATTGTGCATACCGAGCCATCGTTAATATCATTACTTAACATCTGTGCTTTTCCTATGTTGACAAGTGATAATGCTGTGAAAAAGGATTATTCAGTGAACACTGGACGCCAGACAGCCTGTGACCTGTCATAACAGCTTATGCACTACACATTAACTACACACTGTTCATATACAACTGTGACATAGTAAGTAAGTAAAAGATAAAGTAAAATCAGATAATAAATGATGTAATGATGATGATCTATAAAAATTAACTTGAAAGCCAGACGCTGGTAATGTGGAAGATGAGTTGTAGGCTAGTTGCTCTCGATTTCCATTTACTGGTGATCAGAAGGGGAAGCTAAATCAATCAGTACCCGGGAATCAAACTGAATATGGAGGCTAAATATGCAGTTTCATCAAGTGTGTCTCAACAGGATTTCATTGTTTTGTGTCACTCCTGTGGGGGAAAAAAAAATGGAGACCCTTGACATCAAGTCCACAATTTAGCCTCCTTTGATATTAATAGAAAAAAAAGCTTATTTTGTTAATATATGGAAGGCATGGCATTTACAGTATCAATTAATACCAACACCTCCCAAGTTTTGACAAAGACTGTCTTTGGATTCATTCTGAGCCTTATGACAGAATCAATATTGTATGTGTTTACCTGTCTCTACCAGAGTTGAGACCTGGGGCCAGACGCATAAAAACTCACGTGCGTCACGCATTCTTTTCGTCAGATTTATAAAGCAGCACGTAGGCCTGATTCTGTTTTTATAAGTCTCAGTCATTGTGGAGCTGGCCACACAAGCCTCATCTCCACTCCCACAGGTAGCACTGTAGAAACGCCCTTAAATAACATTGCATATTGATTCTTGCACCCGCTCCACCACCCATTAGACCTGTCAGTGAGACAGAACGGCAAAGAAGAGGTGCAAATTCAGATTGTGTTGCATCGGCGAGGTTCTCCAACACCACCAGAGCAGCTGTCATTACGCAGGGCTGTGGCTATTTATAGCACCGAAACCACTAATTAATCACATGTACCTTTAAACCATCATCGCGTTATTGCAATCATAAACGTCAGGAGGATGATCAATGATAATCTTTTTAAAGCTCATATTGAAACAGACTTTACAAAGTGCTTCACAATTATTGACAGAGAAATAATGACTCCAATGTAAATATGTTAAATAATAGGAATGATCAAATGAATCACTCATAGATCATTTAAAAATTAAGTTTGTAAATGTGCCCTTTATTATAAGGTTACGTCTTTCACCTTATGTTTCATGTCCACCTTATCATATCACCCACAGCTATCTCTTGAAATCTGTGTGTAGGTATGCATGTTTTTTTGTGCATTCACATCGTTTAAACATCTGGCCCCTGGTGTGAGTTCTACACACCTGCTGGTGTGCAGCCTCTGTGGAAAGTATCACTTGGAAGTGTAGTCAGTGAGCACATATATGTCACATGGAGGTTAACTTATTTCCAACTTGTTTAACTTGTTCATCAACATCCTAGAGGTAATTATGGCAGTAAGTACGAATCTGAAAGACTGAATCAATGCTGCCTCACAGCAAAGTCAAAGTAACTAAACTCTAATTTAATGCTATGCACTATACTTTACCTTCTCATGACAGTCTCTGCCTACGCCATCATACTATTTTCAGTAGTCCAATGATAATGACCCCTATGGGAACCTTTTCTATGGCTCCCTTCCATCCCACATGGTGTGAATGCAACATTAACTCAACATAAACATCCAGTGCGCTGGAATGATTTTTGGCCAGTCAGACACTCTGGCTGGCACACAGAGGCACTGAGGCAGTTCACTACCTCCTGAGATTGGTGGCAGTTATAATTCCCCCCTCCCCCCTTCAACATCATCTGTCATCATTGACCATGGATTTCTCTTATTCTTTATCTTCTACTCACAGTTTTATCATGTTTGCATATACTTGAGTTTGTTGTTTCTGCTGATTTGAGGGACAACTGTTGTTTTGAAGCTCGTACTGTTACCACTGTGCATCAGTGTGATCCAAAAACTGAACTGAAACAAGCACTTGCACAAGATTGAACCATAGACTGTATATATAAGAAGTGGACGTAGTCAATGTGGCGTCACCCATTGGCTTGTGGACTACGATTTTTTAGCCTGGAGTTGGTTTTTGGCCATCGCCATCTTGCTTTCTCGCAACCAGAAGTTACACGAGTGGGTGGAGCTAAGTACAATTCACCGCTGAATAAGACATCTTTAAGCGACCAAAATGTTACAATTAACATTGATGAACTGAAAACACACTGTGAAAGGGTTAAAGTTCTAAGATGAAAACACGGACAACTCCCAGATCGGACAACGCCGTGGTAGCGACCTGTCAATCACAAGGTAACCCAGCCCTAAAGCATCCCCTGCTTTATGGTCTATTTGAGTCTAAATGGGACCATAATTTACTAAATGAACATCATGCTGTATTAAAAAAGACTTGAAACTAGTGATTGAGACATAAACACATGTTTACAATGTTTATTGAGGTAATAAATCAAGTGAGAAGTAGGCTCATTTTCTCACAGACTTCTATACAATCAGTCTTCCCCCTGCTGGCTGTTAGAGAGAATGCAAGTTTAAGGCACTTCCACACCGACTTCACTCTTCAGACCGAGAGGTTGCCTTTTTTTTTGGCACGTAAGAACATGCTGACAGGGAGGCACTTTTTTAGGTGATAAAAATGGGGACACAACCTCAGCCCGCTGCTCCTGACAAATGTGAGGTGATGGATGGATGAAGAGCGGTGGATCCAGAAATGCCCACGGCTCCAGGAGCTGCTCCCCCCCCCCTGTCATATCACACAGTCTACCTCACACAGCGTCTCACAATGAAGGCAGGTTACTGTTAGTCTTATGAGTCTTTTGAGTGTGGTGTTTGCTGTGTGGTGAACAGTTATCTGCTTCTTATTAAACACGCTAAGCAGGTAACCACACAGATAAGCATTTAATGGCGAGGTGTTGACTGCCCAAACAGTTGAGCCCACAAATCTCAAAATCTATTAATTGTATATTTGTGTACATAGTAACCTAGCAGAAGAAC
Organism: Sebastes umbrosus; assembly: GCF_015220745.1. Taxonomy (NCBI): domain Eukaryota; kingdom Metazoa; phylum Chordata; class Actinopteri; order Perciformes; family Sebastidae; genus Sebastes; species Sebastes umbrosus. Next base: position 8,954,751 of record NC_051276.1, read on the forward strand.
TGAGCTCTGCCACATGAACTGCGAAGTATTGTGTATTTGTTACGCTAAATTTTCACAGTAAAATGTTCTTTTAACTGTTGAATTCTTCCATAATGTTCTTCCGAGATCCTCCGTGTTGCAGTTTGCCGTTTTGTCGGATGTCCATTCAGTGGTCAGCAACAAGCAGACAGCTCCACTACTGCTTACCACTAGCTTTTATTTTCAGCCTGTTTGTCTCTGGCCCTTTTGTGTCTGTGTCAGTGGACAGAGGCTGTGGCAGCCTGCAGTCAGCCGCCTGCTTAGACAAAAGGAGGATGAAATAAGTGGACATCTTGGCAGCCATGGTAAAGGAGCCCTTTTGCCACTAGCAAATAGCATCTCTATTTGTTCCTGCTGGTGTTTGTATCAGTGTGAGCAGAGACTGGATTTCTCCTGAGAGAGGCCATCCAGTCCTCCGGCCTCAGTGGGAATACACTCAGGTTAGGTAAATACAGGAAACGGTAACAGGCTGAATCCATTTGATGATGTAAATTTCTGCCTCCTTGAGCATTAAAAGGCAGCCTGAAGCAACTAGTTCGCCTCTAAAAGCACAGTCATTGTCCGCTGTGAAGTAGCGTATAGAGGCTGAAACACACTGAGAGGACATTTTTTGTTGTTGTGGTCAAAGGTGTTTCGATGGATTCAAGAAGATGCAGCCTGATTAGATGAGCTGTTCATCGCTGTTATCACAGATCAGTGAAACAGACTTTGAATGGATGCTAGACTGTGCCTCTATTTTAGTCAGCATTGTTTTTATGCTGACTAAAAAAAACAATGCTGTCCATTGTCCAGCAGCTGTCCAGTTGTTCCAAAAATAGATTGAAGACTAAATAATAGTGGAACAGAGGCTATAAGATGGAATTGGAGCAGGAACTCAGGTCTCCATCCAGCCTATTGCGTTTGCGTCAGCCTGTCTGCTGCAATGTGTGATGATTGTTTTTTAAATTCACTGTTCAGCCACCCACAGCTCTTCACTGCAGTAAAGTGTGTAAATTACACCCTTCTAAACTCACTTGATTTGAAGAACGGAGGGGAGACTTGAAGAATGCTGTGGGGAGAATCAGACGCCTCACCCCTATTTTGCATTTTGAATGTTTTATGGCATCATGTTTTATTAACTCAGAGAAATGCAGCCATTGGTAATATCAGGGCATACTGCAACTATATACACAGTATGATAAGTTCATTCAGCGTGATATAAAGCTGGTTATCTACAATGTCTTTTGATAAATTAATATATGTTTTGAGAATAATCGTAAAAAACACAAACAGGCACAGTACGAGGAGACTCTGCTTTTGAGAAATAATGAGCTGTTTGTCAGGGGGACAATATTAATAAAGTCTGTTGAAAGCAGAGTCAGCACACTTAGGGGCGAGGGCTATCTCCCTCACTATCTCCCGATTTGATACTATCGAATCGCAATACGTAAAAATCGCAATACATATGGAATCTGCACCCAAGTAACGTTAGTTGAATCTTACACTTTTAGGGACTTTTAATTTGAAAAATATCTAAATTAATCCAGTAAAAATGTTCGATTTTCAGAATGTATGTAGTCAGAGATGTCCTGAAGTCAAATATATCAGTCATTGTCAGGGATTATTTATCATATTTTACAACAACCCCAAAATCAAAGAATAGATTTTCTCTCACAAATTAGTGGTATTTTCTTGTTAATTTATAAGGGACATGTAATGTTTTATACTTCTTGTGAATATAATCCAATTGATTGATTGATCCAATCAATCCTAAAAAAAAAAAAAAACGCGATACATGGGTGAATCGATTTTTTTCCCACCCCTGCAGACTATGGATAAGTACCTCATACAACCCCACTTCAAAACACTGGAACTATCCCTTTATAATTGCATCATGACCAACAGTCAGAAAATCTAAAGCTACTTAATTTACAGTATGAAACTGCTACTTACAAGCAAATCATAACATTTGTAAAGCTGTAACCAACCAAATGTTTGGTATTTTGTTTTGATACATTACTTAAAAGGTTAACAAATTTGGCACAAACATCCACTTGGATAGTTCATCCACGAGGATGAACTGTTTAGATGGTGGTGGTCAAAGGTCAAGATCACTGTAACCTCACAAAACACCATAACTCAAGAATTCCTATGATAACTATGGCAGTTTTACACAAAAGTCTTTAAGGATAAAATGATGAAGTGATGACATTTTGGACAGACATGGATGTAAACTGTGACTTGACTGGCTAGCGGAGGCATACAACCACTAGGCTGTAATTCTAGTTTTTTTATATTTGTGTCAATATCTCATCACTCTGGTGGCCTCTTCCAGTGCTTCTACCCGGGTCACTGATGGAATGAGGTACAGATGAGCTGCTGGATAATGCAGAAGAGTATAATGTAGTGGAACCTGTACTGGGTCTGAAGTGAAAACAGTGATTTTCAAACATGGTCTGATCTTTCTGCAGGTTTTACCTCTGGCTTGATTGTACGTTCTAAGGAACAACTGGTTTTGTTTGCGGGTGGGAAGCCATTGAGGGCTCTGGTCCTTTTTTTGCACTAGTGACTCCTATTGATGGTTTAGGGCTACTACACAGAGGGCTATGAGATGGGGATGCAGGGGGTGAAGTTTTTCTTCCTTCATGGCTTAAATCCTGTTGCATCTCGTAGATTGTTTGTCAATTCATTAGCAGGACAAAGACGTGATTGGTCCCTGATGTAGGCTTTTGACAGTAGTACAGTATATCATTCTTTAGCCTTAAGTAGATGCAGGAATTCTGCTGGACAAAAACATTCTGGTGTCCATCGTATATATAAAAAGGCTCCTGCACTCCAGTGCCACTCCCCATTCCCATCATTTATTTACAGGAGTGCAAACATTTCAATCAGCGACCTTTTCTCCGAGCATCTTCTCTACTCTGCAGTGTGGCAGCTTTTCACTAATTACATTTTCTCCAATTTCATGACAATCAGCACAAACATCACAGGGTTGTTTCCGCTCCAATATCCTCCTTATCATCTACAGTATTTCCTGTAAAGCCCTTGTCAGTCTGTTTTTTTTTCCTCAGCACCCCAACAGCCTGCTACAGCCCCGCTGCTATTTCATCAGGAGAGGAGGTGTAAATGGAGGAGACACAGCAGCAGCATATGAAATGAAAATGATCCAGATAAAATAAGGGTCCACATGGCTCTTCTGGCCTATTCCTGGCTGCTGTGTTTGTGTTTCCTCCTAATTAGTTTCTCAATTCAGAACCTAATAATAGACCCCTTCTTTACACCCCCACGCCACTTTAAAAGGAGTTAAATAATGTCAGATAGTATTAAAGTGGAAATGAAGCCGTCAACCAAGTTAAGCTGGTTTACTAAATAGATTTCCGTCTTGCTGATTTTCAACCGGCTCTCTCTGTGTGTGTCACTGTAGCGCAGCAGTACTTGCAGATGCACAGCAAAACACTGCCGGATGATGTGAACTGTTGATATTAATTGGGATGCAAATTCTGGCTACTGAAAAACAGGCTTAAAAATGAATGTGTGTACTGGAAAAAAAATGAACAGTCGACTCCTTAGAATGACTCTTAGTACAACCGAACGTTGAATTTTGACTTTTATTCCTTCAAAAATTAATCGATTATCGAAACAGTTGCCGATTAATTTAATAGTTGACAGCTATTCGATTAATCGTTGCAGCTCTACATACAGGCACAACCAAACTTACTGGCCAGGCACACGCCCCATAGCGTGGTGAAAGCCAATGATGTGGCAGAAATTTTGGGGTGACCATTCAGATTGTAGGGGTGGCACTGGCCACCCCGGCCCCACCCCTTTAAGACCTTCATTCACAATGTAAACTGCTGTAACTAATGATGATCCAGTGATGAGCATTAAGTTCTCAGAAGGCTGTTGTCTCATAAACAGAGCTGGCTGTGTGGAAGCAACAAGAGTAACAGCATTCTCCTCATTTATTTGAATGATTTATGCTTCAGGGACACAGCAGAACAATGGTCTTGTTTTGCTGTTTATTTTACATCATGATTGTGAGGTTTCATATGATGGAATTCAGAAAATGGACTGGCACTGGCTTTCACCTTTACTCTCCCATCAACGTTTTTTATAGCGGTAGGTAAAGGGCAGGGAGCGACAGCCGAGGTGGTGGAGGTGGGAGAACACTGCTGCCCCCTGGAGAGGTCACCTCTTCATCTGCCCTCCCACAGAGAGCAATTACCCGGCGGTTTCCATGACGACCAGCAGTCCTGCCCGCCGCCTGCCTGTGCTCCCGACAGTGAGAGGGAGGGGGAGAGAGGAAGCGCAGCAAATAATTCATCCTCTCTCTGCTAAACATCACCACTGTCTGGAACACAGTAGCATGACCTTAAATACACGTCGCCACATGATGGTGCTCTGTTGTTAAAGACACAACACTGCAAATCACAAACCTGAAGAAACATCACTCAACACATACAGTAGTGCTGCATGATAATGGCCAAAATGCTAATCACGATAATGTTGATCAATATTGATATCACAATTATTTATCAGGATTATTCATTGATTATAGCGACAACATATTTTTATTGCACTTTCACATTCAAATAAACAGAGCTCTGTTTTCACTTCAAAATGCTGTGCTTTCTGCTACATATATTGCAATATACAGTATATAGCAATATGAAAAGATACAGGAATGTTCACCCTACCCTTTTGTTAGCTACTGTTTAAAGTTAAATGCTTCAATCTGGTGCACTTCAAAAGCAAAATTAGCAACAATAAAAGCTAGATAAACAATTTTATGCTCCTAATTTAATCATAAACACATCGGTTGTATAGATAATATCTATCCCCAACAGTGAAGCCAAAACATCTGGATCACCGGCTGGTGGCTGGCTGTTAGTTTAGGAAGCGCATGATTTGATATGCTGCAGCGTTTTTTTATGAGCAGAACACGCATTTTAAACGTCAATATCGCAGGCGATCATGATCATTTAATTGTGGGAAGCCAAAATTGTGATTGCGATTAATATTCGATTAATTGTGCAGCCCTAGTGCTAACTGACTTTACTGAAAATTGCTGTTGCTTGTTACACTGGCACGCCTAAACATAAGTAAGTAGAGCTGCATTGTATTGACCTATATGTTGGTCACATTGGGTTCATATAAACCCACTGAAGTAGTACACCAGTCACACAGTGTAAGACATCCAGTGGCCTCCTCCATCAACTCCGTCTCCAAAAACTTACATGGATATTCAACTAATTTGCAACAGTTTTGAAAGTAACAAACAGTCATAACATATTCAAAGGCAAAAGGGTGCATATGCTTTTAAATCTGGTATAAACATTGCTAATTTACCATTTTAAGAGTGTGTTGACCATGATTTCCATCAAAAAACACTGGACATGTTGTTCATTTCTGTAACACAGACGTATTGAAGGAAAATAGAGAAGACTCTTGATTCAGAAGCCAACTTTGTTTCTTATCGTCTCCATGCAGAGGAAATCTGGGTTACAGCTCTCAGTTGAGTCAACATCCCTTTGACAGTTTGAGTTGTACTGTATGTGCGAGTGTATGCACTGTGAGTTAGTGCTATGGTGTGTATGTACGTGTGTGTTTGTGCGGAACCTCCTCGCAGTTAATATTCACATTTAACAAGGACAGAAGAGACACATCTCTCTGCCTTGTTATTATTATGCATCACTGGAGAAAAGACTAAGGAGTGACAAACAAGATCTACATCCTCCTTTATAAGTCTCTATTCTTAGCTCCATCAATTTCATGTTGAACTCGGATTAGTTAGTGAGGGTCTCCGGCGGGGATTTATAAGGACCGAAATGTTTAATAGATTATTGTCTTAACTGCACCGAGGTAATTTGACTTCCTCTCTCTGTTCGAGGGTGGATTTGAGAAAAGAGAACATCGCAGAATCTAAAACTACTGCAGTCAGTGCGCACATGATAACACAAGGCGAGTGAGTGAGTGCCCGACAAACTTAACATTTTATGATAATTTAACATCAAATTAGGCACGAACGGCCTTTCTCCTCCCACCCATCCTTAGTGGACTTTCTGGCTTGTTGTTATACTCGTCATTATACCCACGTACCAACTTTCAATAACGGTCGCTCGATGTACTATGTCATTTGCTCTGACGGAATGCAAAAACGTCCACATTCAACCTATCTGTGGTTTGCAGAAACGTAAAATGCCAAGTTTTTTTGCTAGCGACTGAGGTGTTACAGGTGTTGCTGGATTTGTACCTCTTTAGACTTTTTTCCCTTCTCCAAGCACCTTAGAAGTAGGTGAAGTTGTGCCGGAAATTGCCGGAAAAGCTAACAGTTATTTGCTATGTAAATATATAGAGGAGTAATGTCTACCTGAGCAGAGAATGAAGTCACTCTCCCTCTGTGTGTGTTATAATTCGAACTTCTCCTCGCTTCGTTGACATATTTGGGCCGGTCGCGTATGCTTTTAGTGTTAGTGCATGTGAGCGTGCCCCATTGGTTGGCTCACAGCCGCTGCTCTGCACTGCTCTCATACGGTGGTTACAGCTGATAACGCCGTCCCGACCTACGGCGGCGTCGCGGAAGTGTAGCACCCGCCCTCCTGTTCCCCCTCAGGTAAACACTGTTAGGTTTGCCAGCACTTTTGCCGTTGTTTGCACCGTTTAGCACTGTTAGCACTTTTAGCTGCAAACACTTTCAGCTGCAAGCACCTTCAGCTGCAAGCACCTTCAGCTGCAAGCACCTTCAGCTACAAGCCTTGGCTCGCCGTCGCCATGTTGAGACCCATCGAGAGGCAATAGAAATGCAATCCCGTATTTTGCACCTTTTAATTAAAGTTATTGTGGATACATATAAGCAGGGTATAACTCTAACAAACCCGATGAAAACCAGAGGAAGCTCAATGCTATAGACATAACACACAAATGGAAAAAAGAGCTAAATATTGCAATCAGAGGGTAAATGGTACAAAATGTGTGTCACACAAGTTCCAACAGACCCGCTGTACTCTAGCTGCTCAGCAGCAAACAGCAGACAGACACAGTTAGAGACTAGTTGGTGAACATAGTGGAGCATTTAGCAGCTAAAGAGACCAAAACAGTCAATATTGGACTTGGAATATTGGTGTTGTGTTTACAGCTTGTTCCACTGCACCCAAAAAAAATCAATGGATGCAGTTTATACTGCATTTATACTCCATTGATGTTATTACATTAAACTAAGCACTGACGACCAAAGTCACTAATTAGAAAAACAGATGGTAGTTTTTGTGTAATATTACTGAATCTGGGCTGGAAAATGTCGCTATTTCTTTGTACTTTTATGGTAATAGCCCACTCTCTCTGTGTGTCCTTGGTTCCGCTCCTAAATGACCTAGTTCTCTCAGCACTGAGCACCGGGTTCTGAGTGTGAATCGTGTTTTTCCAGTGACCTTAAAAGAAAATGAATCTGAGTGATATGCAACGCTGAGCGCTCTTGTCTTTATTACCCATGGTGTAAGATAAAAAAAAGAAAAGAATAATAAAACAGAAAAGCTTATTGTTCAGCCTGCATTATTTTCACTCCACCAAAACAACAGAGCTGTGTTTTTAGCATTTTAGCCAATGGAATAAGCATATTAAGATGTTACAAAATACATTGTTGTTGGTGTTTACTAGTAGACACATAAAGACATAAACCTTTGATTTTTCCCTGCCCTGATTTATAGTTATATTACATTCAAACTACCACCTGTGTTCCCAGCGATCCTGGCACTTTATATTCAGTCTAAATTAACATTAACAGGAAATAGGTGTTTTTTTTCACTTTATTGCATTGATAGATTTAATAATAGATTTTGTCATATTATTTTATTGGTTCTTTTAATTGTTTAATGATCATGTCATTGTCATCGTAATGTGGCTTGTGAACACAAACACTGCTTCATTCCATTCAGCACATTCATTTTCTTAAAGTGTAATGAACATTGCAGCCTCTAGAGGCCACTGCTGGGGCTTTAGACTGTCAGTTCAATTTACCTCTGTCTACTTATGTATTCTAGTCAAAGCATGAGAAGTAGTGTCCTGCCTTCCCCCCCATTTTAATGAGACGGCAGCAGGCTGACTGAGTGCTGTGATGGTTTACCCAGCCACAGCTCCAACAGGCGTGCTCTCTTTATAATGGTTCTGCATGAGCATGTCCTCCTCTATGTCACCACCGCTCCTCTTCTGTGAGCACAATCTGTGAAAATTTTGCCTTCTTCCACTTAACATCTTAAGTGTTCTGCCTCTTTGGTTTTTCATGCTGCTCCGTCTCTGGGGAGAATAATAAATGAAGTAATTCAGTGGGTCAAATTGAGCAGACTTTGTTGTTAGATAGCAATGAAAGGAAGCAAAGACGATCCTTTGTTTAAGGTGATTATTGTACTGAGAACTCAAACAATTCTGGTGTCTTTTTAAATGATGAGCAGTTTAATGAGCCGCAGCTGAAGGGACATTGTGCTATATAGTAGATGTGTTGACGCTGCCTCTGACAGCAATGACTGAGCCTGCAGTTAACTCTGCGTTGTTGGGTGATGAGCAGTCAGTAGTCTGATAGGAAGGGAGGGCAGTATGTTTTGACAGAAGTGACTGTAATGACATGATGAAATCAGATGTGTTGCAGTGTGCTACATTTCGGTTTGTTTATGCAGATTATAGTGTCCTGAAGGAATCCTAAAACCCTGAAATGAGTTTGCATTTTAGAACTTCCTGTTCCCTCGTCTCGGATTTAATAGTTTTTTTGAATGGGTTTTCGGTTAAATGCCTGAAATAAGGTTTGTTATTAACACAAGCTGAAGAGATTTGAAGTTGTTTTTTTTCTACAATGTAAAATATGTCAGTAAATATCCCGCTCGGGAATTTTGAAGCTTTTATGCGTTTTAAAAAAGGCGGTTGGTACTGTTACAGGTGGCCAAATGAGACTACTAAACGTCATCACGCCTAACACTAGTCCACCTTTAGCTTAGTGATGGTGACGTGAAGTCATGTGACCGTGGTTCGTTGAACGCAACGTTATCTTTTTACTTCCGGCGATTCCATTTACGCTTCAAACATCATAAAAGTGGTGTTCATTTGGGGAGATTATCTTGCTGAACAAAATGTGTAAGTATCATAATTGTTTGTTTGCCACAGAGCTGATTTTCTGGAATAACCCAAAACCCAGTGGAAAAAATCCCATTGGCTTTTAGTCGAGGGGAACCAGGGAGATGCTAAAATCTGTCATCCCTGCACCACTACAGTATATTACCCCCATTTTCATCCAGTGTGAAAAGTGACTCTGCACAACGGAGGCAATTGCATTAGTGAAGCCAAAGGTACCACTACCAGGACTCTGAGCAGGTCTTTGTGGTGCTGGATGGGAACTTGACCACCTGTGAGGTGAATAGTTGAATACATTATTAAAGGTCCCATGTTGTAAAAAGTGAGATTTTCATGTTTTTTTATTATAAAGCAGGTTTAAGTCCTATATAAATACTGTGAAAGTATCGAAATGCTCAATCCAGAGGGAAATACACACAGCCTGTATTCAGAAACTCTGCATTTGAAACAAGCTGTCGGGATTTCTGTCCATTTGTGATTTCACAAATATACAATATTTAGACCCTTGACACAGATTTAAACATAAATATTCTAAATATGTCCCAGTTTATTCCTGGTTGCAGTGTATGTGAATGTCATCAACTGACAGGAAGTACACATGGACCCAAGCTGTTGCCTAGCAACACAATTCTGTTGCAATTTCGTCGCAGTTCCGTCGAAATGCGCTAAAACGGAGCGTTTCAGACAGAGGGCAAATACAGGCATATTCAGGCCGACAGTATGAGGATAATAAAGTTTTTTTTTAACATTACAGCATGTAAACATGTTCTAGTAGAAACACAAAACACAAGTATGAACCTGAAAATGAGCACGATATGGGACCTTTAAATAATGTTAGTCACTACCTCAGACTACAATAATGTGTTTCACTACCTCTGTCTTCTCTGTTGCCCCAGGATGTATACATCTTTAGTTTTTGTAGATTTTCCATATGTTGCTTTTTACATTTTAAACATGGACAAAATACAAAACACAGGTAGATAAAAGATCCCTTTGGTCACGAGTAACAGTTGATATTTCTATTTGTGTTTTTTATGCAGGGGATTTATTTTGCACTCTTAATAACACTGAAAAATAAACAGCGTGTGAATATAGATCAACTTACATCTTGTGATTTCTGCTAATATAGTATTTATACTTGCTGTCGGTAGAAATCTCTCGGACTTGTTGGGTGTAATCCCCGTCTGTTTTGCTCCGGTGTGTGCCTGGGTTCTCTGTTCCCAGTTTGTGTCAGTCATGTGTGAATCCTCATCTTGGCAGGATATGTTGTCTGGAAACAAATCTGTTTCTTCTTCATCATTTCCTTCATGTCTTTGTTGTTCCCTCTTCAGCACAGAAGTTGTGTGCAAACCTGACCACTTTTCCCTCACAAGGGATGTTCTTTGCCCAGGCTGCTTTGAGTATTTTGTCTATGATGTCGTATCTCTGGAAATTAGCGGTGGTAAAGTCCACCTCCTCGCTACCAGGTTCCATCCCGTCCACGCTGGTTTTGTTGCCATGTTGCTGTCTTTTCTTTTTCCTTGTATGATTTTTAGTTCTCCTTAAAACTTTGTTGCCTCTAACTCCACTAATTCCAAGTCATTTTAGTTTCTTATGAGAGCTACAGTATCATGTTTTGGTGGAATTTCACACTAATTGGCCAGTAGAAGTTTACAATCTATGCTGCTTTAATATTTTGCCGATCAGTCCTGTCGTATTCACAATGTCACCAAACTTCCAGCACCACCTTTTTTGCAAGAAAGCACCAATTTCTGTGTCAGATTCTGATGTGACCAGAAACTTAACAATACATTTCACTCATATTTGTCCCTTTCTGTCTACCCCTTTCAGGCTCTTCCCAACAGCCTTTGCCCTGACCTCATAGAGGCGCCTGCTGATGTCGGACTCCTTAAACTTTTCTCACTGACATAGTTCAACCAACCAGAACCAGACAGCCATGAACCCCCAGGAGACGGAGCTCGGCCAGGAGGTTATGGAGGAGACCGATGCCCCTCCTCGCCATCGCCACAACAACCACAACGGCCGGTCCCGTAACCACAGCAACCAGGAAAAGCGCTACAGACGCTTCGAAGCCCCTGCTGGAGGAAGTGCTGGCAGCAGAGCGAGGGTGCCGCAGCAGCAGCGCAGGCCACAGGAGGAGCCAGACATGGAGCTGCAACACGGAGCTCAGTCTCCGCAGCCCCAGCAGTCCCAGCCCATTCCCCGACCCGCTGTGGCGCGTTATCGCCGACAGGGGGACAGCGAGGCTCGGATCAGAGCCCAGCAGCAGAGGCACAGACAGAGGCAGCAGAGAGAGGCGGAGAGAGCCCAACACTTAGCACAACAACAGGAAAAGCAGCACCACGCAGAGATGGCCCAGGAAGATGAACGAGAGAGGGACGATTCGGTGCTCGCCCGCTCAGCGAGCACCGAGAGCGGCTTCCACACCCATACCGACCGGGCCGAGGGGGACGACGGTCTGGTGATGATGTCTCTGGAGCCTGAGGGGCAGCCGGAGGCGGAGGACGAGGCGGGGAACTACGGAGTCCAGCTACGCCCGGAGGCGGAGGGGTACACTGAGAGTGCCGAGGCCGAACAGCAACATCTCCATCCACATCCTGACTATCCTCCTCAGCCCCCGCCACTGCCACGTGAACCCCTGCCTGATATCCAAAACCCCCAGAGACAGGACGAAGCAGAGGAGATGCTGAATGCCGGCTACTCCAACTACGTCTACGCCGAGCCCCTCAACCACTCCGGAGGAAGGGCCGACGTCTCCGCCGGTCAGAGCTTGGAGAGTTTAGACGGCGTTCTTGCGGACGAGGCCTACTCTGAGCCATATGACATTTACTCACTCTCCGAGCATGTTTACGAGGAAATCTGCGATGCTCCCGCTTCAGTTTCATCTGCTGCCGACGGAACCGAGGACACCGAGGACAACGAGTCACTCCGACAGAGGCGGGCCGGCTTTCAGCTGTTGGAGGGCCCGGCGGGAGGTGGAGACTACCATCAGCAGGAAGCGGTGGGCTCCCGTCTGCGCCACTACGACGAACGCTCGGACGGCGAGTCAGACAGCCCGGAGAAGGAGGCCGAGTTTGCCCCGTACCCCCGCGCCGACAGCTGCGACCAGGATGAGGACATCGACAGTATCGTGGCGGAGGTCAAAGAAAGCCTAAGCTCTCAGAGTCTTCATCGTGCCATGGAAGACACCATAGATGAAGAAAGCGAGCTACAGCAGGGAGAAGAAAAAGCCGAAACCGAGTCCCAAACCGACTCTGACAAAAACCACAAAGTTGCCAACCCAGGGAAGCCAGCCAGGAAGCAGGCGGGGAGTCCTTCAGAGGAGCTTGTAGCCGTGAGGAACAGTCAGGAGAAGAGGGACGCCATATCCCTGGCCATCAAGGACATTAAGGAGGCCATAGAAGAGGTGAAGACCAGAACGGTCAGATCTCCATACACACCTGATGAGCCCAAGGAACCCATTTGGGTAATGAGGCAGGACCTGAGCCCCACTGCCGAGTGTGACCTGCAGCCATCACTGGGGGGCGATGTAAGTACAGCAGCTCTACCTATTATTGATCAAGTTGTATTTGGTAACATGTCTGTTCTGTCAAATGTTGTTTGAATGTGTTGGTTTACTTCGCTTATGTTAAAGGATCAAGTCATCTACATTTTAGCGGCATCACAGTGGTAAGACACCTTAGAGTCTATTTTCTATTCAAAGCCAAAAGAGGGCAGAAAGACCAATGTACCAGAACTAAAGACCAGAACACTTCCTCAACTATCATCAACAGCACTAGTTACACAATCCATCTCATCTTGCTCAGAGTCTGAATGTATCAGACAGAAAAAAACACAAACACACAAGCTGTGATGAGGTGAGCTGACACCGACACATCGATCGAACAAATCGCAGCTTAGAGGCAAAACATCACAACACGTCACCTCTGTGTGGGACAGAGGGCAGCACATTGTCATAACACAGAAACATAAACCAGACAGAAACATGTTGCAGGCTACAGCTCGAATAAACTCCGCCTTTTAAGGCTTTAGAACTTGGGTACAGGTAACATTGGGAAAAAAAAACAGTATGCTAGATTTAAAAAAATTATCCAACCTAAAAACCCAGCCAACTCTTTTCTAATGAAAGCAGCTAATAGCACTAGCTTCAAAAGTCCCCAAATTTATCCAGAAAGTCGCCAAGTCAGTAAAACTGACAGCCCGTCCCTTCAGGCCTCCCTCCAAAGTCACTCCCCCAAAATTATCATTACGCGCATAAACTTATCAATATGAATGTAAACAATGAACATGGTTATTGTTAGTACTCACAGCTGTCAGGTAGGTAGACAGGCAGGTAACCTGTCCAATCACTTCATTCGGCCCAAATGAAATGATTGACTACAAGATGTTTCTGAAAACAGTTGAGGAGAGAAATAGGCATTACAGTAATAGAATATTGATTCATATATGATCAGCGCTGCCTAGTTTGACCGTTTAATCAGAATGTGATCTGAATCTGGTTGTTTTCCTCTGGTCTGTGAAATCTTGCAGATGCCGTTAGGAGCACCAGAGGACACAAGAGGAACATGATGTGTTTTTCAGGTTACCTGTCTCATGCACTACTGTCAGGATATAGGGACCGTTTTATAAAAATAACTTTTTTTAATCATATTTGCTCCATTTCTACCCACTGCAGCTTTAAATCTGGTGTTTTCCAAAGCGGAGAATTAAAAAAAAATGTTGTGAAGTTGAATTAATTATGTATGAATGTGTGTGTCCTACTCCTACACCTTTTGTAAACCCCACAGAGAAAGAACAGAAGGTTCGTGTGAGGTTGTTTAAAATATTAACCGATGAAGTCATTCCAACAGAAAGCACTCATGCGCACACACACACACACACACACACACACACACACACTGGTGTGTGGACGTGGTTAGCCTAGCTTAGCATACAAACTGGAATTATGGGTAAGATAGTTGCAGAACATAACTTCTCCTAAAACCACAACTTGTCGTTTTTACATTTCTCTTTGTGTTTTCGGACTCAGCAACCACGATTCAACATGTTAGTCAGTGAGCTTTAGAGATGTTGGTGTGTGTAATTCTTTAACTTTGAGAGCCAGGATATCTGTCTCCAGTATCTGAGTGCAGTGAGTGATGAAGAGAACTCCAGAATTGAGATGCTCCCCTCAGAAACCTCGACATCCTATAGAGAATTGCCCCGTCTTTGGATAGTATGCTAAACCCCTCACATTATTCGGCTTTCTTATCGGTCATGGTGATTCATCCGAACATTGTTCTCGGGCCTGAATAGAAATGATTTATTCAGTAAGGGTGAGAGAGAGAAAGGTAAAGGGCAAGACCAGTTAAATAATTCAGTGAGGATCCAATAGCAGAATGACACGCGCTGTTTTCCTGTTTACATCGCTGTGATCAGAGCGTATATCTGCAGCCTAACACTTCTGCTTTTAACTTCATCTATAGATTAATGCGTCCTCAACATACAATGTAAATTAATTTGATGAATAGAGATGACGCGACGTCACACTGTCGACAGAGCAAATCCAGGCAGACAGACCGACCCAGCCTGTTGATTCCATGATGAATCCTGATACCTGAGTGTCACCTGAGCAGCTGACTCCCAGTCTGTAGACACTGGTGTTGCATTTTAACCCCACACTACCACTCTCAACACTATACTTCATCTGAGGGCACTTGTTGAGCTTCAGCTGGGTTTGTGCATTTACTGAAAGCCATGGAAAACTATTGGATATATCAAGTAGAAAAGCTTGAGGAGGAACAAGCCAAGCAGAAGCAGCAGACTGACCCACATGACGGAGATGAGGTTTGAACCTTATGATGATTTTTTTCCATCGGCGTGTTGAAGCGATGGTTTATATTTTTGTAGAAGTGATGGAATAAATTTGTCTCATGAGTGTTGGGATTACGTGGCAGGTTCTGGTTCATAAGACCAAGCTTCTCATTTCAAAGCCCTTTTGTGGATTCATAGAGAAGCCGAGAGTGGTGGTGTTTGTTTCACAGATCATGACCATTATATTATCATGACCATAATATTATGCTTACCGTACTTTCACCTGACGCTTGCTCAGTGGCCCTCGGCGTCTGATACCGACGCAACGATGCACCCTTTAGCGTCTGTGTGAGATGCACTGAGCTTTCAACTAACCCCACTGTAAACCCATCCGTGTCAGTATTAGACGGTCAGAGCAACTGACGTAGTGTGAAGAGCCAGAAAATCCACTTAGGGCGGAGGTCAGGATGGAGGATTGGGTCAAACAAACACAGACTTTCACCCAGGAGACGTTGACTTATTTTAACTTACTTTTGTTACTAAACTTATGTACTAAATGTAACAACCTGCATACTTTATACTCCTAAATTAGTTTAAGTTGTTATCAATACATAGACTTTGACCCACTGCACATTTTCATGAGCCTGATAAAGTGCTGAGTGAAACGTGTTGCTCTTGTGGTCTCTATACCACAAACACGTAAAGTGGCAGTAGGCAGAAAGGTTTTGGCATCATTTGGGCATTCTATAATAACCTTTCAGCATATTGTAATTCAAGTGTTCTGAGAGAAAACTAGACTTCTACACGTCTTCATGGCTCTGTTTTCAGGCTTTAGAAAATTGGCAACACTTCATTTTACAGGTCCGCAAATTACATGGTAATAGCAAGTAACCTATTTGGAATTTCTTTTAACTTTATTATAAACATGACTTAATAATTATATGCTAAAATAGCATATAATGGTTAAATTAGGGCCCTTAGGCTTGAGAAGCAGCTGTGCGCTGCTCCACATCGGATTTGGAAAACCAAAACTAATAGAAGACACTTCTGATCAGGCACAAATCTCACCATTGTGTGGCTTATTGTCTACACAAATGTAACCTGGTAGCTAATGTCATGATTCAGGGAGTTTTTTTAAGACATTTCAAATAAGTTATTTGCTAATTATTATCTATTTATCAGTAGACATGGAAATAAAACATATCAATTAACTTTGTATTCTTTTCCTGGAAATGTATTAAATAAATTACCAGCTATTGGGCAATAGCGGAATTTAATTATTAAATAATGTTTATAATAAAGTAATTTTTGATAAATGTTGAGGTGAATATTGGGGTAATTTGGCAGTAATTCCAAAGAAATTTCAAATATGGTACTTGATAATTATTACCTATTTACCATGAAATTTGCAGAGCTGTAAAATGAAGTGTTACCAAAAAATCTAGCCTGTGACGGGAGACTTTGGCCAATCACAGGTCATTTCAGAGAGAAAGTTCCTATTGAGCATTTTATGTGTCCAGCTGTGGAAATATCGACTGCATGACGACATTGTTTCTGGTAAGACATGCAACGGTTGAATTTTTAAATGTTCTTTTTCCGAGTTGGAGCACCACAAATAAAATTATTTCCAATAAAACCAGAGCTATTTGCATGGAGACCACTAGAGGGAAGTGAGAACATGTAAGTACTGTCCCTGCCAACTGTAACAGACATACAACCTGGAGTTTATTCGAGCTGAAGCCTGCAACATGTTTCCGTCTGGTCTATGTTTCTGTGTTATGACAATGTGCTGCCCTCTGTCCCACACAGAGGTGATAAGTTGTGATGTTTTGCCTCTAAGCTGCGATTTGTTCGGTCGATGTGTCGGCGTCAGCTCACCTCATCACAGCCTGCGCGTTTGCGTTTTTGCTGTCTTACACAGTCAGACTCAACAAGATGAGATGGTTTGTGTAAGTAGTGCTGTTGATGTTGGCTGTGTGGGGCGTCTGCAATGATAGAAGTGTTCTGATCTTGCTTCCCTCTTCCACTCAAAGGCCCTGTTCACACCTGGCATTAACATGTGTCTTGGGTGATCTGTCCAAATGCGTTGTTGTTTTGAATGATTACATTTACTTACTTATGCCAAGCAAATGAAGCCGTTAGCTAGTTATGGACTGAGAAATAATAATTTAATTCACTGTACCGCTCAAAGGCTACTGACAGCTACTGTCAACTTTTAAGGTGGAATTTTTTTTTTGAGTTGACATCGTGAATCAATCAACACACCTTAAAGGTGCTAAATGCCAGATTGGGAGCATTTCTATTGTCTCCGTACAGCTCTCAACATGGCTACGGCTGAGCTATAGCCATGAATGTATAAAGAGAACTGGATACAGTGTTGAACCTAAATTTGAGACCTTTTCATTTAACTTTCTCTTGTGTTCTGCTTTTTGTCTCCCCTCCTCATTTTCTCCCTGCAGTCCCCTGGTTCTGGCTCGCCCTCTCCTCCAGGAGCAGAGTCATCCAGCAGCAGTCATCTGCTGCAGGATGACAGCTTTGAATCTTCTCCTTCCAGTAAAGAGGTGTGTTCAACATTTTACTTATTCATTAGATATTGTCCAATTTTCACTTTTGCACATGAAGTTGATGAGTAATGTTTGAAAGAATCATTCTCCTCTCTTTTTTATTAATAGTCCAGGAGAAGCCTTGCATCCTTCCCCACATATGTAGAAGGTGAGTGCTTCATCCTCCGGTGCAGAGGTTTTCAAACTGTGATGCGGAGTTTCGAGGGGAGCTACTTGATGAGGTGATAGGGATGAGTGCATGACGGTATTCTGAAAAAAATGGGAAGTTAGTTATTGTAGTTTATCCCACTGATTTGACACACAGAATTTTAAGGTCTCACATGCACAACGATATTGGCATGCTGGAAAACAGAATAAATCATGAAGAGGTGATGGGGGGATGGGTGTGTTGTCCTTATAACCTCTGCCTGGCCTATACGGTCAGTGTTTAGTATGTTGAAGCTGATTCCCTGGTAACACACATCTTATTGAACTGCACTGCTGATCTAAGCCCTGTTGTAAATGCAGCGTCAGCATCTCCTAAATGTCAAGGCCTTCGGTAGCCAATGGAGACGGAGGAGGGGAGAGAGGATGAGGAAAGATGGAGAGATTCTAGTTAACTAGTCACATTACATCAGTGGTTTCTCTCATAGACGTGCACAAAAAACACACACACACACACACACACACACACACACACTCACTGTGTCCTGCTCTGATTAAGAGAACACCTGACGCTATTGAAACGCTCCACGCCGCCATCTTGATGCACGCTGCTCTTCCTACCGGTCAACCTACCATGAGCAGCAGCAGCAGCAGTGGTGGGTGGGGCGAGGCCAGATCCAGAATTTATCAATGTGGGAGAAAGAGTAGAGTTTCTTTTTACTTTTTATGTGTGAAAACTATGTTGTAAAACCACGTCGTAACAAAATGTTAATCATAGCAGAGTATTTTCTACATCTTTTAAAATGTGTCTAAAAAGGGGGACTTTAAATTCAGTTTATTCTCCTAACTATAATCGATTGTTAATATAAAAATATTGATTAGTGCAGCTTACTTACCCTAACCCTTGGAGCGCCGGCTATGAGGCAGGCCCCTCACTCTGAAATCTCTCCATTCATGCATGTCTATAGGTGTGCGTGTAATGAATACCAACAACAGAGTTTAAACATTGGTTTCTTGTTGTTGTTGTTCTTCTTACTATATTGATCTCAAAGTGGGAGGGGAAACATTGTGTTATATAGTGAGACTGAACCCCTCTCCTGCCTCCAGTCCCAGGCCCATGTGACCCAGAGGACCTGATCGATGGCATCATTTTTGCAGCCAACTACCTGGGCTCCACCCAGCTGCTGTCGGATAAGACACCCTCCAAGAACATCCGCATGATGCAGGCACAGGAGGCCGTCAGCCGCATCAAGGTGAAAACACACAGTATACACCCAGACACACTCATGTAATGTATGCAGTTATATGACTATACAACCTATAGTATGTACAGTAGTACATCTAAACATCCAAAGCCACATCTTAATTGAGCTAATTCTGTAATTATCATACATTTAATGTTTTTCCGCTTTCAGATTATCAGATTATATTTTACTACTTATCTTATACTTGATAATAACTTGATAACAGGAGAGGTCGATCTCAAGCAACACTTGTAGTGTACAAAACAACTTTATTGTTGGACCAGCGCATTTCTGTTTGTAGCCTTCGTCAGGGTCATCCTGAAGGCCACGAGCAGAAACGTGAGTTTGTGCTGATCAGAGATGGTTTTTGAGGGAAGAAGCTCCACTCTGTAACACCACTGGACAATCAGAGAGGACTGAGTGCTTCTGTAGCTCCAATAACTCCCAGCAGAGTGAGACGTCTTCTCTTTAGCTGACAGAGATCCATTTAAACCCATACTAATTTAAAGACAGTTTTGCTTGTCTGTAATTTACACTACATAGAGAGACAGATTTTAAATATTTTTGCATGTGGTGCTCTGATTTAAGGATGGTTATTTTGGTAAAAAAAAATTGGAGTAATTGGAATTAATAGAAAGTATACTAATTAATAATTACATTTACATATTAAATACAATTACATAGTCCTCTTAGCAACTATTAAAGGTGCTAAATTCAATATCCAGAGCATTAATATAGCAAGATATAGAGGAGTAATGTCTGAGCAGAGAATGAAGTCCCTCTCCCTCTGTGTGTGTGTCGTTATCTGAGCTTCTCCTTGCTTTGTTGACATAGCCGGGCCGGCCGCGCATGCTTTTAGTGCATGTTCGTGCATGTGAGCGTGCCCCACTGGCTAGCTCACGGCCGCTGCTCTGCACTTGCTCTAATACGGCGGTTACAGCTGTAACGTTGTCCCGACCGTCTGCGTCATCTCGGTAGCGTACTTTAGCACCCATCCTCCGGTTCCCCCTCAGGTAAACACTGTTATCTCTGTCTGCACTTTCGCTGTTTTTTTGCACTGTTAGCACTTTTAGCTGCGAGCCGCTGGCTGTCGCCATGTTGAGTGCCGTTGAGAGGCAAAAGTAATGCTCCCAATCCCATATTTAGCACCTTTAAGAAACAAGGGATCTGTGAAATATACAGTGGTATTGCCTTAATGTCAACAAGTACATGTGTATGTCATGAAAAAACAAATTGAACTTGAAATGGAAAAGCTTTAGTGAAAATGATCAATACTCTTACACTTAAGTTAAGATGTTATAAACACATCTTTTATATGATATATATAAATAAAGATTAGCTGACAAAGTCCTATGATGAGTGACTTTCAATTGGCTAGTGTAAAAAAATGTTTGTAATGTGTATCTTCAGTGTGACTGCATGTCTATAGTTATATGTCTATATATATCCTGTTAATGGATGGACAGATAATGGATGTGTTTCAACCACATCCCGTTGTAGAGCTCCAGGCTCGGGCACCTCCGGCGCTGGGACCCATCTCCATTGCCAGGACAACGTCATGGAAAATCATGTGTGTTATCACGTGTCTTAAGGTGGAAAATCATGTGTTTATTGCTCCTCCAAATGACGTTTACATGCCACTGTATTATATTGCACTATGTATTGGTTTATTATATATATACTGTATATATAAATATTTAGGGTGTAGCCTATTGTTATTTGGGGAGGTCGTGTAGCTTATTCAAACTAATGAACGCATGCTATCGTATCCCGATGATCGTCTCTGGCGTACGCAATTTCAGACGTCAATTCCTTCGGGTCCGACGGAGGAGGTGGGCCCGAGCCTGGAGCTCTGCAGCTAGCCCCTTCTCCTCTTGTTGGTTGTAATAATCGTGTGTTTCCCTGTGACCTGTTTCACTTCCTTCACTCCCGTCCTGTCGCATGACCAGGTTCCTCCTGTCCGAACATTTTAAATCCACTTTGTTTACATCCATGTTTACTAGCTAACAATATTCCTCTTCGCTGCCTTTTGTTAGTCCATTTCTGCATATCTTGGAGAGTTACTTCCACCTGTAGATCAGTGGAATAGTGTGACTCCATTGGCAGGAATGTACTGTATATCGCACCACCCGCATGCACACGTGTGCATGTGCGTCCTTGTGTGTGTGCACCCACTCATAGAAAACCATCCCCAGACAACTACTAGAGGTAAAAACAGCAAACCTTTTATTAATGAAACACCCCATGCCCAGGAGAGAGAGGTCATGGCAGCAGTGTTTCCTTCTGCGGTTTTCTGAGATGACTGATCACCAGATATCTGTAAAACACCACTTCCAGAAGTGAGGACCACTCTTTGGTTTGGGATTTTCTTCTTCAAATCTCTGAAGCCTGTTCTAATACCTTTTGAACAGCTGTGATGCTCTTGTTGACTACTGTTATGTAGAGATATGTTAGGCCTCTGCAGGAAATGTGAAACCTGCACCTAACATGCCTGCAACTTGAGAGCCTGGTTTGTTGCAGGTTAACGTGACGGTGTACCTGTGTCACCCTCATCAGTGCATTCTGTTTCCTTGGCCTGAAAGAGTAGGTTTGATTTATCCGTATAGCCTCAGGACAGGACTCTGTATCACCAACATGATGCAACATCTCAAGTCAAGTCAAGTCAAGTCAATTTAGTTTATTTACCCAACATCACAAATTCCAAATTTGCCTCAAGGGGCTTTACAATCTGTACAGCTATAGGACACCCTCTGTCCTCAGACCCTCGATTCAGATCAGGAAAATCTCCCCAAGAAAACCTTTAATGGGGAAAAATGGAAGAAACCTCAGGAAGAGCAACTGAGAGGGGACACTGCCACTTTGGATTTAATCCAATAAACAAACTATCAAAACTCACAGTTTTAGTGGCACGGTAAACCGAAGATGGCTAAAGTAAAACATAGGCTGACACAACAAGTGAAGATTAAATGACATGTCATAATGTGAATGTTATTTTCAGTTAGGAATCAGTTGAGAAATGTAGACGTTATAGTGCTTTTTATCCAGAAAAAAAGCAGCTCCCCCGTTCACTTGTATGTGATTACGGGCCAGTCTTGCCAGGTCCAATATGGCGCCCACATTGACCTACGATCCAGGAGTCAATGTGGCGTCTATGTATACTGTATATGTCTATTGTCAAAGCACTCATGCCGTTAAGGATGTGAGCGGTGTTGGTACAAGAAGTTTTTTTTGGACATCAATAAATGAATTAAATGGACGTTATGGACTGTGTATGGTTTTGGAAATCCTTGACTTTATTACAAAATACACTTTTACTTACTGACAATCTACTCTGCAAATGGATTATTGGTAAATATGAATATATTGTAGGTATTTATTAATTTTGGCATTATATCTTTGCATTTATAGCTTAGATAACTTGGCAACCTATATAGTTTTGCAGTAAACACAAGGCCTACAACAAATTTCCAAGTAGTTACACAGTCCAAAACAGCCAATTAAAGAGTTCAACCTTGCGGGATCCTCTCAGTGTGGTATCACTCAACATCTCCACTGTTGCTTTCCTGAGTTTCAGGTATGTTTGCATCAGTGTCCACCCTGTGTGACATCAGCTCTGACACGCCAATTGTCCTACACATTGTCCTAATCTACCAAACTAAATTAGTGTTTTCTTTCAAATGATGTTTTAACACCGATCACTAAAGTTTCCAAGTAAAACGACCTTGACATTCTTGTCAAAGGCACAGGTTTTCTGCTTGTGTAAAAACAGAGCTGAGCAGCTTGAAGTGTGTGCTCAGCTGGTCATGCTTTTACTTCAAAAAGAGCATTAATGCACCCAGAACACATAGTGAATGAGCCCTCTCTAATAAAACCAGCAACTAGACAGCTCTGTGCCACTGATAAACATTGTGAAGCCTGATCGTTTGACAGACGTTAGCCGTCGTTAGAGTCTGTCTTTGTACAGCCAGTCCCACGAGTCTGAAGCTTTTCACACTAAAGAGAACAGACGAGCTGAACAGAACGTGCTGAGAGTCGGCTTCTCAGTCTGTTCTGGAGCTAAAACAACAACAGAGACACCTGCTGGTATTGGAAGGCTAATGCAAATACACTAGTCTTTATTATTCCCTTCAATGGTGACATATTCTGAGGCTTCTACTGCGCCATGACTGCATGCAGTTGTAGTGTGAACTGCGAATGAACACCGACAGCAGTCCGCATTTGGCTGAGGATGGGCTGTGTTGGTAGAAGGTATTATAAAGCCAGATGGTGGTGGTCAGGACAGATGAACTCTTCTGGTTCCTGTAGATAATCAGCCTATCTCTTTTGGACAGATTATGATGTAGCTGTTTAAGAACCCTAACAGCTGCAAATTAGACATTTTGGTTTGTACTATTAGAATAGCGGTAAAATTCAAAATGAATACAGTAGGTATTGATACACGAGTACCAGCTGCGCTTTCTGCTCTCCTCTCTGACAGCAAGTTGAACACACACACCACTATTCATCTTTTAATAACAATCTAAAAATGTTATGTTGTGTCAATTTTTCCCTGTGGTCCCGAAAATGTTATCAGATATCGATATTTTTCAAGGTATTGTATTGAAGTTAGAAATTCCATTATCGAGACAATACTAGTTTGTGGTTTCCCAAGAGTGGCTGACATTACATGAATACCAAATGTTGGGCACAAAGGTTAATAAGGAGTGTACAATAGCTGAAAGGTGGACAGTGGAGAAGAAGATGGAGAGGTGCACCACAGAGGGTTTGCAGCATCATTGCTGTGGATATTTCATGCGTCGTGAGTCAAACTATTAATTTATATTGTATATAAGTGGCTTGCCGGTGTTTACCGACAGCCCACTGCACATTTCTTATAGATAAATTTAGTTATGACTTTTAAGGTATTTCTTGATTTAGCATTGTAACTTAAAAGTTGGATAACTCAGTGGCCTGTATCGTTTGCTCTTACACATAAAGCCTACACCTAAAAATGTTCTGCGTTTTGAATTTTACCACCGGCACAATATTTCAAACCATAACTGTCAGAAAACTACAACACATCATCAAAATGTCTACTTTGTGTTCCAAAACAGTTACATCACACTTTCTCTTGCTGAAAGTCAGTGCAGGAAGCTTCATCAATAACTCTCAGGGGCGGGTTTACACCTAAAGGTTCCGGTTGCTGAATCAAACTAATGCGAGGATGATGCATTGTTTCAATTTTCCAACTGGTGTGGTTTCCGCCACAAAGGCAAAACTCGAATGGTCCAGAAAGTCATGTGGTGGAAATGTCATTGGATTATTGGTCATACAGTTGGCTCCTCCTATGCCTCAACAGTTGCCTCGCTGCGTGTGATGTGCTTTCCTACGCTGTGACAAGAGTGTGTGGATGAAGCAAAGTTGTTAAATTTTGCTCATTTAGCAGCTGGCTAGTTTGCTAATTCCACCATGCTTTCATGCTATACTGGTTAACATACAGAAAATGAGCCAAACAGCGGGCTGGCGGCCAGCAGCAGCACCAACAGCAGCAGCAGCAGCGCTGGGTCTAAATAGTCCATCCTTCATTCATTACTTTACCGCTAGGAGACTACGGAGTTGCCAACCGCTCTCCTACCAGCGAACTAGTCTCCTTGCAGCAGGGAGGAGGGAGGCGGAGGGATCGCAGGATGCGCTACCTAGTTAATTATTGTCTCATTTGTGGTGTGATAAACAGTAAATTCATCAAATTCAGTGGGGGCAAACGTGCAAATAGGCTGCTAGTTCACCAGTCACCAAAACAGGAAAAGAAAACGTTTTTTTTAAACCAATGAAATGACACACAAATGGCATGCTTCCTGTGATTGGTTCCAATGGTGTTCACACCAGAAATGAACCGCGCCAGAGTTAACTTGACAGCGGTCTGAGACCACCCCTTCGAGGTGGACCAGAGAGCGGTTATTTGCCCCGTACCAGAGTTCAAGTCCGGCGTTTACACCAAACCCAAGCGAACCGCACCAAAGGGGGTAAAACGCTGCAGGGTTCAGACCAGCCGGACTAACAAGGCTGGTGTGAACACAGAGCCATAGTCCTTTATCTGCAAATAAATAGACATACTCTGCTGGGTTGGTGTAGCCAGTTATGATGTTCATCACATACAAATACATAACAACCATACAACACTCGATGTGAACAAAATATCAAACACTTTACAGTACAACGGCACCACAGAATGTCCCATCTGACATACAGTGAACACCCCGTCCCTGCCTTCCTCTCTGTGATCCAGTCGGTGTCTCCTGTGCACACTGCTCTAACCCATTACTCTCCTGTCTGCTTTATTCCATGCCTGGCAGACGGCCCAGAAATTAGCCCAGAACAGGAAGAAGGTGCAGTACCTAACCTATCTATCCGTTTCTCGTCCGCCACACTGCAGAGCACAGTCTCTCTCTTCTTCCTCTGCTTGGCTCTTTGTCTCTTTCTGTGTCTGTCTGTGTATGCCACTGTCCTATCCTTTGTGTCCTCTTCAGTGTCTACTGTCATTCTGATGAATTGTTGGCATTTTCCTGAATCCAGCTTTGTATTGTTGGAGGTGATATTCATTCATTGTTACGGTCTCGGTCCATTCACCATTTTTTTTTTTTCATTTCATATCAGACATTTTGTTACCCATCATAGTTTGTAGTTTTTGTCAAACTGGTTCACTGCTTGTCGTGGAAGGAATACAGTTTGCTGGATGCAGGAAACGGCTGTAATCTTACTGGCTACTTGGTTGCAGGCCTATTCAGTGTGCTTTCTCTCTCTGCTGCTGATGATTCTGTATTTGTAGTGATACTATGTATGACTGTGCATAATAACATACATCCTCTTGTTTGCTAACCTATACCCAGAGTCAGATGACAACATGCTATGTCGAATCATCTCAGTGCGTCTTCTACAGACAGAAGTCTGTGATGTCAAAATAAGCATGGCTGTAATTAGGCACCGCAGTGCTTTAAAGGTCCCCATATTGTAAAAAGTGAGATTTCATGTTTTTTATGATATAAAGCAGGTCTAAGTGCTATATACTGTAAATACTGTTAAATTATCAAAACACTCAATATATGGAGAAATACACACAGCCCGTATTCAGAAATTGTGCGTTTGAAATAAGCTGTTAGGATTTCTATCCATTTGTGATGTCACAAATATACAATATATAGATCATTGCACAATTTTAAACATAAACATCCTAAATGTGTCCCAGTTTATTTCCTGTTGCAGTGTATGTAAATAACATCAGCTGACAGGAAGTACACATGGACCCAAACTGTTGCCTAGCAACACAATTCCGTTGCAATTCTGTTGAAATGCACTAAAACGGAGCGTTTCGGGCCGAGGGCAAATACAGGTATATTCAGGCAGACTGTATGAGAAAAATAAAGTTTTTTTTTAACATTACAGCATGTAAACATGTTCTAGTAGAAACAAAATACATGTATGAACCTGAAAATTAGCATGATATGGGACCTTT
Source organism: Sebastes umbrosus (assembly GCF_015220745.1). NCBI lineage: Eukaryota > Metazoa > Chordata > Actinopteri > Perciformes > Sebastidae > Sebastes > Sebastes umbrosus. The sequence continues at coordinate 8,981,096 of NC_051276.1, forward strand.
AAGTTAAATTTTTATGACAGGCATGCTCACATCATATATTATATAGTGTACAGTAACAAACATTTAAAAATCTAAGATATGACATTCTTTGGAAAATGGTCAGCAGCATTATGCATTTATTATGAATTCACCATTGACAGTTCAGTAAATGCGGCAAAAAAAAGGACAAATAAAGGTGGTATCTGTAAGGAGCTGTTAAAGTTAGCCCTGCAAAGCTTGAGTCCAGACTAGTTTAGTCAAAGACTCACTTTGGGGTTCATGGATCAGAAAGTTCAATACATTTCCTAGCTGTTTCTTTCACTGTGCTCTGGTTGACATGAGACGCTACTGAGCTCTAACTCTGTTCATTCAGGAACATCTGCTCATGAACATGTGGGCCTTTTTGTGTCTGTGTGTATGTTTTATGAATGTGTGTCTAATTTTGCTTTGTGAATGATGTGTGTATATGTGTATGTGTGTGTGTGTGTGTGTGTGTGTGTAGGCCCCTGAGGGTGAGCCTCAGCCCATGACAGAAGTGGATCTCTTCATCTCCACCCAGAGAATCAAAGTGCTCAACGCTGACTCCCAGGTACTCGCTCTGACACAACTCTAGTGCCTTTTCTTGTCACCTCACTGAGAACTCATGAATTTGCCATGCCTAAAATGCCGAAAATGTGCTTTCTGCTTCGGTGCGATAAAGAAACAAATAGAACATTTCCACCTTAACTCCCGCAACACATGAGAGTTGGTGCACTTCCACTGACATTTACACACATCCAACCTGTCCTCATTTGATACTGAAAGATAACCTACTTTTTCCTTTTTATCTTTAATGTATTCTGAAGTGTATATATATATATATATATATATATTAGGAATTCTTGTTATATAAAGCTGGAAAGAAGTGACAAAAATGCTGTTCTAAATGTCAATGAATTCATACACGTGGTAAATAATGGTAGACTGTGAAACAGGTATTAAATTGCATTCTATGTGGTATTTAAAAGGTCTTAAAAAGTCTTAAGTTTAACTCGGTGAGCAATGCTGAAGCTGAGCAGAAGTAGGGTTATTTTCCTACAGAACCGATGCAGAAAACACTCTGATGCACACACATGGATGCACATTCAGATCTCTGAGTTGATCCTGAGCTTGTTGTTGTTAAGACCAGTAATAAAGTTAGATACAGGGTTTCTCAGTTTGTTTCTTATTTGTTGGGTCATATGATGTGGAAAACTGTGTGAATGGATTGCTACTCTGTAAACAGCTTAGTAACTGTACGGGGGAAAGACTTCGGAGTGCTCAGTCAACATGTATTCAGGGGAACAATAGAACTTTCAATATGGACTTATATAGTACATTTGTATGAGCTGTGGTGTGGTTACTTTACATAGTTTGGTTACTAACCCCACATTTAGATGATTATAAGGAATGTTATGGTTCTGACTTCCAGGAGACAATGATGGACCACCCTTTGCGGACCATCTCCTACATTGCCGACATCGGCAACATCGTGGTTCTGATGGCCCGGCGCAGGATGCCTCGATCCGACTCTCAGGAGAATGTGGAGGCCTCAGACCCGGGTCAAGACACCAAGCGCCAGTACAAGATGATATGCCACGTGTTTGAGTCCGAGGATGTAAGTCCAACAACAACGTTATATGACGTCTTGCTCGTCAAAAGGGACAACATGCATTTTTTGTTTACTTTTTGCCCATTTAATCAGCTTGGAATTTGGACTACAGTCCGTTAAAAAGAACTTGCATTGACCATAAGATAATATAAATAATGATTACAATTTCAGAAATTGTCTTCTCCCACTTCTCCCATCCTGTCCTCTAGGCCCAGTTGATTGCCCAGTCCATCGGGCAGGCCTTCAGTGTGGCGTACCAAGAATTCTTACGGGCCAATGGCATTAACCCCGAGGACCTGAGCCAGAAGGAGTACAGTGACCTGCTCAACACTCAGGACATGTACAATGATGACCTCATCCACTTTTCCAAGTCTGAGAACTGCAAAGACGTAAGTAGGGCTGTGTATCATTCAAACATTTTTGTACTGATGCCGCAACAGTAATTTGTTCTTTCAATAAAGGTCATATATTGCTCAAAATAAAAAAGTCAATGATCATTTTCTTTACCACTGATTCATACTGCTCAGAACTGTCAATCACATTTACATGAATGCGTACTGTAACACAATGAAATAACCACTAAAACTACACAATTCCATGTTTTTGCGTTATGATGTGAAAAAGTGTACAGACGGGTTTCTGTGGAACGTCATCACAGAGATGCTCGCGCAACCAGGGGTCAGAAACATGTGTAGCAAAGCCGAGCTCTAAAGCAGAGACGACGACGAGGAGTTTAGTAAACTGCACCAACCGCAAAAAAGATGGATTGAAAATGTTTAGCATTCCGAGGAGATCACATGAGTTTGCTAAAAACAGAAGGAGATTATGGATCCAGGCCTGATGGGTAAAAGCATTCTGGTCACACAGCGCCAGCGAAGCAGCAGGTGGTCATAGCGAGCTGTTATGCTCCACAGATCAATAAATATGAACTGATCAACAACAGGGTGATCGACCCACACTCTAAGGAAATATTTCTATAGGTCTAGTATAGCCCCGTGAATGTGCACACACCCGGTAGTGTTTGTCTACAAGAAATCTGTCCAGTAAACAACATGAAAAGTCATATTTGATTTCACGCTGGCTTTTAAAATGGTTTTGTGTTGTTTGTGTCCTGCTGTGACCTCAGGTGTTCATAGAGAAAGCTAAAGGGGAGATTCTGGGCGTGGTCATCGTGGAGAGCGGGTGGGGCTCCATCCTGCCCACTGTCATCATTGCCAACATGATGCATGCTGGGCCGGCCGAGAGATCTGGCAGACTGAACATAGGAGACCAGATCATGTCCATTAATGGGACCAGTCTGGTGGGACTGCCACTGTCCACCTGCCAGAGCATCATCAAGGTATGCGTACGGTATTATTTTTAATCATGGTGGTCCACAGGTACGACTGCACAGACCCCGAGGTCAATACAGTTAGCTCTACCTGGTTGGGAGCCAGATTTAATTTTTTTCATAAATAATATTATTTTCCAAGACCTCATGGTGTTGCTTGGCAAATAATGTCTCCAGAATTTTTGCTATAAAGGGCAACTTGTAAATGGAAATGAAAAAAGATTCTGAGGAAGAGAGGGATCGGTTACAGACTTACATAAAAGGAGCTGTGTTTGCAGATGTGAAGCAAGTGAAAACCACCGCTGGTGTCTTATCATCTGTCCGTTTAGCGATGTGAACCTTTTGACATTTCACTGATGTGCTTTCCTTTATGTAGGGTCTGAAGAGCCAGTCTGGGATCAAGCTAAACATTGTCAGATGTCCCCCAGTGACCACTGTACTCATCAGACGGCCAGACCTCCGCTACCAGCTGGGCTTCAGCGTCCAAAATGGCATTGTGGGTAGCGCTGTGATTCTGCACTGTTTTTATGTTTAATGATTCTTGCAGTTTTTTTTGTTTTTTTTTATGGTGTAATACAAATTAGCAACATGATAACAACCATATGACCAAGCACAAGACAAGCCGGAGAACTAGACTCTAACTAACCGGAAAAAAAAAAAGAATATATATATAATATATATATATATATATATTAGATATTCTTATTGTAGGAAGCAAGTGAAGAAAGCATGGAAGCAAAATGGGTTTTTGGTGTGAAATATATAGAAGTGAGAGATAGCAGAAGAAAAATAGGGGGGACAGTAATAACCAAAGAAAGATGGAAAGAGAAATATGAAAATAAATAATAGATAACATAACATAACGTAACTACAATGCTCTCGGAGGGCATCTCTGGTTGGGCTCTAAGGGCAGAGGCGCAGGAGTGTATCTGAGACGGGTCAGAACAGCTGGGTCAGGGCAGAATTTTATCCTTTTTCTTTATTTTTTTCCCCAATTATTTAATCTTTAGGTCCTTTCCCTTCTTTCCCCTTCTCCTCTTCCTTGCTTTGATTTGTCATCTAAAAAAGAATCGATCTGTCCCCCTCAACAGATCTGTAGCCTTATGCGTGGTGGCATCGCTGAACGTGGCGGGGTCAGAGTGGGTCACCGCATCATCGAGATCAACAGCCAGAGCGTGGTGGCCACGCCCCATGAAAAGATTGTCCACATCCTGTCCAACGCTGTGGGAGAGGTAAGACACTGTCACACTGGACATAGACATAACAAACAAATGTGATCTGCATTCTTCCATAGACTTATTGAAGTCACTGCATGCAAGGACAATTGTTTGCATCCAAACATCTTTGTAAATCTATGGCATTAGTCTTTCGGTCATTGGCCCTTTCATGGATTTGGTGACAATAAGAAAAATGTAAAATAACACCTTATCCTTTAAAATCTAATGACCATTACCAAATAACAGCTATGAAACTTTCCTAGTACATTAATGTGCTTTCCTCCAGCAACATTACAACTTCAATTATCAGTGTGCTGTCTGTCCTGTCCAACACTTTTATGCCTTGTTTCCACTGCATAGTACTGCACAGCTCGACTCCACTCCACTCTCAACGCTTAGAAGCGTTCTTTTTTTGGTTTCCAAAAACCAAACCTCGGTCGAGGTTCCAAGTGCGCTGAGCTGATACTATAAGGTGGAGTTAAAATACTGCAGACCACTGATTGGGCAGAGAGAATCATCACTAGCGCAACACAAGACAACCTGCACAAACCAACCATTTTTAAATGGCCAAGCTACCGTCAATAGCAACCGCAATATTTTTATTCACTTTACTCAGATTAAAAAAAATTAAAAAAAACGAAATCGGTCAAAAAGATCAAAATCGGTACAAAACAAAAGTACGTGGTACCAAAAGTGAGTCGCGGCGAGCCGAGCAGAAGCATGCAGTGGAACGGCACACAGTGAAATGTACTCTCCGCATTTAACCCATCCTAGTATTAGGAGCAATGCTAAATAACGCCCATGGAGAGGTTTGGTTCAGTGCCTTGCCCAAAGGCATCCCTAGCAGTGCCCGGGAGGTGAACTGGCACCTCTCCAGCTACCAGTCCACAATCCATACTTGGTCTGTGCTGGACGACCCTCCAGTTCCCAAGCCAAGTCCCTACGGACTGAGCTACTGCCGCACATTGTGGGGTGTAAGGAGCATTGCGGCCTCTAGGAGTCAGTTTATGATAACTTCTGTCATTTGCAGGTGGCTACATGTTCATTTGGATGTTTCCACATTAGTCATGTCTATGTGTTGTTGAACTTTGTCTGCCAAAGAGCACAGAGAAGAGCTGATGTTGCCAAGCAACTGTGCTGTTACAACAACAGCGACAGTTACCGGTGTCCAACGGGGATGTCTGGGTTGGCAGTGACTACCAGCCTTTGGCACTCATGATCTTCAAAGGCATTTCCTATTAATAATTCCATGAATTGAATGCTTTGTTCTGTGTGTGTGTGTGTGTGTGTGTGTGTGTGTGACTGTCTCAGATCCACATGAAGACGATGCCTGCAGCCATGTACCGCCTGCTGACCGCCCAGGAGCAGCCTGTTTACATTTAACAAGACAAAGCCCTGACCTCACGCACCCTTTAAACTTCCTGCAGATCGACTGACCGTCACCCCCCCCAAGCCGACCCACCTTCTGCCCAGACCCAGTGCTCATCCTGTCCCCTTCTATTCACCGCTGATGGTTAGTAGGATTGTTCTGTTGCTCAGCCTCGTCTTCAAGTGACAACAATATAGAGAAACCCCCAAATTATCCATCATGTTGTCACTAAAAGATTTGTTTTCTTACTTTAGCTAAATGTACAATTGGTAAAAAGGGGTGTTTAACACCTGATGCATTTTCAGCGACCCAGTATAGTGCCCCAGAATCCTAAAAATGTTCTTCCTGGTTCACTATTGATGTTTTGAAAACTCAACACATTTCACACTTTTTAAAACATGGGAGCACTATAACAATTCCTAAGTGTATCTTTAATGTTTCGGTTTAGGCGACTAGGACAGTTTGGTGACAAATTTTGGTCATTGTTAAATAAGGAAAATGAGAAGCTCTCACACACTAGAAACCTTACGTTTAATGTGCAGGAACTGAACCATGATTGTGGACTTTGAAGGCAATCTGCACATCCGAAACCTGACCTTCACACCCTGACTGTACTTTCTGCCATGCTGCTATTTCACTGTGTCTTGTTATATTTCCTCCACCAAATCATTATTTTTTTCTCAGTGATCATGTTGTAGCTACATTTCATGGGACCAAGCTTTGCCTTTGCTCTCAGCTCTCCCTCCCTGCTACTGTAATCCACTCCCAATTACTGTACATTGGTGTTCTTTGCACAACACAGAAGCTCTCCACAGAGGGAGTATATGTGAATCTTGCTGACAAATGAGTGTGTGAGCACACAACCCCCTCCTCGTCACATTCCACACGTTGTAAGGGAGTTGACGCATTAGCTCCTTTTTGCACTTCATAATTTCCAACAGGAAAGCTTTCCAAACTCAACTGTAGTCAATTGTTAACAGCAGTTGTTGTGTTTCCATTGCATTTGGTTTCATTTATTTTATATCCTCTGTACATAGCACCAGCAGTAGCTCCAGTCACTTACACCCTGATGACCTATACCTATGTCAAGGTGTTTGCACAAGACGCAGTGATGGAATGTGAGTCTAAATAACCACCAGGCTGTTTTCCCACTGTAACAATATATGAATGTCCGCCCATTTTCCTCCCCCTCAAACTGAAAAAGAGAAAGTAAAACACTACTCTGCCTACACACAAACTGCTCATTGCTGGTTGGATAATGTAACCCAAAATAATGGAGTAATAAGTAGAATAGTGGAGTGAGCTCTGGACTACACATCATGCCACCGTTTGTGCATGCACAAAGCACCATACTGCATGGTGTACAATTGTATAGTCAGTTTCCTTAATACAGGGTTTTGTGAGCTCTGCACTGCCTAAAGGGTGTACACTACTAACACTGCTCCCACTGTAGCAAATACAATAACACTCAAACATACAAGCTGAATTCTCGAGTGATAGCTGGAGGCGTGTGCAGTACGAACAAATAAAGGCTCGCACCTAAAATAGATTTCCACAGCACTTATTCATCAGAAATAATTCCAGCTGCTATACTGTTAAGCTACTGTCATTGAAACCTAGCACTTCCTGCACCTTTCATATTAAAAGACTACAATGGACAGGAGGGATTATGCCCTTTGAGCCTGTTTTATATCTATACTTTGAACCACAGGAAAGGATTTTGATGTTAAAGGGGAACACCACCTAAATTAAGAATTCCAATATGTTATTTTTCCATGGCCTAGGAAAGTTCAATGAATATTCGTGAGCATGAGCTCCTATCTCTCTCAAAGCCAGAAAACCGAGAAGTTGGTCTCAAATTTGTGATGTCATCAAGTAACAATGAATGGGAGACTGATTTTGTGGACCAACAGAATGTTGTAAAAACTCTTAACTAATGTAAAAAAAAAAAAAATTAACTAATAGATATCCCCATGAATCTTCCCCAGTTGACATTAAGACATTAAGACCATTATTTTTACATCACAAGTTTTTTTAAATTGTATGTTTAAATATGCAAATGAGGCATTATCTAATGCTAACTTTTGGTGAATTTAAGTCGAAATCTACAGACGCAATGGACAAAGTAGTGAATTAAATACCTAAATGTGTATTTTGGATGTTTCCTTTCTAAAACATTTTTTTTTGCCTGTAGAGTCTCATCGGTTCAGGAGGTGTTGAGTGTAATTGACGGTAACAACAAAGTAGAACGGTGAAATGTGAGTGAAAACAGTGAGAGTAGCAGAGTAGTGAGTATGACAGGACTCTGTTGTTGTACGGATGTCATTAGTGCTGTGGAAATGTACATTATACTGAATTTATCAAGGCATGGAGGAGGTTTTGAGTTTGCATTAACAGCAAATTAAAAGAGGAGCAGATCAGAAAACACTGAGGCTTCTTACCAAAATATGATAAAATGTAATTATAAAACTTTGTCTCGTCTTCAATATGAACAACTTTCGAGTAAAGGCCTGATTCGTTTAAGGTAAATAATGACCTTATGATTTTACAGTAACCACCAAACAACACTTGAGCCCAGATGCAGCCTTTAACAAACCATTAAACTCACGAGAAATGGTGTAATCATTCTGTTAATACATTTTCCATTAATTAAGTAAATACCAGAGAGATGTTTACAGTGATCACCAAAGACATCCTCCATACACCTTTTTTACATGTAGCATCATTTATTGACCAAATTTGTGAACGAGTTGTCTGTTGAACTTTATTATGAGTTTGATGTGACATTTTGGGAATTTTTTAATGTTCTTACAAATGCGATGAACAATAATAATTCCGTCATTATTATTGGGAAGAAAGAGTGGAGAAGGAGGGGCATTTTACATGAATGGGGAATATATGATCAAGGTTATTACACTAGTTCTAGTTGTGAAGGAGGTAGCTGTAATCCAACAGTTCAATTTAGTTTTCACTCAACTGAAATATAATATGTGTTGCATTCTGACAAAGCTGTGGTTTCTCTGAAGTTACTGAAGTTACTGAAGTGTAGTCAGTCAGTCAGAGGGAATACATGCTACTGACTGTGATTATTCCAAGGCCACTCTGTCTTCAAATCATGTCGATTATCTGTTCCTGCAGTGCAAACTGATCACGGGTTTAACTCTTATCATAATGACAATGGTGTTTATTTTGTTAACAAACTTGAAACAATATTATTTTAGTTCGTTTCGGAGTAATTTGATATTTTTAATCGTGCATTTATACTGAAAATAACACTGTAGAGTAGCTTCCTTTTCAAATTTGAAGGGTGCTTACAATAAGACTGGATATACACTGACAATGTGGCTGTACCCTTAAATGACTGTACTGGTGTAACATGTTTTATCCCATTTCTTACAAAATATATATTCTTTCCCATCTTCTACAAGATCAGCTTGCAAAAACTTTGAAATTTGCATTATATCCAATACAGTGAGCATGATTGTTGTCTCTACATGCTGATTTTTCAGCCAATTCTTAATCAGTGGCTTCTGAATACCTCTTTAATTTAAGGCTCAAATTGTTCATTTAAAGTTTTTTTGTTAAACAGAACAAATCCCATATACTCCGGTACACGTCCTTTTAAAAATGCAGCACATCAACAGAGCTGTTTTATGTCTTTCAGACCAGCCATCAACTACAACGCAGACAATAGTAGGTTATTTTCCTTTTTTTATTCTCCAGTTTTTTTTTTATTTATGAAGCTGTTTCAGATGGTCCTTCCAAGTAAACTAGGAAAACTAAAGCAGTATGAATAGGGACTGACTTTACACATGACTTGTGGTGTGCACATCTGTAATACTTACTGGTTTCCCTTGCAATATGGCAGTCAAGTCAACAAGTATTGTCGTGGTTAAGGTTAAACCTGATGTAGTGGTAAGCATTTGAACCCAACAACAACTCTTCTGTGTAAACTGAATGTACCTGCCTACACTACCCCAACTTTCTTGATTTGACAAGCTTTTATTTCCCTGTTGGACGATGTGAAGAGGACTTGTGTTCTCTTTTTTACATCCCTCAAGTTTAAGGCTAAACGGTAGCATGTATCCTACTGTATACCCCAACTTACTGCTTATTCCATATGTCTGACCTCATCAATGAAGCTCATCTTGGCCTTACTACTACTACTGGACTTTTTATGATGTTAAAACTGATACTGAAGAGGAATAAAGGGGCAACGGCAGCCATTTTTTGGACTTAACATGAGTTTCTCTGAAGCCACATGATTACGCTGTAGGCTACTGTTCTTACTTCTAGTGTGTGTGCGTGGTGTGTGATTACAACCAATATACTCCATGTTCAAACAAAAACCAGCTGGATATATAAAAATACACATATAGATGAAATATATATAGAAAACTATGTAAAGGTATATACTTCTAATGGTTTTGTGTGTTTGGGTTGGCCTATAGGCAAGCTTCAGTCAATAGAAAGCAATGTGAAGGGTCTTTTAATGTGAGTGGAATGTAGGAAACTGATTATGTGAAATGGCATCCATGTGTATATATATACAGCTAGAGCACAAGATACAGTAATTTAAGGTGTGTCTGATATTTTCCCTCCATGGTCTGTCAGGGATTGTAGGCTAGCGTGACACAATAAAGCTAACCAAGGTAAAAAAGCAGGTGGCAGGCAGCAGGGTTGGCTAACAAGTATTTATAAGTGCACTCAATTTGAATGTAACTGAAACGTTAACTCTCAATGTATAAAAAAATAAAATGAAAAAAAAAACATACAAGAAAAATACCATTTCTGTAAAGCAGCAGCAATGTTTATTTATTTGCTAGCTTTTTTCTGTGATGTTCTTGCTATTGGAGCTACATTCCTGTATCAGAGCCAGAATGTTTGTAACAGTATTTACAACAATAAATGACTTGCAGAAGGACTTTGGCTTGGACTGTGGTTTCTAATTGAGCCCTAGTTCATGAGGATTTTTGTGCTGTTTTTTGAGTTCTTTTCTTGTAGAAAATGTCATTCTGACATGTTTCGAAGTGTCAAGAAATTTAATGGAAAAAAGTCATAGTATACTATGTGGAAAAATTCAATGAAAAAAAAGTCGTAATATAGTATGTAGACAAATTTCATGAAAAAAGACATAATATAGTATGACAATTTTCATGAAAAACGTCATGGTATAATATGTCGAAAAATTTCTTGAAATAAATTATACTATACAATGTCAAAAAATTCATGAAAAAACTCATGGTATAGTATGTCGAAATTTCATGGGAAAATGGTCATAGTATGGTTTGTTGAAAAATGTCATCAAAAAAGTAATAGTATGATGAAAATAATTCATATTATAATATGTTGAATAAACTCATATTATAGAATATAGAAAAAGTCATAAAAAAGTAATAGTATAGTATGTCGAAAAAAGTGACAGTATAGTAGCTTATGTCCAAAAAACTCCCAAATAAGTTATAAAGTATGGAGAAAAAAGTGCTAAAAAAATAAAAGTATAGTATGTCCAAAAAAGTAAAAAAAAAAAAAAACTCAGTATAGTATGTCTAAAAAAAAAAACGAATAACGTCAGTCATAGTATAGTATGTCAAAAAAGTCCTAAATAAGTCAAAGAATACTATGTCAAATAAAAAAATCACAGTATAGTATTTCGAAATAAGACAAAAAGTCACAGTATAGTATGTCAAAAAAAGTCCTAAAAACAGTCATAGTACAATGTCTAAAAAGTCACAGTATAGTATGTCAAAAAAAGTCCTAAAACAGGCACAGTACAGTACGTCGAAAAAAGTCATAATATAGTTTGTCGAAAAAAAAGTGATAACATTTTTGATTATCTTTAACATACTATACTATGACCTATTCATGATTTTTTTTCAACATACAAATTTAGAATTTGTTTTGTTAAAGTGTTAGTATGTTAAATTTTAGAATGCGTTACATTAAAGTTCTCCAATGTTACATTTTAGAATGCGTTACATTAAAGTTCTCCAATGTTACATTTTAGAATGCATTGTGTTTACAGTTCTAGTATGTTCAATTTAAGAATGTGTTACGTTATAGTTCTTGAATGTTACATTCTAGAATGCGTTACGTTGCAGTTCTGGCATATTCAATTTTAGAATGCGTTACGTCACTGTTCTATGGTGTTCAAATTTAGAAAACATCACATTACACTTCTAGAATATGTTACAGTTCAAGAATGTTCCAATGTAGCATGTAAAAAAATTAAGTCATAAAAAAGTCAGAGTATTGCATGTCGAAAAACAGCATAGTATAGTACATCGAAAAAGTCATAAAAAAGCCATTGTACAGTATGTCGAAAAAAGGGATAGTATTGTATATCGAAAAAAGTCATAGTATAGTATGTCAAAAAATTCAAAGTACATGTTGGAAAAAAATCACAGTATATTATGTCAAAAAAAGTGATGACATTTTTGTCTATCTTTGTCATACTATACTATGACCTATTTTGGTGAGTGGAAAATTGGGGCTTAAGTCGTGTAGTGTGAACTAGTACGGAGGCTAATGACAAAGCCAATGTCAAAATATTTGATATATTAGTTGCAGTGCGGCTCAAGTGTCTTTCATCAGTCGGCGCAGACTGTGCAGAAGCCTTCCAGCACATCTGACTGTAGCCAGATCTCAAGCAGAGTGAAGCAGCTGCATATCCCTGCTGTGCAACTGACTGAGCTGGACAGCTCGACCGTTTGCCAGAAATTTCCCCATTTCCCATTCTAAAAAGGATGGAAGTTATAGTGTCTCTCTTTAGGACTCCTGCAGTGTGCACCATCAACTACGAAATGTAAACCCTCTGACCTCCAAGATAAACACAGCAGTGCAGCCCAGGGACACAGAGAATGTAAGTAATAGAAGGACAGCCAAAGAAATCCATAAAACAGCCTTCATAAAACATACAGTATGTACTTTCAACAGGCTAGTTTCATACACTGCTTTCATGTGATGTGGAAGTTATCGTATCCAGTTTTTCCGACTTGTAAATACCATTTATGCCAACATTAGTGACTGGGAAACTGGACTTTTCTGAAAGCTCCAATATATTCTACCAGTAAACACTGTAGAAGAGATGCCTCACATCAGCCAAAGTCTGTGTTCAAGGTAATTAAAGCAAATTTATTAGGGCTTTATTTAACAGGGACAGAAACGGTCATTGTCAACACAGGAATCTTTTGCCAACACTACCTCCACATGATGTGTGCACACACACACACACCACCGTTAAGAACACAAACTTTTTGTACCAAAGTCAATTCATTGCATTGGAAGAAGAACCACAATTCACTTGCAGTGGCTGGATAAATCTGTGTGGATCTTTCACATAATAACTTTCACAACCAAAGCTTTGTTGTTTGCTAACTGGCAAGCCAGCTACCCAGGTGAGCTGTGACTATCTATAGGAATACTTTATTAAATGGTCTGTAATTTTCAAATCATTTCCAATAAGTTTCCTGGAAAGAACTGTACAACTTGGTACTAAATATAAAAGGTATAAAGTGGTTCAAGTGGTACACTTAAATTATAATTAATTGATATCAGCTGAACATGAAAAGATTTAAAATTAAGTACATTCCCATTTTCCCCATAATTAGTACCACATTTCTTTCCAAGGAACTTGTTAGGAATGATGAAGAAATTATGGACCCATAAAATAAAGCATTACTGTTTTATCAATATCTGAAACGCTGATGCATCTGACCATTAAATAACACCATGACACTATTGTATTGTACGATGGCCTATTAGGGCCATTGTAGGTAAAAAAAAATAATGATGACGGAGCCGGGGGAGGAGGGGGGGTAATATTCCGAGAAGAAAACTTTGATAACCTGAGATTAAAGTGGCAAATTTACGAGAAAAAAACTCACAAATTTACGAGATTATAAAGTCGTAAATTTACGATAAAAAAAACAAACGAGGAAAAACAGTGCAGTGCAAAGCTGTGGTAATGAAAAATAGTGGGCGTGTTTGTTTAGGAACCACATCGCTTCACTTTGCAAGGTTGGATCAACCTCAGCACACCACATATGCCACCGACAGTAATATGAGCCGCCGATTGCAATTCTGAGTTCTTTCTTGTAATATTACCTCCCCCGGCTACAATGGCCCTAATATGCCGTCGTATTATTGAGTTGACTGGAACAAATGCAAACATATTACAATATTAAAATCTCAAAGCATACAAAACTTTGAATGCTGGGTACTATCTTTCAATATAAGGTGCCCACATTTTGTTGATTTCACAAATAAATTGTCACAAAAACAGTATCAGCAGAGCAAAAAGGTTGTTTTTTTTGTTTAAAAACTGCACTCATACACACTCATCTGCGCACACACACACACACACACACTTCCAACTTGGTTGGATTATAACAGTTTTCTCTCAAAGTTTAGCAACAGCATCCAGCTGTGTTGCCATCCAACATAATTTCAATACGATTGGTTTTCCCCTCACAGCACCGTCTCTCTAAAGACTCCGATCAGACTGTGAGGGCGTTCGGGATGATCCAGACGGGACCCTGTCCTTGACCCTGACCTTGAACCCCCTCTAGAGCCCGCCCTCGACCCCACTCTTCTACTGTTTCCTCGATGTTCCTCAGACTGGAGTGCGGCACAGGTGAAGGAGCTGAGGTCCCCGCAGCTCTGCAGGTGCAGCAGACCGGGCCTTCTCCTGGGGGGGCGAGGGAAAGTCTGGGAGTAACTGGCTGCCGGCTGCTGGGGAGGTTTAGGCTGACTGGGACCCATCTCGGAGTCAGTGAACACCTGAAAGCCAACAGGAAAACTAATGTTCACGACCGCTCAATATATAGACAGAACAAACATCATTTATTCATTTATATATATATATATATATATATATATATATATATATATATATACACACAAGTGTTATACTGACAGGTGTGTCTGTTATTTTGTCTACCCCATTTATATCAATGAGGGAAGGCTAAATAACAGAAACACCTCTCTGTATAACAGTTCAACATCAGCACAAGCTACATCCTCCTAAATGATCATACAGCTGAATTAACACCTCTCTAAACGACCTCCTGTCGCACCTAAAAAAAGACAAAAATAGGTCTAAGTGATGTTAAATGTTAAAATATAATAAGAGTTGATAATTAAATAATTATTAAATATCTTTTAGAACTGGTTTGGTATCTCTGTGACAAAATAAAATTGCGACTATCTTAACATTTAAATTGTGTTCGTGTGAATAATCATTTTGACAACAACAGTGTCACAGTTTGTCAGAACGTTTTCATCAAATGGCCTTGAAATAACCTTTATCACCACAGTCTACAGGTTAAGTTATATTTTATATTGTTCTTATAGTCAACAAATCTCCTAAAAAAGAGCCAAACCACCACTGCGTGTTCCTTCGTTACCATGAAACACACTCACTGTAGTTTATTCTGACCCCACATACACCGAGCATCAAATGTGGATTAATCCACCGCTGAAAATAGTCCCCAACAAACGTTCCTCCTGTTTTGAGTAACGTTTGATAAAATCTACAGTGACAAGCTGCTTTAGGAAATTATTGCACCTTTTTTTAAATGACACTATATATTGTGAGGTGTTTTTAAAGATTTACATCTTCAGTAGGAACCAATGGAAACACATTGTTGGTTTTGGTCTTTTTATTGGATTTGTTGACTGTAAGAAAAAGAAAATGCCAGCCTTATCCTTTAAGCATTAACATTTTTGTACTTTACCCAATCTCAAATGGGTGAATTACCCGTCACTGTTTTTTGTATTTGTAGTTTTGAATGACAAATGTTTCTGTATGAACTCCTACCTGTTCTATGTAACTGGCGCAGCGTACCGCCTCCTCCATGTGCTCCTGATCTGACTGCAGGACATTCCGTATGCTGTCCACCAGCTCCTGGACCTCGGGGGCCAGGCCCTGGGCGGCCGGCTGCTCCAGGATTTTCCTGACCAGCTGCTGTGTGTGCCGGTAGCTCTGGTAGTCCACCATGGAGGAGGGCCGGGGCCGGCGGGGCGTCCTGCTGTCGGTGTTGCCCCGTCGCAGTGTGACCTGGCCCTGGGTGTAGGCAGCCAGCGTGGGCTGGGAGGTCTGGGTGGAAGAATCTGTGGTCTGAGGAGAGGGAGCGAGGGGAGCGTCGCTGCTGTTCAGCACTACAGCAGACATCAGAGAAGGGAAGAAGATGGTTCAGGTTCTCAGATGTACCGGTATATCCTACATATCATTTGCAAACAGTGCTTGAAGTGTGAAACAGAGCTTTAGTGGTACAAAAGTGGTTGGTCACCAAACGGTAACAAAAAAAAAATAAATTTGAGATTTAAGGTGTGGATATAGGAACATCCATGAAGCAGTATGTACTGATCTAATTGACACAAGTGATTCTTACAGTATCTCGGTGTGTATTTTATACTGTATAAAAAGCTTCTCTATCCGTTCATTAAATTAATTAAATTATTATTTTTTTTTTCATCTGTGAAACCGATGGGAAAAAATGTTTACAAGCACAGCAGTTTTAACAGCTTTTGACCGATTAATCAGGGAAAAGACCTGCACTGACGTGCTTATATATACATGTATATATACAGTACCTAAATACAGATCAATAAGATTGTTTCCTGAAAAGATTTCATTATCAGCAGATGGATTTATGAGTTGTTTAGCTTTTTGGAATCATACTAAAATCACATATCTGCTATCATAAAATCCTGCGGTTGGTTCGTTTGCTTTCACACCACAAACGAAACCGCACCAGAGTCCATTTGGAACCGTACTTACCAGGGCAAACGGACCGGAGTTCGTTTTAACCTGAACCAAACAGGTTAGGTGTGAAAGCACCCTAAGATACTGTACTGAATAAATCTCAAAGGGTTGATCGTAGAGTGTTGATGGTACTGCTGAATGAAATGTCTTACTGATGTGCAGATTGGATTGGTGTGTCACAGTTGTGTGTGTGTCACAAATCATCTCACACTGATGTACAAACTTCCCATGATTGCATAGTTGCACATGAGCAAAAAAAAAAAAGCCAACCTTTAGCAGCGAGGTCCATCAACACGGGGTCACTGTTGGAGCGGTGGATCCTCGCTTTCCTCCTGGTGGTCAGTGCTGCAGTGGGCTGCTGCTGCTGCTGCTGCTGCTGAGGAGGAGGCTGGGGCTGGAGCTGGGGCTGGGACTGACGCTGGAGCTGGGGTTGGAGCTGAGGCTTGGCTTGCGGAAGGACGCCTGGTGATGCCGATGCCATTTGGGAACTGCCGTCTAAGACCAAATACAGACAGATGGACACAAGTGCTATTAGAACAAAAGGCAGTGTCTGACATTCATTCTAACACAGACTGACAGAAGACGGGTGGATGCTCCAACTAACAAATGTGGCACACATTTCCATCAATGCGTAAGGGTGCGTCTTCACCACGAATGCTTCGACAAATATACTTTTATAAACATGTGTGTCTGATAAACACACATAAGGGAGTTTTACATAGAGTGGGACAAATATGACAGGGATCACATGACCGCTACAAGCAGCTGAAGGTATCAGTATCGTGAATATGAGGAGTACAGGATGAAAGGCCACGTGAGTGCATAAACCAGAATCATCAGAGGAGAAGACAAAATGACATAAACGTGTATAACCGATTACTCCTTACTTGTAAAATACAGGCTGGTAGCAGAATTCCTAAAAACACACAACCAAAGGTCACAGCCAAATTGTTGTGTCAAATTCTCATGAATATTCTTGCAGGTAAAACTTCTACGTGAATGGATTTTGAAAGCCACGTGTAAGACTCCCTTTAACAATCTACTTACTTCATGACTTACATATAACACCGAAACCATCTTTATAAAAACTAATAAAACGACTCACTTATGTATAAATTGACCATTTATAGCAAATTGTTTGACAGTTACATTTGGTGGAAAGCTCTGCTGTTTGAAGGAGATCTCAGAGAATCAGTGGTTTTGATGGTTGGCTGACATAAAAATGAAAATTGGATTCTTTCATTTTGTCATACATCATGCGCACACAAATGGAACTTATATTACAAAGGATAATATTGAAATTTTTAACATTGCTAAGTGAACTTTGTTGCCAAGTATGATCTGTTACAAAAACGATTTTCATTATCTCCCCGCAGGCTTACGCCTGGCTGAGATAATAAAATTCAGGCCTTGACACACTGAGGTAAACCTCAGCCAAGAAAGCCCACTGTAGCACTAGCACGCACGTAAACAAACCGACAGTAAAGCTGCGGGTGCACTTCCACACAGACAACGCAGCCCCACCTCAGGGGAACCTGTAGAGACGTGGCAACATGTGTAGAAAAACTGGAACGATAAAACAACAAAATATGTCTTAATAGAGTTTTGCCTTGCACAAGTGAAACAGCTTGATAGTATGATACCTTTCCTATAAATGACACTGGAGCACCCACTGTCACAGTGTTTTGTTTCCAAATGATCATCCAATCGCAGGGCAGTAGAAAGATTACCAGAGCAGGTATCTCAGAGTTTTACATTCCCAGATCCCCCCCCCCCCCCCCGTTTGTAACTGGCTCCTACCTCGAACGGAGGCTCCTGGTGGAGAGTCAGTCGGGTTCGTAGTCAACTCTGTCAAAGCAATCTCTGTCTCCTGAAATAAACAAACACACATCATCACACTGGGATAGGCAGAAGATGTTGAGTTGGTAATTATAACTTATTGACAAATTCAAATATCTCTTTACACCCAGAATTCATCAACATGACGAGCTGCCAGTTTCCAAATATAGTTGCATGTTTTAGTCATAGAGCAGTTGAGCATATACATTTTGATAGATATTTTTTTTAGAGATATTTTGTAGCTTTGACAAATAAAGAAGGCGACTAGCTGCCGACTGTGATGGATTATTGATCTAAAACAAGTTCCAGATCCCTGCAAGTTGATTTGTGTGGAAAACCGACAGTTAAAGTGGCAGTAGGCAGTTTATTTTTGGCATCATTGGGCAAAAATTCCATAATAACCTTTCAGCATATTGTAATTCAAGTATTCTGAGAGATAACTAGACTTCTGCTCCTCCTCATGGCTCTGTTTTTACTTTGTCATTTTACAGCTAAACCGTGCACTACAAGATGATTCTGAAAACATTTGAGGCGAGAAATAGGCATTAACGTAACATAATATTGATTCATATTTAATCAGCGCTGCCTAGTTTGACCGTTTGGTCGGAATTCGCCAGTGACTGACAGCCGGCTCTCATAGACGGCAGCTTGACAGCAGACCTTAGATCAGCTCTTACTGCTCGTTTTCCTCCGATATGTGAAATCTTGCAGATGCCGTTAGGAGCACCGTAGGACACCGGAGACACATGACTTTTTTCATGTTACCTGTTTCATGTACTACTGTCAGGATATAGGGACAGTTTTATAAAAAATATTTTTTTTAATCATAAACTCGGAAAAAAAGTTTGGAAACCTGTGTTTGGTGGATTATTTCTCTGTTGTTACAATGCTAATTGGCATTGTATTTTACATTGTTGGAAAGCCTGTTTATTTACCTTCACAATGATGTCCAACTTGTAAGGATCATGCATTTGTGGGATGAGCAGCACAGCTGATTATGTGGGTAGCGCCCAAGAAAAATTTGCCAAACTGCTCCGTCAATGGTAAACAGTGTATTCTCCTGTTGGTATTGACTCTTGTTTTGAGTTGTTTGATGGATTGGATGATTGAACTCTTTTTCAGTAACAAGGAACAAACAAGACATATTGATTCATTTAATACACCGTCAGGAGCCTCAGTAGCGGTGGAAGATCCATACGCAGCCACAACAGCCTGGCACCTCCTCCTCATGCTGGTCACCAACCTGGTCACACGTTGCTGTGGGATGGCGTTCCATTCCTCAACCAGGATTCGTTGCAGGTCAGCCAGCGTGGTTGTGTGTTCCCTCAATGATGTCACTGGCAGAACAAGGCTTGTCATCATTGAAGGCCACAATCTGGGACCTAACTTCATCCTCCAAGATGACAACGCTCACCCCCACAGAGGCAGGGTTATCACAGACTACCTCCACAATGTGGGAGTAGAGAGAATGGAACGGCCTGCCAAGAGTCCAGACCTCAACCCAATTCAACACTTGTGGGATCAGCTTGGGCGTGCTGTACGTGTTAGAGCAACCAACACATAATCAGCTGTGCTGCTCATCCCACAAATGCATGATCCTTACAAGTTGGACATCATTGTGAAGGTAAATAAACAGGCTTTCCAACGATGTAAAATACAATGCCAATCAGCACTGTAACAACAGAGAAATAATCCACCAAACACAGATTTTCAAACTTTTTATGTCTCAGCTGATAAGTATCAAGAAACTGCAGCACAGAAATAGCAAACTAGGTTTGAGGTCATTATAACAGTGTCTCCATTTCAAGTTTAAGTTGATTTTTCACCTATAGAATGTCCTGCTCAGTATGTATCTGGGTCGCAAAAAAAAAGAAAAATCTCAGGGATCCGTATCAAGATTGTTTTTTATGTTATGAGTCTGTTTTTTTTAAAAAACATTACTATCCGCCGATATATTATCTGGTTTTTTTAAACTCAAATATTGAAATCAGTATCGGCCTCAAAAATCCAGCATCGGTTTGGCTATAGTGTAAAGGATGTTAATTTGGAGTGTACCTGTGTGACTGCGTCGGTGGAGCTTCCAGCGACAACCTCATATGGAGGTGGGGGGTCCAGAGGACAGAAGACCTCCACCCCTTTGATCCGAGCCCCGTAGATATGAGGGAGAGGGATCACACTGTCCCCAAGGATCCTGAAACACACAAGTCAAACAACAAACCAGTGAGTGAGTTGTTATGTTCTATCAAGCTAATGTGACACATTAAAAACAGGACTAAAGTATAGATGTAGTTGGGGGGGGGGTTACCGGCGAGCCAGGCGAGGTGTGTAGGAGTAGAAAGTGGAGAAGTAGGAGGGGGGAGGGGCTGGGGCCACAAACTCATCAGGGTCTGGGACCTGAGCAGGATCCTCCCTTTCTTCCACTGTGGCCCTGTGCTCGTCCTATCACAGAGCAGAGACACGTGACATCACACATCATGTTAAATGCTATTGCAAAATCTCTGCAGCATCAGGCTTCACACGGGCTCCCCTCTGCCTTTAAACACGTATCAAACATCGTATTCTCCATACACGTCTGGGTCAATTTGCACTTCACCATCGCAGCAAAGTGAAGCAGAATTGAATCTAAAGCAGGGTTCACACTACACAAGAGAGAATCAAGCAGTTTTTTGGGCCCGATTCCCCTCCCACCCCCCTCCCGACAATGGTCAGCGAAGCTCGGATTTATTGATGGATCTAAAGATTATCTTGCCAGATTTTCCTGTGGTGTGAGGTATGTTGAGTGTTTTTTTACATCATCCGATCTGCTCGAAAGTCCATCCCGGCCACACCGATTTGAAATATTAAACAATATTTACAATCTGATATGGTGTTGTGAGGAGGGAACCCCCAGGACAGCTGTGGATGCAAAGTCGCAAATCGTTGCCCTCCACACAATATAGGAACAAAACTGTTAACTGTATCATTACATGTTGTTATGTGTGGGGGTCTCTCACACTTTCAACATCTGTTAACATTTGAGAAATCTTTTAGAGTGGGCACTGGGCTAAATTTTAGACAATTGAACTGAAGACTTTTTAAGGATCCCCCAGAAACCCTGTATTATATCAGACCACACTGTGGTCACATGACCAGTGGGCACGGTGACAGCAGAAGATAGACTAATAAAATGCAGCACAAACTATCAATGTGGTTTTATAAGCTGAGGTTCAAGGCTTTTTTTAAGTCCACACGGACAAACAGTGCTTAAAAAGTAGAGAAAACAAATCCATGAAAACGCCACACTACTGATAAGACCATGATCAGGACAGTGACAACTTGGGCCTTGAGGTAAAACTCAACTGCTACTTCCAGGGTCAAGAATGAACTCTGAAGCTGACGGGGTTGTTAAAGGAATAGTTCAACATTTTGGAAAATATGTTTTTTTGCTGTCTTTTGCAGAGTGAGATGAGAAGATCAACACCACTCTAATGTCTGTGTACTCCAATTCTAACTGCTATAACATTAAGCCACGTCATTTTTTTACATTTATGTTTGTGTACAGACGAAACAAACAAGATACTATGAAACCCAGAAACCGCATCAGCAGGGGCTTTTGGGGATCCTTTTATTAATAAACAGCAAACAATAAACAATGTTCATTAGTGAGCCTTAAAGGTGTTGGTAGCTATATTTTTGAAAAATATCACAGAGATGTCTGCATCCAGCTAAGTGCTGCACTTACACACTAATACCCTTTTTTTTTATATCTGTTACTTATTCAGTCTCTCGTCAAACTCGGCGCTGACTAATTTGGAACGATATTCGAGACGGACAGAATTTGTGGCTGACATGACAAAGAAAGCGGCGGAAAAAGGGGCGAAAAATAGCGTGTCCATCCGGGTGTCATGTTTCCATCACTTATATATACAGTTATGGTTACAGACTCTCTCCCCACCTCTCTGCACTTGTATTTTGAGTGTCATTCATTTGCCAAAAAAAGAGATAAAATGCACAATAAACAAAGATGAATTTGACTGATAACATTATTATCATTTTTTCTCAAATTTTCTATAGATATCGCGATAATATTGTGAATTCTTTTGGCCACGATGATCATGTAGTAAAAGAACATGATTAACATGACAGCCCTGTTTTGGATATTTCCCAGCAGTAGGCTATAAAACCAACCCATTGTCGGTAGTGCCCAACATTAGCCTGGCTGCAGCAGACCTGACTGTGGTGTGATCGTACCATGCAGGGTGTTCTTGCGGTGAAGATCTGCAGGTATCTCAGGGCAGCTGCCATAAGGCACACGGCTGTGGTGAGAGCGTTCAGGGCACACAGTGCAAACAACACTTTCTGGGAGAGAAAAAGACACCAGATCAGATCAGTTCAAACAGAGCAGACAGAACTATTTTATCTGTTGTGCACATTCAAATCAGACCAAGGGCTCAATAGTCACAAGGTGCATAGAATAGTGCATTACAAAAAGTTGATGACTGATAATTTGAGATGCATTTTGCTCTTCTCTTTGCTATTTTGGTACCCGGTGCAGCATGCATGGTGCAGGAGTTATCAAATAAGGCAGGAGAGGTGTTGGTTTTAGACATTACACTAAGCATAGACATTTGAAAGCATGACTCAACTGACCAACCATTCATCATTCTGTCACTCTGTAAACAAGCACAAGCTAAATATGTGGAGCCAATGTGCCGTAAATATTAAATCATGTAAATATAGATTTCTAACAAATACAAATTGTGTATGGAATTATGAAATTACATTTTGATGTCTTTCATTGTTCAATTTTTAGTCAAAATGTGTAACTTAAAGTATTTTTCTGTACACACTAGGTGAAACCCATATTATATCATTTCTACTCTCCAACCAGTAGATGTGTTTGAATCAGCATAAAAAAAACAACAAACATTTAATGTGATTAAAGCAGGAACATCTGTAAATCAGTCTGCAGAGATCTATGAATGAATAGGAGGGACTCTCACAGTATCTGTTGTCCACAGTTTTCTTTTTCTAACGTGATGATTATAAATGTGTATATGTGTAACTATATTAAAAGGTGCACAGGATGTATGCACTGATCAGCTCACGGTGAATAACAGCAGTGATGTATAGAGGTGTACCTTGAGCAGGATCCTCATGGTGCTGCAGGAGTGGGCAGGGTGGAGCTCCAGCAGCTTCTCCTCGGGACATTTGGAGCTGGGTGAGAGGGAGCAGCAGTAACACACATCTCCAGCCTCACTCTGAAACAACACACACACACACAAGATTGTTAAGATTTAACACATTTCATAATTCATGATGCCCCCCAAAAAAATCTAGGTCTCTTCTTCAGGAGCAACTTAACGAATAATAAAATGTATTAAAAAGGTTTAATTGATCTCCTGCCTTATATCACACTTTGGAAAGATTCCGACGTGATGAGCAGATGCCATACTGGATTCTGATTTGATAATAATGTTTGTTTAAAACCTCAACATGATGTAACGTTAAGAGTAAGTTTACATTTCTGCACAAGCAATGAGTCAGTGAAATATCATTTACAGACGAAAGTATCTGTTTACATTTGACGCCACATGAAGCTACATCGGGAGTACGGCGATAGATCTGCTGCATCAGCATTTAATCTATTCAAATGGTTTTATTGGGTTTTCAACCATTTACACATTATACAGTATGCCAACATCTGCATCCCACCACTCTGGGAAACTGGCCAACAGAAGAAATAAATTCAATAAATAAAATTTAAAAAAAATAATATTAGTAAAAAATATTATAAGGATATAAATCCCAAAATAAATAAATGAAGCAAAAAAAACAAAGTTATTATCAGTTACAGGCATTAAAAGAACAGTGTGTAGCATTTAGGGGGATCTATTAGCAGAAATGGAATATAATATTAATAAGTATGTTTTCTTTAGTGTATAATCACCTGAAGATAAGACTCTTTGTGTTTTCATTAGCTTAAAATGAACCGTTGATATCTACCCGCCATGTTTCTACAGTAGCCCAGAACAGACAAACCAAACACTCACGCTCTAAGGAGGGCTATTCGTGTTTTCACATTTATCACGACGGCCACCGTAGTTCTCCTGCACGCTTGCCACACGGGAGAAGTTTCAGTTGGTTGCAATCTGCAACCTCACCACTAGATGCCGCAAAATCCTACACACTGCCCCTTTAAGTTATATTTCTTATTATAGTAAAGTAATAAACATTATTATAGTAGTGCAGGAATGGCTGCCATACTTTTTGTAATTTATTAACTGAGCCCTGAAGGGTATATCAGGAGTTATGCATGGGTGGGAGGTGGGGGGTAGATTTCCAATTATACAGAATGAGACGTCTTCCCTAAAAATGACGGAAAAGCAACAGCGTGGGCTCGAGAGCGATTCAGATCTCTATGAACAACGCCCAAAACTGCCAGACATGGCGCTGCGTCTATGGCCTCGTCACACGGACGAGACACGAGTGTTTCACAGACCGTAACCCAAAATCGTCTCATATTAGGCTGAGCCCAAAATGAATGAATAAGGGTTGCCGGGTTTCGGTTGTACCGTTGACCAGGTTGGGCCAAATTCTGGATAGAGTTGGGCGAGCCTTCTCCAGATGCAGTCTGTGCAATATATGCAGTATCTAATTAAATTGGATCATCAAACTATGTCTGACATATGGAGGTCATGTGGATCATTGCAATGGACGATTTCATCCCCCCACTTTGATTTGAGATGGTTTCTAGCGTTTTTTAGACGGCCATAAACGTTTTAGCGCCAGGCGCCGAGTCTCACCGCTGGTCAAAGTACAAACATCAGACAAACACACAGACCTCTATTTATAGGGCAGAGTGCAAAAACACTGCGTAACCCAATCTATTCTTTTACCTCCGACACCCTCACAGACAGGACAGACGTGAAAAAAACAGAGCGACAGGAAAGAATCAGAGGAGAGGAAGCCTGGCAGAGGGAGGGAGGGAGGAAGGAAAGACAACTCAACAGCAGGAACGGTCAAAAGGTCACAAAGAGAGAAGCTCCAGCCTGAACATGACTCATCACATTTCCTGCAGCCTGACCTGCCAGAGATCATTTCCCCCGGTCAAAGCCAAGAGTGAAATGCTGTGTAGCTGTAAAATACCCCCAATGACCAACTGCAAACATATGAATACACACACAAACAGTACACCGAGTTCAATTAATTAGAATAAATAGACATTATGAAATAATCATATGAATAAATACAGACAAAATATAACCACAGCATTGTGAAAAAATTAATGAAACTAATTTTTATTAGCATTAATTACAATTTTTATTTAATTTTATTTACAAATGTCCTTTTATCTGTTTTGTTTCACAGAGTCATGACTGTTTTATATAATGTCACGGTTGTGCCCTTGTGTTCCCATCTCCTCTTGTCTTCCTTGTCCCCCAGTCTGTTAGGCACAAGATACGAGATGAATAAATCCCTGTTTTTGTTATCTATCGCTGCCATCTTGACTGTAAGGGAGCAGGGAGGGACAACCGGGTGAGATTCAACTCTTCTTTGTTTGGGAGGGGAGAGGGAGACACACACCTGGAGGACATCTGTACTCTACTGAGTGCACTTTTCTTTCTAAAAATCTTTTAGTTATGTTGAAGTCTAAATTTGATGGATGTTTCTTTTCCCCCACTACAATCCTTCCTCGTGGCTGTTGTAAACCCCATCTGCCCTTTATGTTTATGACCGGTCCTCAGAGGCGAACAGCTTTCCACCGCAAAATTGCACGACTTTAGTAAATCCAGAGGAATACATAATCATCCTGTTAACATGTCTCCTCCTATTATTTGCGCAATCCTCCCTCAAATGCATATACAGCTGCAAAAAGTCTTAGTAAATCTGGCCTTTAGTCAACGAGACAAACAGTGCTTGGCTGTCTGAATGAGAAGAGAGAAAATCACATAACTGGCTCTGCCCTGATGCTGCAATAAGAAAACAAAAAAACTGCTGGAATGAAATAGAAATGACCTGAAATGCACTCTGTTAGTGTGAAAAGAGGCCGCAGAAAAATAAACATTTCATGATAATGAAATTATCAGTCAATGAGACTCAAAGTGGACCCTCCCCACCATAGACCCACTTGGTTTTTTTAGGGGGGATATGGGATCTTTAGCGGGGGATATGAGGTCAACAGGATATGCCTCATAGAAGTGGTGTACACATTAGTACATGTGGTAGTTTATCTTCACTCTAGCTTTAAAACTGAGGCCGCTACAGCCTCAGAGAGGGAGGTCAGCTGAGGACACCAGCGTCCTCGAGGATTTCACTGTGCATTCTTTGGCTTACTCGCCGTGTTATATCATTCCCCAGTGAAGTAGTTCAACATGGAATACATAAAAAGATGAGTAAGCGTGATCCCGTTGACTTTCAACAGGAAAGAACAGAGGGAAGCAGAGACACACCGTGAAGGTGAAAGAAGGAGATACAGAAACTCTACAAATGATGAGACCAAAACCAGACACACAAACACAAACACACAGGTAGCAGCCTCACCAGTTGGCAGCTGGTCATACTGGAAACCAGCTGGGCTCCCTGGCAGCAAAGGATGAATCCAGCCAGATTAAGGAGCACACACACCACAGACAGCAGGACAAACATATTGACCTGGAGATGGAGGGATGGGGAGGGATGAAAAAGGAAGGTAACATGGATTATTGTGGTTTGAACACTTGTGTCAAACCCTGTGGACATATTCTGTAAAAAAAAAAAACATTTAATAAAACACGATGTAAACAAACAGCAAGAGACAAAACAGTTACTGTAGCATGGACCATATGCAAACACAGAGAGAGGTGAGATGACATTAGATTAGGATATAGTCCAACTGAAATCACAAATGTCCCCTTATTGCTATAAAAGCAATTTTCAAATGTATTGTTGATATATTTTTAGTACTGAAAGAAGCAAAAGAGTGTATTTGAGGATACATCAGAAATGTTCCTGTGAGTGTGCCGATGTTTGACTTGTGCTTATTATAAACTCATGTTAGCGTTGCACTTTTTCCCCGATAGACGTTTGTTTGGCAGTTCGTTCAGCAGGCCAAGGTTCAGAGCTACATGCCTCTTTGAGTACACATTAAGCCAGTTACATCATAACTGCATCTCTTTCTCTCTATGGAAGTTTTTATTGGACTTTATTAGTTGTAATCCACAGAAGACTATTCACAAATATGTACCATGATCAGCAAATATTTCACTATCCACAAACGTATTTTTGTATTTGTGTGGCAGATCATGGTACATATTTGTGAATTATCTTCTGTGGATTACAACCATTATCTACAGATCTGATGCGTTACCAACTGGATAAATTTCCGTAAACAAACTGGAGGAAAGTTACAAATGTCATGTGGCCCATAAATCCACAGGAAGCGATTTTCAAATGCGCAAATATCATTCCACGTGTAGAAATAGATGCACAAATGCGTATATATCACTTTACATGTAAACCTTAAAATACGTATTTGCTGAGTAAGTTATGCGTATTTGCAAATCGCCCTTTATTTTTGTGGATGTGACTTTACACAACACAAATACAAAAATACATGTTTGTGGATAGTGAAATATTTGGAAATCATTACACATTTGTGAAATGTCTTCTGTGGATTACAACTAATAAAGTCCAATAAAAACTTCCCTATCTCTACGTTTCAGCCCTCCAACCAGACTAAAACCTTTTTCTCCTTCAAAAACTGTGTTTGGCCTTCAGAGTGTATAAATGTTAGAACGCCAGCTTGGTGTTTCATTGTGTACGAGGCAGCAGCTTGGGAATGACTGCTGGTTAACATCTAGTGTTTATGGGTCACGATTAAATTACTATTTCACACTCTTTCAGTTGTCTGTAAACAGGAACAGAAAAATATATAAATTGCAACAACTATATGGTGAAATCGGCAGGATTAAAACACCTCAGCCAAGCACAGCTGGCTTAGAAATAACTGTCTCCACCTGTTGTCAACAAAAACGATTGTTGTTGGTCGATATGGCACATCGATGATCGTCAATCATCAAAGGCGGCAACAATGTGATCAGGGCATCTCTAATTCTATCAAGTGAGCTGTCAGGGCCAGCAGGGCCTGCCCTGTCAGTGTGTCAGTGTGTGCTGACTTGACTATGACTATGTGTTTGTTTAATACAGTCGGTGAAGCATTTAAGATGCGGATCGCTTCAGGATAAGTGCAAGTGTGTCAGTGTGTTGACTTGACTATGACTTGCCCCAAACAGCATGTGATTACCATAAAGTGGGCATGTCTGTAAAGGGGACACTCGTTTCATTTACATATCTTGAGGTCAGAGGTCAAGGGACCCCTTTGAAAATGGCCATGCCAGTTTTTCCTCCCTGTTTGGAGCATTTGCTCCAGATTTACTGGCAAAGCCTTTTCCTGTGTCATTGAACTCTTTTTAAAGAAAGACAGGAGGACAGACTTTGTCTTGAAATGATGAGAATGGTAAATTTGATGAATTTTTATGTATTAGCAACTGATTATTGCTTGCTTTAGATCAGTGCTGCTGGTGTGAATGATTCAGTGGCCTGGCTGTGCCTTTGAGTCTGCATTTTGGCATATGTGTGTGTTTTTTGCCCAGCAGCTTGGCTGGAATCTGTGGAAGCCTGTTGAATCCTGATTGTGTTAAGTTGTACAGCGGGGAGCAGTTTTTTGGCCGCAGTGAAAATGCTTTTGAAAGGCTAAACATCAACAAGTGTGGATTAAAGCCGAATATTTTGTTAGATAAAAACATGTTGCGAATTTTTATTACTTCCGTCTTTTTTCATAAAATTTTGACTTTTGGATTGTGTACTGAGACGATTAGGCTACAGAGACAGGGACTGATCGCCGCGGCAGCAGTGGGAGCGAGAATAAATCACTTTATTCCACTTGTTAAAGGTTATTGTAACTGCGAATAAGGGGTGGTTACGTCAAATGACAATAGCCTATAGCCTTAGTGTCATGATGAGGTTATTTGAAGGCGGTTTGATTGCGGGAGCCTAACACTGAAAGCCTGGGTCTAAAATACACGGCCCGCCACTGAATCCTACAGCCGTATCAGACCTGGATTAAGTTACTGCTAATGCTAACCAAACATGTCCCATTGCTGCTAGTTCACATTTACAGACTCAACTGGAGAACAACGAGGTGGCTTTTATTGTGAAGCGGTCACAGGAAACACAATGTATTTGCACCGAGGACAACGCTGACAGCAGAAATCATCAAAAATGCGTCTAAAAAAACAAAAAGAGTGACTGTTGGCTCTCCATGGAACATGGTTGGACATCCCTACTAGGTGACTGGATTTAAATTTAACAGCAACACAACATTGTAATCAATGCAACACACTGCTTTCTAGAAGGAACCAAAACAATATCCCTTACCAGTAACAGCATGGGCCTTCTCCATGTTGTGAGGCCTACGATGCCAGACAGAATGACCTGGAAACACACGGAGAAAAATTATTTTCATGTGGTGCAACACTGTGTGAAAAAAACACAACACAAAACTATACAAACAGATACAAACAAATGCACATATCTAGCAAAATGTAATACAAAAATCCAGGGAGTTTAGTCCACCACTGTGGATCCAGATCAGAGAAGAGTCTGACCCAGAGGAGCGACCACAGGCTCCTCTGAGTGATGGGACGGCTACTAAATGTCGTGACCACGGCTTGGAGGTAGGAAGGAGCAGATACCTTCACTGCCCTGTAGGCCAGCACCAGAGTTTTGAACTGGATGAAGCTGCAACAGTGTAGTGAACAGAGAAGAGGAGTGGTGTGAGAAAAACTTGATAAGGTTGCCCTATAGGGCAAGCGAGTAGCTGGATTTACTAGCCCGACATTGCATTTTACTTGCCCTGGGCAATCAATAAATCTTTATTGTTGAGCTCTGCGTAAGGTGAACATCATATAACCTCTACGCTGAAGATGCAAAATCAACCAGTGATTCCGCTGGTAATGCTCTGCCGTGGTGGCAACGTTGTTGTATTACAACTACATTTCTGTCCATAGTCCCTTTGGTTATCGGTCTCCTTGATTAAGCTAATAATAATAATAATAATAATAATAATAATAATAATAATAATAATAATAATAATTGGTATCACTCCTGAAAAAAAAAAAACAGCCGATCTTTATTTGCCCATGCACTAATTTCCCATTAGTGACCCACCTATGACCCACATGGGTAGCCCACATGGGGAGCCCATGTGGGACCTACTTAGTTAACAAATTGGGCTCCATATAAGATGCCCATTTTGGGCCCATACCCACTTGGTACCCAGGTACCCCCAGCATAACCCATGTGGGGCCCACATAACCATGTTGGCTGGGATCATATAAACTCTACACTGAAGATGCAAAATCAACCAGTGATTCGGCTGGTAATGCCCTGCAGTGGTGGAAAAAACAACAACAACAAAAAACATGGACAAGACATGTGACCTATGACCAGATTATCATAGTCTATAAAAATGCAGCGTAGTGACGACACAGACACTTCATACATATACTGTATAACAACCTGCCAATGCACATTCAACTCACGTTGGACCTGTTTCATATAAGTCAGCCGATCCTTAAAAGCAATACATATACATATGTACACATTTCTATAAATCATAAATCTCTGTTTGTATATCTCATTGTTACTGTTGTTGTTTCCCTTTGTGTTTTTGTAACTGACTCTTTCATTGTAAATAAGGAGTCTCCCCTCAATGATCTCTCAAGTATAAATAAAGGTTGAATGAAAAAAACTAATGCATGATGTGTTATGCTGAGCTCACAGGAACATTTTAAATGTAGGAAGTGTGTTTTTTAACATGCTGATTTTGTTGATGCAGTTACCACAGAAACGGAACCAACAAGTTTCTGTCTGGGTATGTAGTATGTATGTTGATTTATGGAGCCTTTTGCAGGCTTGTTTTCGCTTCCAAATAAGTTTGTTTTTGTTTGCTTATACAGCCTGTCTAACAGCCTATAGTCCTATACTGCTGCTGATGGCTGTTGGACTTACACATAGTTATCTATATAGTAGACTAAATACCCATCAGGTCTGCAGAAGTGTCTTGTTTTATGGGATTTCTTTTTCTTTGACAGGAACCTGTATTGCTCATGCTCCAGTGAAATACTATACATCAAACTAGCACTCCAGTAGCTCTGACAGACAGTAACATACGTGAGGAAGCATCTGACAGTCTCATGTCGTGTGTGTCCCTGACTGACTGACTGACTGACTGACTGACAGTCTTAATGGAAACCAGTCACAGTGGCTACAGCTCATAATGCCTTATAGAGCATTGTTTTTCTGTCGATTTAAAATGCTAAATATGTAAACACTTTGTACCTGTGTAGGATTAATTCACATGACTGTAAGGAGCCTGTTAGCCTGGAATAATACAGCCTACAGCCTACTGCTGTTGAACTCTGGCTATTTGTGTTACTGTGAGAAAGTTTTAGAGGCACAGTTGCCATAAAACATTGAAACATGTCGTGCACACACTGCTAGAAGCCGCCGTGGCTGTCTGACTTACCGAGGATCCAGCCCAGAAGGGACATGAGTTTCGGATGGGTGGTGAGTTGCTGAGGGACAGAGCTCCGAAGCACAGCGCCACCATAGAGCCGCCGAGCAGCAGCTGCAACAAGCCCAGCGAGAGCAGCGGCCGGCCGGGCAGCAGCAGCCGAGAGGCGCCGCCGGAGCCGCCGGTTATCCGGGAAGAGGCGGCAGATAAACCGCGGGGTCGGTTTCGGAAAGACGGCTCAGAGAGCTGCGGACCTCCGAGAACCGGACAGCAAGACCCCGGCAGCACCACCGGGAGCGACATCTGAGGCTCGACGACGGGGGAAAAACCCCACAGAGTCTGGTTCTCCACAGACAGAAGCGTTTGTTTGTTTGTTTTCACGGGTTGTAGGAGGGTGGGTCCTCGCGGAGCTGCGTGGGGCTGCTCCGTGCTGCTGCCATGATGGTGTCTGGTTTAAAATAACACCAGCTCGCTGAGCTGAGCCGAGCCGAGCCGAGCAGCAGCAGAGCTTGTTGGGATTGACTTTCACATATTTTGGCAGCGGGGTGAGAGGAGTCAGGTCGGGGGGAGGGGCACGTGGAGGGGCAGCGAGGCGCCATGTGTGACATGTAAACAGCACGAGGACAGCACGTCTACTTGAGGTCTTCAAAATATACCATACTGAGACAAATGGACACTTGAGACATTACATAGCATATAACACACATGTATTATAAATGCAGTGTTTCACATTTGTTTACCATGCAAGGAGCAATGAGGGGGTCATTCTGGATCAGGCCCGTGCTTAATTGTGAAGGACACATGGGCTTGAATTGAAAAAAAGGCACCTAACCCCCCCCCACACCAGGGGTCGGCAACCTTTAGTATCAAAAGAGCCATTTTAGACAACAACAAAAAAATCTGTCGTAATATTAGAATAAAGTCATAACTTTACGAGAAAAAAAGGCGTAATATTACGAGAATAAAGTCATGACTTTACAAGAAAAAAGTTGTAATATTACGAGAATAAAGTCATGACTTTACAAGAAAAAAGTTGTAATATTACGAGAATAAAGTCATAATTTTACAAGAAAAAGTCGTAATATTACGAGAATAAAGTCATAATTTTAAGAGAAAAAAAGTCGTAATATTACAAGAATAAAGTCATAACTTTACGAGAAAAAAAGACGTAAAATTACTACTTTATAATATTATGACTTTATTCTCATAATACGTACCATAGACCTACAACAATGAGAAATGAAAATGTAAACAAAAAAACAGTCCACAGGGAGCCACTGGAGAGGGGCTAAAGACCCGCATGTGGCTCCGGAGCCGCAGGTTGCTGACCCCTGCCCCACACCCTATTTATTCCTTCCTCACATACTGTAATTGTAAATGAGTGCAATGTTTTATATCATTGATGTGATTAAATATTCAATATATTTGATTTTACAATAACATTAACAACAATATTCAATTAAAGCTGTGTCAAAACCAGTGAGCGGTTCTGAAAAGTGAAGCCGATGCTGAAGTGCCTTAAGCTTGCAGTCTTTCTAACGACCAGCAAAGGGGGACTCCTCTGGTTGCTAAAAGAAGTCTGATTGTATAGAAGTCTATCAGAAAATGACCCTGCTTCTCACTTTTTATTTGATTTATTATCTTAGTAAACATTGTAAACATGAGTTTATGGTCTCAATCGCTAGTTTCAAGTCTTCTTCAATACAGCACGATGTTCATTTATTAAATTATGGTCCCATTTAGAGTCAAATAGACCATAAAGCAGGGGATGCTTTAGGGCGTGGCTACCTTGTGATTGACAGGTCA
The DNA here is from genome assembly GCF_015220745.1 of Sebastes umbrosus. NCBI lineage: Eukaryota > Metazoa > Chordata > Actinopteri > Perciformes > Sebastidae > Sebastes > Sebastes umbrosus. The sequence continues at coordinate 9,014,571 of NC_051276.1, forward strand.
CCACCACAGCGCTGTCCAGTCTAGAAGTTGTCCGTGTTTTCGTCTTACAACTTTAACCCCTTCACAGTGTGTTTTAAGTTCAAAACTATCCTGTTCACTGTTTGGTTGCACTTAGCTCCACCCTCTCATGTATCTTCTGGGGTTGTGTCTAGAAGATAAACCCCAAAATGAGAAAACATGGGGAAACTCTCGCAAGACTTGCCACCCAACGATCTATCCCAACTGTAACCACTTGAAGTCAACCCCCACCCCCTAAGTCAACTTGGGGGGTGGGGGTTACTTTCTAGACACGACCCAGTTCTGGCTGCAAAAAAACAAGATGGTGATGGTCAAAATGCCAAGAGGAGTCGCCCCCGATGGCTATTGGAAAGAATGCAAGTTTAAGGCACTTCTACATTGGTTTCACTTTTCAAAACCTGACGTTGCCGCCTGATTACAATGTCCCACTGGTACCCCCACCAACACGGCCCCTTTTTTAATGACACAGTGCTGTTGCTTGATCTGAAAACACTTACGTCTTATAGGTCACTGAATGAGGAAGAGACAGAAACGTTTTTAGCAAACAAGTCCTTCAAAGTAAATGAGAACATAGGTCATTTGTCAGTGCCCTCCAAAATACAAAAAAATATTCATATGAGCGTTTCATGATCTGCCACGTCTGTGGTTAAGGTTTGGTTAAGTTTAGTCACTAAAAACTACAGCGCACACACACCTGTGTTTATATATCGGGAAATTACATATTGTTGGGCTGATGGTGGCCGGTTTGAAAGTTTTGACATATCGCCCAACATTAGGTTCCTTGATGAAGTATTTTATATAGTAGTTTGAGAAAACATCATTCCCATTGAAAAAGAATGAAAAGGTTGAAATGAACTCCACCATGAACTCAACACAATCCACCATGTTGATATATTGTAGCTATGTATAACCTTCACACGTCGTTGGTCCTGGTCCGTACCAGCATCAGTGATAAATCTTAAATAATGCGTTGAAGCTCATGTGACAACAGTGTTCACATGGCCGTGTCCTAAGAGGCTCATACCGACCATTTACCCGCTTTCACTATATATCTCTGCTGACAACCTTCACCTTAAACAAGGCATGCTGTGGACGTTTGTTGCTTGAAGCTGTTCATATGCAAATTTCGTCTTTTCATATTTTACTTATTGTCTTTCTTGGCTCAGAGTTTTCATGTGACACGTGATAACAGATTCTTACCAATTGCTATCACAAGATAGTCCTTCCACACTTAGTTCACATGATGACACCTGAGGCATTTCCTTTTACGGATGAAGTCTGTGATGGTGGTGCAGCAAAAAACAATACTTGGTGGATTGTTTTTTTTTTTTATTATTGATGGTTATGTCATATACAAAACATATACATGGTAATAAACTAGCAATATACAAGATACATAACATACTGTTACATTAAATTTGTATGAAAGTGTAATCATGCAAGACAAATAACAGAATTATATGTTCACATACAAAGCTTACAATTTGTACATTTCACCCCACATGGGTGACACATATGTATTTTTCAAATAGCTCCAGGCAGCACCGCAGCAAGTATCCCGATGATATAAAACAAATTTGATCGACAGATTGATTCACATAAAACAGACGTGTTGGAAGCTAGTATTGGAAATGATGGATCTTTGTGGGAATTCGTTGTACTTGGTTCATCTTCTTCATAGGCTTCAAGTTGAACTCTTTACTCAAAGGATTGGTTCCACTTATCAACGAAAAACATTCTCACTTAAGCCAAAATGATACTTTCCGCATCCACAAGTAGCCTACGCGAGGTGCCGTGTGCCGTAACTTTCGTCATCAGAAGGTGTACGCGTAGGTTCTGTGCAGACGCCCGCGTACCTCCAATTTGCTGTGACTGCACAGACTCTGGATAATCCACACAATACATTGTCAATAGTTTTCAGGACTATTTCTTTGGTAGTAAGTAGTTGAGAACTGTGAGAAGAGACATTTCTGTGGATTTTTTTATTGACATGTATTACAGAAATGTCTTACATAATATATGCATGAAGAGCTACCAGTAAGGGGAAGTGAGAAAATATGTACTGTTCTTATGAATCTATATTCAGTTCTCTAACCTGGAGGCTGCGGTATCCTTACATTGTCCTTCTCTTTTCAAGTTAAAATACCAGTGTGTAACAATTAATTCCCCTCAATTGTAGATATCTACATTGTCCTTTTTAGATATCTAAAATAACATTTTGACTAGTCAGAATGACCTTGTAGATATCTCAAACTGGAGTTAGGGATAGTCAAAATGTAATTACAGATATCTTGAATTAGAGTTTTGACCAGGCGAAATGACGTTGCAGATATCTGTAATTATGTCTGCAGTAACAGCCAGTGGGAGGCGGAAGCTATTCAAACATACTATGGCGCTGGACTGCAGCCGATTCGGATAGGTGCTCGGCAATCTCAGAACCCATTGCTCTAATGACGATTTAGCCTGTGGGGCAACGGACAATACTTCTGGGGTTCCGGTGTAGCCAACGGATATCACCGGTCATTGTTTACAGTCCGATTAGCAACTCGAGTCGTGAGAATGGAGTTAAAGTTGAGAGATGACGTCTTCGACCGGATCGTTTCACAAGTAGCATGTTTACATGCTAATTTTAAGCTCTGACATCTGAGCTTATTTAAAGCTAAATCATTGTCAGACAATAGCCTTTGTATTCAGAATCTGTTTATAGATATTAGGTCTTGCCTTCTGTGTAGGAGTCCCCAGAAGAAGGTGTGGTCCTTGAGGCCATTGGCTTTCATTGCGGCCCAGCTCCTCGGCCTCTCGGCTGCCCAGCGCTGTGAACTGTCTGCAGCCGTCCTCCTCACTTGAGGTCTCTCCGCTGATCTCCATCGTCATCACCAGGCCATCCATCTCTTTGGTTCCCTCTGAAATATTTGGTTAATGAAGGTAAGAGCGTGGCCAATGCAAAAAGGTTTTACGCCTACACACAGTGTTAGTTTGGAATCAAAGTGTTATGAACAAATTGATTGCACTTGCTTACCTCCTCCTAATCCTGTTTCTATCAATGCTGTTTTCAGCTTTTTTATTTTTTTAGTTGACCCTCAAATCAGGTCGACCTGCTCTGAGCCACAAAGCAAAGAGAGAAAAAAAATGTCAACTGATTTGACAGAAGTGGAGTACATTTAGGTGGATAAACCAGCCAGAAAGCAGGACTGTTGAGGTTCAAACACAATGAGTAAGGGGAATAAACACCAGAGGAAAGGATAGGGTTGGAGTTTTTGAAATCCATCTTAATGCAATATAATCACATCCCACGTGTATGCTGAAAGATTTATTGTTTGCTGTAATCATTCTTCTCCATCCTGAGAGTGAAGCAATGCTTTCATGGATTGACTGTAATGGGCAGGGGTCAGCAACATTTATTATCAAAAGAGCCATTTTAGGCAAAAATAAAAATAAAAATCTGTCTGGAGCCGCAAAACATTGGAGCATTGTGATGAAGGTAACACAGTTTATAGTCTAAGTGTATAGTATATAAGTCCAATGCAGTGAGGGCCAAAGAGCAAATGTACGATGGAATATCAGGGCCAGATTGAGGGAAAAAAGATCAGAGATTTACAGAATTAAGTCATAACTTCACGAGAAAAAAAGTCGTAATATAACGAGAGTAAAGTCATAACTTTACGAGAAAAAAAGAAAATAACACGTAAAATTACTACTTTATAATATTATGACTTCATACCATAATATTACGAGTTTTTTCTCGTAATATTACGACTTTATTCTCGAAATCTCATATTTATTTTTTTTCCTCAATGTGGCCCTAATACTCCGTTGTACCATAGACCTACAACAATGATAAATAAAAATGAAAATGTAAACAAAAAACAGTTATTCGTTTCCATTTTTTAAAATCCACAGGGAGCCACTGGAGAGGAGCTGTAGAGCCGCATGTGGCTCCGGAGCCGCAGGTTGCTGACCCCTGGTAATGGGGGCAGAATCCACAGCGTTTTAGAGTTCATCTGAAGCTAATATGAGGCTTCAGGTGTACGAGTTAGACTAATCAATTATGAAATCCCTGTTTGTGAAAATGATCACAGAACATACACTACACGTGGTTAAGACTTTTTTGTTTTATTTGGTGTTTTAAGGTGAGAACATGGAAAAACTCAGCAGACACAGTCCAATCATTCTTCTCATTCTTCTCATTCTCTCCGTCTCATTTGTAATAGAACCCTCTGCCGTGACACATTACAGTATACTCTATGAGTTCGATGCCAGTCCATTGTCAGGGACGTCACTCATTAGCACTTGGATTTTGACGGTAAGCACTTTGTAGCTCATGTGTGGAGGTGAGCTGAGATATACAATCAAGCATATTTGAAACATGTGCGACACCATTCATTCACACTGATGGTGGAGACCAGGCCAAATACGACTGACTGCCTCCACCACAGACACCAAGACCAGGGCAGAGCGCACACGCCCCATCACATAGAAAATGTGGCTTCAGAACTAAACTCCTCGATCACAGGTTTCCTTCTGGGTGTATACATTTGTAAATTTGTTTTGCTCAACTCTGTGGACGACTGATAGAAGACGACAATGATTCAGCCAGCTCGTTAAAGATTTAGATTTTGCTGTTCTCCGTGTCTGGTAGTGGTTTGTGTAGGGAAATGTCTGCTGGCATACAGGAAGTCACGTGTTTAATTTAGTTTCTTTTAAAGCATTTGTTTGGAATAATAAAAGAAGATGTGTCTCAATTCAGAGCCTTCCCCCTTGGAAGGACACAGCCCAAAAAGGAGTCCTTCAGACAAGGCTGGATTGCCACTAAGGGGGGGGGGCTCTACGCTAGGGGCCCTGAAAGCTTACTATGTCAACTTGTTTCATCTCATTTGAAATTGGATTGAGAATATGCACCACATAATCAAATGACATGATGAGGGCCTTCAATTGGGTCCTGCTTTATTGATCTTGAGGTCTTGAAGAGCAGCCCGTTCTCACCCGCAACTCGTCAAATACCGACGCTTGACGCTTCCTTCACCAGATTTCACAATGGCGGCGGCAGCTTTACAAACTTTCTCATTTTACAGCTGAACCGTGCACTACAAGATGATTCTGAGAACATTTGAGGCGAGAAATAGGCATTAACGTAATATTGATTCATATTTGATCAGCTCTGCCTAGTTTGAACGTTTGGTCGGAGTTTGGTCGCTCTCATAGACAGAAGATGGACAGCAGACCTCAGATCAGCTCTGATTGGATGTTTTCCTCCGATTTGTGAAATCTTGCAGATGCCGTTAGGAGCACCGGAGGACACCGGAGGACACAGAGGCACATGATTTTTTTCAGGTTAGCTGTTTCATGTACTACTGTCATGATATAACGACCGTTTTATAAAAATAACTTTTTTTAATCATATTTGCTCTAATCTCGCCTACTTCAGTTTTAAGTATGTAAATTACATAACAAAAGCAAGGTAAAATGAGTCAACCTTGACTTGGTTTCACACAGGACACAAACAGCAGTCAGCTGGGTGAAAGTCCTGTGTTGGTTTGACCCAACCACTTCAGCAGACTTTTTTGCTGGCTAATAATGATGCTCATGTTACCTTACTTTCTTTAAGTAATTTACATTCTTAACTAACGCAGCATACGTAAATTACGTAACACAGTACTTATTTTACGTAACAAATGTACTTATTTCAACCCAAACCACAATCTTTTCTAATCCTAACCAAGTACTTTTGAAAAACTAAAGTTGATTTTGAAAAGACACTGTATGCAGTGTCTCTGTACGCTCTGTACGAGCGGAAACTGCACGTTTCCTGTGAAGACACTATGCATGTAACGGGTGGAAACTGACACGCCGTCCCTGACACGTCCAGAATGGATGCTAAAGGGGTACCTAGAGCGTCATAGTGTGAAGCGTACGGCCCCTGACCAAGCATCTGTATTTGACGAGTTGGGAGTGAGAATGTGTCGTGAAGAGGAGTTCTGTGTAAAAATCTAGGCACAACGCCTCATAGCCCCCTATATCAAGTTCATCCAGCCATAGGCTACCTTCAGAGGACTGATCCCGCTCCTCTTATTGCAGTCTTCATACGAAGTGGGACACAGCTTTGAAAAGATAAGGCTGGTGTTATTCTATATTCTTCTTATTGTCACATAAAGACCAAAATCAACACTGCTTTAGTCCATCTCTCAATACTTTCTGGTTCCTACTGAAGACATATTTTTATTGTTTAAAAAGGCTCACAAATATATAGTTTGTTGTCGTATAGTGCATTTGTCTGGGACTATTTTCAGCAGCGGAATAGTTTGTGTTCTCGTCTAGTCTCTCATCGTTTTTGGACAACAATGCAGCTCTATGGCACAGAGGAATAAGATATATCAGGTGTTGGATACAATACTTGTTAGTAGATACATTCTTTGCTGGTTTTGGGTCTGCACATGGGATTTATTGACGATAAGAAAAATATAGAATATCACCAACTTCATCATTTAACGGGGTTGCTAGCATATAGGCAGTGATAGCCACCATGGCTGAACAGACAGAAGAGGGAGACCACCTGCAGAAACTTCATCAACAACAACAACATTCCAAGGCAAAAGACATCACACTATACTGGCCACACAGTTTTAAGACTGGCAAATCCTTTTTTTGGCTGAGAGGTACAGTGCAAGAGAACAGCACAGCAATGAAATGCTGAGCACCAAAGACGGCGACAATAAGAAAAAAGGAAATGTTAAGGCCCAGTCACACCAGAAAGGGGCACAGGAAAAAACTCATTGCACGTCCTAAGTAGAATAGGTGGTGCTAGAGCTATAGCAGCTTGGTACCAGCTTGGTGACACTTGGTTACTCTTCACTGGACTAGTTAACAAACAACTGTAGCTGGCGAGCTTTCTCATGGATGTATTAAGATCCTTGCCTCTTGTGGAGCGGTTTATACTCTGACAGAGGAGGTTATATATAAAAGTGCAACACAGTTAATAATCTATGATAGCTTCTTTTATTTTGGACTCTCTGGCTCTCCATTCCTTCAAAGGTCAGCCCTGTCAAGACAATATACTATCGGTGAATAACCCGTGTTAAAGTTCACCAAAACTGAACTTGCAAAATATTCACCACGCGAGCTTGTCCACCAATTTTGCAGATTCCATTGAAATGAATTGCTGTTGCCTGTGAGTGACTGGGCCTTTACCAATTACAACTTTGACCAACTCTAATTATCTCAATTTTAAAGTTTCAAACTGGTTTTAAACTGATATTGTTCTCGATTTGGATTCTAGAGATCAGACCGTGTTGGCTCTTTCTTACACATGGCAGATAGGACTGGCTGCAGGGTATGTACTGTATTTTTGTGGGTATGTTATTCGTCACCGGTGGTGACAGCAGACAGTACAGTGTGTGGGGACAGCATTGAGATTTTGGTGTCACTGGTTCCCTGGTTTCCCTTTAAGCTTGACAGCAGCAGAGGTTTTAATACGGCTGGGTGGCTGAGGGGCGGAGGAAAGACAACCCGAACCTCATGGGACTAAGAAAGTAAAAGGCACTTCAAAAAATTGTAACAAATTCCAGTGTTACTAGATAGACTATATATAGATAATATATATATATATATATATATACTGTATGTATACACAGGCATTGTCATATACGAAGGAATGCAAAGACAGAGTATAAACACTTGACTTTAAATACATATACACACATATATACGTTGTATGTAATAATATATACGTAACATTTTGTTGATCGTAGCTGGCAATAATAGGAGCTTAAAAAAGAAGGGGATAGATGTGATAAAGCGCATTGTGGTTTTTAGGTTTGTTGAGGTTTTCGTGAGGGCAAAACTCGTGGCAATAAGCTTCAGTTGCTGTGCACAAACTGAAGAGTTGCATAGGCAAGAAAACAAGTGGTTCCTAATCACTCAGTTTTGACCATTAAAAGTGTGTTCCTATCCCTCCTCCCTCCCCCCCTCCCCCAATATCAAAGAAGCGAGAGTCAGTTCAAGGTCAGCAGCTTACTTGTGCAGGGCATGATGGAATGGTATGTGTGTAAATAGACTGCATATGCAGTGCATGTGTAACATGTATGTCCAGGAAGCCACAGCTGCTGTGTGCTGACCCTACAGTTGGGTGTCCTGGTACTGGAAGGAGTTGGCGGAGTAGTATCCCGGCGCTGCCTCCCCCTTTGGCTCCTCTTCGCTGGGGTAGAAGGGACGTCCCTCCTTGGAGGACGGAGGAGTCTGGGTTTCAGTACGGGAGCTGGAGCTGGAGCTGGAAGGACACAGAAAATACAAGCTGTACTGAGTCCTGCCACGCTTCCAAGTTTAATTTGTGCTTCACTAGCCTTGGCAACATTATGCATTTACTAGGGCTGTCAAAGTTAACATGAAAATAACGAGTTAACGCAAATATGTTTTACCACCATTAATTTCTTTGACGCATTAACGCAACTGTGTGAAATAATTCAGATCGCATCCAAGGACTACACATATGAACTGCTTTCGAGAGCCATCACCGTATCGAAGATACACAACTTGTATGAAGACCAGAAAGCAAAAGACTATTGGACTCCACTCAGAAAATCACAGTTACCTCGGGCTGATAGCGCATGATTTTTTCGGTCGCATGCATCGACTGTTATGAAGACAGAGGAGAGGCATTTTGCTGAAGCGTGCGCCGAGCACTTTATACAAGTAGCAAAACAGTGGAACATTGAACTAGGGCTGTACCGAATAGGTTGAAGCTTCATTCATGACGTTAACATTAAAAGCATTATCATAAATAACTTACAGTAACATTGCGGGCAAAGTCCTCATGTATTCTCTCTCTCACACACGCGCCGCTCAATCCATCTCTGTAGCGTTCATTTTCTCAGTCCAAAAGTCACAATGTATTAAAAAAGATTGATGTAATCATTTTCCAAAATTTACAACATGTTTTATCTAATGGAATATTCTGCTTCAATCCATATTTGTTGGCGTTTATCCTTTCAAAAACAACATTTTCACTGCGGTCAAAAAACACAAAAGGAAGGCACGCACCTGTATTAACGGGGCGGTCTAGCGGCCATCTAACAGCACCAGAAAGTACATTTACATAACCATAATAACACAAAATCCAATTTTTTAGGGTGATGACATCATAAAATATGATGATAGACATTCAAAGCTTCATTGGAAAACCTCAAGAGAAGCTTTGAATGTGGAAAAAAAAAATGAGTAGAGTACAGCCCTACTGATTGAACATAGTCAAGTCAGCACACTGACACACTGACAGCTGTTGTAGCCTGTTGGGCTGCAGTTTGCCATGTTATCTACAAATAAAAAATGTGTGATTAATTTGCAATAACTATTGACAATCATGCGTTTAATCGCGATTAACTATTTTAATCCATTGACAGCCCTAGTATTTACTGATTGTCAGTTTGGCAAAGTCGGTTCACCACTTTGGTCCAGAAAAAAATATCTCAACAACAGGCATGCAAACTTGTCACCTTCTCACCCATTTTCAATCCAAAATAGGTCACCTACGTGTTTCGTGCAGATCCGATGAGTTTTGAAAGTAGGGGTGGGTGGGGGGGCAGGGGGTGATTCTAGGATCAGACAACGCATTCTCATCCCAACTCGTCATATCTGACGCTTTGTCAGACCCCTCGGCGTCACTCTTTTCGGTCGCAGTTAACACATGCTTAATGTTGTGAAGTAAACAAAAACACTTGCTTAGGTTCAGGCAATAAAACCACTATAGTTAGGTTTAGGAAAAAAACAACATGGTTGGGCTTAAAAATGACTACGTTTGTACAGTGAAAATGACACTGAACATTGTGAACACGGGACACGAACGAACAGCTGATTGTAACAAGATGCACCGGACACGAACAGTGGTCTCCTGGATGAAAGCCTTGTGTTTGTTGGAGCCATCCACCTCCCCTCCCGCCCGCCTGGTGTGTCTCTTTTCGCTCTTGAAGCTACGTCACCATACTCCCGGCGCACTTTCCCTGAGCGTTTAAATCTTGACTCGAACGAGTTTACATTGTAGTTAAAGTGGCAGTAGGCAGTATATTTTTGGCATCATTGGGCAAAAATTCCATAATAACCTTTCAACATATTGTAATTCAAGTGTTCTGAGAGAAAACTAGATTTCTGCTCCTCCTCATGGCTGTTTTCAGGGTTTAGAAAATCTAGCCCGTGACGGGTGACTTTGACCAATCACAGGTCATTTCAGAGAGAGAGCGTTCCTATTGGCTGTGCTCCGGTCATGTGACCGGAACTTGGTGTTCCTTCACCAGATTTCACAATGACGGCAGCGTCAAAACTTTCTCATTTTACAGCTAAACCGTGCACTACAAGATGATTCTGAAAACATTTGAGGAGAGAAATAGGCATTAACGTAACATAATATTGATTCATATTTGATCAGCGCTGCCTAGTTTGAACGTTTGGTCGGACTTCGCGAGTGATTGACAGCCGGCTCTCATAGACGGATCAGCTCTTACTGCATGTTTTCCTCCGGTAAGTGAAATCTTACAGATGCCGTTAGGAGTACCGGAGGACACCGGAGGACACCGGAGGACACAGAGGCACATGATTTTTTTCAGGTTACCTGTTTCATGTACTACTGTCACGATATAGCGACCGTTTTATAAAAATCTCACCTACTTCAGCTTTAATGGAAAGCCCCGTGCGTCTCATACAGACACTAAAGGGCGCCTTAAGCGTCGGTTTCTGACGCCGACAGCCGTGACAAAGCGTCGGTATTTGGTGCCCTGGGAATGAGAACAGGCTGGATCAGGTGTAGGGTGTAGTTTTCGTTTCAACATTGGGGGGGGGACATATTAAGCGGGGGATCTGAGGGCAGATCAGATTTGGCTCCCCTTCCCTTGTCACATAAATATATCGCCCTTCATCTGAGTATCTCCACCCACTACTGAGGGGTACTGGGTACTGAGAATTACCTTTGCAAAGGTGCACCATATTTTTCTTGCAAGCCAATCAGAGCAGACTGGGCTTTTTTCAGGAGGGGGTCTTAGAGAGACAGGAGTGTTTCAGACAGAGGGTGAATACAGACAGACAGTATGAGAAAAATAATGTGTAAGTAACCATGCTCTAGTAGAAAACCCAAAATACAAGTATGAACCTGAAAATGAGCATGATACAGAATGTCCTCTTTAAATCTTGCAGGTAGTGATGGAAGAGTGAGGCGCAGCCACAGTGAGATAATTCCTTTTACTGTGTCAGCACGTTACATGCATACAGTCTTTTAAAAAAAAAAAAAAAACTTCCGTCTTCACTGAAAACAACTTGGTTAGGTTTAGGAAACAAAACTACTTAGTAACGTTTAGGACAAGATTGTGGTTTGGGTCAAAATAACTACGAAATTGGCTTAACTTAAGTACAGAAGTTACACGACAAATAAATAAAACGTCTCCTTGCATTACTTTCGTAGGTATAGCTACGAACGGTGTGTGAGAACAGCCTGCCTGACTGTGTGTGCAATGTGAAATCTGATGGCGGTTGCTCTCGCATGATGGAAAAAGTAAGATTACGAACTGATTGCTTTATTAAAGTGTCTGCACTGCGCTGCTCACAGAGTGTTTGATGTAAAACACACTTGTTGTTACAACCACAAACCACTGGTGTCTCTAAGTCAACCGGGACGGAAATCTTAAGGATTACAACTGTAAAGACATTGTATGTGATAATAATCTGTAGTCTTATCTAGTATTAACTTCTATGTCAGTTGATTGGCATTATTTCTCTCTCTAGAATTTCCTCGTTCCCTAACAATACCAAGCCTCTCAGGCTGCACTATCAGTGACATCTTGTAAACTGGAAGCTTAGCTGTTAACTCTTGCTAGCGTACGGCTATAAGTTTCCGAGCGGAACTTGTGTGTGGAATTCGGTTCCGCATTACGTGCGTCAATCTTTTCTTTTTTTTTGCGTTAGCGGTAAAAAAATAAACAGACTATGACGGAATATTAATAATTCAGAGACACAAACATGCTGACAAGCACACTCACAGCGGAGCTTGGAAACAGTCGTATGGCAGTAGTGAGCCTACCCGATAGGCTGTGGGCGACTGTGATCCAGCTTGGCTGTCTTCAGAGGAACAGCATAGATGTCTGGGTGCTTCTGCGCAATCTCCAACTGGAAACACAGATTAGTTGATTAAAGTCTGTTATGACTGGTATCCACAATCAGTTTACAAACTCTCACACAACTCCTGCAGTATAAACCAAGTCTCATTTATCCAGTCATATGCTCACTATAACAATACTCTCTTGGTCTGCACTTTGCTCTCCATTTGATTTCCATCAAGCCACTGTAACTAGTGCAACAAGGTATGAAAGAAATATCATGATCGGCCAAGAAAATCATGTTTAATCACCATAGTTACACATCTACAAAGTGTTAACTGTAAAAATCCTACAGAGCCGATGTACGTGCCTGACTTCTGGTGTGTGTAATACACCTCATGATACTACAGATGACCAATGGGAACACTGAGCTATGCCCACCCTGGCATTCTGCGCCTCCTGCAGTTCCAGCATCCGTTGGGCTCGGGCGAAGTGATCCATCTTCTCGAAGGCCTTGATCTTCCCCAGGAAGGACCTCAAGGACGGATCCTCCGCAGGGTTGTCCCTTACTGCTTCCTCCTGCTGCCTACAGGCTGCCACAGGCGAGTGAACTGTAGCCTCTGCCGTGCTCCCGCAGCTGCTGGGCTTGGGTGTCGCGGGTGGTTGGGGCGCTCCCTGGGGCCACGGTTTGCTGCAGGAGTTGAAGTGGTGAGCCGCAGGTAGGGGCAGCGGACCGGAGGAGGAGGCGGGTGAACGGGAGATGAGCGGCGGAGGGTCGTTGTTGCTGCTGGCGGGGCTGCTGCTGGATGGAGAGTCGTAACTTCGGCTGGAGCTGGGGGGTGGAGGGTGGTGATGACGGTGGTGATGGTGTGGGTTGGTGGAGCCTGATACGAGGACCGGATCGTCCCTCAGAGACAGTTTCACCTGAACAAGGAGGGGAAGCGTTAGAGCCAGAACAGACGATGGTAGTCACAGTTCTCGGACTTTCATAATAAACTAAACCATGTAACACAATCTAAGCAGCCAGTGTGATCAATACTGAGACAACTATCACCACCTCAGCTTTTAGGACTCTCTGGGTTTACCACAGCAGGTAGTCCCACTGAGGGCTAAAAGCTACTTTTGAAAGATTTGTCAGGCTTAATTGGGTTGTTTATCCAAAAATGTTTCCTTGATTTTGTGTTGATTTTGATTTTGACAGTAAACGAAGACGGGATTGTTTATCCCAGTAACACCTCAGGATCTCCTAGGATGACCCGGAAGACTAAACAGGGGAAAAGAACACGTGATCTGGAAAATTGGCTGAAAATGAACGAATGGATAACATTTTCATATTCTACAATTTTCAAATTCCACGAACAAGACTAGATCTAGTGGGGCATTTAGTCTAGTGGATCTATAAAATATATATAAAGTTTGGGAAAAATAAAATGTGGGATTGATCATTTAGGGTGTACACCAAAAGACCGACAGTATTTATGAAAAACCAAACTTGTCTAACAACACTGTGGATCCGACTTCAAAGCTACACTCAAAACGTTGGCTATAAGTTACCGTTTTCATTCCAACCAAAACAGCAGCTCCTCAGCAACGTTCACTGTTTCCTTTTGAATAGAGATAATAAACACTAATCGTTGATATCAGCTGCCGAGATGTGTTGTTGGAATGAAAACGTGACCACAGCTTAAACACCACTGCTATACACACAAGCCCACCACCATGTACCAATAACGGAGGGGAATTCTGGGTACCCATCTGGTCCAATGAGCTGACGGTGGAGGAGTCTGAACTGAAGTGAGAGTGGTTTCTCCATATCAGACCGTTCCTCAAAGGGAAGGGCCGTTTGTTCCTTTCGATGGAGGTAAAGAACTGCCGGGGGTGCATGTGGAGGTTAGAGTCAGAGTCATACTTACTGTTTGCTACTGAGAAATAATATCATATTTGATTAATATATAACAATGCATTTGTTTCGGTGAAATGGAAGAGTTGAGGATGGTGGACTCTAACATACTTTGTTAGACCCTACCGCAACTAAAATAGAGCTTCATTTGAAAGGCAATCATAAGAGGCAGAGTACTGTAACACGACAAACCACAACCAGCACGTTGTGTGATACAGACAGTCCCAACCAACCAGATTCAACTCAGAGGCTGAATGCTTTCTGTGCACATGTTGTCCAATTTGACTTTGATATCTTTACATAACTTTTTTGTCATATAGTTAAAGCTGTTTTTTTTGGCCACTTGGGGGCAGGGTTAGGGTTAGCTATAGCTGACATGTTATCTTAAAGAGTTGACATGGCAAATGTGTTAGCGAAGTACCTGTTTTACGGTGACCGACAAGGGCAAACGCGCTACAACGGCCCTAAACATTTCCATTAGGAGAAACGTGCTGCAGCTTCAGAAATGAGGCCAATTCAAATAACACATATGAAAAACCAAAAGAAATACAACAACGGAAACGTGCTGCAAATGAAAAAAAGGTGCTGCAGACTTTGACATGCAGCAAAGTCAAAAACACACAAACCCCAAAAAGAAATGCAACAGAAAAACGCTGCACATCCAGTCAACAAAACGGAAGTTGTCCAGGCCTCCAGGGGGAGCACTAAGTGGAACAGCTTGATTTATGAGTCGACAGAGAGAGACCAGACGAGTGTGTTTGTTTTTGAAGTGAGGAGAAAAGTAAAGAGGCGACATAAAAAGGTACGTATTCTTTTTTTTTTACATTTGGCCTTAGTCTTTTCACAATATTATAAAAGGGCAAAAGATTTACGTTGCTGAGGTTTTTATAATATTGTTAAAGACTAAGACTTTTTTTATGTTGCCTCTTAACTCCACTTTTCTTCTAGCTTCAAAAACACACACTCGTCTAGTCTCTCTCTGTCAGGTTAAAAATGTAGCTGCTAAGCGCCTAGGGGTTGTGTGTTTTTAACAGTAAAGTTACTATTAACTAAGTTTAATTAACTATCAACATGCCATTTATAAATGATGGTTATTATAAAGTGTTACCAGAAACTATTGCCTGTGTTACCAGGTAGTTTCCTTTTCTTAGTTTCTTAGTTGTAGTTCATTGTGGAATTTGTTTAGTGAACAGATGGCCGCCAACTCAAACAAAGGTCCGGCACACATACGATGTTTCAGGACACAGAAACAGCTGAATAATGACTGTACAGATGTACTGGATGTGTCCCTCACCTTGCTGTCTGGTAAGTAGACAGGTGGAGGGCTGGACCTGTTGAGGACTTCACGGCTGCTGATTTTCCTCATGCGACTCCTGATGTCTGGACTGTACCTGCGCAAGATCTATACACACACACACATACACACACACTTAGACTAGGGAGGGGGGTTGTTTTGCATACTGTTGCTCCTTTTTATCTTTTTCAGTTCAATCTTCTTTTATCCCAGAATACCAAAGCCCTGAAAGGGAAACTCGTCTTGACAGTTAGATTTTTGTTTTTCCAAAAATAAACATCTGAAAGTGACCCTTTTGAAATGTGTAGTCTAGACACTATCCATGTTTCTGATTCTTTCTGTCCCACCTCATTGTGTTTGTACAAAACATTAGATTGCACACGTGTACCTATTAACCTGATAACTCAGGTGATCCATTTTCTAAGTCTGAACTAAATTGTTTGCTCTCCTGTGTTTATGACTTAAAAACAGTTTTTTTTTGGTTGTTTTTTTTAATTTTTTCGGGGGGGGGTTGGGATCATATTTTAAAGTATTTGTTGTTGTAATACTCATTTTCGGCCACAAGAGGCTGAAGTGCACCACTACCCCATGTTCTAAATAGGAGTAAAAGCATTCATGTTTTCTTCTAGGTGACTTTTAATTTCTCCATGCACTCTAAACACAAGGAACATATACTGTGGGTCAGCAAATTATGTAAATTAAAACTCAAACTTTTCACCTACCAGCACTTTTATCCCCTCCTGTTTCACAGATGAAAAAAAAGAAGATCTGATCTAAAACTATTTAGATCTGACTTAGAAAATGGATCACCTGAATTTAGTCTTTTCTCACTTGCCTGTCAGGGCTTCTGTACTTTATTATTATTATTATGTATTATAGATTACATACAATGCATTGTAGACACAGACTTTAAAGATGGTCTCACGTCATTTTCTGGTAAACTATATACAACAGCTGTACAGAAGCTACTGATGGTTGTATTGTCTGGTCATGGCAGACTTGAGGCTGTAATCTCCTGTCTGCACTACAGATGGCAGCACCGTCCTGTGAGTGAAAGGGGGAAAACTTGGGAGAACTGAGGTCTGCATCAGGCTGTGTCTTTATCAGTTTATATGACCGACATCTTCAACAAATACATATCATCATATAGTACTAATTAGCTAAGACAGTCAAGTAGCGCTTGAGATAAAAAAAAAAGTAGAAATAAAATGTGAAAATGACGATCAAAGCATGAAATTTGTTGATGAAATTGAAATGCAAAAGAGTAATTTGAACAGGGACAGCGAGCGAGACGGTCTGATCTCAGCTGAGCAGCTGATCCACAGTCTTGAGGCCCTTTAGTGTTCAGCCGGGGCGATGGGATGGCTGATAAGCAGTGGTGGGAAGTAACCGAGTCCAGTTACTAAAGCACTGTATTTAAGTCAGTGCTCAACTTGAATCCCGGATGCTAACAACCACAAATCAAGCCTGACATCTTGGTGCCTAAAAAAAGTGAATCCGACAGCTGCAGCTGATTCAATCCTCACTAAGACCAAGAAAGTGGATCACACCACTCCACTTCTCAGGCATTTGCACTGACCTCCTGTGTGTCAAAGAAGTGATTTTAAAGACTGTTGGTTTACAAAGAACCGAATGGTCTGACGAGCTGCTCTGTCTCATGGTCGACACTAAACACAAACAGCGTTCAAACTGCTCTGACTCTCAGTACTTTTAAATCGCTAAATAATAAAAGTTAAAAAGATGAACTGATTTTATTACACAATAGTTGTATGGAAGCTTGAAGGTTTGTGTGTGTGTGTGTGTGTGTGTGTGTGTGTGTGACTCTGACCTCCTCGGCTGTGACGGGTTCGGACGAGCGGCTGATGGCGGAGATGTGCATCATCTCCGCATCGGGCTCGTTGTCGGTGTAGGCCCCGCCCTCGTCGGCGGTGTCGTCGAGGTCGGAGGTCAGCCGGCTGTCCAAGCTGAGGTAGTCGGCGGACATGGCGGACAGGAAGGACAGACGCTCCACGTCCTGGCAGTCCAGATCACTCTCTACTCCCTCCAGCTAGAAGAGACACATGATGGATCTTGGGTGTACAGGAAGGAAGGATGGACAGACGGATAGCACAAGAACAAGAGAGAAGAAAGAAAGACAAACAGAGCCGAGCTGTAGAGCACTACTGGCAGGAAGTAGGAAGACACACACAGTGAGCATGCTCAGAGCGCACACACAGGTGGCTGCTATGAAGGTGACAGGAAGATAGAAGGGTACTCAGTCCACTACAGACTAAGGAGACTACCCAGCTACAACTAATGCAGTCTAACACTGTGATAAATCCTTCCTCTAATGTCCAGCTTGTGTTGATTCAGCTGTATTGTCATTTAGGAGGATGTAGCTTGTGCTGATGTTGAACTGTGTTCAACACCTCATTGGCATAAATGGTAGACAGGGCAACTATGCATGAGTGATCAGACAGAATATTTAAAGTTAAACCTACAGTATGAGTTAAACAATATATGTGGATGCAAAAGTGTAAAGGTTAATACCCAAACATCTGTTGTAAATGTCCACTAGAGCTACAGTATGTCCGTTCAACTGTGACCTTCTATACTGATCATAGTTGTGCGTGAAGGACGGGGATCACTTTAAAGGAATACTTCACTCCCAAATTGATCATTTGCATGTCAGTTACTCGCCCTGTGTTACCTTGAATTCTTGAAGAAAACATTGTTTTTCTCGCAGCATGCCTCCGCGGTGAACCGAGAATCAAACTAGATTACCGCCTCATGGTTGTACGCCTCCTCCAACCAGTCAAGTTGCAGTTTACAACCATGTCTGTCCAAAATGTCATCAATTCGTCATTTATCCTGTTAGATATTTCTGTGAAATTGTCATATGAGTTATGGGCAAAAACGTGTTTTGTGAGGTGACAGTGACCTTTGACCACCAAATATAATCAGTTCATCCTTGAGTCTAAGCGGATATTTGTGCCAAATTTGAAGAAATTAGAGAATGGGACGTACGGAAAACCGAAAACATAAATAGTAATAGTGATAAATAGGAAGGTTTTAGTGAAGATGCATGTGTTTGGGAAGTAGTGAGCATACGACTGGATAAATGGCAAGTAAAAAAACTGATGTTTTTAAATAGTTTTGCTGTTGTTAAACGTCGCCCCCGTTCACTAACCTGACCCGCCAGATGGTTTGTTACACAGAGCCATCTGAAAAGCCGTCATTGGAAACTGTTTGGAAAAGGACAAGCTCTGAAATGAAATATTTGGCAGGTGATTGGATGCATCATCTGTCAATCAAACTCCAGTTGGGAAAAATATTTTTTTCCATTGCTCCTCTTTCAATGAGGAAATACTCTCCAGTTCTGATAGAACTGATGCTATAGCAGCATCTACGCTAACCTCTTCTGGAGCTGCCATTGTAATCTAGAACGAACAGTCGCCTCTCTGTATCGTCGCGTCACACACACCTAAACCATGGCCGTATAGCTGCAGTAGCTCCTAACAGGATGCTGATTGGTCTGGTCACTGGCTGGCCGGACACAAACGTATTACTTAAAGCCTGACCAGATGGATTTTTGTGTGATATGTGATCCTGCAATTCTCTCGTGATCTCGTGACATCACGAGAATCCAGCTGCGCGAGGTCACCCATTTACTTCAGTTGATCAAGACTTTTCTCCGTTTTTGGATTCTCCGTTCACCGTGGAGGCGTGCAGCGAGAGAAACAAAGTTCTTTCAAGAATTCAAGGTAACACGGGGCGAGTAACTGATATGCAAGTGATATATACAAAGGATTGGTTTGAGATCTGACTGTTCATGTTGCGAAACTGGTGGCACTGTGATTTTAGCGATGAAGCTGGTGAGTAAGATAAAACATTTGATTCTGTTCGAGTACACTGATGTTGTTTTCCAGCTCAGAAAAGTATTAAGGGGTGAATTACCAAGTGAAAAATGTGCAGTGAGTCAGTTCATGCTACTAGCTTCATAAATAAAACAAAACTCCTGCTATGATTTTAATTTAAAATTATATGACTTTCTGTTTGTTTGTTTGTTTTTTTGTATTGTTTTTAAATCTGTTTTCCATTCCAGTAAGGCTGAGAAGTTAAAGTCTGCATACTTGTACAATCGACTGACTCCATGTGTAGAATTAGAAAACAACTTTGGAGCTCCAGGAGTGGTAAAAAAAAAAAAGACACTATGATGGACTGAGACTGTCTAATGTGTGTGTGTGTGTGTGTGTGTGTGTGTGTGTGTGTGTGTGTGTGCGTGCGTGTGCGTGTGTTTACCTTGCCGTCAGAAACCCACACAGCCTGCATCTGCTGCTCTCTGATAGAGTCTTTGACGCTGCCGTACCAGGCGTCATTGGCTGAGTTCAGATCAACGGTGGCTGGATGAGAAAACCATCCAAACTCAGCATACACACTCAAATAACAGCAAAAACACAGCTACAGCGCTACTACTACTACTACTACTACTACTACTACTACTGTGTATTACACCTGACTGAATTGTCTTGCACGTGTGTTTTTTACTGTACCAGTGAATAAGTGAGAGCAGGTCTTCCTCAGTTTGACGGCCTGTTCGTAGAGTTTGCGGGCGCTGCGGTTGGAGTTGGGGACGATCCTCTGTCTCATGGCCTTGATGCCGTGCTTGTTGTCTGGGTTGAAGAAGATGACAATGGGGTACCACTGGGTGTAGTTCAGGGTGTCCACTGCCTTGGGTGTCACATCCAGCAGGGCGTGCTTGTCCTGTGTGGCGTGAGGAACGGGGGGGGGGGACATAAGGTAAAGGTTGTCTCACCAGGCAAGCTGTGGATCAGCTCAGAGTATATCCTCCTCTGGCTTATATGTTCCTAACATATAAGCCAGAGGAGGATAGGCACGGATTTTATATTGACCGTCGCCCTATATGGTTCTAGTTAGCACCTTTATTTGATGTCCTCTGATTTTATGATCTCAACGAGACTTCCTCAGTAAAAGTGTTTTACTAACTAACTGTTAACCTAAACCATTAATGAAACGGTTGGATGAATGAAAGGTGTTCAGGGGTTGGTTATGGTATGATGCAGGTAGTTGGTTGAGAAAATCCTTTAAATCTACCATTTCAGGGATAAAAATTGATAAACTTTAATAGGTCTTTCCTAAAATAAATGTATTGGACATGTTTTAGACTGAAATTGTGTGCGTGCATGTGTGTGTGTGCTTGAGTGGGCACCTGCTCGATGATTTGTCGGATGGTGTTCAGGCGAACCACTCCTGAGGACTTCTCCGATCCGGCGTCTTTCGGCTCGGTTTCTAACATAAATAGGAAGGTTATTTAGAAGCAGTAATAGGACATCTATTCACTTGGGAAGGAAGACTTTCTCTCACACAAACACATGGTCAGAAAGAGGCTGGTAGAGACTCACTGGCAATAACAAACAGGTCAGGCATCTCAGACGCCAGTTTCTCATTGGCAGCATCGGCGATGGGGCCGAACAGCACCACGGGACGCCGGAAACCAGCTGCAACGACACGCTGTCAGTTACAACGCCGTTCACGGTTTATAACACTTACATCATTTACACACTGTCGGGCCCACCTTCTCGGAGCACCACTCGTTCGTACGCTGGGAAGCGGGTGGCCAGTGTCTGACCGCTCAGGTTTTCCCTGCTCTTCCTCAGGTCCTTCCTCTTCAGAGAACGATTGCCTCGCAACCGCCAGAAGTCCGCTCGATCGCCCGCAACGGCTTTATGAGAGCTCTGGACACTGGCCATCTGCTCCGCTCTGACAGGGACGACAAAATACAACTGTCACTAATCCATTCATTATCCACATACACGTTCATAAATGACATTCATTTTCATTTACATTCGTAAATCCAGTTCTGAAGCTTTGCGGTGCAAAGATTGTACATGCAATAGAAACTGATTTCCTCTCGCCCAAGGTCAGGATGGATGGATACATTGTGACTGTACTTTATGTCCGCTGCCTCTGTCTTTTATTGTGGGAGAACTTTGTGTCATCTCCTTTAGATAAATGCTATAGAAATAACCTATACTTCATTAGCTATTAATTGAACACACTCTGGGCATTTTAAAGTCCACATTCATTTCCCCAGTGTGACTGTGTGGTATAATCAAAAGACACAAGACTCATACTAAAGCATACAAACTGGGACATGTGTTGTCTCATGCCAGTGATTTACTCAGCCTCTGGGCTCCGGACCTGTAATTACAGCAACCCTCTCGGGATAATTAGTGTAATGTTACTGGGGTGCAGCAGTGCTGTGCATCCTTCTTCCTAATTTCGTGCCATTGAAAGTAGGCTTGTTAATGAGAGAGATTCAGAGGACACTGTTCACAGTATATTGCACACATATTATAGTATTTTATAATGATTAAGGTTCTTCCTCTATAGTTATATTTAGGACCTGAACACTGTAATAGTGACCTTCTATTCTATATGGTTTACTGCTATTTAAAGTGTGTAAGATCTGGCCAGAATTTTAGTTTAAAACATTAAAAAAATGAACATTATAAACAGAATGTGAAGAGGTTACAGTGTTGACGTTATGTCAAAGACGTCTATGTATTGTGTTGCAGAGATATCTACTGAAATGAGGATTCTAACCAGCTAGCCCCGGCCCGTCCTGTCTTGTAATACAACTTGTTCCTCTGAGAGGTGATAGTGAGTCACTGTAGCTTCCAGTCTATTTGATGATGTCGGCTGTAATAGGGTCTATAGCTCTTGGTCTCTGTGAGGCTATACAGTTTGAAACTGGTGATGATGGTATGTTTAATAAAGTCGGTGTCATTGAAGTCTCGACTTGATAAATCATGCAGGCGATCGCTGCATAAAGTGGTCAGACTGCCGGTTTGAATTTGTTGTACGAAGCCCCCACCCAGTTCCGCCATTAGAGAGAGCTGGTTTCAGATGCAATTAAATGATGTGAAAAGCACTCTCTTTGAATCATACTGAGGCCTTCAGCCCCTCTGGAGGACACTGATGGCCCTTACCCTACCTGCTCTTGTTGGGGATGATGCCCTTCTCCAGCAGCTGCTTGTCCTTTCCAACACGGATTGCCAGCCAGTTGCCAAGCTTGCCGTCGTAGAGGGTGTCCACCACCTTGAAGATGTCCCCCCGGCTGAAGGCCAGGCTCTGAGGAGTCTCTTTCTCGTACTCAAAGTGGGTCCGGATGAAGAAGGAGTCTCCACGCCCCGACACCAAGATATCATTATAGACTAGACAAACCAAAAAATAGTGAGGGATAAAGAGAAGGGAGCGTTAAAAAGAGTTCGAATGAGGCTCAGACAAAGTGATGACTGCTAGTAACTTGAGGTTCTCAGACGTTCTCCAAGTTCAAGTGACGTCTGCTGGTCTATTTTGACCATTAGACCCTTGTGATGAATTTGGATATAAAGTTTTGAAGTATTAATTACACTGTTGGGACTGCTCTATAGAGACAGCAAATCCTTAAGGTGTCAGATGTATACTTATTTTCCCAACAGACACTTTAATTAAAATTATTAAAAATATGAGGGTCTAATAATGTTATTACATTTCAGCCAGAGGACCATTTATAGTCAATGATAAGGCTCCGCTCTCTGAGGGAGCTCTCAATGAATCCGAGCAGTGATGCGGATTCTGCTGAGAGAGCTAATCCCCCCAAATAAACACACATGAATATTAAATCGGAGTTAAATCAACAACCAGAAATACCAAAAAAGGACGAGGTTGGGGTGGTGGAGGGAGCGATAACTACAGCGATAAGTGTGATAATGTTGCGTTGTAAAACGGTGTGATTATGATTGGATGTTACCTGCCACATAGCTGTGAATGAGCCACTCGTGGCATTTCATTAAAGGGGACCTATCATGTGCTTGTCACTCGCAAGCCAATCAGAGCAGACTGGACTTTTTCGGGAGAAAATCAAAAAAGTACAAACCTGAAAATGAGCAAAATATGTTCTCTTTAAAGGTTCTCTGTGTTTTGTTTTTTTACCTCTTGTAGCGCTGTGGAGCTGTGAGCGGATCCGTGTTTGGTTTATCTCGTGCACAAGGACGCACGAGGACGCACATGCATGCCATGCGCACATGGGTGATGTGATAGACACTCCTGCCAATAGTTTCACACTATTTCACTGCTCTACAGGGGGCAGTAACACATCAACATATGCTGCAATGTGCCAATAAAGGAAGAGAAGAGGAAGACTGCAAATTACTTGTGATCCATCATGTCTGAAATTCCACATTTGGGCTCCGTGATGACAACTGAGCAATTTCCATTTGCAGAATAATTCCCATTGGAAAGCTAAAAAGAACTAGTAAGTGGACCTTTGAGCTTGGACTATTTCCTTCCATGTACTGTTCTCTCCAAAGGTCAAGAATGAACTTCCATGCACAAAATTACAGTCTTGTTTGCACAATCAAACCAAAATGCGCATATTTGTCTGACTGTTGCATGGAAATAAACTATACAGCCTGCTCCGGGCTCCTGCGAGGCTTCCTGATTTGATATGTGTGGTCCGACAAAAGCGCTGACCCAAAAGGACCAACAGAGGCAACAGTCATACTGACAACAATCCACTGCTGCCGAGGCCGGCTGGCTGCACACGAGGCTTCATACACACTGTGGACTCAGCTGCAGCATATATTCAGTCTACTTGAATCTCACACACAAACACACACTGATAGAATATATAAAACAAAGGGTTCCCCTTGCGTAACCTTCTTCTGGTTGAGTACACCTCCAAATTATAAACATATTATGCAGTGTTTCTTCTAGGTTGACTGCTTTGGCCCGGCGGAGGGCGGGGGTGGGGGCTGTTTGTGTTAATTATATTGTGCACTAACATTATACTACACCGAATTTCGTTCTCAAATTGAGCACAACCTGAAAATGAGAATGATATATCCCTTTTAAAGTATTTTAGTTGCTACTAGAACATGTTTACATGCTTTAATGTTCAAAAAACACATTACTTTCTGTCTGAATGGCGGCACGGTGGTGCAGTGGTTAGCACTGTCGCCTCACAGCAAGAGGGTCGCAGGTTCAAATACGGATTGGGGCCCTTCTGTGTTGAGTTTGCATGTTCTCACCGTTGTTAGCGTGGGTTTTCCCCGGTTTCCTCCTACAGTCCAATGACTTGCAGGTTAGTCTGTCTGAATATACCTGTATTCACCCTCTGTCTGAAACACTCCGTTTTAGTGCCTGTCTCTTTAAGCCACCCTCCCCTGATTGGCTTAATATTGGGTATATTCTATTGAACCTGCATGTGACATAGGAAGGGGAGCCAAATCTGATTGGCTTGTTGAATCACGTGTTTTCTGATTTAGACAGCCCACAAAGAAACTGACTGGGTTGTCTTATTTAACAGTTTGTGGGTTGGAAGGCGCTCCGGATACCCAGATGTATGTGCACAAGCACTGAAAAAGTGAGTTTTTCATGATATGTCCCCTTTAAAGTTTCTTTAAATATTTATCTGTCACTTTTCTAAATCCACATGAACCAATCTGCATAAATTAGATCCACCGCACAGCACTCGCTTGTTACTCCCGTTATGTCCTTCTTCCAAAACAGTGGTGAAGAACACCAGGAACAAATGCCATTAGTTGAGTTTTCATTAAAACCAAACTATGACTGGTGTGTTAACTGCATGCCAAATTAATCAGAGCACACAAGGGCAAATTGCCTCCTAAGTTACCATATGACCAGTTGCTGAAAAGCAATGCAACATTTAAAAGGCTATTATTTAAACGGAGTGCGGCGCAGTGCTCACTCCACATAAAACATCACTACATTACTATCCTGACCCGCCAGACGGTTTGTTACACAGAACCATCTGAGAAGCCGTCACTGGAAACTATTTGGGAAAGGGCAGGCACTTTCAAAAAATACTTTGCAGGTTTGGATGAACCACCTGTCAATCAAACTCTTGCCGAAGTCAGTCGGGAGAAGAGCGAAAACATCTTTTCCGTTGAGAAAAGCCTTCAGTGCCGTTCTTTGCTCTTCTTTCAATGAGGAAATACTTTCCATTTCTGATAGAACTGTTGCTATGGCAGCAGCTACTGTACGCTAACCTCTTTAGGAGCCGCCACCGCCCATAGCTGCCAGTAGCTTCGCACAGGATGCTGAGTGGTCTGTGATCTGGCTTTAAGTTTGAACTAACGAAGATCTATTTTGCAGAATAAACACATACATTTGTTGTGCTGTACTTGTGAGGACCTTTTATGGATTGTCCTGAAATGTAACTCTAACCTGAAAATCCTCCAAAAAGTCCTTCCTATCCAAAATGAACCTTGCAGTCGCCACCGTGACCTCATCTCCTCCACTGCCATTTGTTTTATTTATGTTGAGGATCTGCCAACTCTCTCTGATGATGACGTAAATGTCCTCTCAACAGTGCTGCACTTTGAAGAGTTTCAGTTTTCATGTCATGTCAGTGCTCTGCTTCACTTTGTGATGTGTGTTTTTGCTTCATAAATAAATTCCTCCCAATAAAAAGGCCAAAGCCCCCTTTTCTTTTTCAGAGCCACAAGCTCAGGGGGCCAATGTGCTGATTACATAACACAGTTGGAGGCATGTGCCCATGTGTGTCACGGTTGGCTGAACCAAAACTAGCCTGATCTGGTCTAAAAGCCTTGGGGGACCAAGCTGGTATCTCCATCATTAAATGGAAACATCAGAGAGAGAGAGAGAGAGAGACTATGGTCCTGTGGTGGGAGTGTGACAGCTGGCAGAGCATTGTGGGGAAAGTACACTGTGTTCTGGGATATTCCACAAGTCACTGACAAGCCTCCAACTGAGTCAGTTAGAACGGCTCCGAATAACACCTTCCATCATTTCTAGCATTTCTAGTAAAAAAAACTACCCTACTATAACTGTACTGTCTCTGTCTGTGGCTCTCAGCTTCAAGCCCACTGGTCCTACTGGAGATAAACATCTTTAAAAAACAATAAAAAGGCTCAGTTATTTCCTAAAACAGCTGGTCACTGTAGTTTTATCAAACGTTACTCGCATTTGATGCTCTAGTGAGTATTTGGGGCAGCAGGACGGTGTATGTGATACCAAGTCAAAATAAACTACAGTGTGTGTGTGTGTTCATGGGGATGTATCGTATATAGTGAGTATATATAAATAAGTTTGTCCTGAGGGTGATACTAGAGAAAAACTATAAGGACTTGGGAGCATGAATGTGCTCAGTAAACTTTATGGCAATCCAATAAAATGATTAAATTATGATATGTTGTTAGTAATTTGGACATTTTGGTCCAAAGAGGTAAAAGAAGAACGTTTCTAGGGGGCTGAAAATAATAATAATAATAATAAGAAGGGGTCCTCTTCTGAGGATCATGAACATGCTCGTTAAATGTCATGATAATCTGCCTTACAGACTGTAATATATACAGTATATATATAGTTATAAAGTTATATAATATAGTTTTAATGTGAGAAATGTAAGTCAGACTATGCTTCTGTGGAGGGAACGTTTTACCGTCAGGTTTGCTCTGTGCCAGGATGGTGACCACTTCCCCTTTAGGAATCTCCAACAGGAAGAGCACTGCTTCCTCTCTCACAACACCTTGGAAATCCACATTGTTCACCTTCAACACACAAACAAATGGCACAATAATTAGGACTGATTGCTATTCAGAGAATAACACTCATATTTTTTCCTGTAAGCTCACATTCACATTGCAATTTGAACTATGTCGTCTCTGAGTTTATTGTTTTTTTATGAAATGGAAATAAACTGTGTCTGGACCAGGTACCTTTAGGATTTGATCTCCGATGCGCAGGCCCTCTTCCTCAGCAGGACTGCCCTCTTGGACACTGGCAATGAATATGCCAACATCATTTCCTCCTGCGAGCCTCAGCCCGACACTGTCTCCCTTCTGGAAATTCACCATCACCGTGTTTGGCCTGCGGGAGGGAACGTACATGCTGTCATTAATGATATGGGTTTACTAACACAAGAGTGCAAAGCAAATGTGCACATTTTCCATACAAATCTGGCTCTTGCAAAATGTCAGTCCTCAGTCCTGACAATTGTGCAACTATAACACATAAAGTTGGCAGTTTGCAGGTCAGGTTGGGGTGGTTGATTAACACATATTTTTGCGGGTTGGGCAGTGCGGATTGGGAGGGGGGTTGCAATGTAAGATGTGGCCAGAATATTATTTTAAAACATTCAAAAGATGAACTAACATTATCAGCAGAATGTGAAGAGGTTACAGTGTTGACGTTATGTCAAAGACGTCCATGTATCGTGTTGCAGAGATATTTGCTGAAATGAGCATTCTAACCAGCTAGCCCTACGGCCCGTCCTGTCTTGTAATACCACTTCTTCCTCTGAGAGGCGATAGTGAGTAACTGTAGCGTCCAGTCTGTCCTCAGTTCAGCATGAGAGGACCAAGATGTACAGCTGCCCCGAGGGCTTGTTAATCACGTTAAAGGTACAGGGTCTGTGTACGTTTTTTTATTGGATTAAATCCAAAGTGTCAGAAATGAGAAAATGACTCGTATTTTTGTTTTCGTCCTCCGAGACCTTCTTCAGTTAGCAATTAGTAATTGTACTTTGAATACCTCTCTGGCAATTATTACAGTACACACTGTATAGAGAGCAGGGTGAACACAGCTGCTGCTGCTGATAACAGTAATGATTTGACCTTTACACTCTGGATCTGTGGTGAAAGTGACATTGTTATATACACATATATAGGTCCAGACTCAAGCCATATCATCACTGTTTCACATGTATTCAGTGCCCAGAGACATGAGGTTCATTCCTCCATTCATTCACACAATTAGTATGAGTTGGGGTGGATTTATGTACTGATTATGTGAAGGCCATAATTAATACGGGCCTCACATCTGTTCTCATATATATATTTTCACATCATTACGAATAAAATACAATTGGGGGAAAACAACACAGTAGGCTTAAAAAGTAAAAGTATGGAGAACTGTGAGTAGAGAAAACTCACCCATATATTTTTTCATCTTCTGGACTTGGTCGGAGGAGAATCTTGGGCGTGGTTGTTACAGCAACTGTAGATAACAAAAAAAAAGAATCAGGGAGAGTGTTGTTAATATCGTCTATGCTTACAACTGTTATGTCAGTAAAAGTAAATGTACAGTGAAGCTTTGGAAATGACCAATTGGTTCAAAGCATGCCCTTTGCTGGAGAAAACTAATGATGCAGAATGGACAGACGCAGCTGATATGACATACCAAACTTTTTATATCTATTTATTTACAGCTCCAAATATTGATATTTTTTTCAATCTAAAAAATGACAATACATTCAAAGATGCACTAATCAATACTTACAATAAAAAAGTGCACCAGCTGCTTGCGGTGGGGTACCAGCGCTATGAACGTTTTCTAGCATGTAGGGCAGCCTATATGGCGCTGCATCATGTTTTGTCCATTTTAAGGCCACCCAAGAGGGCGCTTCATCCCGTCTTTGTCTACTGGAAGAGCACTCTAGGGGGGCACATTATCATGTTTTCTACATTTAAGGGCACCCAAGAGGGCACTTTACCATATTGGAAGTGCATCCCAGAGGGCACTACATGGGGGCTGTAGCCATGTTTTCATTCAATTGCCAAGTGAATTTTAAGTGAACTTTTGAAATGTTGCAGAAAAGAAATGCACATTTCCATCAACCAGTTTGTAGTGAATAAACTCGGCTACAGCGTAGTTTGGTCAGAAGTTGGCGATATAGGCTACATGTGGCTGTAATCCGGCAGTACAGTAGAAGAAGAACTAGTTGCAAACCGGAAACTAAACAAGACGCACACAGCAAAAACAGCTGATCAGTAATGTGAGTTAAATGTTCGCTATGTCAGAACTTATTCGGCAAAGGCGTTTCCTTATCACGTTTAGCACATCAACTCTTTTTTTCAACAAAGGCAAAAAATACCTCAAATGAGGGTAAGAACTTTTTTGCCTTTTTCTTCCATACAGCTTTTCTAATGCAATATTTAAAATGTGCATATAAATACGTGGATGGAAACACGGCTAGTGAACAATACATGTGCAGCAAACAGCAGACAGACACAGTAAAGACGAGCTGGTGAACATCGTGGAGCATTTAGCAGCTACAAAGAGACAGATATTTCCCTTGGGAGTTGGTGGAGACCAAACCAGAGCTAAAAGCAAAGGGAATATTGGACAGTCAGTTGAACACAAACACCACTCCAAATAAATGCTACTTCTGCGACTGAGTTAATGTGAGTACTGTGAGGACTGTGAGGACGCTGCCACGGCAGACTGAGTTGGACAGTGTTGTGAGTGGTAACCTGGAGGCTCCTCGATGTGCGGTGTGTCTTTGTTAGGCTCAGCTGAGGCCTGGGGGTCTTCAGGTACTCTGAATGGGGAGGCCATGGCTGACATCTTGGGTGTCCTCATGGGTTCTTCCCTGTTTCACACACGAATAGGAACACACACAGACAAGATGAGAGGTTTTAAAGGGACTACAACGTATAACAGCAACTGATTAAAGAGTATGCTAAAATAGCTCATGTAGTGTAGGAGGTGGACAAGATTACAGTAAGACCTCAAGGCAATAGGAACTAATGGGACACCTAATTAGACAACTACAATTAGTGCTCATTGAAGCCTTTTGATGTCTTTTGGGGAAAGTTAAATTTGAAACTCAAGTCAATCAAGACACATCTAACTCAAGTCTTAAGTCAATATCCCATTCCTTTGCACATCAAAGTTAGGTCACAAGTCTACATAACCACACTGGAAGTCAGTTGTTTCAGGTGTTGAGACTTGTATTTTCTTGATTTCAACTCATCCATCCTACCTGGGGTTGTCTCTTTCATTAGAAGAGTGGGAGGACAGGTCAGACTGGCGGGACCTCCTCTCCTCTGGGGGAGAATAGGAATGGTATGACTCCATCTCTGATATGTCTGACAGACAGACAGACAAACAGACAGACAGACGGACATCTCAGTTAGACACACAGACTGTGTAACACCACCACCACCACCATCACCACCATCATCATCACCATCACCATCACCATCACCACCACCATCACCAACACCAGCAGCAGTAGAAAACGGAAGCCCCGTCTGTCAGAATTATGAGGACAAACTCTGGGGGCCACGGCTCAGTACTCAGGATAAAAGCAGCTATTAGTCCAACACACCATATTCATAGTCCGGAAATAATCAGAACAGCATTTTTTGTTCAGATTTGTGTAAAAACACCCAAAGTTTTTTAGATTATTTTCCTACCTTCCAAGCATCCATTGTTTTCCATATTTCGTATCAGTAAACTTTGAAGATCAGCTTCCATATTGTGTGTATATTCAGTATAGGATAATTAGCAAGTTCCAGTTCTGATCCTGGTCAGTTTGGTGACACCTGTGTTACTGGTGATGTGTATTTTAATAATACAGGGTTGTTTGAAATAAAGACCATGATGGGCAGCAAACAAGTCCTGAAGAACAGTGTTGGGCTTTGAGGTGACTTCGGTCTAGTGGCCCTAGTCGGAATTGCAGGTCACATGACGCCCAATGCCCCCAACTAGTCCAACAAAAATCAATAAGTGTCAATGTGCTGTATCAGCATTTTTTGTGCAATTCATGAAAGCAGGGCGTCAGCCTATTCAGGACTCCAATGCTCATGCTATATGGACCCAAATATGCAGAAGCATGAGGGAAATCTTAATTCTTTTTAACTCTCTGAAACTGACATAATGCCATTGAGTCCTCACATCCAGAAAAGTGGTGAAAGAAGGACGGATGGGTGCAAATACACTGAACACTATTGAAAAACTGCAAAAATGGGGTTTGATATAATGTATGTCTTTAAGATTATAACTTTAAAGAGCTACAGTAGGACATGTTCAGACACTAAAGAAGTGCTTTCTAAGGATCCATGAGGCCCCAGTGCCAGTATAAGAGGGCAGCTCCGGGCCTCATGGGAGTATCTATACTGCTTTATAACCCAGAAACAAGCTGATGGAAAGTGCTTACACACAGTCCTGCTCTCCACAGAGAGCTCCCTGGCTTTCATTCAGTTCCTGTGATTTATTTTCTTTTTTTTTTTTTTCATTTGAAGTGAACATGGGTGGCAGAGTCTTTGATTTGGCTGCTTTTATCCGTCAGAATGTGGCACTCAGCACACACACCGCTCTGAAGAGAGGGAGAGAGGCTGACGATGGTACACACCAAGAAACCAGAAACAGAGGAAATATTTGAGAGCTCAGGTGCGAGACGACAAGCGACGGAACCACATAAATAGAGAGCAAATAAAGAAAGTGGCGATAAAACAACACGCCATGATAAAAACCAGCAGACAAAAAAAGCAGATCTTTTTTTTAGAGGCCGTGTTTCACGAGGTACAATCTAGTACTGGACGTGTTAATTAGTTTGATTAGGGTTAGAGACATTCTGCATGCAGGGCTGTAAGCGGAAGTGATGGAGTTTGAAAAGTGAGAATGAAACATGGAAATGGAAAAGAGAGAGAGAAACGATGTAAGACAGAGGATGAGAGAGACAGACAGAAAAAAAAGGGAATTTTGACAATAATGTGTCAAACCTGATATGGCCAAGTGTCACCAACTTCCATCATTCAGAGTTATATAGCAACACAAATTTGCACAGTGTGTTGATGATCACAAAGAACCAATCAATATTGAGTCTGCCCTATAGAGGCGGGTCATAAGGATGGCGATATGGGCCGGTCTATCTATCTGTGGGTCCATCAAACACTCACACACAGATTGGATATTCCTGTCTGCGTCTGTTTTGCCCCTTTTTGTAGTCGTTTTGTGTCTCTCTATAGTCATTTTGAGTCTCTTTGTAGTTCCTTTGTGTCTTTTTGTAGTTGTCTTATGTCTATTTTGGTCATTTTGAGTCTCTTTGTAGTTCCTTTGTGTCTCTTTGCAGTCATTTTGTGTCTCTTTGTTGTTGTTTTGCCCCTTTTCATAGTCGTAGTGAGTCTCTTTGCAGCTGTTTTGGTCTCTTTGTAGTCTTTTTATGTCTCTTTTTAGTCGTTTTATAATTTTTCGTGGTCATTTCATTTTTGAGTCTCTTTGTATGACATTTTGTAGGTGAAGGCAAGGGGGGGGTTGTGGGGGGGCTCTGACACTTTGGGCCCCTGGGCCTGTGCCTGGTATGCCCGTTCAGTAATCCATCCATATCTAAGGCTTAAAAGCTTAGACTCTAAGCCATTCATGTCCATTTTACACAGATTCACTACTCAGTGACTGCTTGGACAAAGCTTTACTAGTTAGTCAGCGTTGTAATAAGTGGCAGAGGTGCAGAGGTGTATTTTCCAGGTGAACACACACTCTTCATTTCCTGCTGGAGCCAGCACACATCCTGACCCCAACTGCCAACATACAGTACACACGCACACAGTCAGAATCGGTCACTTAACACCGATCAAAATATATCCACTTTTTTACATAATCTGTGCTAAACAGGACTTTTTCACAGTTAAAATATTTTATTTTGTACCAGTGTTGAATCCAATGTCATCGCAAATGCAGCACAAATGAAAGCAGCTGCAATGATTTCTGTCCAGGGTGCTGACGTAGTGTCAGGTTAGCCAGTCTATGTAACTGTTGAATGAAGAAATAGCACACATGAAAAGTTGGACTCCTAAGCAATAAAATGCACCTTGTTTACTTCAACACACACTTTTTTTTTTTTTACAACTACAGTCTTACTTGGTCTCGTTTGATCAGAAGCATATAGCGGCTAATCCTAGCTAATGTTAGCAGCAAACTATTACTGAGGCAGTTCACTGACTTGATGATTTCTCCATTTGTGCTATTGGTAGTGAATTCGTCTTTCCGTAGAGTTGTAAATTACAAGCAAGCATACAATTCAACAAATATTGAGGATAATATTTCTATAATAAAATGCATATTTAATTGGGTTTAAATTAATCTGTCAGAGGCTTTGAACAGTTCTTCCAAGGAAATACTACTGGACAACTTCTGGAAACCGCTTAGAAACTTCTTAAAAACTTCAATACGTGCTGTGTTTAATATGAGCTGTGTCTCAGAACATTATACCTAGTTTCCCTGTACTGTAGCTAGATCCCAATGATAAAGTTCTTTCTGTTAAACTTCCTGGGAATTGTTCATATTAAAAATGTTAATTTAAAATCCAACAGCGTTTGGAAAAAGGAGAGCAACTACCTTAGGACTGTTTTATATGTGGTATAGGTGAGAATACGCGTGCCTGTTTTGACCCTTATTTGTTCGTAGCATTAGGTGTACACTACTTCCAAATAGCAAATCTGCAACGCTAAACACGAACAAACCCAGCCAGCAGCTCAGTCTGCGTAGACTATCTCCAGGCTCCAGGTTTGGGCCATCAATGAAGTAAAGTGGCCCCTGTCAGTGCAGTGAGATGTGTCAGCGTGGTATGACAATGTTTGTGTGAGGTGGAAATGCGGCGAGAGACAACAGGGAGAGCGACGAGAGTTCAGATATACCACCTGGACAGACAACGGCGAGTTGCTACACTGTTAGGACAAATCATTAATTATGTTATCACACGGAAAATTCAAATTCAACAAACATCTTACCCACTCATGAGCCACGCTTTGTCATGCAACATTCTGTATTCACAAAAATAAATCATCACCCTTTGTCTGCAACATCATGATTCAAAATTTCAGATGATATAAAAAATAAAGCACAATTCATCTGAAGACAGCTTTACTGACTTCTTCCACTGGCATTATTCAACTTCTATACTTAATGAATCACACAATTCGAAGTGCATTGTGATTAAAATGTGTTTATTTATTCAGGAAAAATGAATCATGTATTATTAAAAAGTTAAAAAGATTTTTAGAGCAGTATAAAGAGAAGTGCAAAAAGGTGTGAAAGCTTTACAACTTAGTCAGGTTGCGTCAGAGCCGTTTTACAGCTTAAAGAAAGGCAACAGAGTGTTACACATGCTGTGTCTTGGGTGGTCCTTCATCTAAAAGTATGACATATTATCTGGAAGAGAAAACACAGACAGAGATTGCACTTTTGAGCGATTACAGGGATCGCTTCTGCTTGTCAAGATGAGCACTTTCAAATCAATACGATCAGTTCAGTTCCTAAGAACCTTCAGCCCACAGTGAGGTCCTGATTAAATCCTGACCTGCTGGTGACCTCTCTCCTTTTAGAGTCACACACAGGAGCTGAGCAGCTGCAGGCAGAAACTCAAGACTGCTTCGTTTCAGATGGTATTTTTAGCTGCTTTGAATGCCTGATATTTTCAACCTTTGTATGTGTGTGTATGTAAACATGATTGGAACTGAATGTCTCTTGTAAAAACTGTTGAAATAATGCCAATGGACACTTTGTTTTAATTATAAATCCTTCCATTCGTTAAAATGTGCTTTCTATATGGAGGCTGAAGTGTGTCACGAGGAATAATTATTACCTTTTTCATTGGTTCATTAAAATTCATTAAGAATGTCATTAAAACATTTCATTTGTGTTTCAACGATGTAATAAAAAAAATAATAAAGTAATACATATTTTAATCTTCTATTTCTATTTCATTATTTTGCCTTCATGCATTTATTTATTAATACATTAATTAGTTAGCAATAGTCTTCAGGGAAATTCTTCCAGAAGCTGAGTGCATTTTCTTTTTTCTTAATTTCTTTTTTCAATGAGTTCTTGACTTATAGACCCTTTTAGTGTCGACGTAATGATGACGTCACGGTGTTAGCTGGAGGCAAAACAAAGTAAAGACTGGAGGCAAACACGAATCACCTCAGAGTAGAAGGCTAAAGTTACACATCAAAAAATGTCCTCTTGCTGTGTTGTTGGGTGCCAGAATTGAAGGAGTATGGCTCGAACTTGAAATTGTGTCACATACCTTTGAGATGACAAAACTCTAATTCAAGGCTCTAGCGAGCTACAATATCGGCGAAGCGATTCAGAGACGGAGAGAAAACCATCTCAGCCGTCACAGCTGCTGCACCGCAGTGGTGAGCTCACACTAAACTATTAGAGAGATGGTGAGAAAATGTTGCCAATAGTTTAACATTCTGCTAACCGTAGCTGTGAGCCTTTGGCTGCGGTTAGCAGAAGCTAAACCATTTGCAACATTTTCTCACCATCTCTGAAACGCTTTGCCGATATTGTACGACTCTTTTTGACTGACTTTTTTTGGATTGCTTTGCAGTGTATGCAGCCGTTGCCAACTTTTTTTCCGCAGGAGAGTTAAAGGCATCCAAAGATTTATACACCCTCAGTTTCTCTTTACTATGCAGGCTGGGTTTCTCTATCAGGTGTATGAATGTCTGGCCATTGAGTCAGCGCGTAGGGTCGGCCAATCTGACCACATGGGTTAATGTTCACTTTCTCAAGTAACTCTTGCGGTACCGGAGGGTGAGTCACTGTACATATTCAGAGAAACTTATATTTTCTTCAGCCGTTGTTGAAAAATACAAGCCAACAAATCCTGCTAGCCAGCGTTAACTAACGTGTTCAGAGAATTATTCTGCCTCCTCCTACAAAGATACGTCATCATGTTCACTAACAGAAAAGGGGTCTATAGTAGGACAGGAAGCAATTGGTCCAAATCAATAACACTCGACACCATTTAACATCGGGACTCTCCAGAGTTTCTGCTTTTTTCCACAGCTTTTTATTTCCTTCTGTACAACCTATTGTACCGATTATGATGACATTTTATTTGCCGACAATAGTACCAGGAACTGTCAAATCAGCATATTGGAGTGTTTTAATATCGTGGGCCGGTGCAGTGATGATAATCTTCCGTTTAACATTAGAGAAACTAAAGAGATGATCACAGACTTCAGCACTGGGGAAAGTAGGAAACTACCTTTTGAAATTGCCAGGAAGCCAATTGAGAAAGAGTTTACAATTCTTGGCACTATAATCTCTACAAATCTTAAATCGATCGATTTTAAAAGTTGGCTCATCAGAGATTTGATTTTTTTTTTAAGTTTAAAAGGGAAGGCTATGGTCCAGTTTTGCACAGTAGTTATGGACGGTGTGCTAACATCCGCATCAATCTCAGTTTAGTTGCCTGACAACTGCTGAAAAGAATGCATTATTAAAAAAAAATGTTTGAGGCTGCATCTAAAATGACTTCCATGCCACTCCCACGTCTCTCTCTCTTTAAAAAGGCTCTGATCATTGATAGAGATTATTCCTACCCAGCGGCTCCCCTCTGTGAAGGAATGCCCAGAGGGAGAAGGTTTTAAATCTAAGCTTCAAAAGAAGAACATTCACTGAAGCTTTTTTGACTCTCGGATGGTAAACCGTTGTTGTTTTTAGCCCAAATGTCATTGAGTTTATTTCCATGATGGTTTTCATAGAACGTTGTGTTGAATGTTGTTGAACAAATATATATATATATGTATATATATATATATATATATCCTGCTGTTCATAGGACATATATTCAATGATGAACTCAGTTCATTAATTGTGAATTACTGTCCAGCATAACTTAAGTGCTTATGTTATTAATCATTATGTGAACTGTCTCAATTAAAGAAAAACAAACTTCTGTTATTATTCTGATGGCACACTTCAACCTCCACAGCTTAGAGCAAATCTGACTAGCTCCATTTCTTTTGTCCTCTGATATTTAAAAACCTGATACAATTTAGCACAGCATGTCAACCCTTTAAACTGAATGACCGACTCTTACTCTAATCTCAGCCTTAAATCAGTGACCTTTAAGCTGAGACTTCCTCCTGACCTGGATCTACACCAACTCCCAGAGTCAGGCTTTACAGTTAGGTTGTCTGCTAAGATCAACTTGCAACAGTCACATGTGATACATATGAGGTCATTTGAGGGAACATTTCTGACGCCTCTGTAGATATGTGTTTATGTAAATAGTATAAGGATAATGAGAATGATTTGATGTAACAACGTGTTCAGACCTGCGGGAGACTCTGTAGGCCTTATCGTGGGGTGCTGCTGTAGGCAGGACTGCTGTGTACAAACATCCCTGTGGTTTAACACTAACCCTGTTGGTCAGGCCATGCGTTCAGTGACTCACCGTCATTATCAGAGTCAGAGTCCGCGAGGGGGGGGATGCGGACCAGGATCTGACGGCGGTCCCTCTGGACCACCAGCTGCAGCTTCCCCCTCGACTTCTCTATCAGCTTCCCAGCATCATGCAGAGATAGGTTCTCTGTCACCGTCCCATTGATCTGCACACACACACACACACAGTACAGAAGGTCAGAGGTTGCTTTGTAAACCTGGTGAACTTTTAACTTCACATTAGAGGCTGTGCATCTGTATACATACAGTATGTTGTATTTTTATAATCTTGGTGTCAATTTTATGTTTGATTTTACTACCGCGATTAGTTGGCGTAATCTGCGACACTGATGTCAATACAGCCGGTTTTTGGGTTGTCCGTCTTTACCCATTCTTGTGAACGGGATGTTTCAGGAACGCCTGGGAGTTTCTTCAAATTTGGCACAAACATCCACTTGGACTCAAGGATGGACGGATTTTGGTGGTCAACGGTCACTGGGACCTCACAAAACACATTTTTTGGTAATAACTAAAGAATTCACTGTCTGTCCAAAATGTCATCACTTCATCATTTTATCCTGTTAGACATTTCTGAGAAATTGTCATAATTAGCACAGGAATTCTTGAGTTATGGCCAAAAATGTGTTTTGGGAGGTCACAGAGACCTTTAAACACCAAAATCTAATCAGTTCATCCTTGAGTCGAAGCGGACGTTTTGTGTCAGATGTAAAACAATTCCCTCCTGGCGTTCCTGAGATATCGCGTTGGGCCGGACTGACGGACAACCCGAAAACATAATGCCTCCAGCCGCAGCTGTTCCGTAGGCATAAAAATAGAGAAGCGAATGAACTTAACAACATGAATGGATGTGTGACTGTGCTGTGAATTAACATGTGTGCACCTTGAGAATGATGTCTCCCTCCTGCAGGTTCCCGTCCATGGCAGCCAGACCTGTGCTGGTCATCTGTTTGATGAAGATCTGACTCCCCAGGCGTAGACCATACTCTACAAAAAACATAAAACACATCACAGTTACTGCAAGCCCCCCTGCTGGAACTCACTCAAGATATTTTAGATGGGAAATTCTTGATAAAATAGGAGGTGAATGCAGTTCTGTTCAGCAGAGGATTTGGATGCCTAGATGTTATTCCATTTTCCCTGTTAAAGACAGGGTGGGCAAACTTTAGAAACTAGGAAGAGTAAACCAGCCCAGTGTTGCCAACTCTTTTCCGATGAAAGTAGCTAGCAGCACAAGCTCCAAAAGTCCCTAAAAACTAGACAGAAAGTCGCCAAGTCGGCAACACTGACAGCCTGTCGCAACAGGCCTCCCTCCAAAGACACTCCCCCAAAATTATCATTATGAACATAAACATATCATATGGAACGTTAACGATGAATATGGCTATTTTTCTCAAAGCTGTCAAGCTCGCAGCTTGTGGAAGACTGCGGTGATGTTCAATGGGTGCACAGTCAGAGTGTACGCAGGAAGACTGGTAACCCGTCCAATCGTTACATTCAGGCCAAATGAAATGATTGGACGGGTTTATTACAGTCCTGTGACAGATACTTTTGTGGGAGCATTTGATTTATTGATTGCTGTTGGGATGTAATGAGAATTTCAACAAATATAACAAAAAATGTTTCTACAATCTTTACCAACCCCTGTGAAGCTAACTAGTTATAATGTAGCAGTTAGTTTTGACTTTACTTCAGACTTAACTTCAAATCAAAGTTAAATTTGTCCGGTGCAACAGGCTGCTGTCGTATCAAATCAGATACCCAGAGTATCTCTTTAAGTTACATTAACAAATGACAAGACAATGTTAGTGTGCGTAGTGAAGGGGATAGAAACAAATCTGAATCTGACGTGTAAGAGAGAGAGAGAGAGATAGCTGCATAACAGTGAAATAAAAATGTGTTATAATCGAGGAAACCCTGCTGGTGATGGTGAGGAAGAAGAAATAAATGTGGCCAATGCCGCTTCTGACAAATAACATTGTACCCGCACTTAAATTAGACCAAACTCTGCAGTGTGGAACTTTTTACGTATTCAAAAAAATAATATGAGCTTCGATGAGAAATAATCGAAACCCCAAAAATGCGTCACGGCGCAGCGCAGCAGGCTGACATGTTCTTCTGTCTGTCTCCATCTCCCCGTTTCAGTGCCGCTGTCACACTACTGTACACACACGCACCTCTACACACAACAAACAGTGATGTCCGTTTGAGAACAACTAATAATAAATAATGTTAAATATGGATAATGTTGTTGGATTATTCCTTATTTCATGAGCTATTTGGGGATTTATTCATGTCCCGCCCCATGGCGCTAGCTGATTAGTTACACATCGCAAGTAATAGACTCTCAACACGACTGAAGACACAGACTGGAGCTGCTCTGGTGAGCGCGCGGAGCTGTCACTCGGTCCGCTATTTGGTGATGCCCGCTCCACGCTGAAGTTGCAAAAACAACTAGTAATTCCACCGGTAACGCCAGTTACTGCCGTGGCAGCAAATAATAACATCACAGGAGAAAAGTTGTAGTTACTGGATGTAACTTCAGTTGTATAACCACAACAACTACAAGGAGAGGAAGAGGGAGTGAGACTGCACTTGGATGCGGGCGAAAGATGAGAGAAAAGATGCAGATAATCATAGTTTCTAAAAATACAGCGCCGTGAGGATACAAACATTTCATACACCAGACATACAACGACCTGCTGATGCGTTTTCAACCCGCGTTGGATCCGTTCATTGTCACTACGGTTTTCAAGGCAAACCAAAAATGTCGACCTGTTATAATGAAGCTACCCAGACCACACAAACTACCACAGAATCCCTGCCACCAAACTGCACATATCTATAACAGAAGCCTTAAGCAGACCACCACCATCCCATACCACTTAACAACTGAGTTCCAATCAACGCAGTGGTAAACAAGGAACCCTTCGCTCCTATTTCTCAAATGTTACAGTGCCTGCTCTATAACGTTGTTTTATAGTCATTCAATACACTGAGTGACAAGAAGATAAAAACACCTGTATAATCTGATACAATCCAATACAACAGCCCTGCAATAAGTTCTATATTAGTGAAGCCTATGTTCAGGCAGGTGTCAATTTCTTATACTTTGTTTAATTGTATAAAAATGGTAGCGGACAAATTATTAGAAAAACTTTGATCGATTTAAAAATCAAAACAATCGTCATCTCAATGGTGAGTGAAAGAAGTAGTGACTCATTTTACATGCCAGTCTACGGTCATGTCTCAGTTCATTGGGCAGCCGTAGCAGGTAGCTGGTGTGTTTTACCTTCGCTGGGTCTGTTCTTCACCAACAGGACATTGACAGGTTTCTCCAGCGGCTCAAGCTCTCTGGAAGGTTCTGGAGATGGAGGGTTGTCATTAAGCTGGTCTCTGCTCCTATACTTCCCTCCTCTTCCTCCTCCTCCTCCTAATCCTCCTCCTCCTCCACCTTCTCCCTCTCCTCGCTCGTACTTGTCCTCCATGCGGTAGCTGTCCCCGGGGCTGCGGCCTCGGCTGTGGTACCTCTGGCGGTCGGCACTGGTGTCCAGGGCTCGTCCCCGGCTGCCGTCCCTCCTGGATCTGTCCGGGCTGGGCGAGGTTCTCTCCTGGCTCCTCCCGCGACTCCTTCCTCTCTGGTTTGTGTCCCGCCCTCCCCTGTACTCAGGGTCCAGGTATCCTTTGCTTTCCGAGGCGTGGTCCCGGGTTTGTTCACGGTACCAGCTGTTGTCATTGTCAGCGTCGTAGTAGTGATTGGAGGGGGTGTATACCCGGCTGTCTCCGCTCGGGGACGCGGGCGGCTTCAGTGAGTGGACCATCTTGCGAGGTCTCTTCACCGTCTGACAGAGAAAAAGAAAAAACAACAAAAAGCCATTTAATAAAACTGGTTTGGATCTGAGAACCTCTTCACTGACACCATCCGCCATTTCCCAAAGGTGTTCATTTAAACACATTTTAAACAATCTTATTATTACACTACTAATTATATAAGAGCGGAAATTGATCCTGGAACCTGATTTTTATATTCTTTTTAGTAAACCAAACGTCAAGTTTGCGTTAATTTCAAATCATGATTTTCTTTTCCGCATACTCCCTGGCAACTGCAGTACTTTGGTTGGTTGGTTGGGAATCACCAATGAGTTCCAAATCTCGGAACCCATCGGCTAGCGGTCCAATGTCGGATAAGCCTGTGGGGGTTTCTGGGGTTCTGGTGTAGCCAGCGGAATATCCAAGACCTCCTTTTCCTGCTTGTTGTTTACAGTCCGATGAGCAACTTGAGATGCGAGACTGGAGTTGGAGTTGAGAGACGACGTCTACGAACGGATTATTTCTCAAGT
This sequence comes from Sebastes umbrosus, assembly GCF_015220745.1. Classification (NCBI taxonomy): domain Eukaryota; kingdom Metazoa; phylum Chordata; class Actinopteri; order Perciformes; family Sebastidae; genus Sebastes; species Sebastes umbrosus. The sequence continues at coordinate 9,056,202 of NC_051276.1, forward strand.
AGCCAGTTTACAAGCTAATTTTAAATCAATAAAAAGCGAAATCATCATCATCAGACGACAGACAGTGGGATCCGCCTCTTTTGCTCTCCATTAGGACTGTTTACCTGCATTCAACCAAAGCCTGCTTGAACGTGATTGGGCAATATTACTCCGACTACAAACGGAAACCAGAAGGCTTCCGATACCAAAACCTAGTCCCGTTGCTACAGATTCTGCATGTGAATTCAAAATCTGTCAGGAATCACTGATTTAAATAATTTAAAGTTACAGGGAACTTCATTTAGAATCCCTTTTCTTCCATAGCTCTATGTAGGCATGCATGTGATGCTTTGTGCAAAGCATTTGATGTTACTGAAAACATCAAATAACGGCTAGAAACTATCAGTAATTTTTAAGTTTTTTTATTAGATGAAGTCCAGACGCCAGGATGGTACGGCGATGGTGAAGGCCCAATCAGAGAGCAACGCGTCACCAGTAAAGCCATTGTTTTCCTATGGTACTGGCGTGCGCTCCTCTCTTCTGCCACATATCACGTTTTTCTAGTGGGTTTTAGGCGCACATAAAAGTTTAAACCTTTCAGCGGAAGGCGCAGAGTCGCACCGCTCATCAAACTTGGCCCAGGCAGCCAATCAAATCAAGCAAGAGGCTGGCCTTACTGCTTTACCACTTTCTTCCTGTTTTGATGCAAATAGATGTGGTAGGTAACAGCGGGACAATGGCAAATGCAGATGAAAGGTTGATATACTAGTGGTATATAATTACTTTTCCCCTCCTCATCCAATAGCACAGCAACGGCAAGAGCTCAATGTCTGCTTGAATCCGTTGTTTTCCCATTCATCACATTTGAACGCCCGGTTGCGCACACAGCCCCGCACTACCAGTGCACCACACCGTTCTACCTGACGTGCTTTGCCGAGTTGATTTTGAAGCGCCCGCGCCTGTAGCGCCGCATATCTGTCTGATCAGAGCCTAATAGAGGAATCTCACAGACATAAACTGTATATTAGACCAGGATGAGCAGAGCAGCTTCACCAAGCTTAAACCAACAAGAAGAAATGAAAAGTTTGTGGACCTTGGTTGAGTAAAGATTATTTTGTCAATAATGTTATCTGCTTGTTCTGTTCTTCATCAAATACAACAGTGCAGAAACAACATTTTTTTGTTATCTGATTTTTGGTTTTAAAAAAAGACAATGTAAGTAATCGACTGGGTAAGTTTCATGGTGATATCTGTTAGTTAATTGTCTATCCGATTCACCTGGGGTGTCTCACTTTAACCGACAAGTTTGTTCAATAAGACTAAAAAACAACTCTAAAAGAAACGCAGCTTTAAACTAAATGGCTTTCTCTGTCTGACTCTCTCAGACAGGAGTGAGAGTAAAGATACAGCTGCATGTCGTGAAAGCGTTTTTTCGAAGCAGCAAATCAGATTCCCTCGACATGTCAGGCTTTTATATTTAGCTGTATGGAGCGTTGAGATTAGTCCACTATACACACGGGAGAGAAGTGCTGCTACTTTTAGAGCTGCGGCAGCGTGAGACGCAGTCAGGCTGAAAACCTGAGACATTACTGTGCAGGAGACTTAAAACCCACATACACACAATCTGTTCCTGTAGATGTACGGTGCTACAATAAAGTGAGCAAAACAGCGAGCGTCACTCCGCTGCACTCTTTTCCTCCTCATCAGTGCTGGCTAGCCCTGTTTGCAGAGCTCCACGGATGACTCAGTGATCTGCCTCAGACCTCTTAGCTGCTCAGTCACTACTGACTCAGGGTCGGTTTATGCTCGATCAGAACTACTGTAGCCTGTACGACATGTTGTCGGACCACGTCGGGAAACAAAAGTGTTTGTAGCTTTTCTGAACGTCTAAACTGGAAGTTGGAGTGAAAAACCGTCCATCAGAGAGAGGGCTTGAAGTGGCAATACAGGAAATCAATTCCCACATCTGTCAGATGGTGGGTGAGAAAACCAGAGACTGAAGAATTTCAACTATTTGTCATTGCATGTGGAGTCACTCTGCTAACAGGGAACTGTGAGCTGTCATGTCACCAATCTTAACCCTGCAAAAAGGACACTGTGTCTTTCGCGTGTGTGTGTCATACTCACTATTTTAGCCACTTTACCACATTTACGGAGGGACTGCACAGCAAAGGAATGAGGCACGTTGTCCATGGGTATGGCGTTGACCTGAATGACACGATCATTCTCACTGGATGGAAAGAAAACAAACAATACACACAAATAATATAAGATAATTGTGAGAATAAAATACAAATCATAACGTCAACATTAATGATCTTTCACAAATAATACAGTACAATACATAAATACTAAACTTGATTGCAGAAACTAATTATTTCCCCTATATTGATTTATGGCTAATGGATAATCTAGGGGACAATGAGCTAAACGTTGTACTTTGAACTTTCTGTACAATTAGTTTACTATGAAATACTTAGCTCATGCAGCACAAGCTGTTTTGAGTACATTTATAGCCATTTTATTAGCAAGATATTTTGCAGAGTAGCTATCTCAGCTGTATGTTAGACAGACATGCAGATTTCATCAGTGCGTTGACTGAAATGGGAGTTAAGTACAGGGTGACTATTAGTGACTTGTAGTAGAGGTGAGGTTGTGGATTCGACAACCAGTACACAGCAGTAGGGATGCAAAATTCCAGGATTATTCAAGGTGGAAACTTTCCATGGGAATTAACAGGAATTTTGGGGAAATAACGCAACAAGGCAAAGGTGAGCATGGATCACATACCCCCGCGCACTGCTTGACCCCTACTAAAGTAGAGCCAAAGGTTTTGCCCTTTTTGAAAAATGTCAAACATTTTTGGCACCCTGGATTTCTAACCCCCAAAAGGCACAATTAGACCACACTGTCAACCATCATACCTAATTTGAAGTTCCTAAGTTAAATAGTTTCTGAGTTCTACACCGGAAACGAAATTGAAGGCATAAAAATCACAGAAGTCCAGGGGACCCAAAATGTTTGAAATTTGGGCCAAAAGCTAACCCCCAAACAGCCCAACTAGACCACACTGTCAACCATCATGATGGAAGAGTGCTGCTGAATGCAGTGCATGGTTACAATTCAATTAAATGGGCATACTTTTAACCAAAACATGCCATAAGTTCAGTATTAAAAGGTAAGATATTGTGCAAAATTCTTCAATTTCCCAATTTTTACTTCCTTGTAATATTTCTGGAAAACCTTACACAACAGGCAACTCAGTCAGTTGAAGCATTTAACACTGAGCAGGATTTTGTAGCGCTGTTTGACAGACTTACAAGAGTAATCCATCTGCTGGGCCTCCCTGAAGCACATCCGAAACGATGATTGACGTCTCACCGTTGTCAACATTGGGGTTGTCACGCCCACCTGACACAGCTATGCCGAAACCCATTTTAGAGTCCTACAGGGAAGTAAATCAATTAGTAAACACAGTACAGTCAGACTGAAGGTGACTCACGATAACACTAAGACAAACTGCTGTGAGAGTTTTAACCGATGTCGTTTACTTTCCACCAGGCAGTCACAGAGATGCTGACAAATATACTGCATCCGATGATAACCCTGTGTCATTAAAATGACCTGTATGAACCACTTCATGGTTTTACTTAGTACATTTTAGAGGAACAATGATTGCTGCTGTGATTATACTCACTGACAATGTTTTTTTTTTTTTCCATTCCATGAAGTGTTACCTCCTTGTACTCCACAGAAGTCGTGGGAGGGGGGTGGTGGGGGGGGGGGAAACATCCGGTGATGTCACAGGTATGGACATGCATTTGCGTGCTCCCAAAGTTGAACTCTTAGAACTACTTTTATCCTGATCAGTTACCTTTTATTAGCTATACGTTCACTCTACCCATCGATGCATGGCAAGCCTCAGGCAAAAAAAAAGCGAGGTGAACAACCTGGTCACACCAAAACAAGCCTTGATAGCCACAGAGCTAACCCTGCTGGCATGGCAGACAGTTAAGAGGCACACGACAGACTATTAAAAGCTATCCATGTGAGTAAAGAGGACCTGCTTAAACATACCGACAAGATGACGGCAGATGCACAAAAATCGCTGATCAAGATTGAAACTGCCAGAAAAGTCCAGAAGCTGGAGACACGTGTGGGCGCCAATGAAGACAACATTACCGAATATTGTAGCAGGTAGTGTCTAGAAGGGAACCCACAAGTTGGGGAAACTCTTGCGGGATGGTTAAGGTTAGGCATTGATCTAAAATAGTTAAGGTTAGGATGGGTCGTCGGTAGGGATGTCACGGTACCAGAAATCTAGTAGTCGATACCAAAACCAGTGAATTTCCACGATTCTCGATACCAATTTCGATACCACGGTAAAAAACAATAAAAATCCCACAATAAATCCCATGTAATTCAACACATACTCTTTTATTAAAAACATTTGAACATTACAAAAAACGTAATGTAGCCTTTAAGTAATAAATAAAAATAATTTACTCATTTTGTTAATTTTGGCGTATCAGCGGCATGTTATCAATCGATAGTCAGACGACGGACATACACATACTGACCATGAACGCATCTGGTCCGTCATCTCAGAGTAGTAGGAGTGGGAGCAGAAGCAGAGGATTTGTTGTCGAATTAATGAGGTAATCGCCGCGAGGTGGATGAAGCTGTCAGAGCCGGTGTGCACAGACCAGCGGCGCCAGGTAGACCCCCGCAGCGGAGCCCCGCAGCAAAAGCGCTACCGGAGACGCCAGACACACCGCCACCCGACGGTAAAGATCAGAGTCAGCACTCTGCACATGTTGACCATCATCTTTTCTTGTAAAATGTCTGGTGTAATCAATGACACCGGTGTTGTCACAAGTTTATTAACCGGTGGGAAAATTTTCCTCACTGTCACATCACTACCAATGAACATTACAGACATCGTACGGTACCTTCGGTACTGTAGAAAAAGAGTACCGTCACTTTTTAAAAAATTTTGGCATCGACTTGGTACCAAGGTATCAGTTCTTGTGACATCCCTAGTCGTCGGTCAGCGAGTCTCGCGAGAGTTTTTGCAGATCTCAGATCAGATTTCGCAATTTGGCGGTTTACCTTCTAGACACGACCTATTGTAGCCACACGGAGAAGATGGAAAAACAATTGTCTCTCCTGAAAGAAAAGGCTGATGACCTTGAAAATTGTAGCAGAAGGTCCAACATGAGGATTATTATTATTATTAGCTGGTTATCTACAGAGTTAAGTCTCATATTGTTCTAGCAGCCATGAGACTGTAATTTAGCAGCTTCACATCACGCTACATTCTAAGTCCGCCCACTTTTTAGCGGTCCAATCAAATGCAAAGGATTTGATTTAAATCCTTCTTGTAACTGTACACCACTCAAATATTCCGTTTCACTGGGGAATACTCACAGTACAGAAGATAAAGACGCTCTGACTTCTGTTTCACTGTAGCTTTAAGTGTTGTGATGTTTTTGATCCTGGCAGTCAGATCAGCCATAACGCACGACAAGGGATGTCACAACAGTAAAAAAGGGAACGTTGAGTCTTTTCACCTCAGTTGAAGACATTTCCTTTCCTCTCTGTGCCGGTCTTGTCTTGTGTTGTGAAGTGTGTTCTCCCTGCGTGGCGTTACTCTCCCGTCAGAATAGTGCGGTAGGCTACCCTTCACTGCTTCCATATCAGCAGAATTAAATGGTCCTGTAACCGCTAGTGGCAGCAGTCAGAGGCTGCGGAGTCTCGCTTTAAGATGAATCGTTCGGGTTAAGTTTATCTCCTTCCTGCTCCCTCCCTCCCTCCCTCCCTGCATACACTACGGAGGGAGTGTGGGACTAAGAACTGAAGACTCATGCACGGTAGATTGAAAATAAGTAAGCGGATCCAATTTTTTCTATTGAAAAAAAGTAATGAAGGTTTTAATGTGAAAGGATGTTCAAGACCATGAATTTGTGCTTTATCAGGGGTAAATTGTCAGATGTTGGGAGATTGATGAATGCAGTATTTGGTCCCCCCCAGATGCTTCAGGTTGATGAATAGATGGATGGATTAGTGAATGAACTCACCCGCTGCAAACTGACTGTGTACTGCTCCCAGACCATCTCCTCCATCCCTGAGCTCTGTAGGGAACACACAAACACCACAGCACGGTTAGCAAACACTGCAGTTCGACACAAGCTACACAATTCATTCAGTATAGCATGAGGCCTGCAAACAATGTAAATAACGAATCCTAAAAAGACATTCAAAGATCTTGTAAAGAATCATCCAATAATATACTAAAGTAAGAACATATATGTAGCTCACTGGGGGCTGAGCACATACAAGTGGAGAGCAGACTAACCCAGATTAACACACATACACACACACAAACACCAGAGGAAAAGGGCGTGTGTGAACTGAGCCGACCTCTGTGAAAGAACAGTTAGTATCATGTCAATAACAGCAGCACAGCAGCCCGCGTGTTGTCCTGTAGAATTGTAATTGGACAACAGACATCTGCCCTCATCTCTTTCCAACTCATTGCTCTCTCTCTCTCACACACACACACAACTTCAGCTGCTTCTAACAAGAGCCATGAATGAGAGACATTAGGAGAGCACAGAGGGAGGAAAGGAGGAAAAGGTTGTGATGAAGAGTTGTTTTTTTTTGTTTTTTTCCTCCCCTCATTCTGCCTCCTGTAGTTCCAAGTAGGCTTATTCATCCTCTGTGTTTCTCTGAATGGTTTATCATTACCTCCAGAGAAGATCATTAACTTCTTGCGGCCGTGAGGCACCTTGTGTATACTACACTGTATGCTCTTTTTGAGGTGTTTACTACACACACGTCATCATAGAGCCTATCAGCCTATTTTTATACATGCAAGTGTGGTAAGTATTTTTTAATGATTTTATCCTGAAGAAGATCAGACTGGCATCAAAACATTTTTTCCATTTCACTAAATGACTGGTCTGGATTGGAGTCAGTGCTTTCCAAAAATAAAACCTCACAACCTACATGAGCTGTGCAGAAAATGATGCTTGTCCATGTCGTCAGAGGACCAGTCTCGGGATATAATAAGCAAGCTGTCATGAAAACATATAGTATAGAGTAAGTATGGTAGTTTCTGCCATTTGAAGAGCAACGTAACACTGACATCACTGTTAACGGCTGACATCAGCACACTCCTTGACCACACCCAACCACAGCGATGCTGGTTTACCAGACAGAGCAGTGAAACACGTTTTGGCTTTTCAGCCTGCTGTTAAGTTACTCTTTAAGTATTTTCTTTTCCTTTATTTTTTAAAAGGGTTACTCATTTTAATTTATGTATTTATTTATTTATTTTTTCATTACAAAAGAGGGTCCAAACATACATGAATACAATCAAAATATCTTTCCCATGTTGTTGTGTCTAACTGACTCATAGGGACAACAGTTTCTGAAATTGGTCCAGTACTGAGGGAGAGCGCTGTAGATGGCAGCTGCTCACGAGCTGCAGTGTAATCCTATTGGGGCAAGCTGGCACCGTCATTTATATCCACTACAAGCGCTTGTTTTTGCTATGACTGGCTCAGATTGTTATTATAAGTGTCTGACATTATGGGAAGAGTCTCGCTCAAGAAGAATTCTCGTTCTGAAATCTGGCGAGGTGACGTGTTGCCAGAAGACAACGGTGGAATAGAGCAATAGGTCCATGGTGGAAACGTGAGTGACAGCCGGGCAGAGTTTGTTGTGTTGGAGTACAGAAAGCGTAGGTTAGTGTTGTTTAAAAGGTTCTCAATGTCATGGCTGACTATTTAGATGATTTCCACAATGTGGATGAGGTCTTTGAATTAGATGAACGACCGTATTTATTTGAGTTAGAGTATTCGGATATTCAGATTTCACAATGAGACGTCTCCTTGAGCGGGACTTGGAACACAATAAAAACAGACTGGATCAAGCAGAAGGCAAAGACAAACGTTTTATAGCTCTGTAGGGTTCTTTCCACTAATAATAAAAATCGGAGTCTCTCAGTGGCAAAAACAAGCACTGAACTCATGTGCCCTCGCAGCTCGTTGCAGTGTTATCCCTCAATACTGGACCAGTTTCAAAAATTGTTGTTGCCATAAGTTGGGAAAATAGGGTCCAGGTTGAAAAATAACCAAAGTTACCCTTTAAGGAATGTTGAAATGATCAGAGTGCAAAATCCCACAAATGAGACAGGTTGCCAAGATAAAGTCAAATCTGCGGTTGAGCCACCGACTGTACTGTATGTGTAATCTTCTCTAATTCTAGCGTCTGCATCATTTCTCTAATCCACTGAGGGAGGGATGGAGGGCAGCTCTCCTTCCATTTAAAAAGAATGAAACGTCTGGCAGTGAGGTGCCCAATGCTAAAATGTTACTATTGGCTTTGATTAGGATTATGTTATCCTCAAATACTGGCCCAAATATTGCTGTGAAGGCTGTATGCTGAATGTCAAACTAAGTATTTTCTAATGCACAGCTGGTATAGAGAAGTATTAAGTGTAGGAAAATGAAATCAAACGTAAGATAAAAAGTGGAATTCTTGCATACAGTCAGCACATTTCGGTCATAGACGTTGAGAGCTACACAGCTGGACTCCCACACACACACACACTCCATGGCGCCGGAGCCTAGTGTGTGTAGTGTGTATGTATGTGTGTCCAGCTGTTTTGCACAAACACACCGGGCCCAGCGCCGCAGAGCTTGCCACGATGCGTCCTGTCTGAACAGCTCAATTGGTTAAGTCGGGTGCAGAAGCATCCTTTCGGCGGTTAAATTATCATATAAACCGTAAATTATCCTACAGACCGACATGCGTAACCGGACAGAAATGTTCTCGGTGGTTGACGGTTGACATCCCTCGTATGCACCGTTGGTTCCTGAAGAGTTCCTATTGGGTAAATGCTTCAGTGTGTTCTCCACTCAGGCACTCAGATGTGCAGCAACTCAGTTAATATTAGAGCTGCAACCAACGCTTATTGGTGTCCAAATCCCAAAGATATTCACTTTACAATAAAAAAAAAAACAGAAAATCTTCAGATTGGTGAGGCTAAAATCTGAGAAGATTTGGCAGTTTTTGCTTGAAAAATGACTAAAATGGTTAACCGATTCTCAAAAGAGTTGCCGATTAATTTATATTAAAGATGAATTATGTTTGTCAGCATAAGAATCTGGCATTTTCACATCATTATTACGGCTTCTCAGTTAAACTTTGTTGAAGTCTCTCAGGAAACATTCAATGGGCACGGTATGCTGCATTTAATGAAAAATATCCACCTTCAGCTTACGTGCTACTTCTATAATGTTGCACACGCCATCATGTGTGAGTGTGAACAGATCTCCCCTCAAGCTGAACAGCAGAGACACCCAACAGACACTGCATAATAAGTTACAGCAGACCACGATGGTGATTCTGCTCAGATACAAGGCTACATGCTGCGACTGACAGCTGGATGTCCCACACTCTAATTAAAGTCGTCTGGATGGTATATTTGACAAACTGAGTCCACAGAGCCAGTCGCTAATTCAAGTGTCAGGTGATGGACAGGGTGTCTCAAGAGTAATATCTTGCAGCATCAGCATCTGGGCAGGTGTGAATGTACAGGCACATGTAGCAGCTTCCCAAAGGTTCACACACCACCTGTCCCATTTTGTCTCATTACTGAAGAGGAGCTCCGACTGACATTCAAACCCCGGCCCCAGGCTGTGGTTGTACCCCTTCTATATCCAGCTGCTGCTTCCTCCAACAAGCACATTCATCATCATCATCATCATCATCATCATCATCATCATCATCACCTCACTGTGGCCAGCATAAGCTTTCATTTCTTTTTTTCTTGCTTTACCATTTTAGTTTTAGTTTTTCAGTGTGCCGTCTGACACTCATTCTGTCAATGAAACAGAAAGACGAATTACACTTTTCAACTTACTTCCACTGTGTGTACTGTACATGTTTACATCATCATGCTGCAACTGACAGTTTAAAATGGAAGAGCTGCAGGTTATTGTCTGAACTTTCCACTTCTTTCGTCACAGCTTTCTGCTTTAACAAAATGTTTGGCGAACCACCACCTTGTGGCTTCGATGCTCAGAACAGCTGCCTCAAAAACAAGAGGTCCAGGATTCACTGCAGCCAACATGCCGTTTGGTGGATGAATATAGTCCTACCACTAACAACTACAAAAACCAAAACATCAACATTATGTCCTCATCTAGCCTTTTTTCTTGTACTTTTTATTTTTAACTTTTATGGCATTTTATTTTGACTTATTCTGGGCATCCTATCAAGAGGTTCTTCAGAGCAGTACGATATTATTCGTCTGTGCCTTCCAACCACGGGGAAACTCAGGGGTCTGAAAAAGTGAAGCCAAAGCGGAAGTGCCTTAAACTTTCATTCTTTCTAACAGCCAGCAGGGGGCGACTCCTCTGGCTGCAAAAAGAAGTCTGATTGTATAGAAGTCAATGAGAAAAATGAGCCTACTTCTCACTTGATTTATTACCTCAGCAAACATTGTAAACATGAGTTCATGGTCTCAATCGCTAGTTTCAAGTCTTCTTCAATACAGCATGATGTTCATTTAGTAAATCATGGTCCCATTTAGAGTCAAACAGACGATAAAGCAGGAGATGCTTTGGGGCAGGGCTACCTTGTGATTGACAGGTCGCTACCACGGCGTTGTCCGGTCTGGGAGTCGTCCGTGTTTGTGTCTTACAACTTTAACCATTTCACAGTGTGTTTTCAGTTTATGAAAGTTAATTATAACTTTTTTGGTCTCCTAAAAATGTCTTATTCAGTGTTCGGTTGAACTTATCTCCAGCCTCTCGTGTCACTTCTGGTTGCAAATAGCTTAGATGGCGACGGCCGAAATGCCAAACCCGATGCTTCAAACTGGCGGTCCACAAACCAATAGGTGACGTCAAGGTGACTACGTCCACTTCTTATAAACAGTCTATGCTTCCAAAACTGTTACAAACTAGAAAAGTGCATTCAGTAGAGTGCAGATCTCCACCAGGTGTGTCTCCCTCTCTCACTCACTTGTCCCTCCCGGCTCCCTTACAGTCAAGATGGTGGCAAAGATAACAAAAACAGGGATTTATTTCATCTTGTATTGTCTAACTTTAGTGCATAATAACATATCAGGTATGGAATTGATCTGCAGATGCTCCGGTTCAAAATGAGACCAAACCTTTCTATGGATGTCAGTTTTTGAGCCACGACAAAGGCCAACATGAGGCCTGCAGCAGACTAGGTAAGGCTTGTTTTAGCCTAGCTGATTGAAGGAAATACCTTTTACTACTGAGGGAGTTGTTGATCACTTGCGGCCCCTACGGGCCGGTTAAGAGAAGTGAAGAGTCAGCAGCCAATGACAGAATAAAACAGTCAATAAAATAGGTTTTCAAAATTGTGAATCACCGCAACCACCAGAGGTCCTTGAGTATACAGTCATAAATGAGCACAAAAATATTGGGCTGATGGGCCAGCAGTACGAGAGATTAGCAGCGAACAGACAGAGAGAGAGACACACACACACACACACACACACACACACACACACACATACAACCGAACACATTATCCCCCACAGGCTTATGCCTGGCGGAGATAGTCACTATTGAAATATAAATCTGTTTAATGACGTGAAAACGCTATCACTACTTTGTTTAAGGTGCTAAATTTGAAATTCAGAACATATCTACATAGCTATGATTGAGGGATTGCCTCCACATGGCTCTCAACATGGCGTCAGCTGATCCGGCAGCTAGCAGCTAACGGTGCAAACAGCACGAACAGTGCAAACGACGGCAACAGAGTTGACAGAGCTAACAGTGTTAAACTGGGGGAGAACCCAAGCCCCCAAAAACTGCGCCGGGTTTTGAAGCACATTTTCATGTGTCTGTCACGTGATGCCATTGGGACCAAAAATACTTTTTCCCATAGACTTACATTGGGAAAGAGATCTTTTTTTTTTAGGTAAATCAACTTCCCAGTATGAACACTTGAATATCACTCATTTAAATCATTAGCTCCTAAAAGTTGTAAAATGCACCAATAGCCAAATCCAGACTTATATCCCATCCTCCGTTCATGTGAATGAGACCCAGACCGAGGGCTGAAGCGAGGGCTGGGAGGCGGAGTTAAAGGAAACGCTACTGCGCCTGCTCTATGGGCCCAGTGGATACGGATGATCACCGGAAGATCCGGGTACTTTAGCACTCGGCAGTCGAGCCATTTTGGCTTCATGCGTTACTGAGCAACTCTCATAGGAATGAACAGGAGCCGCCTACAATGCTGTATCCAGTTCTCTTTATACATCCATGGGAGAATCAGAGGGTGGGTGCTACCCTCCGACCACTAGTCGGTGGGGAACACACACGCACGCACGCACAATGATTGTTTTTTAACAATCATTTCACATAATCAAAATATCTCAAAAGCTTTTCTATGATAAAAATCATAGAAAAGCTCTATTTCTATCATCTATCTTCTTAGAATGGGCTGTATGAGAAACAACATATACCAAAGCACTTACATGCATACATGCATGCCACTGACATTTACAGTTTTTTTCTCTTCTACACACACAAACACACACTCTGCCTCTCTGCTGTCTGAGCACACAATTATTAAATGCCACCAAATGTAAGCATCACTGAATGTCACTCAGTGTCAGAGTCCCCCCGTGCTTCACTGCCTCTCTGTCATATCAAACACACACACACACACACACAGACTCACAAACACACACACACATACAGTACATCACAGTGACATCCAGACAAACTGCACAGGTAGCACTGGCAGCCAGCAGCAAGTTGACCAACTCAGCAGCACACATCGTAGTTCAACTGTTCGCAGCTCACTCATCACATCTTTCTCACTCATGCAAAAAAAAAAAAAATGTCTGCTGTGCTCAAGCAATTTTCTGGCACATGAAAATGTCAAGAGCATGACAGCTTTACAACGTTGAATATACTGCACGGCCCGTTGGGCGTTTTTGATTGCATATCCAGATTTGTATAATCACGATTTATTTGGAGTGATTTGATTAATTTTTCGAGGCAGATTTACAGAATGTTATACGACAGAGATGAAGTCAGAAAAAAACAAAAACAACAAAAAAAGAAACAAGAAATATGCTTTTCATCAGTGACATTAACATGGAGAATTGCTCTGCAATGAGTAGTGCACTAATTACACTGAAGAAGAGCAGAGAACAGAAAGATGGTGGACTTCTATTTCACTGACAACACTGTGTCCTCTCGGTTTGATAAAACACTCACTTCATCTTTTAGACCAAATCAAATTCAACTTTACTGTTATATCCAAAAAGGAAGAAGTTCAGTGGTTGGAGTTGCAAGAAAATATACACTCACACCCGTTACGCAAACGTAAAACACATAGAAGCTGCACAATCAGTACACTTTATATTATTCTAATGTAATTACTAGATATTTAAGGTTGAGAGTCTTTGAACTGATTCACCATGAAGCAGTAAATACGAAAATACTTACATAAAGCATCAATAGCTGTACTGTAGACTTCACAAATATGTATGAACGATATACTGTATATATGTATAATATAACCTTCAAAATGTCATCTACAACATAGCCAAGTAGTCTTTTGTTTAGTGTCACTTTAGCCAAAAACCACTAAGGAATATTAGCAGAAAGTTTTTTAAAGATCGTATTATTTCCAGTTGCATATTCCAGCCGTCAATCTATCTTTAAATCCACCATGTTACAGACCTTTATGCCTGTAATTTTTAATAAATCAAAGTGAATACATAACAATTCAACTTATGAGACCGTTTAAAAGCAGCAGACACCCTTGAGGATATAACACACCACTATCTATCTATCCATTCATCCACCCATCCATGCATGTCCCACCAATCTGAGCAGACAGGAGTTCCCAGCAGGTGCGTAGAGGACCACCAGGCTGCCTTTCAGCTGTTCAGTGTCCAGCCCCCTCAGCTGGATCCTGGTCCCCCCACCGTCGCCGCCTCCGCCTCCCCCTTCCCTGCGGCCATCTGAGGCCGTAATCTTGCCCGTCTCGGCCAGCCTGCACCGATGCCAGCTGGGGTAGCCGGCGCAGCAGCCGGTCGGCAGCCACTCCAGACTCATGGCTCTAGCAGAGGAGGAGCTTCCTCAGTGCTCCTGCGAGCCGAGCGGCTGTGGTCCCCCTGCCCTGTCAAACCCACAGCCCTGACTAGCAGAAGAATCCTGCTTCAGCATGGTTTTGCTCAGTTTGGGTAGTTTGGACGGCATCACGAACCGAAAGTCAGCTTCCCCACAGGAGCAAGCGCTTAACCTTCCTGCCTCTGTGTCCTACCTCCAATCTGGATAAGCCTGTGCGGCGGCGGATTAGCCTAGCCCTGGGAGGGAGGAGAGAGACTAAAAATAACAGCAGACTCACAGCGCCTCCTCCACCTCCTACTGCTGCTCCCGTCCCGCGGAGAGTCCTGAGCGCTCGCACCGCGCTCCTCCACTTCCTGCACAGGCCGGATGACATGGCCAGGTAGGAGCGGGATCCACAGGTTCAAAGGGAGAGACAGGCTGGAGAACTGCCCAACAGAGCTCTCTCCGCCTGTCCTCCCTCCTCCCTCTGTCTGTCACTCTGCACACTATCCTGCTGCTTTTCCTCTCTGCCTCTCTCTCTCTTTCTATCTCTCTTTCTCTCTCTCTGACTCTCACTTACTCAAACACTCGCGTTCACATTTGTTATACCATATTAGTGAGGACTGTCTTCTACTGTAACTACATTCACTCCCTAAAGAAGCACAGCATAACATTTAGTTACCATTATTTCTTATCGTTGGGCCTCATTCAAGGTTGTTTTGTATTTTTTTCTCTTAAATTCAGTTTTAGCAATTGAAAATGAACAAAATAAGAACATTCTGATTCATGAAATGTGTGCATACCGTACCAATGGTTTGTTACCCACGTGAAAATCTTTGAGAATCAGGATCGTTTCTAAATCTGATGCGCATATCAGTCAACAATCGTATATAAACCTCAACAAATATCAAACTTCTGAGATAGATGAGTTGTTGGACTGATGGATAATAACCAGTAGGGTGCTGGGCCCAGACTGCTACAACCTATTTTTCTAAACTGGTCAAGTACAACCACTCTCCAGATGTTGCTGTCTGAAAGTTAAAGTTGCAGCCGGACAGATAAACAATGAATCTAAATAAAACTGTGTAAAGTTGAGGGGAGCTGCAGGTTCAGCTGATAATTCTCTGGAGGTTCATCACTACGAAGGATCCCTTTTTACTTTGTAACATTGTTTTCACATTTCTTTCTCTTCCCGGCTGATAAAAAAAGACCAGGAGTCTCTGGACAAAACACATCAGGTCAGATAACGGTTCATTTGTGCGTGGAACATAGCTAAGTTTGCTAGCTGGTGTTGGTGACGTATGTCGTGTGAGACGAGAGATGTAGTTCACTGAGCGGTTTCATACTAAACTAAATGATACTACGACAAACTGAGACTTTCTGGACTTGCAAAATTATATTTTAAATTGCCAAACAGCATATGTGTGATTCATGGCGTAATTCAAATGGAATCAAAAAATTATTTGTCTCTCGCTGTTGAGTACCATACGTACACATTTTTCCGAAATAAGATCCCATTGGGTCCACCGGAAGGGGCGGGACTTCGCCTCTCTATAGGTGAATGTGACTGATTTGTGCTGCATTGCTCCTCCCCTCTCTCGAGCCACTGGCTGGTGAATCTGGGGACCTGTAGCCAATCAATCAATCCATCTGGGGATATATAAAAGGCAGAAGAGCTGCTTCTTCTAGGTCTCTTGGCCAGTTTTTTGATGCCTGTTGACACCCAGAGTGGTTGTATGGATTTAGTCCACAGCTCTTTAAAAGGACCAGTTTGTAGGATTTAGTGGCATATAGTGGTGTGGTCGCAGATTGCTACCAACTGAGTACCCCTCCACTCACTCACTCCTTTTCCAAGACTGCGATAATGTGAGCCGCCGACTGTTAAACCACCGTAATGCCATGCCATCTTTGCCTCGCCTACTTTAGGAGCAACAAAATTCAGACGGCGGCTCACATTACCGCAGTTTCACAAGCATGTCGGAGAACTGGGATACTGTAGAAACATGGTGGGGCAACATGGCAGACTCCATGAAGAGGACCCGCTCCCTATGTAGTAAGAAGGGCTGATTCTAAGCCAACGAAAACACAAAGATTCTTAGTTTCAGGTGATTATACACGAATGAAGACTCAGTTATGAATATTATATTCCATTTCTTCTAATACATCCCCCTAAATCCTACACACTGGTCCTTTAAAAAGCTCTAGCACTGAATGTGCAAAAGTAGTGGTATGGTTCTATGAGACCTGTTCATATAGCATGATTGATATGAGGTGGCGAGGCCTCTGGGGGCTGTAGTGGGTGTCACGTAAGCGCAAATGTAGGAAAATAACTAAAAGGTCGAAAAACGTGGAAGTTACTGAAGTAGTGACTATCGAGGTTGGCAGTTACATGATGTTTACCCCGAATAAGATAATTAGCCTGCTAGATACAGATCGGCTGTGATCAACAACAGAATGAAACAGCGTTGGCGGCTAGCACGAGGGAAAACACTGGATGAATCATGGTAGTTACATGAGAAACCAGCTCTGTGGACTCATTCTGAGGCTTAAGCCTCACAAGCACACACACACACACACACACACACACACACACACACACACACACACACACGACTGCTTTCATTTCCTCCACACTTATGCAACCATCATACATCAACGCCCTACATTTATTAACAATGCAGACATCAATAACGGCGATACGTGGCCTGGAAACCATCGATGCATGTGTGCTCCTGTTTTTAAAATGCTGAGTGTTAAAATGATCCTCTCTCACAGTACTGACCGTGTGTTACTGTCACTGTCCTGCACGCTCAACAGTCACTGGTGGTCAAATGCTGCTGGAGCTCCTTCTATATATACCTATAGTCTTAATCTGGTGTCCATTTAGAATACACTTAATATCACTGAATATTCATGCTGTTATGTAACCTGAACAAAGGCTATGGTAACATAATATATATTGTTAATAAGAATGTGTAGATTTTGCCATGCTATGGAAGACCTATAGATGGACATGTTGATCGGATCAGTAGTAGTGTTCCCATCACCTTACCCCGTGTAACATTGCTCTAGCAGGTTTGTTGATGTTAACATGGTTCGTGCAGCAACATGATAACATGGAAAGTGGTTATAATGTTTCCAAAGCTAGAAAAGACAACTAGGTGTCTCTATGCCTTCAGGCCTCACACTGATTCTTGAAAATGGATGACACATCATGGTCTGCTCTCAGGTAGGTCTCTCAATAATTCATACATCCAAAGTGCACACTAAGACATACAGTGATTTGGCATCTGAGATACACTCATCCTCTCCTCCACTGCAGACACAGTGATGTGCTCTTTAATGTA
Source organism: Sebastes umbrosus (assembly GCF_015220745.1). NCBI lineage: Eukaryota > Metazoa > Chordata > Actinopteri > Perciformes > Sebastidae > Sebastes > Sebastes umbrosus. Next base: position 9,073,654 of record NC_051276.1, read on the forward strand.
CTGTATGCATGTATGTATGAATGGCTTCTCATAACAGTGACATCAACGGTAGAACCTTCCCATTCACACCTACGGGCAACAATTAACCCCATTAAGCTAACCTGCATGTCTTTGGACTGTGACAGAAAGCCGGAAGACCCAGAGAAAGGGACACTGTTAGTGTTTTTAAAAAGATACATACTTCCGGGGCCGCCCTCAGCATGTTAGAATATCACAGGTGTGGAATTAATCTGCAGATGCTCCGGTTCAAAATGAGACCAAACTTTTCTACGGATGACAGATTTTGAACAACAACAAAGGCCAACATGAGGCCTGCAGCAGACTAGGCAAGGATTGTTTTTAGCCTAGCTGATTGAAGGAAATACCTTTTGCTATACTGAAGCAGTTGTTGAACACTCGCGGCCCCCGGTTGAGAGGAGAGAGGAGTCGGCAGTCAATGACGGAATAAAACAGTCAATAAAATATGTTTTAAAAAATTGTGAATCACCGCAACCACGAGAGGTCTTTGAGCAAACGGTCATAAATGAGCACAGAAAATATCAGGCTGCTGGGTCCAGCAGTTTGTGAGATTAGCCGTGGACAGAAAGACAGACCGAACGCATGATCTCCCCACAGGCTGACGCCTGGCAGAGGTAATGAATGGCATCAAGACTTAATCATGCTCTGTAGGAAAGCAGGAGATGTGTGTGTCTGGAAATAATGTTGAAAATAAAGAGCTGGCTACTCTCTTCTGTCAGGTGGAAGTAGCTCCAGTTACTCAGAGCTACCAGAGCTTCATGATGATGATCAACACAAGTCCAGTCAGAAACAAACACTCCAAAGCACTAGAACCGTCTTTGCCTCATGGCTGCTAGCTTACACTTACCCAAAACTGCCAAACTACTGCACATACACTTACTACTTTGCACTGTATACACTCTCACATAACCATACATCCTATACTACTGACCATACTGTACACACTGACCTATAGAGTATTCAGATTATACCACTGTCTATACTGTACATATTGGATACCTCCGGCTCTTTATTCTGTATATAATGTCGTACTATTAGCATTTCTTGTACTTATACCTGCACTGCCCACTGTAACTGCCTCACAGGTAACACATATGTCTTAGTATATTCATTACACACTGTTCATACACGATTTACTGTTTTTTGCACTTGTGGTTAGATGCTAAACTGCATTTGGTTGTCTCAGTACCTGTACTCTGTGCAAAGACAATACAGTTGAATATAATCTAATAAACTAATATCTATTCCTGTATCCTTCATTATTATGGAAGTGCAACTGACCAACTCTTGAAACGGAAGACACTTGGCTGTTTGTAACTCTTGCGGATGTTTTGTTGAAGCAGTTTTTGTGTGTAGTAATACAACTAAAAGATGTGTTACTGACATAAACAGTAAACACAGGTGGTCTGCTGTGAGTGTGTGGAGATGTGTCCTGAGTTGACGTTAGATTACCGGCCTGAATTTTATTATCCTAATCCTAATGACCTGATGAATACGCCGCTTAAACCAACATGCTGCATAAAGTTCTATTAAATAAGTATAGCACGTTATAAAAGGCAAGTGAGTTGTGCAGTGTTGAGTTTGTTATGTGTACCACAGGACATGAATATAGCCCATAATATAGTTGGTGGTTGGTTAACTATTACAAATCTATACATCTGACAAAACAAATGCATGAACTTAGAAAAACAGCAGCAGTACGCCGGCTCTTTTTAGTGAGCCAGATCATTTGGCTGAGTTCAGCAGTAAGAGTTGGCTTTTGTACCACTTCTTTCTTTTATAATTCAGCCAAATTTAGGAACGATTTGAACTATGATTGGTATGTGTGCACACGTTAAATTGCGTACTTGAAAGTTTCTTATTTATTGCAAAAAAATAAATATGCAAGATTCTTCATCTGCAATACATTGTAATATTTGGGCATATTGATAGTTAAAAAGTGGGATATGTGTATAACAAAAATAACTGATTACACAAGTCTATACAGACACATGTATTTAAACTTAACTTGTACAATATAAAATGAAACAATTTTTTTTTGCTCTTTTCAAAAATGTTATTTGTTCGTCATCATGCATTTATTTTTCAACTGCCGTAATATACAAATGTCTCACCATGACCACCAAAAGTCATAATGCTGTTAACAAAATGAGACGTGGATTGTCCTATTATTCTGTCTCTTTATAAAAACCCCAAAAAAGAAAGAAAAAAAGAAATCGTCTGTCAGATGGGAGCCAGCTTGTTCACTTTGTAGAGCCGACACATCGGTACTGAAGCCTCTGTGTTGTCAGACTGCTGAGGAACACAGTGCTGCAAGCAACCCTGTAATTATGTTCATTTATTGGCCGCTACTTGAGGGGAGAAGTTGTCAAACCAAGAATTAAACACAGAATAATCCATTTAAAAAAAAAAAAAACACTCAGCTTTTCTGCAGGAAATGAGTTAATGGAGGTGATGAGGGCCCGTGTCTTCTATCATTATTCATAATGACATGTGGTACCACTGTGAGACTGTTCATGTCAGGGATGAAAGGAGGTTGTCTTAATCAGCAAATCCACAGTATAGTACAACATACTACACAATATGGGACACTACACAACAACATATACATACAGGTGTATAAAACATATCTAATGCTGAATGAATTTACATTTTAGATGATTCCATGGAGTCCAGATTCTGCGCTGACTCAAGCAGTGTGATGTCTGTGTGATGTGGTTTGACTGAGGGAGGAAGTGACACGTTCGACACAATCTGCATCAATCAAGTTTAAAGAGTTAATCTCCCTCTCTCCCGTGATGCAGCATCTACAGTATATATACCAACGCTGTAGATTTCATCGTCAAAGCCCTACGGAGACTATTGGTAATCCTGCATAACCATGTAGAGTTAACAATGCATATTTAATTATCCGTTAATAGTTGACTATAATAATAATCGTGCATTATAATGTGTGCATTAATGTGTGATCACAGGGAGAGCGTGAGGTGTTCATCCACCGTTCAGGCTGCTGAAATAGTTTTAATGTAATTAGCTGCTAATTAAGTCTCAATGAGGAGCCGGAGAGCTACTTTGGTGTTAACTACATGTTCACACATGGATTCCACACAATGACACATGATGTATAAATATCTTAGTATAGTGGAATGAAGATACTGATACTGATACGACACCTTGGATCTTTGGGTATCGGCCGATACTGAGTACCGATCCGATACCAGTGTTCAATTAATCAGCTGTATGCCTTACTGTGTGGAAGTGACTGGGATCATTCTGTTATGTGTAAGGAAAGGAAGTGTTCTGAGAGAAAACTAGACTTCTGCACCTCCTCATGGCTCTGTTTTCAGGCTTTAGAAAATCTAGTCATTTCAGAGAGAGAGAGAGCGTTCCTATTGGCTGTTCATTCAACGGAGGCAGCTGTCAATCACTTGCGAACTCTGATCAAACGGTCAAACTAGGCAGCGCCAATGAAATACATTATGAATCAATATTCCGTTACTGTAATGCCTATTTTCTCTCCTCAAATGTTTTCAGAAACATCTTGTAGTGTACTGTTTAGCTGTAAAATGAGCAGTGAGTATAACATGACTCGATCGGACAAGTCAATTCAACAGCAACTTAAAACAGGAGCAGATGAGAAAACAGGGAGGCTTCTTACCAAAACATGGTCGAACCGTAAAACGGGAAATCTGGATCAGATGTGTTTAGTCTAGGGCTGTCAATCCATTAAAATGTTTAATCGCTATTAATCGCATGATTGTCCGTAGTTAATCAGGATTAATTAATTGCATATTTTTGTATTCGTTCAAAATGTACCTTAAAAAGGGGGATTTGTCAAGTATTTACTTCTTATCAACATGGAAGTGGGCAAATATGTTTGCTTTATGCAAATGTATGTATATATTTATTGTTGGTAATCATTTAGCAACACAAAACAATGACAGATATTGCCCAGAAACCCTCACAGGTACTGCATTTAGCATAGAAAAATAGGCTGAAATCATAACATGGCAAACTGCAGCCCAACAGGCAACAACAGATATCAGTGTGTCAGTGTGCTGACTTGACTATGACTTGCCCCAAACTGCATGTGATTATCATAAAGTGGGCATGTCTGTAAAGGGGAGCCTCATGGGTACCCATAGAACCCATTTTCATTTAACATAACTTGATGTCAGAGGTCAAGGGACCCTTTTGAAAATGGCCATGCCAGTTTATCATCGCCTAAATTTAGCGTAAGTTTGGAGCGTTTCACGGCAAGCTAGTATGACATGGTTGGTACCAATGGATTCCTTAGGTTTTTCTAGTTTCCTATGATACCAGTATTTTCACTCTGAGACCGCTACAACCTAAAAACCACGTTGTGTTAATGTGTCAAAGAAATTAATGGATTTAAAACTAATTTGCGTTAATGTGTTATTATCGTGTTAACTTTGACAGCCCTAATTTAGACATATAAAAATAACACCTACATTAAAATATATATATATATATATATATATATATATATATATATATATATATATATATATTATTAAATAATAATTGAAGTCAGTCATTTATCAAGTGATAATCCTTCCACTGTGAGGAGTTGCTGTTTTTCTCCATCTTATAATCACTATGAACTGAATCCTTTTGGGTTTGGGTTCTGGGAACGGCTGCTGGACACTCGTCATTAGTTTGGACATTTATAGAATAAAGGATTTAATGACCACTGTGTTCATTTGCTCTTTAAATTCAGCTGTTCAATTAAATGAACGGCTTTGTTCCATTCTTCCATTACTCTTGACCTGCTTATTCCTCCACCGGGGGACTCTGGATTACGCTACGTATTACGCTACGTAATCCTCCATTGTTGGCTGTTAAACGGGATCCATTTTCCATCAGACATTTTGACTTTTGTCCCCTCCCTGGTTCCCTTAAAAGCTCAGAGCAACTTCTGAAAAATGTTTTACCTCATTTCTTATTGAAACACTTTCCTAACCCTTGTTGTTGTAAATATTTCAGGCATTATCTTTCCATTATGAATAAAGAACAAGGCTCCTCGGAGAGCCGAAGAGGACGCTAATGGGACGAGAAGAACTACGCTCGGTCGGACAAGAGAGGGGCTGCATCTTAACTCGTCCGCAAACAGCGGACTCGTGGATGCTGGGAGAGAAGAGGAGGACGCCACTGCTCAGCGCGACCTGCCGACCTCTACATCTGAAGACATTCATCCCACAGCAGAGACAAAGATTGAAAGAGAGAGTGCTTTCAGTTCAGTCTGCAGCCTAAATCAGAGAAGATGGTTGTCTGCAAAGTTTAGTTTTAGTGTTACACAGCAGCACTTTGTTCAGACTCATAAACCTTTATTTCAAATTATTATTAAAAGGGGAACACCACCTAAATTAAGAATTCCAATGTGGTGTTTCCATGGACTAGGAAAAGTTCAATCATTATCTATGAACAGTTTGGAAAGTACACCCTCAGTCCCACAATGTGCAGAGAGAGAGAGAGAGAGAGAGAGAGAGATAGAGAGAGAGAGAGAGAGAGAGAGGAGGGAGGTAGAGAGTGCAATGGCAAAGTGAGAGAGAAGGATTTCATTAAAATGGAAGTTTAATCTTCAAAGAGGAGCTGAGAGGCTGAGGCACCGAGGGATTCCCTATCGCAGCCTGTGACCTTTCCAGCCCGCATCAGTCCAGAGAAGGACGAGTCAGCGGCAGCAGCAGAGACGACTGCTGGAGGAGCGGAGGAGGAATCAGATAGGAGAGGACGACTCTCTGGATCAGACTCGGGAGGTTTAAGTGACATGCAACTCTCAACTATAGCTCGCTGTAAGACGACCTCAGACTGCAGACATGAAGGCTCTATGCATGGTTCAGCTCAGCTGATGGTTATTGATGCTAATGAGAAATTTTAAATTAAACTAAAAGTCTTTTATTTCCCAGGATTTTTTAAGGAACAAATATCACAGTTTCCAGTCGTTTTTCCAGCTGTCCTGCTCTTCATAAGACCAATGAATAGTATTCATCATAATATATATAAATGCATTCAGCCAATCACATGCCGCATGCCTCTCTTAGAGACCTGCTAGTGTCCCCTAGAGGCTGAAGTGTTTATTTCAGCCACAATATGAAACTCAGTGATGATTTAGCTATTCTTGGAGCCTTACGTAAAGTTTGACCCGAGGGGAGCGTCTGAAAATGTTGATGAGTGCAAACTCATCAATCATGAATTATTTTTGTCATAATCATCAGACGAAATAATAAATAAATCTGACACATGAAAACACGGCATGCAGAGATGAAAATGAAGATTTAACGGAGATTTGTGAGAGTAAAATTGATTTAATGCAGCACAGACTTGGGGCTTGTTTTTCCAAAAGTCACAGTTTGTTGTTGGAGCAGCTGATAACAGCACAGAACAAAAAAAGACGTTTAACCGACTCTTAAAACTGGACGCAAGTCTGTTAAAAGAGCAATTTGACACTTTTTCTGTGGATGTCCAATCAGTGTTGATGGTAAATTGTGTCGATCGAAGCAATAAATTCCTCAGTGTGTTCTCCAGCTGCAAAATCTGTTGTTCTTCCTGCATCCAGTGACGTGACAGTGATCTACTTGTATACGGAAGAACTACAGAGTGCTACTTCAGCTTTGGAGCACAATTGACCCCGGTGGCACCGATGACAAACAATCCAAGCCAATCTTCTCACTGATGGTCTCGTTTGCTTATGTAGGTCATATTGAGGCTTACATTGAGACTGTTTCATAACCAGTAAAAGTTCCTTGTAGCAACTTTAATGACATTAAATGCCTGCATGTTCAACATGTAACCATGATCTCCTGAGATTTATCAATAAAAGTGCTTAAAAAGTGAAATCCTTTACATGCATATGCAGGTTTATAAGGGGGGGGTACCACTGCAGTAATGGCAGCTTGTCTACTTCCACCTACAACTCACATTTGTCTATAGTGTACAGTGCATGTGTAGCTGGATGAGCATCAGTGCTAAAATATTCACACACTCCTCCTAGCCCACACCGGTGGGATCTGCATTAGAGCCATTTCTCAGACAGAAGCACCGAACTGCATACCATCCATATCTCTCCGTTCTGCACGGCTGACCGTTTTTACATTCAAAGCAGCGGAACATTTAACAATCAGGCAGGGACTCACATTAACTTCAGGACTGGCTGTCTCAAATATCAACTGTGGTATCGCTCTCAAAAATCCAGTATCGGTCGGGTTTTAATTACAACTAGGAGGTTGCACCTCAATAGCCAGCATGTTATAATCCAAATACATCCAAACTTTGTTTCTACTATGCGTCTGAAATTTAAAACTCTTATTTATTGGAAATAAAAGTTGTTTTTTAAAAGAAAAAGGGGGAACAAACATTGCAACATTGCCAAAAAAAACGAGCTGCAGCAGTTCACTGTCAGAAAAGACTTACGATCTATAAGAGCAGCGCTAACAGCAGATTATTAACTGCAGATCATGTACATTCTGATATACAGTACACACATCCAAAGCCACACAGACAGACAGACAGACAGACAGATGTAAATGTGTAAATGGAGATAACTGTAGAAGATGTAGGAACACACATCCTCATTAAGGCCATCAAAGACCAACATCAATCACTGTCTATTGACTGGCTTCAACATGGTTCACTCAGCACAGCCTCTCTATGTGTGTGTGTGTGTGTGTGTGTGTGTGTGTGTGCGTGTGTGTGTGTGTGTGTGTGTGTGTGCTATGCTAATGTGCAGTTCTATAAACAGAGAGTAGGTCAGGATATACACATATCTAATTAGGCGTGAGAGCTTTGAAGTGGAAATGCGGCTGCAGGCACAGAGCAGCTCCGAGAACAATAAAACCCCTCTGACATTAAGGCAGCGGCACTGTGCTGAAAAAAATATCAAACTTCAAAAAGATAGAGTACGCACTGCCCACAGTCTCAATTGTGTCTGAATGTGCACAGACTGAGCTGCGTGGCTCTGAACTTCCTGTTTGAGGCTGAACCGGCCTGACAGCTGATGGAGTAGGGCCTGATGTACAGGGAGCAGGTCATTCTAACTACAACACCTGCAGCAAGGTGAGGGTCAAGGTCGTCCTTGCGAGGCCTTCGGTGCACACAGCTCCGTTATTATGCAACCCGTGTTCGAGGAACAATCAGACATTTTGAAAAACACACTACTTTGCTGTCAAACTTATAGTCGGGTGAGAATATTGATATTAATTTTCACTGCAGACCCTTCACAAGCTGTTCCAGCTTCTCCCCTCTGGGAGGCGCTACAGAGCGCTGCACGCCAAAACAACCAGACACAACAACAGTTTCTTCCCTCGGGCCAGTCACTCCGATGAACACTTAATCAGTCATACACTGTCAATAACCCTCAAACACCAAACACCAACTGCTGCTATTATAATTATAATTCTTACACTCTTTAATGCACAAACGTTTTAAAATATGTACGTATCATCTGTCACTGCCAATATTAATCCTACACGCTGTGTATATCTTTATATGTATACTGTACGTAATCATCCAGATATCCATTCAGTATGCATTTCTTTGTACTATTTGTATTGTTAACAACTAACATATATACAACATTAATATATAATATAATATAATATATATAATAGTCCTGTCTATTCTTTACCTTTATTTGTCCAGCTTTGTTGTCCTTGTCCCTAGCTGTTATTTCTATTTCTGTGAAAGTACATCAAGAGAGATTGCAAAAAAACTCAGTCAAATTCCTTGTATGTTCACACGTACTTGGCCAATAAAGGTGGATAGGGAATCTGAATTTCATCTCTGTGGTTCTAGTGCAAATTTTGTCTGGAATAGGAGGTACTTTTTTTTTTTACGACGTCGTTTTAGGTACATTGTAGGTAAAAAAAAAAGAATAAATCACGGAGCCAGGGCAGGGGCTAACAGGGCTTGCAGTGTGAATGTATAGCCTATAAGAGCCTGAGCGTTATAACAGTATGGTCAATACCATCTGCCAGTTTAAGCTTATCGCACATATGTCAGTATCAAAAATGTTTGTTTCTATTAAAAAAATATTCTATAAGCAGATGTACTGTTATCAAATGTTTCAATCACTCAAATACCAATACCAGCCCTAAAAAGATGCTACTGGTTGAGTTATATTAAAAAGATTAATTATTATCGAGGTCAACGTCAGCCAGCAAACGACGGTAATGTGCCAGCTGAATAGAGTGCTGTCAGAGCACCGCAGAGATGGAATGAGGAGCTCTGTGTGTCTCAGCAGCATGAGCCGCTCAAAGTACAATTACATACTTAGAATGACAACAATGGAGATATTGTGGCGTTACACACAACGATGACCTACACTCCCAACCCACGCTCACTAACACACAAAACACAGAGTCACGTGCACAAGGTCATGGGAACCAGATCCATCCAGCCAGCAGTGGGTTGTATAGCTGTACTAAAATAACACACGAAACACACAATACAAGTACTGGGTCAGTTCAAACACTCCTGAACCTGAGAGTACTGAGTGGTGTCACATTACTGTGGAATTGGTCCATAATAATCTATCAAATACTAAGTATCAAGTATACCGCTGCACTCTTTTCCACAGTTTTGTACTATGACAGTGCGAGGGGGACACGTGGATAATGGACAGGTGAAAAATGGGAAATAGGAGCCAAAGATTGAAGTAATTCTATATATTTTTTTAAAGTGTGCTTTAAAACAACATCACATACAGTTTACTGCTGACCGCTGTCTAAGTCAAAGCATGTAGTCTAGATTTTGGAATGGGTTGTTCCAACTTCCCATTCATTTCTGTAGACTGTGAAAATCAGCTTGCAGACTGGAAAACCTCACACAACTTGGAAAGTTGCTCGAGGTGATCCACCACAGTGTAGTCTCCTTTTTAAGTCATAAATAACCTCCTTCCTTTATTTGTAACAGATTAGTGTGCACACATAAACTGACATGAGAGAAAAATGTGCGATCATGTCTTACACTGAACCAAATGAACATAAATAATATGGACAGACAGCTTCACTGTCTCGAGCAAGTTTGGCAGGAATGCATGAACGCCAACCTGCTGCTGAAAACACACATCTTAAATATAAGTAGATGCAAAGCTAACAGATACACACACACACACACACACACACACACACACACACACACACACACACACACACACACACACACACACACACACACGCACACACACACACACACACACACACACACACACAGAGAGAGAGAGAGAAGACATTACTGAGTCCCAGTTCTATCCTACACTGTTAGAGTTGTTCCGATACCGATACCAGTATCAGAAATGCGTCTACCACTGCCCAAAATTCAGGATCGGGTATCGGCGAGTACGCCAGTTTATGCACCGATCTGATACCATAATTTATTAACCCAGAAAAAAATGTACTTGTTCAACTGTAAATCAATTCTTCTTTGCCGCTCCAAAACAGTAGCCTTCACTGCGCTGGCTGTCGCCCTGGATGTATCATGGCTGCCACTGGCAACTACTGTTTTAGAGCAGCGAAGAAAAGAAGAACTGATTGCAGGTAGTTTGTCACGTGACGATAGCAAACAACAACAGTGCGGTGCTAGTGGAGAGGGTAACGGTTACAGCAGTCAGAGTGAGGAAAATGTCAGCCATGGTGGTATGTTCAGTATGTAAAAGGTTTCTGTTTCAGCTGGTGTTGCCAATTTCAACACCAGCAATCTTATAAAACATTTGAAGACGCATCACGCGAAAAAGCACAACGACTTCACCAAGGCAACGGGGGGAAAAAAAAAAGGACGAACATCAGCAGCAAGGGGCTACCCCTTTTAAGTCCACTAAGATTTCTTTAGTCAATTAGTCATGCTTTTTTCATTAGCGCATCTCTGTTAAACACAGGATCTGATTATTAAATCAACTAATCAATTAGTCGACAAAATCGTACAAGTGCTAGTTGACTAACAAGTTCTTTGGTCGAGGAGGACAGCGCTATTAACTGGCTCAAACAAAGGAGATGATAGAACGTGGGTGGTGAGATGAGCAGGAGCAGGAGGAGGAGATGATACTACAACAACACATCTGTACTGTTCTTCATTGTATTCGCTCAGAGCACTCCACCAATAAGGACTGAGTGTTCCCCTTCACAGCGCTGTCTGTGTCTCATGGTGGAGTCGTGCTCAGACAAAGAGATTCTTTGAAGCACCACTGTCTGCAACACACAGCTCTTTATTTAGATGACCATCCTCCCATTACTGGAGTTTGTCTGTCTGATAGTTAGTTTGTGTTCTCATTAATTCTGCCCTCATTATGCTGCTATCTGACCTGCTTAATATTTAGGAATCCATTCATCATCATTATCTTACTGCAGCTGGACAGAGACTGAACAAAGGACAGACTGTCTGGACAAAAAACATCTTAAACATCTTGATATCCCTCTAGAGGCATTCCACATTAAGTTTGTCCTGAGGGTGGCGCTAAACATAAAGCAACTAGACTGTCAAATGAGAGAGAGCACAGACCTGGTACCTGGTAACCGTGGTTACCAAACTGTGGATCAAGACCCTCTAGTGGCCCTCTCGTGCAAACTCAGCGGCCAATCATTTGCCAATTCTGACAGAGCTCCAGCTGGATGTGGAGAGCTCCGCACCCAGCAGAGGCGGCTCCGCACCCAGCAGAGGCGGCTGCGCACCCAGCAGAGGCGGCTCCGCACCCAGCAGAGGCGGCTCCTCCTCCAGCCAGGAGCAGAGCTTTGTATCGCTGCTGGCGGCCGAGGCCGTATTACTGAGCCAGCAGGAGGAAAGGGAGGTGCGGGAGAACCAAAACCAGGACTGAGAGGGGCAGACTGTCAGACCCTGCTGCAGTAAAATGAGAGGTTTTCTAAAGGGAGTCTGGTGCTGTGAAACACTACCACTTTTGTCCACAGGGGCCGCCAAAATCAACACAAAATGAAAGTTCCTCACAGTAGCTTTAAGAGGAAACACTAAAACTAATCCAATGTATCAACGTTACGTCAGTTAACTGAAGTATTTACAGTATTTTTCCATCACTGCCCATCGCTCTGCAATATTTCCATATTTGTCTATTTATTCATATTTTAAAGACTGAATGTGTTAAATCTTTATAGTGTGTCCCCCAGTGTTTTTCTATAATACAGATACAATCCGTTCTCAGGCTGCTGTAACAGCTCAAGGTGCTTCCTGGTGACAGTGACGGTGTGGAGGGTTGTAAATGACTGCAGCAGTCAGAAGCCCAGTGACAGGTCTGAGAGCAGCTACCTGACTAACAGAGGAAGCTATACAGTGTCTCCACCATGATAAATGATGCTGCTGCTATTTTTACATTCTCCTGTCACTGCACCTGCAGTTCTGCATGTGTGAGTGTGTGTGTGTGCTTCACTGTATTTCTGTTTTTGATGGCGTTTGTATTAATAATTATTGATTGTCTGAAGTCACAACTCTTTTACACCTAATGTGCACACAAACACATTTAAGCCTTTGACCCATTGTAGGTTGTGAAACACGTTGCTCTTATTAAGATTCTCATCAGATCATACATATTTAGAGTGTGAGGTAATCACCACAAACATTTGTGGTTTTATATTTTCTGGCTTAATTTCAAACATGTTTGATATTTGCAGGAATCTTGTAGGAGGAGGAAAAAGAAGGATATTTTAAATAAGTTATCTCCCATGAAACTGTTAGCCTGCGGTCTAAGGGACAGATGCAGGAGGAAGCAGAGAGGAAACGACAGAAAAATAAAGAGACGTGATGGAGAAGTCTCAGAGTGAGAGAGGGGAAAGAGAGACAGTGATTTTGTGTGTCACATGGACTGTATATAAAGATGGATGACATCACAGCTCCCCCTTGATCGCCCCCCCCCCCGGTGGCTGGCTGCAGTATAGGTCATAAACCCCGCCCCCCTCCATGTTAGCGGATGAGGCATTGGCCAAACTAAAAAAATCAGAACATGCGTCAAAGATTTGTTTCCCAAAGATGGTTTCTGTCATTTTAGGAACTTCTTATCACGCTGATGTATGTTCACGGGTCCATCTTTCCGATAAGTTTAGTTTTAATTGATGCTATAAAGACGTCATGATTGACAGCTGCTCTGAGGCTCAAGTTTTATACGAGAGAGGAGATTCAACATTAACTTTCTATAACTGTGATTGTCGGTTTCAAACATAGACTGTATATAAAGATCTTTATATATATATCAGTTACTATTCCTGAGGTTTCTTCCGTTTTTCCTCTGTTAAAGGCATGTTTGGAGAGTTTTTCTGATCTGAATCGAGGGTCTGAGGACAGAGGGTGGTATGCTGTACAGATTGTAAAACCTCTCAAGGCAAATTGTGATATTGGGCAATATAAAATTGGCTTGACTATACTGGTTATTGGTTTCCAGAAGCAGAAGTGAGACTAGTTATTGTTCTGTTTCTGACCTCAGAACAGCTTCCTCTGTCCTCCGGTCCTCACACACCGATACCATCACAGTGGCCTGCTGTGGAGAAATGAACTCTCTCTGCTTCCTTAAATATGGATTTTAAATGGTATCATATTATGCCAGAGGGTTCTGTTCAAAAATTCATCTGACATGTTTCTGTTATCATCTTTATGTTTGAATGTTTATGGATGCGCCATCTGAGAGGGGCATTTTTGGAGAGTTCACTGATGATATCACACACACACACACAGACACACAGGGGCAGTGTATTCAACAGCTCTCTAAAGCGTTCTTCCTGTTATGTCTCAGTAATTACAGTGTTTAATTTCTCAGATTAACATCTCCGTCACGACAGGACAAGACTTTGATTTCTACGCTTTTCAAGTCTGTGAAGTGAAGAACTGATAACCTGTGAATACGGCTGCTGGGACAGCATAAGGCAGCTGCCGACACGCCAGCGTGTCCTTTATAAGATGACATCCGTCAACATTTTGACATACAGTGTCATTTCAAGGCTTGCATTGAGTTACATTATGATGTGTTTAAGCTCTATTCAGTAAAAATCTGCATTGGGCGAAGGTGAATTATAACGTTTGCATCATGTGATCAAATCTAATCTTGTAAAATGTATTTTTTTGGTGATGAACTTGAGGCGGATCATCAGGGATTAATAATACATTTGCAAAAAACACTATGCAAACGGTAATTAAGGAGTGCATGTTGAAGTACATTGGATTCATTGTTTTGTTTCTTACCGTGTTATTGAACTGGGTATCAAGAATCGTGTAATTTCACAGGCACTGGTATCGACTACTAAATTTCTGGTATGGTGACATCCCTAGATGCTAGCCCAGAATGTAACATTAGTGCTAGATAAAATCGCAGCAATTTGGCAATATTTTAGAGTGGAAAATCCCACCAGTAATATGGCGACATGTTTTTAAATGCTCTGGTATCGGCCGATACGCTAGTTCAGGTATCGGAATCGGTATTAGGAAGGGAAAAAATGGTATGGGAACATCTCTAATAACAAGAAGTGTCAGTATGGTCAGAAAGCACTGATGAGTTTACATTGTAAACTTTAATAGGACTGCCCCCATGATTTTCACACTGAATGACTTATTTCTAAGAAATTTATGAGCACATCTGTTGTAAACACAAGATTTAAAGCGGTGCTCTTGTGCGATTCTTTGTGGGTAAACTCAGTTTTACAGATCTGTCGATTAAATCAACTAATCGATTAGTGGACAAAATTGTATGCGTGTTCGTCGACTAAGAATTTCTTTGGTCGAGGACAGCCCTAAACTATAGAAACTAAATTTAAGAGAATCAAAAATGTTTGACAATATTTATTCAGATTTTTTTTTTTTACTCTCAGATATCACTATCAGTACTGGCCTCAAAAATCCAGTATTGGTTGGGCTCTTAACAGATACATGTGCAACATGTGATGAGGGGTCGCAATCTGCCAGTTAATACGTGAATGTCAGCAGGCACGAAGAAAAAAACGTATCTCTTGGTCCTTTACAGGCACTTAAAAACAACGACCAGAGGGTAACAGTTCTAACGCTGTCCTCAGGGGCTGATCTTGGCACTCCAGAAGGGAAGTAACCTTACTTAACAACAGCTTGTTCCACAGGTCTGTAAGCAGGGCTCGACTCCTCCCTGAAAGCATACCAACCTCTTTGATGAGGCTACCGAGCCTGTTTTTGTTGGCCAAAGTCAAGTTCCCATACCAAGCAACAATACAGAACATTAAAACTGATTCAATGAGACTTTTATAGAAAAAAAAAAGTCATCATTTCGGAGGAAACATTAAAGAACACATTTTACTAAAAAAAATAGGTGTTGTTGGACCTTTTTCCTGGAATCCAAAACACATTCATGTCTGACACATTTAATTGGAGGAAGGACTCATCATCACACCAAGATACAGAGTCATTGACCGCAGGCCCATGCTGATGCTCCTCCTTCTTCAAGAACATCACAGAATCATCTGCAAATTTGATAATATGCGTCTGTCTGTATAGTTGCTGCGACAGTCGTTGGAATACAGGAGAGGGGAGAGAGAGAGAGAGAGAGAGAGACAGCAGCCTTGAGGAGAACCAGAGCAGCTGATTGGAAAAAAGAGCCTCAAGAAGTCCAATATCCAGTTTAAAAAGATGAATTAGCTTTTCTGCTAATAAATGTGGCCGGGTAGTGTTAAAAGCAGAGAAGAAATCTATAAATAATCTAGTGTGAGCTTTATTTTTTCCTCATCAAAAACATTGTGTTCATACTAAAAAAGGAAAATCAACATCAGATCTTTTCTAACTTTCAAGTATCTGTATCTACATTGACCTAAAAAATGCATTGTTGATCTAGTCTAATATAAAGACAACAATGAAACTGAACCTGTCTGACAACATTTAACAAGGAACGCGATGACACGACTTTAATATGTGAACTGAACTATGGTGTGTGTGTTTGGTAACCACAGAAGCTGCACACTGACCATTCTAAACTGGACGAGCTGGGAAAACAACAACGTGACTCACTGGTCCCTTATTTACATATGACACACATACACAGGGCACATTTATGCAGGTGTGGCGAGTCCTATTAAAAGGACGGTTGTACATGCAGTACAAAATCTGCTGACAACAGGATTGACCAGAAGGACGGGCCTACATGAAGCAGGCCCTTTGAGAGTTTGAGCAAGCTTATTCTGTTCTCCATGCACAACACAACACACATCTGTGAAGGACATGCACATGTTTTTTTGAGGCAGATCACAACTGCTGACAGATAGTGTGCCTTACAGTACATTCCACTGCTGATAATGACAACATGCTCTATCACAAAGATCATATCTAATGTTATTAAACGTTAGATAAATGAAGGCCTCTGAGGCAGCGGTGGTGGCTCCCGTAGGGACAACGCGAGTGTATCTTTTGGTTGTGGTCTTATTTTGGCCTCAGGACTCAGGGTGGGGTGAGGTGGAAACACAGAGGAAAAGAGGCTTCTGCTGCAGGAAGCAGCCTGTTAACCATCACTCCCTCTTCCTGTAATTCCACAGATAACGTCTTCTTAGTCATGTTCACTGACAGGAAACAACAATCTGTGGTGGAACACACACACACACACACACACACACACACTCAAAACACTGACCTGTAGCCTACTCTACAGACACACAAGCAAATGCAGTGTCGCCCACATTCAAATGTCCACACAAACAAAACCAGTACAGAGCAACCATAGTGCAATCACACCCACTGTCTGGTTATTTCAAAATATTGTTTGCCAAAGGTGATATTAACTCTTGGGAGCGTTTCATTGGGAGGGATTTGACTTTCAGTGTGAGAACATCCAGATCCCCAGAGAGCATTATCTCAGATCTCTTCTCCTTGAACCAGACTTCAGTTAACAAAGATGCATGTTAACCTCAAAAACAAGACACAAATCTCCTCAAACAACTGAATATACACATAAGATATAGTAACAACACAACTAAGAGTCTACCGCCATGCTGTACACGTCAGTCGTTTGAGCTAAATGCTGACGTCAGCATGCCAACATGCTCAGAACGACAATGCTCGCATGTAGGGGGGTAAGAAAATATCGATACACATAAGTATCACAATATTATGTTTTGCGATACTGTAACGCCAGTTCAGAAGAGTTCAGAAAAGCAGATTGTGAATACGGACAGTCGGCATTACAAATAAAAACTGAAACCACTGATTATGTTCACTGTGATTTCACAGCTACAACCAGCTCTCTACTGACCATTCAACATAGTTACGGACAACTGTACAGTGCAACTCGATCTTTCTCCATATCATTTCTATGAACAGATTCTGTATTCATATGCAGATGAATCTTTAGGGCAACAGGACAAGAATTTGGCATCGGAAGCATTCTAGTTTCAGTTTTTTTTTAGTCTGTCTGCAGTCGGCATAGAGAGCAAAAGAATGGGAACACATTGGCCGAAATGTAATCTGGGAGCCCATCGGCTATCGTCTGACGATGATTTAGCTTTTTATTGGTTTATAATTAGCTTGTAAGCTCAGCTTGTACTCCCAACTCCAGTCTAGCATCTCAAGTTGCTCATCGGACTGTAAACAATGCGCGGAATGACCGGAAGTCTTGGCCCCAGATATCCGCTGGCTATACACCGGAACCTCAGAAATATCGGCTGTTGCCCGTCAGAGGCTAAATCGTCGTCAGACCGATAGCAGATGGCTTCCAAGATTGCTCTCCATATGACAATAAAGCTTTGAATCTTCTATCCTGAATGGATCTTGAGTGTCTTCATAATCTTAATTAAAAAGGCATGGAAATATATATAATATTTTTCATGATGCTAGCTGTTAAATAAGGGCTTCACACTGATTGGCTGGTTTTGGAGAGCTAGTGCTAACAGACAGAGAAGAAGCTTACATTTGAATCTTTTTACACAAAGTGAACATTGTAAGATTGTAAACTTTGTGATCAGTCCTTACCAAAGGATGTATGTATATATAATTCAGACTTTCTACGACCAGAAAGTGAACTTTGTAAGATTGGTATTCTGGTCTCAGACAGCCTGCTTGCTGTGTGGCGCAGTTAGCAGCCATTAGAAACCAGTACTGAGAGAATCCTAACAGGGGGAGGGTGGGGGCTCGGACAGGATATTTTAAGTATGTGAACTGATCTGGGTGAGGGTGGGGGTTGGAATGCTGAAGAAAGGAAGCGTTGTTTTTATCCGCAGCATTAATGGGCCAACACTTCAATCCCTAACACTGGAGTACAGGGCATCAGGAGAATGAAGATGTGTGTGTGTGTGTGTG
Organism: Sebastes umbrosus; assembly: GCF_015220745.1. Lineage (NCBI taxonomy): Eukaryota > Metazoa > Chordata > Actinopteri > Perciformes > Sebastidae > Sebastes > Sebastes umbrosus. Next base: position 9,091,918 of record NC_051276.1, read on the forward strand.
TGTGTGTGTGTGTGTGTTGGTATTCGTGACTGGCAGAGAAGCAGAAGAGATGAGGTAGGCTATGCTAAGTATGTCATTAAGCTGCACGAGACGAGCACAGCAACTCCCAGTGGGCCGAGATACTGCCGGCTCATCGACTGAGGACAAGCGTGCCAACACCGTCCCACAAAGACTCAGATCAGTCAGCTGCAACACTCAGAGGCTGACGACATTCAAGCATTGCTATGCCATGAAAGCTTTATGTGGTTTCCATACAGTCGAACAAATAAAAACTGTGTGTTACTGGTCACAGTTCAAAGTCCTAGTGCACCGTGGTGAAGTGCCTCTCCTGATTGGCAGCTGACAGCACTGTCAGCTGAAGAGTCACTTACACTGGATGGCAGTAGAGGAGGTCGAACAGGGGTCTGGTCCAAAAGTAGTTCAGCTGCCAACATTCAGCTGAGAGCGTCGGAGCAGCCAACAGACACGAGTCATGCACTTTATCATGCTGCTCTCCGTTGGGCTGGGCGCTATGGCCAAAATCTTGTAGGTCATTTCATATCTCGATAACTATATATATATCACGATATAGCATGTTTTCTGATAATTCATTAAATAAATCAATAGTCTATATGAAACAACCACATGGTAACGCCTATTTTTGTATACTCCTGTGTGAATTAAATACTTGTCAAATGAAAAGTACAGAGTATTTTCTTTCTAAGAAACTTGAGTGCAAAATGAACATAAAAGTTTTAAGTGAAATTATAGAGAAAAAAAGAAATAAATATAGGCCTGGCCTATATCGCGATAGAAACGATATAGAAAAATATATACAATAGACATTTTTATATAGTTTTGATGTATGTATATCGTCATATTGACCGGTGTCCACCACACTTAGTTTCATAGTTCGGTCACTTTAAGACAAGACTCAGGTTTGTGAACATATATATATAGCCTACCATGCTGCTATCCTGCACTGCTCTGTGTACAGCGACACAGTAAAAAAAAAAAAAAAAGGCTAAATGAGATTCAACTGATCATCTGACTTAGCAACATTTAGGGAGTAACTCTAGTGACCCGACAATAAGCAGGTGTTAAGTGGAGAAGCCGATGACTTCGCGGTTCTGGTTATTCTACATCGGTTGTCTGGGCAAGGTGTTCACACATGCAAGATGCATACAGTCTGTGAGGTCATACATTTTGGGCTGCTCATGCATGGCCCATGCCAACCCACGCAGACATGCATAATAAAATTTACATCACACGGACCCTTGTGGCTACATACTGTAGACATGTAACTGTCATTTATAATTCTAGAAAGGTATTAATGGTGACAATCCTTTCATTTTTCCATCTGGACAATCACACACGCTGCACGAAATCACACTGGCATTTTATTTTTATTGCATTTCAGTTGAACTAGGTTCAAAGTTTTAGCCAGACAACACTGCATTCTTTTACAAGACTGGGCTGCATTTCTTTTCTGGGCGGCACTGCTAATCTCTCAGAACACTGCCCTAGTTCAGTAAATTCAAGAGAACATATTTGTACCATCCACTCCTGTCTCACAGCTGACTGTAAACCCTACTCTATCATTTTTGTGAAGCAGTTTCTATGTCAACAAAGCAGGCTTTTATAAAACTGAATGATTTTCCAATTCTCTCTCCGTGGGCTTAAATGTTGCAGTGTCAAGACAGTTTGCGGTCGGTCAACTGCGTGAATTTCTGTCAATGTTCACCAAAGTTAGAGTTCACACAACAGTCTCTTGTTCACTTCTCCTCCATGAGTGAATCCACTGCAATTCCAGTTGAAACGATCTGAATTTGGTCTGAAATGTAGCCCAATTAAACACTCATTCTACCACCACACCAAAGTCCATTCTCAAATTTAACAATTTAAAGTTTCTTTAAATATCAATTAGTCCACTTTTCCAAGTATTTATCAATTACTTTTCAAAATCCACATGAACAGCTCTTCACATCGGCATAAATTAGATCCACCGTGTTTAAAAAGAACCACGTCACTTTTAAAGCAGGTTCACCTGTTACTCCTGTTAACTTCCAAAACAGCGGTTAAGAACACCAGGAACATATGCCAGGAGTTGATTTTTCATTCAAATTCAATTATGATCAGTGTGTTAACTGCACGCCAAATTGCCTCCTAAGTTACAGTATGACCAGTTGCTGACAAGTAATTTAGCATTTGACAGGCTATTGTTTAAACGGAGTCCGGCGCAGTGCTCACTCCACATAAAACGCACCGAGGCAACATTACATCACTTCCAGCAAACTTCTGGGAAAACAATGAGGATCTATTTTAACCAAATATTCTCTGGTCTAGCTCAGCTTAAAACATAAAAAAACACTGAATCCATCAGCACGTTTGGCGTGTCGTTCACTACCGAGCCTGTTTGTAACCGGAACCAACAATATTATCTTCACTTCACATGTCCCTCCTCTGCTAAGCCCCGCACACATGAGAGCAGAGGATATATTATTGTGTGAAATTTTAGCAGCGGAGCTGTAGAATGAATGTAGGGAAAACACTGCGCTTAAACAAATTAAAACTTTGGTCTACGCTGGGGTGAAGGTCGGGCAACTAAAACTATTCCTCTCAACAGTTCAATTTTACCGTTCGTTATTTTACCTGAGATAGAAATGCGAATATTGCCATCAATTTCAATGTCTGTTCTTAGTCTCCTCTATTCAATCTACATCATGTGTGCATATACAGTGTGCTCATTTTCTACATTCATAACACCAGGGTTTGCATGCTGTTTTAAGTCCTGCACACATGCCCAGACCAGTAAGAGACCAGCGCTGCACCAAATGTGGTCTTCCCCGAGCTTGGGTTTCAGCAGTGCACCACGCCCTTGGCCTCTGAACCTATTCCCCAGCCACAGGGCAGTACACATAAACACTAAACACTAAACACAGAGACACACATAGAGGAGATATAAAGACACCACGCAGGAATCTTATCAGTCAGCCACTCCCAGCATGCAGCTGTCCAAGCCCATGTGGCACGGCTCCCATTGGTCAGGGAATATCTGGAATATCTTGAAACCGCAAGGCGTGTATTCATACAGGCATAGTCCTCAATCAGTTCTCATGGAAATTCAGAGAGCAGAGAGTCATTTAAGTGACAACGTTTCTCAGCTTGGTGTCATAGTTGTGTTGGTCTTTACTAATACTTCCTGAATGCATGATAGAGCAGATAGCGTGTAGAAACATTTTGGCTTTTGCAAAAAGGGAGATGTCCTTGATAAATCACTCGCTGTTTGCAGAATATGCAAAGGCCAGATAAAGTACAACGCCGCTACGACCACACACCTACTGACAGCTGTTTTACCTGCTGATTCTATTCTCATTTTCAATATTGCACTACCTTTGTATTGCAAATGAGAACAATAGCAGCAGGTTCAACCACTGTTTATCAACCTGAAGAAATGATGGTTGCATTTTATTTTTCTGTTAAATATCATTGCTCTACCTTTTGCTTTTGAAAATGAGAACAGAAGCAGGTGTTTAAACCAGTGTTCATTTCACTTGAAAAGAAGTTGGTTTATGCCTTGTATCTTGAGAACTGAAGCAGCGGGTCCTGAAGTTGTGCTTTTTATTATTTTTTTAAATAAAAGGTGCATGTATTTGCCATTAATCGTTGGGTTTACTTGTTTTATATTCATATTTAATTTATCCCTGATTCCCTAACAACAAAAAACTTTGAGGATTCCTGACATACACTGTGTCCAGTATCCAGGTATTTATTTCACAGTCACACTGATGTAATTTCTGGGAGGGAAAAAGCTACTGTATTGATTTCAAGTCATTGAATCTATCGTATCACTCTAGATGAGCCAAATATTGTCCTTGAATCCTATCGGGAAAATGGAAAATGATACGTATCGTATCTCGTTGTAAAAACGAATTGTTACACCCCTAGTTTATTCTATGACAGTTTTACTCAAATTTGATTTAAAAAAAAAAATGAGACTGCTTCATTTCAAGGGGTCATCAGCCCAAAAGGGTTGGGAAGCACTAGTCTAACACACCCAGAGCTGTTAAGGGATGGTATAAAGGGCATAACACAGAAGACATTAACTGTCTTCACAGGCTGAGTCGTACTCTATATGACACATAAACTGATCTTTGATGTGTAAAATCAATGGTATGCCCCCTTAAATCCAAAGAATAATCAAAAGATGAATTGACAATGAAAATAAAGGTTAGCTGCAGCCCTAGCCACACTGCTATCCATGAGGCCTTCCCTGTTAGCATGAAGCTTCAACTATCTCAAAGAGACACAGGGATTGTTCTGCGTAACAAGTCTCCTGTTTCCATGGATATAGTGTATCAGTGTTTGACTGTGCCAGCCGTCTATATCTGATACTGTATGTGCCAGCGTGTGAATGCTCTCCCTGTTCACTGTCAGCAGCTGTGTTGGTGTGAATACGTCACTCTGGCTGAACCGGCTTCTCCGCTATTGTAAGGAGACAGAATGGAGCTGATGAACAGACCCCAATCATGGGAGTATTGATAGAAACCTGATGACACTCAAGATACGTTAGTGCCATTGATTTTTGTTGAAGGTGATGATGCCTTCCAGTGAGCAGTACACACGATGATACACTCCTCTCTCTCTCTCTCTCTCTCTGTTAGAAAGGAGAGGACTCAGCTGTAACGTGATTTTCATGTTCCATAATACATGAAGGTGCCGTGCTAGATTCAGTTGTCTGTGTGAATGAACAATGTGTACTGACTAGATTAGACATGGCTCGGGAACGGGAATGGATTCAGCTTATTAAAAGCACAGTGGGATTTGTGTTCAGTAAAGTTCAGTATGCATCACTGTTGAGTTTGTTTTTCGAGATTAGATACGAAGCATCTCCTTGATCCAGGAACAGGAACTCACTCACAGAAGCAAACAGAGGAAAATCTACAAAAGCTCACTGTATTCCTGGAGGCTCATCTCCTACACTTCAACTGACAAGTTATACTATTTTTGAACTCCAACATCAACTGAAATACAAGGGATTTTCTTCTAGGGATTCGAGGTCTCGCTTATTTTTTCTGCGAGCCGCGCGGTTCACAGCAACAACAGACAGTGAAAATGATCTTCTGACAGTATATTGACATCATACCAGCAACGTTACTACAGTTTCAATGTCTATATCAGTACAATATGTCACGGACATGAAAAAAGCAAATAGTTATTTTGAACTCAACACTTTCTGTTTCCGCTTCAAAATAAAAGCCCTCTAGCGTTTTCTCTGTGGACAGAATCATTTCATTTGTTAACACAGGGCTTTTATTCTGAAATATTTTCAGGACAGTGTTGTGGAAAATGCAGGGACTTGCACAGCTCCATAAATTAGTAGAGTACCGGCTTGAATTGTGGATTATTACAAATGAGCACACACTTCTTAACCTTTTTCTTTCTAAATGAAATATAAATGACATTTATAATTCAATTAAATGGCCATTATGAGAGGCAAACTCTAAAGGCAAAAACAAACACCCCTTTCTGCTATGTAGAAATAAAGGGTTGGTGGTAGCAGCACAGCAGCAGCAACGGCGTCAGTGTGGACACCACACGCTAATTTTCGCTCCTTTTCCGGTGCGATGATATGTGAGACATTTGAAGTGAATATATAATAAATAAAATCAACAGGGATTTGGACAATTCTTATAATTTATTAACGTACAAAACATTCAATTAATATGCTCTCCTCAAAAGCAACCAGACTCCAGTCAGAAAACAGTCATTTTACCTCGCTGATCATCGAAACACACTTCATTTAACCTGGACAGAAACAAAATAAAACTCATCAAAACCATCTTGTTAAGTTTTTCCACTGTTCCAACAATCACCAATTCTGGTTTGGTAGAAATAAACACTTAATTCACAGAGTTACATGTGAAAAGAAAACGGCCATTATATGCGCTCCTCAAAGCCACCAGACTCCATTGACAGAAACATTCATTTCACCTCACCGATTGTAAAACACACTTCATTCGAACTCGACAGAAACAAAATAAAACTCATCAAAACCATCTTTGTAATTCTTTCCACTATCCCAACAATCACCAACTCTGGTTTGAGAGTTTGAAAGAGAGATTGAATAAGAAAAAAAAAAGAAGTAACCGCCGTAACATTTTACTGTTTACTAACCCTGTTTTCCGGGGGGGGTAAAAACACTTTTACGTGCTAATTTTGGTGAGAAAAGGGTCCAACTGACACTTCAACTGCTCCTTCAATTTTCTCACTCTTCAAATGACAGCTCAACTAATTTCAGCTCTAACACCTCAGTTGACATTTCAGATTCTGTCAGTGTTTACAAAGCAGCTGACACTTAAAGTGCTCACAGTTCAACTATCTCCAGGGCTTACACTTCGACTGATAATTCCACAGCTTTCAGCTCTTACACGCCAAATGACAGTTCCTCTACGCCTTCTCTAACTCTTTAACTGAGAGTTCTTCTGCGTTCAGTGATTACACATCAGCTGGCACTTCAACTCCTTTCTACCTCAAACCCTTTTAGCACTTCAAGTGACACTTCAATGCTTTAACTTCAGTTGTAACTCTCATACAGTATTCACCAAAAAAATAATTTTGCTTACCTATAAAATCATGACCTGTTTACTGCATTTACAACTGCAATTTTCAACACAAGCAAGCACACTTGTCTTCAGTGCGTCTTCAGGGTTTGTTTTAGTTAATGTATTAATAGTTTGAATGGAGGAGACATATAGCTGAGACATACTGTATGTATGTTTTCATAATGAAAAGCAGGCAGAATTCAAGACAAAATGTTAGACTATAGTGGGGCAGTTAAACGGAAATATCCGTAACAATTGTGCATTTTGCGATAAAAGCAACACATTTGGCACAGATGTAGGTTTATATGTTATGACATAGGTATCGGGACACTGCAAATTTGGCGCCCTGGGGGCCATGGTGGCCATTTACAGCCACAACAAATACACCTAAAGAATGTCAAGATCTTCAGCTTTCCATCGGCGCATTTATCTTTTCATTCACAGTAAAATTCGTCCGAGATATCGTTGAATAAACTTCAGGATTGACGGTAACTTCTAGTAACAGGTTGCATATTGGTTGTCATTCTATCATGAAGGCAAGGGGACGAAGTTTGACCCTGAAGTGACTTTTTATTTGGTTTTCACGTTAAAAGGTTTTAAAAGTACCCTTAAAAAATACAAAGGGATAAAAAAACATGTCTTTGATCTTCTGACATCTGATCTAATCAGCTTGAACACACCTTGGAAATCATTAAGACTCATAAAATCCATTTTCTGCAACAGTTAAGAATAATAAGCACCTATTTGGCGGGCAGGGGCCAAATTTGCAGCACCCCGATATCTATATCTTTTCATGACATATAAACCTACGTCTGTGCTGTTGCTTTTATTGCAAAATGCACAATTGTTATGCTTAACTGCCCCGCTATACTACTGTAGTTGAGAGGATTGAAGAAGACTCTCCTGCTTGCCAGTGTGTAATCACCCAGAGACTCTGGTAACACACACACACACACACACACACACACACACACACACACACACACACACACACACACACACACACACACACACACACACACACACACACACACACACACACACACACACACAGCCCCAGGCTTTCCCATTAACGGTGACCATTAATCTGAACAGCCTCTCTCCTACTGGGCTCAACCAGCCAGACCAGAAGGAGCCTTAGGGAGATGTACACACACACACACACACACACATAGAAAGAGTCAACCTTGACCGACCAGCACAGTTGTTATTGTGTGATCATCACCTCTCCTCAAATGGTCACAGCAACATTTAAGTATAATTACCTGCTTACTAAGCCCTTTAAAAAAACATTTTCAAAATAAATGGTGCTATACTTTTGAAGTTTGCGGCACTGGAAATGTAACTATTCTATTCTCTGTCCTGTGTATAGGATTACGCCGTATTTCTTCTGCAGTGATTTGACACCTGAACAGGTTGTGTGGTGCTTCTCTCAAAAAGGCAGCAAAACAGTGCAGCCATTGTCATTGTCACACACGTTCGTCTTCTGGTCTATACTGATTACATTCAGTGACCTTTCTAATCTCCAGAGAACACTGACAGATGTCTATCTGGACTGGATTAACCATCCCTGCAGGGTATCATCAACTCTCTACAGTGGATTTACAGGGTGAAAGTTCTCACAGCAGTTTTCTCAGGTTACAGGCTGATAAACAAGTGAAAACACCATGCAGAGTAAATATTATGTAACGAGGCTTCCTATTGGCTCTCCTGAAGCACAACAGGTGTACTGACTGGGCTGCCTATTGGCTGGCCAGCATGCACCTCACAGACCTGAACGAAGCCTCCTCACGCACTCACTCCAGGTTATGAGGACGCATTAGAAAGCACACACTTTTACAGTGGACAGTAAAAACCACCTGACACACGGTGCTCACATCATGGCGAAGTTAATAAATGTCACCAACTTCACACACATGTCAAATACAGGACGCTACAGCAACACTTACTCCGACATTTTCGCTCTTGCTCGGATAAGAGGCCAGTCTCCCTCCGCCTTTCACCGGCATCCTGCTGCTGCTCCTCGGGGCGGCGGAACGTCGTCGTCGTCGTCGGTGTTACAAACCCGGAGCCGTGTGGACACCAGACAGACACACGGTGTGTAGTTAGCGTGGTGGTGGTGGTGGCGAGTGGTAGTTATTGAAATGAAACATATCTTTGTGACAGCCAGGACCAGCCAGCCAGCTCCGCCCTCGTCTCGTCGCTCCGCCAGGCTGGTGTTCCTCCTCCAGCCTACTGGAGCCAGCAGCAGGCGGGAAGAGGGAGGTCCCGTCCGACCAGCGCAACCACCGTCAGCTCGGCTCCTCTCACTCTCACTCTACCGCCGCTACAGCAGCACAACAAGCACCCTGCTTCCTGTTTCCTTCTTTGGGAACATTGTTTAATATTTGCTGGAAGTGGCAACACTAAGCAAATCATTACCACCACAGTGTGTGCTGTGAATATCGACTAATCTGTAAATATGCAGCCTGTCTAACTTCCTGTACATCAGATATATAAACACGCTTATGTCTCTCTCTCTCTCTCCTGCTACATGAACCAGCCAACATCTCTGGTGCTTTTTCTCCACAAACAAGGAAACTGCGTCCTTTCTACCAATCACACTTCAGAACCGACTGTAGAGTCATGACACTTTTATCATGCTATAAACTGGAGGTATATATTTATGAGGATTTGGACTGATGTCTCCTTTTTTGCTCATATTTGGACATGTTCAGCTGGGACTTGAAGATTAACTCACAGCATCACTGGTTTCTAATCTTCAAAAAGCCACAATCAAATAATTCAATTCTTGATAGAATCATTTTGGAAACAAAACATTGCTTTAACATCAAAGATAATAAGATATCAAATAAGGCATGACCCCAAACTGTGGTTATTATGAGGGAATACAAGTTCTAAATATTGTTTATTTTACTTGCTAGCACCGCAGTGAAAAAAATGTATTCTAACCAACTGGAAGTCTGAAGACAGTAAGGCAATGGATAAATGAACTGGTGTCTTACTGCACACCTGGAAATATATTGTATAATGTAGGAAAAAAACCTGAAAGCTTTAAAGGGACTGTTTGTAAGAATCAGAAATTGGTTGTAACAGCGACAGCACACAACAAGCACCCCATTTCCTGTTTCCTTCATTGGAAACATTGTTTAATATTTGCTGAAAGTGGCAACACCTAGCAAATCATTACAACCACAGTGTGTGCTGCTGTGCCTCAGCTGTGTGAATATCGAGTAAACTGTAAAGCAGCCTGTCTAACTTCCTGTGCACCAGATATAAACAGGCTTATGGCTCTCTCTCTCTCCCGCTACATGAACCAGCCTACATCTCTGGTGCTTTTTCTCCACAAGGAAACTGCGTCTTTTCTACCAATCACACTTCAGAACCGACTTTAGAGTCATGACACTTTTATCATGCTATAAACTGGAGGTATATATTTATGAGGATTTGGACTGATGTCTCCTTTTTTGCTCATATTTGGACATGTTCAGCTGGGACTTGAAGATTAACTCATCAGTTGTAACAGTATCACTGGTTTCTAATCTTCACACCACAATCAAATAATTCATCATAGAATCATTTTGGAAACAAAAACATTGCTTTACATTAAAGATATTTTAAGATATCATATAAGGCATGATCCACCCAAAACTGTGGATATTATTAGGGAATACAAGTTCTAAATATTTTATTTTACTTGCTAGCACTGCAGTGAAACAATGTATTCTAGCCACAACTGGAAGTCTGAAGATTCACTATCAGTAAGGCAATGGATAAATGAACTGGTGTCCTACTGCACACCTGAGAATATATTGTATAATGTAAGAAAAAAACCCTGAAAGCTTTAATAAAATTTAGGGACCCTTAGCCTACTCAAGGCCCCATATTATAAAAAAGGGAGATTTTCATGTTTGTTTGTTTATTATAAAGCAGGCTTGAGTCCTATATAAATGCTGTGAAAGTATCGAAACACTCAATCCACGGGGAAATACACACAGACCGTATTCAGAAACTCTGCATTTGAAACAAGCTGTCAGGATTTCTGCCCATTTGTGATGTCACAAATATACAATATTTAGACCATTACACAATTTTAAACGTAAACATTCTAAATGTGTCCCAGTTTATTCCTGTTGCAGTGTATGTGAATGTCATCAGCTGACAGGAAGTACACCAGAACACAAGCTGTTGCCTAGCAACGCAATTCTGTTGCAATTTCGTCAAAATGCACTAAAACGGAGCGTTTCAGACAGAGGGTAAATACAGGCATATTTAGGCTGACAGTATGAGGAAAATAAAGGGTTTTTTGAACATTACAGCATGTAAACATGTTCTAGTAGAAACACAAAATACAAGTATGAACCTGAAAATGAGCATGATATGGGACCTTTAATATTTTGCCCTCTTTGGAACTAGATGGCAACTCCTCCTGGACCTACCTAATGGTAACCCTCTGAGATGTGTTTATGTGTTTATGTGTGTGTGTGTGTGTGTGTGTGTGTGTGTGTGTGTGTGTGTGTGCGTGTGTGTGTGTGTGTGTGTGTGTGTGTGTGTGCGTGTGTGTGTGTGTGTGCGTGCGTGCGTGCGTGTGTGTGTGTGTGTGCATGTACATGAAAGTAAATGAAAGCAATTAGAGAGATTTGAAATGTCAACTGAGCTGTTTGAATGAACAGCCAATAGGAACGCTCTCTCTCTGAAATGACCTGTGATTGGCCAACGTCTCCCGTCAAAGGCTAGATATCCTAAAGCCTGAAAACAGAGCTATGAGGAGGTGCAGAAGTCTAGTTTTCTCTCAGAACACTTGAATTACAACATGCTGAAAGGTTGTTATGGATCTTTTTGCCCAATGATGCCAAAAAACATTCTGCCTACTGCAGGTTTAAGCAGAATTTTAAATGCAGGACTTTTACTTGTAATGGAGTATTTGCACATTGTTGTATTGAATACTTCTTCCTCCACTGCCTTACACTCAGCTAAAAATCATTATCTTTAATCACACAAGGATGATCAGAATCAATAAAGATAACGTCATGCTTGTGTGGAGAATTCAAGCCAAGTAGAAATGCTCCTGTCACCTTGCCTCCCCACAGCAGCGTGTCCAGTTTAGGAGGAGCTTGTTGTGCTGGCATGCTGATGATGCTGCAGCTTCATGTTCTAATATTCTTCATGTCATGCTGATAACGTATTATCTATGTGCTGAGGTTTGATCTTGAAGTGAACCTGTATTGATCCCCATTGGGAGTTGTTTGGCTGCATTAGCAAAAGCAGCTCAGTAAAGCAGACAACACAAAGTATGACACAGGTACAAAAAATAAAATATAAAGTAAGTGATGTTTAAAAAATAACACAATCTATATATCAGTTAGAAAGATGTTAGTAGTAGCTTGGATTACTGAGAGAATACGTATTAGTATATCATGCTGAAGTCAGTGCATACTGGTGATTGATAACATGATGTATTATGAGGAGGAAAGACAGATGTTCAGGGGGGGTTTGTAGTAGTTTGTAGTTTTGTCTCTGTTCCACAAGAGCTCCTGCTCACTTCCAACTGCTCCACTATAACGTACTGAGGTGGAGTCTGTCTCTCTGTGGTCAGATATGCTGGCAGTGTCCTCTAGTTATTGAAGCTACCAGTGTCCTCACTATGGAAGAAAGCGTACGGCAGCATAGAAAAACATAGCTTCGGAGGCTGAAGTTACCTTAAACTGTTCAAACTGTATCGTAAACAAGACTAAATGTCAAAAGCCACATACAACAAGTGACACTAGTGCTCAATGACAGTGTGAGTATGTAGTTACACCACTAAATGAATTCAGTGTGCGAAGTGTCTCTGTTACTCTGTCAGCACATCCATTATCTACCGACCTTGAATTTCCAGGCCAAATTTCATAGCAAACTCATCAAGCGTGGGCTGTGATTTAGCCCCTGCCTATGAGTGTGACTCTGTGTGTGACTTTGTGTGTGTGACTTTGTGTGTGTGTGTGTGTGTGTGTGTGTGTGCCCTAACAAGCTGGCCAACCATGCTTCAGACAGAGCCCTCCTTTCAGCATCACTGAGTCTAAAGACAGAAAGACAGTCCCAGCAGCTGAGAGAGCCACCAGCCAGACTCACAGTCAGTCACAGAGAAGCAGCGACATCTAGAGGCTACTGGGGGAAACACACCGAGCACAGCAGCCTTGTGTTCAATTATTAAAGGATTCCAATGTTATTATTTTAAGACTAAACATAGAAATAATGGCTGGTCAAAAAGTTTCCTTTGACACACCTTAATGATCAAAAAAGTCCTGTGGCCCAACCCCAGGATGGAGTGGGGACATGAACAACATCCTCCTAAACAGAGAGGCATTATACATACTTTACCCGTAACATCCTTTCATTTGATCTTAAACATTTCCTACAGTATCATTAACAGATCTTACTCTTCTTTTCCAGATTTGAAGATGAATGTAATTTCACTCCCAGGACTGAACATGTGGTGATGCATCCCACTTTTTCATTCTTTTGATTTTGTTTATTGCCTTGTTGTAACTTATATTCTTTTATATTCCCCTATTTGATGTTTTTTTCTATGTAGTCATTTTTGTGTTTCACACACAGCCGATTTCCTAAAATTGTTTTTTTTCTCTCACAAGTCTGTTTTTGAGAAATGTCACACTAAGGCCAGATGAATCATTCTCCTGCCACAACTGACTCACTGATGGAGGGCTGATGTAATATGTTGTGACAGACAGAGAGAGAGAAATATCGCACACTGCTACACCATCAGTTAGTCATGTGGCTCAAAAAGCAATTTAACAGCGCCACACATATTACAACTACTACTGCAGCTAATAATAACATTTTCCAATTTTTTTTATTGTTGAAATTATACTAAGCTTTTCATTATCTTTAGGTAGGCATTCCATATCTGTGCTTTGTGATATCTCAGACAGTGAGTGCTACTCTTTGAGCTTTATTAGTAGTGGGGATAAACATGTAAAAGCTTCCCTAAGGGTGGCTGCAGATCATTGAAATCCAAAAGGTTGATCCCCTTTAAAGAATGTGCTCAGCATGTCAGTCTGCCAATGATATTATGAGCCCCATTGTCTATGAAGTGGACACTAAAATATAAAAAACATTATCAATTATCCTCTGGGGATAAGGAATATCCTATTATTTCCTGAGAAATATATATATGTATATATACTATATACGGATATATACTGTATATATACAAAACATTCTCACTCCCAAGTCGTATGGCAGCTTGATCAGTGGCCCTATGCTTCAAACTATGATGCTCTACCTCTCTAGCATCAGTTTTTTTTCCGTGTCATGGTCAGTTTCCGTTCGTTACATGCATACACTGTCTTTTCAAAATAAACTTCACAGGTTCACAGGAAGGAGGAGTGTTCACAGGAAACAGCTTTAGGTTTAGGCGACAAATCTACTTGGTTAGGTTTAGGAAAAGATCATGGTTTGGGTTGAAATAAGTATGTATGTTACATACGTAGGCTATGTCACGTACACGACATTGTAGTGTTACCTACATAACATACTTTACTAAAAGTAACAAAATGTTACGTAGCTTAAAATAAGTCAACATTGACTTTTGGTTTCACGCACACCTCTTCCCTACGCAGACTTTATTGCTCTTTATACTACGTAACCTGACTTCCTCCTTTACTCCCGCCATAACTACGACCACATAGAGCGTCATAGTTTGACACGTATAAAGGGCCACTGAGAAAGCTGCCGTATTTGACGACTTGGGAGTGACAACAGGCTGGTATATCTGTACATAGTAGTTAAATGTTCATGTTTTCTTGTCCAGCTTTATGTCTATTTCTGTGCAATCATTGAGAGCAAAGAAAAAGCGAAGTCAGATTCCTTCTCTTTGTCAGCATCAGTGTTGGATGGACAGACTGACACACCAGGCTGGACTACTATTACCAGAGGCCCCAAAAGCCCCATTCACTGCATGTTTAATGGTTGTACAGGATCTGATTTAAAAAAAAATGTGTTTAGGGATTTCCACCACTAAAGTCCACTATAAAGTAAAGCAGGTCTTCCTTTACTACCTAAACTTGTGGCCCTATCTTGCAGTAAAGAATTTAAACCTGTCAGTATGCTCCATTAGAACTGCTTGCCAGATGGTCGAATAGCTTTGTAAACCTCAACTATACTTTTCTGACGTCGAAATTTCTGACACATATTTGTGCATGTGTAAAAAAGATTAGAAAGGGTATCCAACTAAGCAAACATTCATACGTTTCAATTTGTAAAATGTGCTTTTTTCAATATTCTTTTCCTTCATTCTCTCAACATTCCTTTTATGATCATACCTTCAATGTGAATGTGACAATGTTGCTTATCATCTGATATTGTGTGTCAATCTTGTGACACACTGTGACCCGAAACGTCTCTGTTAGCTGCTGAGTCGCCTGTTTGATCTGGATTTGGATATGTTCTTCCATACAAATCAGAGTGGTGGTTTACCCACTGAGCATCAGTGTTTGTCACAGACAACGCCGCTGTGCAAACATTTTGTGGTGCGATCAGGTTAAGAATTAAAATAGAGGGAATTGAGGGAAGGTCGTTGAGGTGTTACTGTGTCATATTTGCAAATGAAGTGCTTGCAAATATGGCTTTTAATGTCTACAGAGACTGCAATGAAGAATATGATCAATCCTAGGACCAATTTCCTAAATGGAATCACAATGCAGCCGGAGGGACAATCGAGCACCGCATCGATCCACAAACTGCTTTCATATTCTGGCTGAGATTTAGTTTCACTTCTTTCCTCCCTGTTGTGCCCATGCACAAGACACTCACACTCTCTCTGATTAAAAATAGCTAAATGACACAAACATCTTCCCTAAATTATTATGACTTCTCCAACTGTATGATATCATATAGGAGGAGGCCTAATGCCCATTCGATCGGCTGATAACATTCAAAGCGGGTGCACTGGTATTGTGCATGCTGGCTCACTGGAAAAGGCCACTGGGACACTTAATGGAACTGGGCCATCGATAATATTATTCATTCCACCTGTGTTTTCCCTACTGTGACAAGATAAAATGTCTGCAGTGAAAAAGGTCCATTGTGGTGTGTTATGCCGGTGGCGGCAAACATAGCCTGGAGCATCTAGCCTGCAGCAGAGATGAGCTGCGGGCTACAGAGGTCTGATACGCTCACTTCTTTCTAACTCCACAACTCCAGATTTCTTTCATTTTCAAACTTGTAGTCTTCAACTCCAACCGACGCTGACTCAAGTGGCATCACTTTTCAAACATGCAGTCGACTATTCGGTACTGCATCATTCGCTAGTAGACTAAGAAAATATGTTCTAGATTTGGAACTTAAAAGCTTACTTCACTTTGTGCATTGAGCTCAGTAATGTCAGTCAGTGGCACTGATCATTCCATCCAGCCACCACTGGGCAACACCCACATGTAGGCTGTGACATTAACATTGCCTTGCCATTACAAAGACATTTTAAAGTCTCTAGCGTTAGCGTTAATGTTACTTACATGCAAATCAATGATGCTTGCTTGTTTCGTGACGGTGAGATAAATACTTTTTAACCTGTTCGCTTCCTTTAACAAAGGGGTTCGCTTCCTTTTAACAAAGTTTTTTGCTATCCAAGGTTATGTTGGGTCGGTGAGCCCTGCATCGATTACAGAAGAGTCATCTTATTCACCTCTTCAACACCAAGCCAGTCTATTTTACATTTTCATGTTCATGTTCATCCTTGAGTCCAACATTTGTGCCAAATTTGGCAAAATTCCCTCAAGGCGTTCCTTAGATATCGCGTTCACAAGAATGGGTTTGGACAGACGTGCGGACGGACAACCGAAAAGCATAATACCTCCAGCCATGGCTATCACGGAGGCATAATAAAATTATGGCTCAATGGAGGATTAGGATATTGGCCTAAACTAATTTTTTTGAAATCTTTGGAACAATCAATCATGGATTTTAGGGGCATTCTGGGATTTCTTGGGACATTGTTGCACTTTGCCCCCCCTTAATTTCTGACATTGATCAAAAGTACTTATGCAAGTTAGTCAAAACACAAGTGGCAAGCAAGGAGTTGTAGTACAAATCTAGATTTCTCGAGTTTATTACTGTTGGAGAACTGCTGACCATGCAAAGTCAATTTCCCCTCCTACTGCAGAGAAGCATGAAAGCCTTGTCTTGTTTTTTGGATAATCAGGAAGATAAATGAGGACAGTAAAGAGAGGAGAAAGACGAGCAGGAGGAGGATGATGAGGAGGACGATCAATGTTAGCAGGAAGGTGAAACCTGTGAATGTGTAGTCTGGCTGTGACCCCAGCACACTGATACAGCACAGGCCTGTATCGACCCATCCCTGTCTATTGACCAAACTGACATGTTGGAAGGTTACAGTGGTGCTGACAGGGAGTACGCTGCCCTGTTCCTGCTGCAAAGCATTCAAACCTGTAAGTATGGGAACAGCACATATACTAACACCTGTACAAACTCATATAAATGTGTGTTAACTATGATATTAGTGTTCAACCTTCACATTTTCAACTAAACTAAAGACATAAAACTTAATCTGGTAAAACATTACTGTCATTTTATACATAAAAGTCAGTTTACTTCAGTGAAAACAGTTGTTTAAATTTTTTCTGTGGCTCTGAAGGAGCTTTGTGAAGTCTGAGACAATCAGTAACCCCGATGTCAGTTTGAGCCTGGAGACTATAAAAGGTCCAGGTCAGCCAATATAAAACTGAAATAACTTATTAAAAATACAAATTCAAATACTTCAAATTATT
This sequence comes from Sebastes umbrosus, assembly GCF_015220745.1. Lineage (NCBI taxonomy): Eukaryota > Metazoa > Chordata > Actinopteri > Perciformes > Sebastidae > Sebastes > Sebastes umbrosus. The sequence continues at coordinate 9,109,289 of NC_051276.1, forward strand.
TTTTTCAAATGCATAATGCTGCCGAAATGAAAACGAAAAATGGCAAATATCTTTCAGTGTAGTCCCATAATAATAATGAAATTGAATGTAAAATCATATTTGACAGATACTCATCATCTTCCTCTACATCCTCCTAATGCTCCTAATGACATTTGTAAGATTCCACCACGCTGAAGGAAAATAACCAATCAGAGCCGAGCTGTCCGTAAAGCAGCTGTCAATCACTGCTCGCAAAACTCCGGTAAAACTGCCAAACTATAGGCAGCGCTGATCAAATATTAATAGGGTTGGGTATCCAAGTTGGTACTTTAAGAGTACTGACTGAATTACATCGGTACTACCGAGTACCGATTCGGTGCCAAATTTTGGTACCTGAGAGCGCATCTGGGCGTGTCCGCGGCAGAGAAAGAGAGGGAGCGGGTCACAGTTAAGTGGCGAACTGAAAGCGGTCACAGGTGTGGTTAACGATACACTAAAACTCAACGCATGCTGCAATATTTATAATGTAAATGCAAAGCTGGCCAGCGCAATACTCCTTCGATTGTGTCAGACTATGCCCTGGTAACTGACTGACAGGCTGGACGTTGTAGGGGTGGGCTTGGGAGGGGAGAGCAGGGAGGGGTGTGTAAAATGTTGAAATTGAGAAGTTGGGGCTAATTTTTACAACTGAAATTTCATTTTTGTTATTACAGAGAGAGTAAAGTACCAAAAAAAGGTACTGTTGGTACCAGTACCGTTATTGGTTTAAATGTGAACAGTACCCAACCCTGAATTTTAATCAATATTCTGTTATTATAATGTCTATTTCTCTGCTCAAATGTTTTCAGAAACATCTTGTAGTGTACTGTTTAGCTGTAAAATGAGAAAGCTCGCCCTGGCCAACATGGCTGCCGGTTCACAAACTTTCTCATTTTACAGCTAAACAGTAGGCTACAAGACTGCTTGGCTCTGATTGGTTGTTTTTGTTCGGCCGTGGTGGAATCTTGCAAATGCCATTAAGAGCACCAGGAGGAGGCAGAGGAACATGATTTTTTTTCCTCAGATTACCTGTCTCATGCACTACTGTCAGGATATAGTGACCGTTTTATTAAAATAACTTTTTATCATATTTGGTCAGAGTTACCGACTGCAGATGTAAAGCACATTGGTTACTACGCAGCTATGATGTGGGTTTAGTACAAAAATATGTGAGGAACAATAAAGATTTGGTGCTTTGCTAAAAACATTCAGGGCTTAAGCCCACTTGTAAATGACGATTAACTTCCTGGAATAAATACAGATCACTAAATACAAGTCTTCCTGATACTTCCTTTTTTTAACTCTTAATTACACAGGTCCACAGGAGGCAACAGCATGCTGGGAGACAGCAGCTATTTTCTGCTCCCCTGAAGTCAAACAGGCCACAATTAATCAAAGAGACAAACCAACATCAGGAGAGGAAAGAGCAGGTTTCTCTATAGCTGAACTTCTCGTGTCTTACGTATCTTCAGTTTATATGGAGGTTGATGGAGAACAGAAAATTCACAAATGGAGTCACAATTCACAAATAAAAGAAAGAATTAAAAAGATACATGAGAAAGTGAATAATAAAGTGTAGTAGTCATTTTAGCTCTTGAACTAATTTCCCATTCAGCAGCTCAAACTATCAGCACCCCCCCAGTAGAGGCTAATTTGGGTAAAGAGACCCGTCGAGTAACAGGATATTGAAAACCAAAGCAGGTAAAATGGAATAGATAAACAACGTGTGATTTAACAGACCAGTGCATGACAGAAATAAATGTAGGGAAAAATTGAGTTTCACAGAAACAGAACAGAAAGTAAAACATGTAAAAAAACAACAACTCAGCTGCAGTTTTCTAGTTTTACAGGTGAATTATGTGTTTAAATATATTAAAAGTAGATAGGTACAGTAAAGCAAGAAGTAGAGCTGGTGGAAATACTTAAGTTACAAAAAAAAACAGGTCAGCTGAATCACCAGTTTTGAGGGTTTTGTGGGACTCTGACTGACCTACAGCAGTGTACAGTATAAACAGTTGAGTGTGTTGGTGGAATACCTGGTGACGACAGGGAGTCACACACACGCATAGAGTGTGAGGCTGCTGGGAATTCAGGCAGTGTGTGTTTAAGCCATCCAAGTGCCTCAGCACATACACCTCTGAGCTGTACCACTCCCTACAAGGAAACACCAGGGTCAGCACTCTCTCTGTCTTAATGCTGCACACGTGTGCACACACACACACACACACACACACACTGGGACAAAGACACACGGACAGATTTGCACACATGGAGCAGCTACATCTATTCAACAGGAAATCAATACATCTATAAACACAAACATGTACATCACACAGCAAGGTGTTGTAAGGTGTATTTTTGAATGGGATTTCTAATAAATATCTGTGTGTGAAAAATTAAAAGTAAATGAACAAGATTAATAGGTTTATTACAAAGGTTGGTTCTATAATTAGTTTCACTCCTGATTCTTTAGAAAAGGTCTTCGTGGAAAGAATCAGGAGGGAAGTTCAAACCAGACTTCATTATATTACATTATTACACGGCTTTATCGAATACTCGATTCTGATTGATCAATAATGGCGTTCAGGCGTCTGTTATTTCTTTATATGAGACCGTTGCTATGTATAATAGATCGTTGCTATGGGCACAGTTCTGATCTCGGACTCTGGCAGACCATTTTTGTGTCAAATTATTGATTTCTTAAGTAATTAGCCATGTTATACGCGGGATAATGTTCAACTAGCCGGTCATTGTTGTGAAAGAAACCCCTTCAGGAAGATGAGAGCAGCATCGCCCTGTCGGGGTTTCTTTCACAACAATGACCGGCTCGCTGTACATTATCCCTTACTTAAAGCTGGAGTGGGCAGTATATTTTTGGCATCATTGGGCAAAAATTCCCTAATAGCCTTTCAGCATATTGTAATTCAAGTGGTCTGAGAGAAAACTAGAAAATCTAGCCCGTGACGGGAGACTTTGGCCAATCACAGGTCATCTCAGAGAGAGGGTTCCTATTGGCTGTTCTACAAATGCAGATGTGCGTACACGCGGACGGGCGGAATATCAACTACCTAAAAAAGGAAAACGGACTTATCAACAAGAGTCAGACAATATCGGCGAAGCGTTTCAGAGATTGAGTGAAAATGTTGCTGTATTATAGCCTTCTGCTCATGGCTGCAGCCAGCGCTGTGAGCTATAGCCTCACGGCTACGGTGGCTATACGGCAGTAGCTTGGGGAAAGCATCATTTTTTCTCCATCTCTCTAATGTTGGTTAAGAAGCATAAATAAATAACATTCAAGTAAATGTAATGTAAGTAAATTAACTTTCATTCTCAACTTTTAGTAAAGTAAAATTGGATTGAGGTAGCAGTAAATCAAAGCACACATATTCCACCTCATTCCGCCTTCGCCTCTCACTCACGGCTGTACTCACATCCACTCACAGCCCCGAGCACAAATGAATGCACAATCACACAGCATTTGGATTCTCTGCATCTCAATAACACACATGCATGCATGCATACACACACACACAGGCAGAGGCAAGCCCATCCTGTATCTCAGTTTTGTCTGTCACTTTGGATCAGAACATACCACTACATCCCATCGCTCACCCTCTATGTGTGAGTGTGTGTGAGAGAGAGAGAGAGAGAGAGAGAGAGAGAGAGAGAGAGAGAGAGAGAGAGAGAGAGATTTTATTTAAGGGGTGGAAAATATTTGCAATCACTGTTCAAGGTGTGCGTGCATTGGAGACAAAGAGAGCAGTAGCAGTATCACATTCTACATACCTTTCACAGTAGACACTGAAAACTGACAGATCCCTATCGGAACCTTTGTCATACATGTTTATACAAAACAAGACAAGACAGCACGACAGAAAGTAAAGGAGGAAGAAAAAAGAAAGAAGTGGTATCAATAGAGAGAATGAAGATTAGAGGAGATTCCAGAAAGAGAAAGGAGGACAAGGTGTCCTAAAGAAAGGAAAAAAAAGGAGTACGAACACTCAGAGAAACATAGTCGCACAACTTGTTAGTGTATGCGATCAGACAGCCAACTCAAGCATTAATAAAGCTAGGCTGAGGCTAGCCAGGACTAACAAAAGTTACAGTATCTCAAGTACGGGACAGGACAGAGTAATGGAAACACCCGGTGAAAAAAAACGACTTTCATTGTGACATGACTAAATCACAGAATAGAAGCACAACGGCAGGCCTGAGGCAGCTGTGAGAGGTCTGACGCTTTCATGTAAAAGATAAATGCAACACGGTGCAACTGACAAGGTTACATTGTGGTTAAATTGTGGGTGGCGGAATCAGAAAGTGAACTATCTGGAAAAATGACAGCTTATGCCAAGCATAAGATGCACACCAAACTTATTTGTCAGTGTGCTGTTGGACTGATGGACATCACAGTCCTGCAATGCAATGCACATGGAAATAGAAAAAAACATAAAACAGATTGTGGACGAGGATGAAGCGGCTCCAAACACAGAAAATACGGAAGTGAACCAATCAGGACAAGTGGAGCCAGGCACAGAGGGAGCTCTCGCAGGCGAGTGCCTGGTGGCCGTGTCCGTACATCCAGTTGTGCTCAACACAAGGGCAATGAACTGCCTGATTTAGACCCACACGTGTTTTGTTATTTGACTTCTGTGCTAGTAATGCCCTGTCCATATTAAACACCATGTTCAAGCATATCAGATCATATCAGATCAGAGCCCTAGAAAGAGCTGGAGGTCATGGCTGGGGAGAAGACATCTGAGCTATACCTTGCTTGCTTGACGGACAATAACGGATGGATGAATGAACAGATGGATGGACCAACCTTATGGATGGATAGATGGATAGATCGATGGATGGATGCAACCCAAATGCCAGAAAAATGTTGTCATTGTACGTTTCTGCAAACCATGTATACGTTAAAACTTTGCGCTTGTGAACCAAAAATACATGAACACACACAAAAATATTTCATATCAACATTTCTACATACGTGTATATCAAGGTTATAGTGTTTTGAGGTGCTTTTGCCATTTTGAAACTGCATTCTCAATTAGGTTTAGGTAACAAAACTACTTTGTTAGGTTTATTAAAAGATCATGTTTGGGGTTAAAATAAGTACAGGGTTTGACATTAACCATGACCCGATGGCCCGTGGCCACAAAAAGTTACTCTGTGGCCACCAAGTTTTATCAGGTCTCTCTTGAGAATGAGACAGCCTGTCTCAATGAGATTACGGTGTTTTCTAATGGAGTGTCCTAACTGGCAGCGAGCAACGCAGCGACGCAGCGACGCAGCGTTGCACGGCTAGACTGAACTTTTGTCGGATGCCCTGTTTCTATGTCTTCTTGTCGCTCACTTTGAAAGCCGGTGGGCAGCACAGTTCTGCTTGGCTAAATAACGGAGCTAACAGCTAATGTTAACGGAGGTTCCATTGAGTTACATTATGATGCGTTCAGGATCTATGAGTATTGAGTGAGGTAAATTTAAAACGTTATCATGATACGTTCAAATACAATCTTTTTGGCGAGAAACTTGAATAAGCACCGACACAGCAATATAAAGTAGATATTAGAGAGAGAAATGTGACGTGTTTAACTTTCTAACACTAGCTCTAAACAGTTTGTAATACAAATATTTAATTAAAAATACAATCATTTATTTCCTAATCATTTGAATTGTGTTTTTATGCAAAAAATATTTTTTTTTGTAGTGTGTGCACTAAGAGACTGTGAGAGAACAAACTGTTAACGTCACAGTTAAAGAAGGCTGTGTTAAGTTGTGTTAAATTGCCTGTTCTGTATGGTTTTTACATACGTTTACATTTGGGCCACCAAAAATGTACTTTAACCACTACATTTAGGGGCTTGGTGGCCTGTGGGGCCAGTGCTTAAAAATATTAGCATCTATCCCTGAAGTATGTTACATTTGGTTTCACACTGGAGACAAACACCGGCCTCCTGGGTGAAAGTCCTGTGTCTCACCCATCTGTCCACCGACCTACGCTCTACAGGGAATTTAATTAACATTCATTTTGAAAAAAAACAAAACGTAATAAGTTTTGAGGCAATGCAGAATGCAATTTCGTTGTATGGGAACAGACATTTTAAGAGACCAGGCTGATGGATGAGTGGATGGTTGAGGGGGGATTAAAGAATAGATGGAAGGACGAATGGACAGACCATAATGGATGGATGGATTAACAGATGAATGGACCATTCTCTTGGATGGATGGATGGATGCAGGGCTCCAGACCAACTTTTGACATTAGTTGCACAGGTGCACCAGCACATAATTTAGGTGCGTGCACCAGCACATAATTTAGGTGCTTTTTAGGTGCACCAAAAATGTTTCACTGCTCCTTTTGACGCCACAATAATAGCTACACTTTAAGCGTTTTGTTCATTCCCATACATATACGCATTGGTCATTTCTTGACACAATATGTGGCCTAAGTGGTTATAAACAGGAATAAAGGTGCAGATGGGTGTAGGTATCTCATCAGGGGACTGGGGAGACAGATGATGTTGGTCTGGGCTGTTCAAGGTCGGGGACTATCGGTACTAACGATATTTTTGTGATGTTGCTCGAGGAAGAGTACAGGGTGCAGTTTCACACACAAACACACAGAGACAGACCTGCTCAATGTCAGGCGCACCGGTGCGACCAATGAAAATGTTTAGTGTCAGTTAGGGCGGCTGTGGCTCAGGGGGTCGAGCGGGTCGTCGACCAATCGGAAGGTCAGTGGGTCGATCCCCGGCTCCTCCAGTCCACATGTCAAAATGTGGGCCAGGTACTTAATCCCAAATTGCTCCTGAAGGCTATGCCATCGGTGTGTGAATGAGTATTTAGATTAGATCCTGATGGGCAGGTTGGCACCTTGCATGGCAGCCTCTGCCATCAGTGTATGAATGTGTTGACATGTAGAGTAAAGTGCTTTGAGTGGTCGGAAGACTAGAAAGCCGCTATATAAATACAAGTCCATTTACCATTTACTTGACAGATTATTGGTCGCACTCTGGATGGATGGATGCTGGATAGATGACGGATGGATGAAGGACAAGGAGCTCCTAATGTGGTTGAGTATACTGTAGGTCACACACCGTATGTCCTTTGCAGGATTACCTTCTGAAGCGACTAATCTCAAGACTCTATGAAGACATTCTCTCAATGTCACATCTTTAGGCAGGGCTGGGCTTTACAGTGCACACACACACACACACACACACACACACACACGCACACACACACACACACACATGTGCAGATACCGCAGGGTTAGAGTGGCATTTTCTGCAGCAGATCCACTGTTCAGGGAGAGAGAGAGCTAATTCACCGCTGTAGTGATAGACAGATAAACAGACACTTGCGGATAACACTATGGATTTTTGTTGATAAGCAGATCCTGTTACTTATTTGCATGTTACTGTCTTCAATATGAAATGAATAGATATGTCACATTAGCATCAGGTCGTAACATCAGATTCTGTTGTATAAATTGAGGATTGTATTGCAGTAGACACACCCCTCTGCTGTGCTGTGTCCTGTAGAAGCAGCAGCTGTCAGCAGATCTCAGTTTGAACCTGCTCCCCACAATCCCCAAACCTCATATCCATTCATGAGGCTTTTGACATTTAGGCTCTGTCAGTATCTGCAGAAAGAAGTCATTGAAACTCACTTTGCAATAGACACCAGAGATACTTTCCTCACAAGAAGACGTCCTGATGTGACCAGAACTATAGAGGGTCCAGGTTCTGTCTGCCTCACTGACTATTTTCACCTTGGTGTGGCTGTGGTAGTAACCTTTACAAATCAGCAGATTCCGCTGCTGCTGTTCCTTTTGTCTGGGATCTTGTTCTATCTCATGTGCCAATGTCATTCTAATGCTTGTGTTGCTAAATTTAGGCTGATTTATGTTATGGTTGTGATGAAAAATGCAGTGTTTTGTGGTTTAAGCGTTTGGCCTGAGCTAAGCGTTTTAGTATGGTGTTGATGCTGGAATGGTGTAACCACCGATATAAAACAGTTTTATATTTATGTATGTATATCTATCTATCCATCTATATCTCTGGGTGTAACTCCACAATAGCCAATAGCAAAAGTAGCGGCTCCAACAACTTCTCTGATGGGATGTTTCTTAATGCAATGCTCTTTCAGACAGATAGCTGACTTCTGTTCCAAATTATTTTGACACATTCCTGTACCTTTGACTTTTTTAGCACACAGCTTCCAATACATCGTTTGTACTGATAGTCCAACCAAGTGATTTGCAATCAAATATTGGAAATACTGGGGATGTACCAATCCATTATTTTTTTACTGAACATAACTGTCATTGGCCGCCAGGGAAAACCACACCACCTTCCTTTACTACACCTTATTTATGGTTTATTCCCAAATGTGAAACTGGTCAGTACAGCATGAAAACACCTTCCTGCTTCTACTTTTGGTTCACATTCAAACAATAGTTTCATGTAAAGCGTGCAAGGCGTCTGTCCTGCAGTGGTTTAGACTTTTGAAAACTAGAGCCGATGAAAATGTCTCAATATGTGGGACGTGGGACATAGGGATAACAATGCTGTGAAGTCCTTCGTAAGGTGTGACAAATGGTCACCCTACCTCCAGCGAAGCATCCTCCCGGTGGCGGGGGTTGACATAACAAAAACAGGAGTGGTTTCCTCTTTTCTACTACTTTGAATTTTAGTCACTAAACCATCTATTAAAATGTACACAGACCCTGTACCTTCAAGGTGATTGACCAGCCCTCGGGGCAGCTCTACTTCGTGGTCCTCTCATGTTGGACTGAGGACAGACTGGACGCTACAGTGACTCACTATCGCCTCTCGAGGTTACAAGTGGTATTACAAGACAGGACGGGCTGGTGCTAGCTGGTTAGAATGCTCATTTCACTAGATATCTCTGCAACACAAAGACGTCTTCGACATAAAGTCAACACTGTAACCTCTTCACATTCTGCTGATAATGTTAGTTCATTTTTTAAATGTTTTAAACTAAAATTCTGGCCACATCTAATGCAAGACAAAAAGCTGGGCCACTCTGCACGTGCCATATCTAGCAAAACTGCTGCAGAGGTTCTGCTACAAACAGTGAGTGTAACAATACACACTATATACTACACCGCCTCAGATCTGACTTGTAATTTTTCTGCTTATGGTAAATACTGCTTGTTCTGATCCTGAATCAGTGATTAAGAGTCAAAGAGCAACTTCTGCCTCCAGCCTGTGCCTCTGCTGTCTGTCAAGGTCACTGTGTCAGTGTGTGTGTGTGTGTGTGAGAGAGAGAAAGAGAGAGAGATTATGCTTATGGGATAGTACCAACCTGCTGAGGAAGCCGAACAGAGGAGTGGAGAGGAAGAAAGAGAGAAGGAGAGAGAGAGAGACTACTGCAGTGCGTCTGAGCAGAGAGAGAGAGCAACATCATGAATATTGAAACCTGATTTTACCTCCGTCTCCACCTCTCTCTCTCTCTCTCTCTCTCTCTCTCTCTCTCTAAATCAGTTTCTTCATTGGCTGCTGCCCACTTTATTTTTGGAAAGGTGTGAAAAAATGTCTGTCTTATAACTCTGTCACGCTTTGAGCCTCTACCAAAAATACATTGTACCAAGGTACCAGAAATAGCAGTAGGTATCAAAGAAAGGAAGGAAATTGAGTTGAAAAAGTCAAAGATTTCAAATAACAACAGCTGTGCAGTCCTTTCATCTGCAGACAGATAGTAGAACATTTCACTTTTACCCCAAAATAGACATAACTGTAAATAAGGACACATCTGCAGTGCACACTGTGTTGGGGTTATGTAAGCCTGTGTGTGTGTGTGTGTGTGTGTGTGTGTGTGTGTGTGTGTGCGTGTGTGTGTGTGTGTGTGTGTGTGTGTGTGTGTGTGTGTGTGTGTGTGGGTGTGTGTGTGGATGTGCGTGTGGGTGTGCGTGCGTGTGTGTGTGTGTGTGTGTGTGAGCACGTGCTGGATAACAGTGGGAGTGGCGTTGCAGAGGGTACAGTAACACGCCATCACCTCATCCATCTGGCCTCCACTAATTAACACTGCTGCAGGAGACGTGCACACACACACACACACACACACACACACACACACACACACACACATATCTCTCTGACTCTGAGAGAGCACACGTGCAGGACAAGAAGCTGAGAGGATTGAAGAGGACCTAATATAAAGGAAGACACCATCGGAAGCTGCAAAACATGAGAAGAGAGGGAGGGAAAGGGAGAAGGTGAAGAAAAGAGGAGAGACAAGGCAGCCCTGTCTCCTAGATATTACGTTCCCGTACAACGAAACTGCATTGTGGATTAAGTTTTGAGGGGAACATATTTAGTTGCATTCTCCATTTGGTTTTGATGTATCATAAATACGTTTTGTAAAGATAGTCCGCAGAAGTCCGCGTATTAGGGGGGAGGTCGGATTGGATGGGTCAACAATCACCAGACTTTCACCCAGGAGACCAGGAGCTGTTCGTGTCCCGTATGAAACTAAAACTCAACATTCACTTATTTTAATCATGATAATTAACTTCCAACGTAGGTTTACTTAGATTGTAGGTACACGTGGTTAGGTTTATAGGAAAAGATGGTGATTTGTGTTAAAATAAGTACATTTATTACCTAGTTAATTACGTAACAAAAGGAAGGTAAACGCTTAAACTTGGTTTGACACGGGACATAAACAGCAGTCTCCTGGGTGAAAGTCCGTGTTTGTTTGACCCGACCATCCATCCCCGACCTCCTGCCTACGCAGACTTTCTTGCTCTTTATTCTACATCAGTTGTTCTGATAATGACGCAAAAAGGTTTACATTGGAGTTACTTGAAAGACTTATTAAACACTGAGCAAGCAACGGTATTTGACAAGTGAGAACGGATTGTGGAAAACCAGAAAACTAGCTCTTAAACACAGAAAAGTTAGCTCCGGGAGACATTTCTAGTAATCATCAACCAAACAACAACTAAATAATGATCTATCTTAAACAACCAAACACTCCATTACCAAATGAACATCAACAACCCATCATTATTTGCCACTGAAGAGTTGGGCTACACTGTGCAACTTACTCTAATACTCCTCCATTCAATTATTCCTACATACTGTATACTGTGCAATGCCACCATATACTGTGGTCTAGTGTGCAGTGTTGTTAGAGCAACATAACAAGTCAAATTGTGAAACGGGAGTGTACTTGGCCAATAAGCCTGTGTGACTGTGCTTCAGATCATTTGTAGTGATGCATAGCCCTCCACAGTTATAGATACAGTATATCATAGGAATATGAGACAGTATAAATGATACCTATTGCCCTTTTGATTCCTTGCGAGCTTAATGAACACTTGCAGCACAGTGTGTTAGGCATCTGTATGTCATGATAAAGGCTGCTGGGTTGTTGAATGAGACAGCAGGATGCAGAGAGGAGGAGAAGGAGGAGAAGGAGGAGGAGAAGGCAGTATAGTAGGGAAAAGACAAAGACGAGGTGACCCCCTGAACACTGGGTCAGAGCCATGTTTTATTTTTGGTTTGTATGTGTGTGTGTCAGCGTGGCTGCTGAAAATGTGTCAAGATGGCAAAAAATGTGCTTGTGTGGGTGCCTCCATTTATATGTATAAAAAAGTGTGTGTGGCATTAGCTGCAGTGTGTGTGTATGTGTGTGTGTATGCGTGTGTGTGTGTGTGTGTGCATCCCGGTGCAAAAAGGTGTCCAAATGAGGTGGTGCATAATCATTCATTATATGTGAGTTTTCTGCCAGCACACAGGGGCAGCAGGTAGGGATCTGTAAGGTGGTACGAGATGAGTCTGCAGGATTCTCTGCCTTTTTAATGAAATGGCGGAAGCGAGACAGGTCAATACACTGAGCTGCTTTTAATCCAAACTGCAGACAAGACTGGAGCAGAACAGAATTCTTAAATAGGAAGTTTGAGGTGTGCAAGGCGGAAATGTGTGTGTATACTGTGTAAATGTGTGAAACAGCTAAAAACTGCAGTCTCCTCAGTCATTATGTAGCCTACTACAGGGCCGGTTCATGGACCCGTGAGGACCCTGGGCACCTCTTTTGGAGCACCTCCCCCCTGACTAACTTCTGTTAACATATTAAAGGTAGACTGTAATTTATGAAGTGCATCTGGGAGAGAAGACCCGCAACTGGCTGAGTATTGGTACTCGATACCTTTAAGGCAGGGGTGTCAAACATACGGCCCGAGGACCAGAACCGGCCCGCCAAAGGGTCCAATCCGGCCCACTTGATGACTTTGCAAAGTGTGCAGAGAAGTCATTAATTCCAATATTTCAATAAAATACACTGCTATCCCTATTTATACACTGGGGTGTCCGTGTCCCTGGATACGCTATTACAGATCCCACGTGCTTACTTATAAAGGCTACGTGATACAGCACTGTCAAGCGTAGGCTACTGTTCATGCAGGAGCCACTTGGAAAATGTCTTTGTCAAAATGGAGAAAAGTGGACACAGTGTTGTGTTTTCCAAGAAAAATGGACCACTTCTATTTCTTTATAGAGATAAATGGGAAGCCAGTGTGCTTGGTATGTTCACAGCACCTTTCAGTGCTCAAGGAATATAATATTTGGCGCCACCATCGGACTCATCATGGTGAAAACTACAAAAATGTGTAAGGAGAAGAACTGAGAAAAGAGAAGATGAATGAATTGATGGTTGGTTAGAGGAAACAGCAGTCTGTTTTTAGTCTTAGATGACTGTTCATGTCTTTTGTAAATGGATTTTGTTCATTAATTGTGCACTTGTACGTCTTTACACTAAAAGAAAGGGAAACCTTTGGAGGTGTTGTTATTTATTATGCAATGATTTTACTGGTCCGGCCCACTTGAGATGAAATTGGGCTGTATGTGTCCCATGAACTAAAATGAGTTTGACATGCCGGCTTTAAGGTATCAACCAAAATAACCTTGTATCAAGTAGTATTCTATACTATTCCACTCAGACAATCCCTGCATTTGATCCTCTTTGTACCCAGATCTAGAAAAAACCCATAGAGCCGGGATTGCTTGCACACGTCTCTCAACATGGCGACGGATCAGACGGCAGCTAGCAGCTAACGGCACTAACGGTGCAAACTACAGAAACAGTGCTGACAGAGCTAACAGTGTTAACCTGAGGGGGAACTGGAGGATGGGCGCAACGCTTCTGTGGTAACCGCCATAAAAGCACAATCCAGAGCAGTGCGAATTAACTAGCCAGTGGGACACACACACACAGCTTCAATTCACATGATGGGTATCAAATGAAGTACTCTATTGGTATTGGTATTACTTTAAGGGTACTGGTATTGATACTGGTATCATCATTTTTTTAACGATACCCAGCCCTACCCACAGCTATACAAAACTGTATCATCTGCATATGAATGAAAGCTTATGTTTCTCACCCCCTTGGACTTTTTTTAGTGATGTCCCCATGTTCCTAGATCTTAGCAATTAACTTGGTGAGTACGATGTCATCATAACTGATAGGAATGAAAGACTACAAAAATAAGACCCAAATTGTGAATTTCATTCATTTAGTTTTTTCCTTTCATTTCTCAGCCTTCTGTATCTCTAGTATAAAAGTGTAAAGTTTGACCTATGGTGGTGGTGGTGGCAGTGAATTTCAGGGGGTCATTAACAGTAGGATTTATCCTCTGGGGGCAATGAACACGCACAGCAAAGGTTAGGTCATTCTGGCCAGTACGTACATATTGAGATGTGTGCCTACATGTAGATAGACCAACCAGCCATTCTTTAATCCTGCAGCTAGTGGGGCAAAAACAACTCATCCGAACGGAATTATAAAAAGACATCGACCTGTGGGCAGTATCCGTGCTGCCTCCTCCACTGTTAACACATCTATTCATTCAACATCTACTGTTTCCTCCACCATTTACACACCTGGCTTTCAAATACTATCCTCCCCCCAGACACCCCGGGGTCAACCTGATGGCAACAAGCACCCTCCCTGCCTCAAGTGTCCTTGATCTAAAAGAACTGATCCTGCTCTCGGAGGCTGACTGTGTCAGCTGACCTACCTAGGAAGTAAATCTTCATCTCCTTCACCCCCACTGACTGATCCTCACTCTACTTCTCTGTGTAAACATCCCATGTCTGGTGCCCTCTCCTTGACACGGCCGTCTGCGGAGTCATTAGCAGGAGAGGATGTTAAGGTTCACTCTCAGAAGTGATCATTAGTGCTGTAGAAACACGGGCTGAGGGTTGTACTGGGATACGGTGCTAGCTACACAGTCATAGATTTTTAAAATATCAAATATCATGGTCCTGCATGGTTCCACTTATTAAGTTGTTCAGAGAATTTATAGAGCAAGCACAATGGAAAACTACTTTAAAATGGATTTTTAAAGTAATATGGTACAAGGTTGTGTACATACAAGTATTGGCTTGGTAAAGACTGTGGGATTTTCTGACCTTGGTTATTTTTTTAAGGTCATCCAGCTCTGTGCGCCTGAATCATTTAAGAGGCCCCAACCTATATTCTATTCAATGACTGAGATTTGAGCACAAATTGTGCAAAGCTTCCTGAATGAGACCAACTCCGAAACACTTATGAGCCAAACAGCAACGATCTGAAGCTAGTACAAATGTGTCTTTAGCTGCGCCTCCTCTAATGGTTCCAGGTCAACTCTGAGTGATCAAAAAAGTCCCAACTTCTACCATAAGGAGTCTCAATATTTATATACACGGTAAGGTATATCTTGGAAATTCTAAAAATCATTATTCCATAGGGAAATATTCACGACATATTAAGGAGATACCTTAAGTCTGCGTAGTGAATGCAGCGTGTCAGCAGAGCAGCAGCTTCAGTCCTGTGTCAGTATCACACAGGATGTGTTGGGGGCACAGTACAGCTGTTTAAGGTCACAGACTGTAGTTACGCGAGTAAAACGGAAGAAGAAAGACTTAAAGCTTAAAAATACACTGCAGCCTGTGTAGACAGATTAAAATAGAATCTGTTCCATCAGACGCACATGTGACAAACGACTGAAAAATGCAGCTGGAAGGGCCTCCTGTGTAGACGGGATGAAAGGCCTGTGATCAGTGGAAGGATTGTTTTGCGCTGGTGTGAGCCGTTGTTTGCTGATAAAGAGGATAGATGCCAAAGCATGTGGCAGCTCTACCTTGGCTTTTGCACGCTGCTCTTTCAAGCCTCACCGCTGTGCTCAAGTTAAATCAGTTTCACGTTGACCCTGTCAATAGTTTCAATGCACTAACAAGGGAGATGACAGCTGTCTCCAACATAACCTGAAAGTGACCTGTGATGGCCAAAAAAGGATTCATGCACCCAGACCCTTCTTGATAGCTGGGTTTATACCCCAATATGTAAACCTACATTTCACTTTGCCTCTATGCTGTGCTTTGCTGATCATGTGTGGACGGCATCAGAGGAAAAGCCTTTTGTCTAACAGCTTTGTGTCACAGTTGGCCGTGGCAGCAGGTGCCTGCTGGTCTGAGGCGGCTCCAAACTCTTTCACCAAATTAGGATTTCCTGGCTGCCGTACTTTAAAAAAATGTAAAGAACAGCTGTAAGTGGTAAACCAGAACCCAAGGCCAAGCTTCAAAACATTTCTTCAGAAACCTCTGGGTGACATCACAGTTACTGTACTATAGAGAGCCTAAGTTCCGCCCCGTCCGATGGACCACCATGGGACCTTATTTCAGAAAAAAAATATGAACGGTATTCAACGGTGAGAGACAAATATTTTTTTTAATCCCGTTTGAATTGCTCCATGAACCCCACATATGATGTTTGTCACTTTAAAACATAATTTTGCAAGTCAAGAAAGTTGCAGATTGACGTAAAACTGTTGAATTATCAGACTGTGAAAAATATGTAACACACCCAAAAGTCGCGTAAGTGACGTCTCTCGCTCTGAAGCTACGATGTCTGTGTGTTTCCTCCTGGGATGAACTCACACCAGCAACGGGTCTCCCTCGTTCTTTCTCTTCCCGTCTGATAAAAACACCAGAAGTCTCTGGATAAAACACATCAGGTCAGATAACGGTTCATTTGTGCGTGGTCATAGCTAGTCTAGCTAGTGTTGGTGATGTATATTGTGCGAGACATCATATGTGTGATTTGGCGGAATTGAAACGGGATCAAAAAAATATTTGTCTCTCTCCGTTGACTACCATTCATATTTTTTCCGACATGATGTCCCATGGTGGTCCACCGAAAGGGGCGGGACTTCACCTCTCTATGCTCATGTGTTTGTGTAGTCAATGAGATGAAACAGTGTAAATAGGGCGTAGAGGGATCAGCCACACCTTCATGGTCATTCTCTGACTGTTTAACATACAGCCTGCTGCTGATTATCCCTTATTGACAGCCCTCTGCTACTCTTAGGTGTGTGTGTGTGTGTGTGTGGCAGTATTATTGTAGTGTGTTCCAGTGTGCAGCAGTGTGTAAACGGAGAGATAGTGGATACTGTAGCCAGTGGGTGACCTTAGGGTGCCATCTATCCACACGGCCAAATGGATCAATCGATGGAGGAACATTAATCCGTAGAAGCGCTCGCCTATAGCCCCGACAGGACAGGACTGATTAGAATAAGAAATATGGACCCACCCACCCCTGGCTAATCCTCACACTCTGCCACAAGCACACACACACACACAAAATAAAGAGGACACCCCCCCTCCCATCTCCAGTCTAGGGTGTCACTGTGCTGACACAGTCTTCACTGCGCAGAGAGCCACAGAAAACACTCTTACTGTCTCCAGCCCCCCCACACACACACATGCACTGCAACCCTGAACTTATCTAGACATTACCTGGAGGAGCTGTATGTGAGAACGCAAATCATTCGGACCGGATATTAAACAGACTTTATCCTGCCAGCTCCCCCAATAGGCTACAAAGTCTGTTTAATGTCTGATTGAGCCCAAAGTGTAAATAGAGCCGGTCATTGTCCACAGAATTCACAGTGAGCGAGACGGCGCAAAACCGGAAGAAAACAAACATCAAAGGGTGAAGAAGAAGAAGGGTCATTTACACCATAAACGCCAACATAAATGTCCAAGTGGACAGATGACGAGATTTGGGAACTTTCGTCGGTAAGGGCTGACACCAAAAAGCCAGACGAATTCAAGGAACGACAAGAAACTTAATTGTTTCTGACCAAATTACGAACTAGCTCCGTGACCGCGGTGTAATCCGCGCCATGTCCTCCCTCCTGCCCGCTCTACAAGGCTACCCTAGGAGTATTTCCAGTAGGCGAGCATGCATCTGACACGGATAATCTCCTGTTGTGTGCTACATGTGTGAAAGGAAAACTCCGGACGATGTCATATATGAGAAATGAGCTTTAGTCTCCACTATGAGTTACTGTCTACGACAAGGTGTGAAGACTCAACTCATGCTCTTTAAATACAGGGATACAAACACAAAACTGCAACATTATAATATCATATACTTTGTGACAAGGGCACTAAATACCCATATACATTGGTTTTCAGCTGGAAAAAAAAGTAGTTTGGGGGTTTAGTTACACTTTAAACTCAAAAGTCCCCCTAATCAACATTACTAAAAGCACTGCATCAGTGTTTTTGTACGCCTTTGCTTTTTAATTACAATGGATTGAATAAAGACTAAAACAAAATTGATTCTAACTTTTGTTGTCTTTGGTCTAAATGAGGATCTGAGTGCATCCAGACGATGTAGACTATAGGAGTGGAGAGAAGACACGCTATAGAAATCCAGTGTGTTGATGTTGTCTAAAAGTTGTCTAAAAAATGTTGTCATCTTAACATCTGTTACAGGCGTTACTTCTGTCAGATAATATCTTTGCCAATTTAGCGTTGGTGAAATGTGCTTTGCGAGGCACCTGGCACTACAGTAGACCGTGCTTGGCACATACTGTATGGATGAGGAATGCACCAGGCGCAGTATGTTATTTCACTGGTCATTTGAGATGACAGCTACCAGGTCATGATCCCAGGAGACTTTAACGGATACAGTGGGGGACGGATTTAGAGAGTCAATTATGTTGCAAATTATTGATATGATCCGCTTTGATCGAAATTAAGCGTAAGGAACTGGTCAATTCTGGATTGAGGGGGGCGGTTGGGGAAATGGGGCTTTTGTATAAAGTGCCTGATCTGAAAGAAACAGAAGAGATGCCTATTAGGCAAATTATATTGAGCTGAAAGGGATGAAAAGGGGGAGGATTTTTTATATATATATAAATCATTAAAAGTTGTGAAAGGCTGGGTCTTAACAGGACGGGGAAAATAGGTGATTGTTTAGGATTGGTGTGTGGACTGAAGCTCTGTGCTTCCTAAACTGAAGCCAGATCTTGATAGTGTTAGCCACAACTGGGTTGTTAGAGATTTTGGAGGCCACTTTAGGGAGCTGGGAGCAAATTACACAGCAGTGAGCTCTGCGACGACGATACCTCAGTGTGAACTCAAGGTGGGCAGTTGACAGGGGTCTTGCAGTTCACCCAATGTGTTTGGTGATATTACAGACCAGGAGTGTGGTACTCGAGTCCGGACTCAAGTCCACTTTTTTGAAGTCTTGCACTTGTCTTGGACTCGTACCTTGTTGGACTCTGCCTTGTTTTGGGCTTGGCTATTGAGAACTGGTCAAGTTGTACAACTGATTTGAGATCAGTTGCCTGATTCTGAGTGTTTCCCGTATATGCATTCTACAGCAATCAACAGCAAAGCATATAATAATAACCAGATAAAAAAAAACACCACAAATAGCTTATTTGTGTACTACACATATAGCCTGTATCCGAGGAGGAGGAAAGGGGAAAACACTATAGTTTTATCACCAAGTTAACACTGAGTTTAAACTTTATCAATTGATGGTTGTTTGTTTTAGGAGGTGCTGCAGGACACCTACTTCCTCGTCCAGGCTATTTACATAAATAATAATGTCAACAAATAGATTGAAAATGAAAATGCTTGTGGGCATATTGGGGGGTGGTCCCGGGGTAAAACGTCGGTAGCAAATATCGGATCAAATTCAAGGTTTATGAATGTAACGTTAGACTGTAATAGTCCTCAAACCTAAATTCCACGCATTGATTAGTTTGATGTTAGAAGACACTAATCACATTAATCACTAGATTAGCATTAGAAAGACACTATTGCTGATTATGGTCTTGAACAGGACTCGATTTGCTCTGGACTCAGTCTTGACTTGGTCTCGACTGCTTTTGGACTCAGTCTTGACTCGGATTCAACTGGATCTGGTCTCTTGGACTCGATTAAGTTTGACTTGACCACAGCCTTGTTACAGATCCAGTAATAATGACGGACATTTGGAAGCGCTAAACCACCTTCAGACTTTGGGAGCTGGAGGACTAATCAATTTGAGACAAGCAGGTTTATTGTTCCAAAGGAACGCATTAAACTGCTGATCAAGATTGACAAAAAAAATGTATTGATACAGATAGGGATGTGTTGAAAAAGATATATGAATTTTGGTTGACACAGTAGCGTAGGTTTATCCCCAAATATCCAAAGTAAGAATGGGCGCCAGACAGGAGAATAATCACAATCCCTCCCTGTCACTTTAAATAATGTTAATGTAAACCAGTTGGAGAGACTGAAGATAAACAAAAACACCAATCATTAATTACTTTTCATCAATTAAATCCCGCTGTATTTGCTGAACGTATATCTATATATATACTATCCCAGCAGTACATACTTTATCATATCATACCATAATAATGACATAATCAGATTGCTGAAGTTCCTTGTCAAGGTGTTTAGAAGAATTCTATATTATAACTGAGATGCAGGTGCACACACTGTACACTTGTCTTTGCTATCTGTATGTTGCCAGTGTTTGCTGCCATGCAGGTGACCTTGCCACACCTTAGCTTTAGCTGAGTCGATGCCTCTGGGCTGTGTTACAGTAATGACTACCGGATAAATAGTGCAGGATTGACGATGTGTTACTCCAGCTGTGCGTTGGACGGAGAGGCTGCCGTAGTGTTTGATTGGTTTATCAGCGACAGATCTGCAGCTGCCTCTGCACTCCCCCCGCCGACGCCCAGCACTGAATCTAATACTGCTTCAGTCCCGGGACAAATCCATCAATCTAACACACACACACACACACACACACACACACACACACGCACACACCAAGAGCTCCATAACATTTCAAGCAGCAGTGTCCTTGTTAAATCACATTTCAAAAAATCCAAGTCTATACATGTCTCTGTCTGTCTGTCTGTCTATCCCTGATTCTCAAACACACCCCCACAGAATGTCTGTCATTATCAATAAAGTCATGTCTTTACCTCCTTGTCACCATGATCACACATGCACCCCCACGCACACACACTGCATATGTTGTTATAGCATACTGCTGATACAGCACGGAATGATAAACAGCCTTGTTAAGCAGCCGAGACACACTCAGGTAGAATAAATATGCATTTTACAACCAAACATCATATTACATCCTTTTAACTGCATGCACTGATGAAGTGACCTGAGCAAGATGGGCACAACTCCAGATGGCATTCATTTCTAAACCCAAATGAGAAATTCACCTGACACAATCACATGAAAGCCAATCAACTTTACTTGAAAACTCATCCACCTAGAGGATACATTTCTACCCTTAGAGAAAGTACTGGTGAGCAGACCTAATATCCTTCTGCACAAAATGTTATATCCTAAAATCCAATATACAAAACTTTTCAGTGTGTGCAATGATACAACTGAATTTAGTTTTTTAATTGGATTTAAGCCAGGCCACTGAAATACGTTTGTTTAAAGGAGTAGTCTGAACCCAGAGTCAGTGAAATCTATTAATAAGTACAGAGTTATCCTCAGGATATGTTTAGATGAACTTAGCACAAAAACAGAGTCATTTTCAAATGGAAATGTATCAAGACGATCAAGAGTCTGCAGCCCTGCCAGCAGCTCTTTGAGGCTAAATTTAGACAGAGCAGTGCTTTGAGCTAAATGCTATGCTTGTTTACGATAAATAATGTAAATATGTAGATTAGGACTGTCATCGACCAAAGAAATTCTTAGTCGACTAACACTCGTAAGATTTTGCCGACTAATCGATTAGTTGGTTTAATCGACATATCTGTTTCTGCACAAAAAAATCATACACAAACAACACTTTAAATCTTTACCAGAGATGTGCTCACAAGTTTCTTGGAAATAAGTCATACAGCATGAAAAAAAAGACCAAAATGACTGATTAGTTGACTAATCGACTAAGACGGGGCAACCCTAATGCTAATGTTCAGCAGGAAATGTTTGCCATGTTCACCACCTTAGTTTAACATTTTAACATTTGCTAATTAGCACTAAACACAAACTGCAGCTGAGGCTGATGGGAATGTCATTAGTTTTGCAAGTATTTGGTCAGAAACCAAAAGGTTGGATTTTGAACTGATGGTGGCGCTAGATAAAAAAAAATCAGAGAGTCACCAAAGTTATTACAATTCATCGTGAGGGGAACATTAATGTGTGTGTAGATCTTTCAGTCTTAGCCAAAGTGGTCAATCAACTGACCAATAATGGCATCACAAGAAAAACATTTTGATTTTAGAAGCAGTTTTTTTTCATCAACAACCACTGGGCATTGACAGTGACTGTGTGTCGGCTAGAGGTCTCCACGAGTCCGTTTGGTTCCTATAGCAACCAAGACCCATCCCAGGACCTGAGTCAGGCCAGGTCCAAATTACTGTTATACTGCAGCGGGTCTTATTCTGTGAGTCAGTATGATAATATATGATAATTGGTGACAAGATACAGGGGGTTTATAAGACAGATTGGAATTTGCTGGAAGGCTAGCAGTTTCCCCCCGTTTCCAGTCTTTGTGCTAAGCTAGGCTAAACACATCCCAGACATCTCAGTACTGGATGCACAGAGATAACACTGATCTTCTCCTCTGACTAGGACGAAGGTTAGGCAAACAACAATTTAAAAACGATTTGTTAAGGGTTTAGGTAATGTTATAGCATTAGTATTCAATGCAACAGTCTCCAGCAGCACATGAAAAGGCTGGATACAAGAACACCCAAAATTGCAGTAGCCTCTCTGAACCAGATATAAAGTCTGTACAAGCCCTCTCTCAACACACTACCAGACTGTCCCCTGGCAAACACATACAAATGCACAAACTTGTACTAGACATTGTAAGATATTGTAATATCAACTCAACCAATCCAATAGTAAACAGATGAGCAAGTCAAACTTTGACAATTATGACACACACACACACACACACACAGCAAACTCTTCACACACACACCGCAGTGTATCCACAGCAGCCCACTGGAGCATCATGTAATCAAGTAAGAGTGTGTGTGTGTGTGTGTGTGTGTGAGTGTGTCCCCCAGCAGCACCCAGAGGGGCCCTGAGCCCTGCTGCTGCTGCCTTGCTCCAGAGCACAGCAGCAGGGTGGTGGTGGAGGTGGAGGTGGAGGTGGAGGTGGAGGCGGAGGAGGTTTGACTCTACCTTAACCTCGTTCCAGCAGAAACAGACGTTACTGGAGGTGCTCAGGATATCCGTAATGAAGGAAGAGATGCCGAGACGCATGGTGATGGATGACAACAACACCGGAGAGATATACAGATAAAAAAGAGGAGAGAGAGATGGAGAAAGATGCAGGAGCTGTTGACAGAGCGGAGACCCAGCAAGACTGAGGAGGGGAGAGAGAGAGAGAGAGAGAGAGAGAGAGAGGCTGGGAGGGAGGAGAAGAGAGGGCAGAGATGGAGGGAGAGAGGGAGGAGGATGGCTGCGCTACTACTGCTGCTGCATGCAAGACTTCTATGTGTGTGTGTGTGTGTGTGTGTGTGTGTGTGTGTAGGTGTGCGTGTACCTGTGTGTGTTTGTGAAAGTGTGTGTGTGTGTGTACCTGTGAATGTGTGTGTGTGTACCTGCATGTGTGCACAAGTGTGTGTGCATCTAATGCTCAGCTTTAGGATGGCCCAGCAAGCAGGTATACATTAAGATGAATATCTGCCACTGCTTTTATTCTGCTTTTCACACACACACAGACACGCACGCACGCACGCACGCACGCACGCACGCACGCACGCACGCACGCACGCACGCACGCACGCACACAATACACTTAAGAGATCTCTCTGTTCTCAAGACAAGTATGGACACAGTTGCATATAAAACAGAGGAATTTAGCCAGACCAATTCATTCAATGGATTTGCCATCATTCACTTCTGAGTCCATGCAGATTTTTTGTGTCGAGTTCAACTTTGATGAACTTTGACATGTAAATTCACTCCATTGGTGTGACCTGGGGCCAGTTGCAAAAAAAATCCTTTTTTTTTCTCCTCAAGTATGACACTTAAGGGGCTGTTCACATGTAGCGTCTAAAAACGTGTGGAATACAGCAGCCGTGCCGCTTTCATCATTTTATCCAAGATGCTAGGGAGGCTACGCTCCTGTCACGTCTGCTGTTACTAAACAACCAAAACCTGCGTGCTGTGATGACAACGACGATGATGATGAAGTTGCCGTAATTTAACAGTAAACCTCACTGACTAAACTAAACTCAGTCAAAACAAAGATAAATGGATTTCCAGCACCGTCGATCCCTCACAGTAGCTTTACTGCTCGATTTCTGCGTCAGTTTGGCGGCCGACCTTTCAACCGGATGTTGAGACGTTCTTGGATGGCAAGGATAATCACAAAGATCTGGGTAGACCTGCACTAAAATGATTAACTTCTCGTCAAATATATATTTACCGCAGACTGATATTTACAGAGGAAAGAAAAGATATCTGCCGGCTGTGATTGGTTGGTCCTTGTCACATGACATGCGGTGCACGCTGCAGCGTTCCAAATGAACTATTTTATCTCAGGGTGCAGCATCACATCCTGAAAAATATCTGAAAAATCATGTGCCTCCATGTCCTCCGATGCTCCTAATAGCATCTGCAAGATTTCACAGACCGGAGGAAAACAACCAATCAGAGTCGAGCTGGAGCCTGTCCTCTCTGAGCAGCTGTCAATCACTCGCGAACTCCGATCAAATGGTGAAACTAGGCAGTGCTGATCAAATATGAATCAATATTCTGTTACTGTAATGCCTATTTCTCATATAAAATGTTTTCAGAAACATCTTGTAGTGTACTGTTTAGCTGTAGAATGAGAAAGTTTGTGACCCGGCAGCCATGTTGAGATCAGTTGAGGAAATACCAAGCACCGCCCACCAGCCGGAGCAAACTTTCTATACTAGTTCGTTAAGGCAGGGGGACATTGGTTGTCTTGGTTAAGATGTGGTTATGGTTAGGGAACGATCATGGTCATGGTTAAAAGAAACCAACACTGACTGTTGGTTGGAGATGGGAAATGAACGGTTGTCTTCTGTGTTAACATTTTGTTGTCCTTTGTAGACATTGTGGACATTCTCTTTCCAGCAGAGTACCATAGCCTCAGACTTTGAGGTGCTGACTCTCATCTCTGCCACTTCACACTCGGTTGCAAGACGTCCCAGTGAGCACTAGAGGTCACGGTCCGAAGAGGGCCAGCAGAACCACATCATCTGCAAAAAGGCTGAGATGCAATCCTCAGGCCCCCCCCATCCCCCCAGTACCGGACACTCTCCACATCTCAGCTGGGCTTAGAGATCCTGTCCATGAAAATCACAAAAAAATCTGTGACAGGGCATAACCCTGGCAAAGTGTAATGCCAACTGGGAACGGGATTGACGTCCTGCCAAAAATGCGGACACAGCTTCCCCCTTTGATTATACAAGGACAGAAGGGCTCGTAGTGACAGCCCTGGTACCTCACATATCAATCTAGGCAATAAGAAATGGACAGAAATGGGGGGTTTGAAAATGAAGGGGACATGTCCCCACAATCCTAGAGGAAATTATGCCCTTGTACACACATACACACACACATTAATATGTACATTTTCTATGCACACGATTATAAATTCAGGAGTTTGAATCCATTCATTATTCAGACACTACTACACTGAATCAGTAATGTCATGTGGCCACCGCGGAAGGCCATTATGGAAGAACTGACACACACATACACACACACACACACACACACACACACACACACTGGTCAGCTAAAACATCTGAGCTCCTACTCCCCTGTTAAATACACTGAAGTAGTTATTTTGTCATGTATGTGTCGTGATTGACATTTCCCACAATGCCTTTCAGCAGTCCTGTGAGAAGGGCTGTGAATTTGTTGCTGTCAATCAATGGCGGCTGTACGAGTGTTTAAAAATAGCCGGCTGGGTCAGTACGTTTCATGATGTCATGAAAACATGACAACAGCAACAAAAATTTAGACGGATAAAAAACAAATAAAAATGCGATGTAACATTAATAAAAACAAACAAACAAGACGGCACATTGTAAAAACTGAAAGATATTGTTTCTGCTGCTGAAGCTCTGGAGTAAATCAATGCATCAAAAGGTCCATGTGGCCGCTGTTGTGCACGGCATATGTACCGAGAGCATTCTTTGTGTGTGCAGCGTGCTTACTGGATGTCAAGTCATAAAGTCTATAAACAGATCTACTATTCTGTTTATAGAGAAACAGGGGACCCATCAGGCACAACCCCCACCACTAACTATAGGAACATTGTTATCCATGTCGGCATCAATAATGTTAGGATGAAGGTCACAAAAGATAGCCTAGCCACTAGCCATTGCGTTGGAGTTCGATAGAAAGGTGGGTCGGCATCGAGTGACTGTCTCTGGTCCCTTATCTGGTGCAGGCAGGAGGGCTCAGCCCCAGCACACAGGGCTACGCTCTTCTATGTCGGTGTCGCCAGGTCATTTTGTTTTGTGTGAAGCTCGACAAAAAACACAATGTGTGTGAATGTGCGATAGTCTTCGTAACAGAACAGACTGTCAAATCGTCTTCAAATCCCAGTGGAAAAAAACAAATCAATCTTTTGTATTTTTCCAAAAGAGAAGGAAGGGTAAGAAAATTGAGATTAAGAGGAAGTTAACATATGTAGTATGATTTAATAGCCTATGGAATACTATTTTCTCTTCATCGTGATTCAGGTATATACTTAAGTAAAAGTAGCAATACTACAAATACTTGTAAAAGTCCTGCATTCAAAATATTACTCAAGTAAAAGTACAAAAGTATTACCATCAACATATACTTAGAGTACCAAAAGCACTCATTATGCAGAATGGCCCTTATCAGTATAATATGTATTATATTATTGTATTATAATTATTGATGCATTAATGTGTTCATCACTTTAAAGTTGCAGCTGGTAAAGATGGAGTTCATTTGAATGACTTTATATACTGCTGGGTAGTTTAATCTATAATAATACATTATTTATTATTATATTTTGTATTACCCTATTACTGTCAATCTGCAAAGTTATTAAATAAATGTAGTGGAGTAAAAATTACAATATATACCTCTGAGATGTAGTCGAGTAGAAGTATAAAATAAAATGGAAATAGTAGTTAAGTGAATGATAGTGAAGTACAAGCATTTCAAATCTGTAGCCTACCTAAGTACAGTACTTTAGTAAATGTACTTAGTTGCATTCCACCATTGTTAACTTAAATATATGATATATAATAATAATAATAATAATAATAATCAAATTAAAAAAAAAAAAATTATAAAAAAGCTGAATGGAAACATGAACTTAGGTAACCTGGTTATTGTCAGCTTTCTGTAGTAACCTGATTTCTTAAATGTCACGTAAACAAAAAATGTGAGGTGTGTAGTACGAAGGGAGATTAGTGGGTTAGCGAGGTAAGCAGTAAGTAAAACTTCATTTACACAGCAATTTTCAAAATCATTGTTACAATTTGAATATTTAAACCATACCACAAGCAAAATCGTAAAAGAATAAGAACAAATCGGGTCAACGAATAATCGATTAAATGTAGCTGAGTGTAAGGTCACTACTTTGTTTACAGTAGATTTGGGTCAATTTCCGGTTTTGGCGGTCCAGAAGGTTACATGAAGATGTAATTTCAGTATAGGTGGGAAGAGGCGCACATTATGTTTGTTTACTAGAAAGTTCATGTGTCTTTTGAGGTGACGAGACGACGCGGTTTTCCACCAGCCGGTGAGTATTGAGTATTGCAATCCCAGCGGCCCCTAACGTAAAGCGTGCGAGGGAGAGAGAGTGACAACCAGCAGCTAAACTGATTGACATGGTGAGGACTAAAGTCTTATCGGGTTATTGCTGCAGCTGGGCGGTTATAGAGCCTGCATGCAAGGCTCTAATCTTGTCGGTTAACATAACGTTGCCTTAAAAGGGGTATCGGGTGAGGTTGTATCAAAGTAGTTTTACACGTACAAGTACATGAACACAGTATTGGACCCTATACTGGCATTGGTATCCCTAAATAATATATAAGAAATTAATGGATGAGGTAGAAGTGAAGAACTCAGAAAAGCTGAGTCCATTAGTTTTATCATCTGAGCAGTTTGGAGTGGCATACAGTATGACTCTTCTCAGAGATAATCCTGAGATTTGTCCTTGTTTCTAGTCAGCTCAATCTCAGAACCCATCGGCTATCGGTCTGATGACGATAAGCCTCTGGAGGCAAGGGGCTATATTATTTCTGGGGTTCTGGTGTAACCAGCAGATATCCGGGCCAAGAAGACCTTTCCTATGCGCTGCTCATTGTTTACAGTCCAATTAGCAACTTGAGATGCGAGACTGGAGTTGGAGTTGGAGTTGAGAGATGACGTACAACCGGATTGTTTTACAAGCTCATTTTAAACAGATAAAAAGCAAAATCATCTTCAGACGATAGCTGATGGGTTCCCAGATTGCATTTTGGCCGATGCGTTCCGCCTCTTTTGTCCTCCACACAGACCGTTTCCCTGCATTCAGCCAAAGCCTCCCCGAACGTGATTGGTCAATACTATAGTCTACAAACGGAAACCAGAACGCTTTTGATGCCAAAAGCTTGCCCCGTTGCTACAGATTCTACAGATGTGGATGCAGAATGTGTTTATAGAGGTTACTAGTCAGTTTAAGTCATGTGGCAGGATTGGTGGTGGGTTTGGCAGCTAACAGCGGACTTTACCATCCGGTCAAAGTGAGCACACCACAGACCGGACGTGCAAGGAGCAGAGTTTGTTCAGGTTTATAAATTAAAACATATTAAAGGAACCAACACCCCACCAGACAAATGTGAGCAAAACAATGTAACTTTTTCTATAGGAACCCAACAAGAGCCCAATGTTGTATGAAAGGGAAGAAGGTTTTACAAACCAATCATATCTCATATTTCAGCAGATATATGAAATGAAATGTCAACCATTTAGTCCTTAGAGAGGTACCTGCAAGGCTTGTGGGGTAACAAGGCAACTGCTCCAGACCCCCGGACCTTCAGTGACCCAGAAAACCCCAGGTCCATTGTGTCATTCAGTTTGTGGTAATTTGATTAACTGCTAATTTGTACCACAAAAGCACAGAATAAAGCGACATTCGAAGGCTCTAAAGGAAGGTCCCGCAACTACTTTCATATATGGTGCATGCTATGTTTTTAACTTGTTTTAAATGTGGTTAATCGTTTTCAGTAATATTAAAGCTGTGCTGAAAATTGAATCGTAGAAATAACCGGTGAGAATTCACCTCGTAAATGCATTAAAGATACAATTATGCAGCTCTGTGAGCTAGTGCACATGCATGGAGCTCAAGCACAAACATGTAAACGGTTGAACGGTTGGAATGGCTGTTAAACATTAATGTCTGTTTTTGATTTGAGGGCCTGCAGGGAGCTTAGGGCATCATTAACATAAATAGATTCTCTTTGATTTTACATTGATTTCTTAACCACCCAATACTCCGGCCTGTTTCCCATCATGCACTCACACACACATACACAAACACACACACACACAGGACAACTCACCGTGCAGGTTTCCAGAGTTTGCGTGGCGTTGGGATCAGCTCTCTCTTGTTGAGGGGGGCGACTCCAAGAGCTGCCTGCATGATGGTGATGAACTTCTTATACTTCATGTTATTGCTCATCAATGCTCTGGCATCGTAAGCAACACCAGTCAGTCAGTCAATCTGTTGTCATGACGACACCTTTTGCTTGCCCTAGAGTTGGTCCACCCTTCCTGTCAGTTGGTGTTTCTGGTCACAGCGACTGAGGAGTGGAGCGCGTCGTCTGGAAGCCCGAGCGCTGCACAGAGGAGATAGAGCAGCGGTGGAAAAAAGCCAAAAGCCAAAACAGCCGTGTAGTGATTTGTGTTGAAGCATCACTGTTACATAATTCACACAGAAAATCCCATCACAGGAGGATAATAGTGGCACTAAGCCTCTGGGTGCTTACAGTGATAATCCTGCAACATCCACCCTCATTTCTTTTTCTCTTTTTTTTTTTTTTGAGTTTGTTGAAAACTTTGGTTTAATGTTCACGTCACCCTCTGTAATGCAACATTACATACAATAAAAAAACAACAGTTTTCACAATAAATATCAGAACAAAAGAATCTCTCCTTCACAAAGAAATCTGGACAACTTCTCGCCAGACTGACACGACATTAGCTGTGAATATTTAGATAATGAATCCTACTGTTTTTAATAAATAGGCTTTCTCTAGAGCCACCCTCGGTGTAACTGTTTACATTTCTAGCAGTCACTATGCTGTTTGTATAACAAACACAGCTTAGTGTGGATTAAGGCCTCACTGTCAGCCAGTGACGTAAATATCGACGGTGCAACCGGTGCAGCCCAGAAGCTGTCAGGGGGCCCAAAAATCACCTTCCTGCACCGTGTCCACATTGAATACGTTATATGCACTTCTGTTACGTCATGTAAACAAACCACTTAGGCTACCTATCGGCTGTGTGCTCAACATCAGACTGGAGACATAACCACTCATCTTCCTCCGTTTGTTCTTTTTAAACACACGTTTAATATTGTGATATTTACTGGAAATGACATACAATATAGAGCACCAGTTCTCTGGCGATCTCCCTCCAGCCAGCTGCCACCTTATTTAGGTTTTTGTAGTGAAATGGGGAGATATCATTTAGATAACTCCTCATTTCAACTTCACCAATCAGCAGCTCCTGGTCCACTGAGGTGATTTCGAGTTGAGCGACAGGAATAAATAGAAACAGCTGGGCGTCTGACAAAAGTTCAGTTCAAAAACGGCGTGCTGCATCGCTCACGGCCCGGGACAGTTCAATAAGAAAGGTAAGACATGGTTCTTAAGCAGTGTTTTAATGACTTTGCAGAGCAAAAGACCTGAACTTCTAATAGGTGAGTACTGGTTGGCCGCTGAGTTCAGGGCAGGATGTTAAATTAGCGTTTGATAAATTTGGCGCTCCGGCTGCTGTCCGTGGTGCTGATCTAAAGCTGGTTTGCAATATGGGAGTTGCATGGTGAGCCATGGGTGTGTGTGTGCGTGTGCTTGTGTTTGGGGCCAGGACCCAAGAAAATGAAAATTTGCACAGGAGCCAATCACATCTATGTTACACTGCTGTCAGCAGTTTTCATCAACTGAGAGTATACACTAGGGTAACACTTTCTGTGATGCGCATGTCTATAATGCATTATAAACATACTTATAATGCATTATAATCTGTTTTATAGCACTGCATAGCTTTAAGCGCTCATAAATATTCATAATGCATTACAACAGGGGTCCCCAACCTTGTTTTCCACTGGGAGCTAATTTGACAATATGAAAGAGAGCTACTCATTGCACCAAGTACATCACCAATAGCAGTAAAATACATTTTTACTTTACTTAAAGCAAACAATGACCACTTAGATGAACTTATAGTCACCCTATAATGCATTATAACAGTATTATTATAAACAAAACACTATATGAGAATAGTAATACACTATGATCCTTGCAAAAAACATGAAGTATTATGATACTTGACCATATAAGTCATTATAAAATGCTTTATAATGTGGTATGATTATTGTTATAAAGCATTATGAATATGTATGAGTGCTCCTGACTATAATTATACAGTGCTATAAGCAGATTATAACACATAAGTATGTTTATAATGCATCGTAGACATGGGCATCATAGAAAATGTTACCCAAAGATGCAGCTGGATGTTAACAATGGAGAGTTCACCTGCAGGGGCAGGAGGCCAAGATGCATCTGCACATTTAAAAAAATGTTTTAACTTGAGCAAAACATTCCTGCTCCTCCGAGAGATGTATGGCTTTCATAAGCGTACAGAGACAAGAGAAGAGCCTGGAGAAAGTGTACAGAAAGAACTGGAGCTCCTGCTGGTCTGAGATCAGTCAGAGAGTCTGAGCTGTCACGCAGACACAGTTTGTGCACCAATGCACCGGTCAAATTTGCGTGAATAAAACAAGGCAAAGAATTGGCTTTGCGTTTAGTCAGACTGCCATGAATGAATGAGCGATCCTCCGTGAATATTCATTATTATTGTAAAATCATCCCTATGTTTGTACGAGCCAACATCTTCACATTGTGGATTGTAATAATTATTTGGAGGCTGTAAATCTTGCAGGGATTTGGGCTGTGTTGTTGCCGTGGATAATCCACACAACTCGCTAAGTCTACAAACTTGCGTCAAGAATCTTTTTAGGTCTGTGGATAATTTATTTTCTTCCCTTTGAGGTTTATTGTTATTGTATAATCCACTGAGGGATGGGCCATTTAAATGGTATTACATGGAAAATAAATCCTTTATTCATTTACTCACACAGGTTTGACAAAATGGATTAAAGTAGTACATTTTCCCGTCATGATGCTGGCTGGCGTGAGTATGTTGATGGAGGATGAAACACAGAGGTCCTGTTGGACGAGAGCTTTGTCCTATTATTGCTGCCAGATTAGTGGAAACAGGGATATCACTGTCATGAACGTGTGCTAATGGATGCCTGTGGCGTGATCCCAGCCGTGGCCTTTGCGGTGAGGACGAGGAAGAAGAGGGCCGGTGTGGTATATGAAGGGGCAGTGTGGGATTGTGTCGTGGTTGCATCATAAGCCTCTTTGACCTGATTCATCACCATTGTTTGGATCCACTCCAGACAGCAGCAGTGATCCCTGGGAAACGGAGTCCATAATGTCACGTCAACTTATTGATACTCAGGTTATTGACACTATGGTTATTGATACTCTGGTGTTTTGATACTCAGCTTATTCATACAGGTTATTGATAATCATCCTATTGATATGCAGCTTATTGATATTCAGGTTATTCATAGTCAGGTTATTGATACTCTGGTGTATTGATATTCAGGTTAGTGATACTCTGATGCATGAATGTTCAGGTTATTGATACTCTGGTGTATTTATATTCAGGTTATTGATACTCTGGTGTATTTATATTCAGGTTATTGATACTCTGGTGTATTGATATTCAGGTTATTCATAGTCAGGTTATTGATATTCAGGTTAGTGATACTCTGATGCATGGATGTTAAGGTTATTGATACTCTGGTGTATTTATATTCAGGTTATTGATACTCCGATGTATTGATATTCAGGTTATTTATTTCTGGTTATTGATACTCTGGTGTATTGATATTCAGGTTATCCATAGTCAGATTTTGATATTTAGGTTATTGATACTCTTATGCATTGATATCGAGGTTATTGATACTTTGATGCGTTGATATTTAGGTTATTGATATTCAGCTGATCATTTCCAGAGGATCAGCTGCTCACAATGC
This sequence comes from Sebastes umbrosus, assembly GCF_015220745.1. Lineage (NCBI taxonomy): Eukaryota > Metazoa > Chordata > Actinopteri > Perciformes > Sebastidae > Sebastes > Sebastes umbrosus. Next base: position 9,141,959 of record NC_051276.1, read on the forward strand.
TCTGCAGAGAGACTGTTGTCTAGCGACCAGTGACTGCTGTCTAGCGACCAGTGACTGCTGTCTATAGGGCCAGTGACTGATCAAGCAGAATGGTCAAAACAGAGACACTGGATTAATAACCATCTTAAAATGCCTTCAGTATAAAACAAAAACACTTACACTATACTATAATGAGTAAACCTGTTGACCCCTCTGCTCTGCTTTTGGGAATAAAATATGTATTTGACATTAAAACATGACTCCTTTGCTCCCGTCATCATTACTACGGCCACTAGAGGGCTTTGTCACTTGAATACTCTGATGCTGTCACTCTTCTTTGGAGGACAGTCTCTTGAAAAGACTTGGCATTGTACATAAAGCAGAGATTTGCAGTTTCATCTAGTATTGACAGTTTTGTCGGGCAACAGGGCTAAAAGACAACCTCGAGACTTTAATGTGAAGGATAAGAGCCAAACAGGAAACATGTTTGCCGGGCTTTGAGGACGGACAACACAATGGCTCTGTCCCAACACCTGCACTTGAGTGGTCTTCAGCACAGAAATGCACATCAGGAAGTTAAGTGAGGTAAGCCCACGTTACCTTATACGGCTACACAGTGACATGCAGAAAACAGTACAACATCAGTCCTGTTGGTGGTGCGAATATGGAATATTAAATCATCATCATGTTTTCACTTAAGCGTTTTTGACACTTTGTGTTAATGCAATTAGACGGTGTGGTTCAGGAGTTCAAACTATTTTAAGAAAAATAACCTGAGTTTAGCCGACAGACACACAAGGGGCAGAGGTAAACCATTAAGTCTATACTAAAAATCAACCTTAAAACGATCAAAATCAAATTTGAATAAATAAGGTATTTACAAAGTAATCTAACTAAAAACAACAAAACTTTAAGTCCCTAAATAATTTGATTTAACATGGATCCTAAACGGCAGATTCCCCTCTGGCACACCCAGTTGGCCTCTTCCATTTCCGGCTAGTCTCTTATCTGAACTGGTGCCACGTCTTTTGATCCATGAAAAAGGTACCACAAAAAAAAAGGGAAATACAACTAGTGGAACTAACAACTGCTATCACACAGTAGTTTTTATAATCCCGTATCACGTCTTAGGTTGCAGCAAGACAGAAGGTATGTTCTTTTCCAAAACTCAATGTACAGCCTCCTAATGTTGACATTCTCATCAAGGGTGAAAGGATTGATATATTTACTGAATTTACATATCTTAGATATCCTCCTAGAGTAATGATGGATCAAAATCATCAAAAAAAAAAAGGTAAAATACACCGGACATGATATTAAAATCCGAAGCGCCATCTCTTAAATTCCTGTGCTACCGGCGCTGATTGGATGGCTTAACCACTGACCTGCAGTGTTGAGAAAGGCTGAGTAGACACGTCATTGGGGCGGTCAAGTGGGCTCCTCATTTCATCAACGTTTCGCTGACTGGGCCCACGACGTCTCCAGTAGACTCAACGGTGCGTTCTGGCATCCCAGAACCACCCCCCTCTTATTTGGGACCAGATGGGGTCTTTCCTTTTCAGCCAGAGACACTCCGCTCTGCCACCCAATGTCTCCTTGATGGCCTGGCGTAGGGCTTGTTCGCTGATCCACAGGTCCCTCATCAGTCTTACAGTTGATGTTGCCATGAAGCCCCGACATCCAACTTCTACTAGGCAGATCTTTGCTCTCCAGCCTTGCTGTTCTGCTGCCGCTGTAAGCTCTGTTTATCAGTTTCTTCCTTTCAAAGGCTTCCTGCACAGTATCCTCAAAGAGACTGCAAGCTCCACTAAATACACCGTGCGCTGAGAGTTGAACCAGAGGACAAGATCAGGCTTCAAGTTGGTGATAGCCATCTCTGATGGAACTGTAAGTAATAACTGTTGGTCCACGTCCACCAGCATCTGTCAGTTCCGGGCTGCCTCCAGCTGTCACATCCTTGGTTGAATCTTGGTTGAATCACACCAACTGGCATAACTAGGTTGGTTGTTCCGGGCGGCAAGACATTGTTGGTTGTTCTATCGCTTTCCAGAGTCGCTGCCAGGCACTTTGATTGTGTCTCCAGGCGTACCGTCCTTGGGAAAGGCTCACTTTACACCCAGTGAGGAGGATGTACTTAAGTGTGGCTGGTGTTGAACACATGATGGATCTTTGCTCAGCAATTGGTGGAGATTTTTTTCGGGGGTAGCAAGTACATCATAGGTTGCTCAAATGAGGAAACAACTTCAAACAAATCAACTTCAGACAAATCAGAAACTGTCTTATTACATGTTGTGGGCAGGCTGGAGAAATTATTATCATTAGAGTACAAGAGTCCTTGTACAAATATAACTTCAAACTTGAAACATCATCTTCTGGGCTTTGAGAATGTTAGATTGTATTGAAATGTGACTTGTGTATAAATTATTTAATGTCCCTCCTCCATAACTTTGATTAATTTTGTTCTGAGAACTCTATTAAATCCTCCAGAGATCCTCCAGAGATTGTACCTGCCCCAGTGAGCTTTCTCTGTGAAAGCCACAACTCACTAAAACCAGACAACATGCAGAGTTTTAATTCTGGGAGAGTTCACAGAGGAGTTTATATGGAGACTGAATTACCACTAGTTCTACATCTGTGGGTTGTTTCAAATTTTTAATGAAATAAACATGAAATACAAATGTGCAATTCAATATTATAGAACATAGATATAACAGCAGAACAGCTCACACATATAGATCTCTCATTATATACAACTGATCTCCTAAGGGCTAACACTTATAAATTATTGTGACGTTGTGTATGTATGTATGTATACATACTCTGTGTCTTTGGCTCCGATAAGATCTAACAGTTGTTTCATGAGTCACAGTATTTCTACTGTAAGCGGGTCATTAGCAGGTGTGGTGACCTCAGGCATAGGGCAGGTCATTTAGGTCCATGTTTTTATTGAAGATGATGGAAAACTCTTGAGAAAGCAGCTGGTGGAGGCTCAAACCATCATGAGCGTACACCCAGCGTGCACCTGTCCAGTCGTAGCGCTTTGGCCCACTGCAAAAAACAGAAGCAAGAAAATTAGCTGAGATGTTGTCAGTTCAGATTTCTCGGTGAGAAAAATAACTTTTTTTTTTTTACAGTGCCAAGAAAAAGAAAGTGAAACCTGGAATTACCTACATCTATGCATAATTCCTCCATAAAATGCAGTGTGATCTTCATCAAAGTCACTATTATAGACAAGCAACTCACAGCTAAAGGTGCTAACAGCGCTAATTACAGCGAAAGTGCTGACAGAGATAACAGTGTTTACCTGTGGGGGGAAGCGGAGGGTGGGTGCTACGCTTCCACGATGACAGCTTTGGTCGGGGCGGCGTTATCAGCTGTAACCACCGTATGAGAGCAAAGCAGAGTAGCGGCCGTGAGCTAGCCAGTGGAGCACTCTCACATGCACAAACATGCACTGAAAGCATGCTCTGGTAGGACATTACTCCACTATAACTTTACATAGCTAATAGCTGCTATTAATCATCACCTCATAATTTTATTCTATTAGACATTTGTGTGAAATTGTCATAATTAGCATATGAATTCTTGAATTATGGCCCAAAAACATGTGTTGTGAGGTCACAGTGATCTTGAACTTTGACCACCAAAATCGAATCAGTCTATCCTTGAGTCAAATCGAACGTTTGTGCCAAACTTGAAGACATTTCTTCCAGGCATTCCTGAGATATCGCGGTTCACGTACAGACCCAAACCCAAAAACATAACGCCTCCGGCCACGCCTGTCACTGGCGCGGAGGCATAAAAATCTAAATAGGAAATGGTATGTGAACACCTTCACAAATGACCTCTAAAAAAGGTGGAAGAGAATCCTTACAGGGTTACAGTTAAGGACCTGTCAAAATGTCTCAAAGATTTATGTCTCAGTAATAACAAAAATATGGTGCTCATGGACGGAACCATGGAGGAAAACACTGTTCTCTCTAAAAAATATATTGATGATATTGTACATCTCAAACCTGAATGTTCTATTATGTTACTGGGACAATGTTCTGTGAAAACCTGAAACAAACACTTTAAACTTTGTTTGGAGTACTAAAGCAAAACTAACTAATAGCCCACCATAACATCATCGTTAAGGTGAAGCATGGAGTAAGGATCACCATGACGCCCCCGGGCAGGAAAACTATTAAGTTTGAGTTTAGCTGTCGGTCACCTGACGCTTAATAGAAGTTGGAAAATGTAACACAAAAATGCCCTTAAACACAGTGAAAAACGGCTTTTGACATAAATGCATGCAGGAACATGGTTGAAGTTACTGCCTGTAAAATAAGGTCGAACTAGATAATAAAACCAAGGTTTCACTTTCCTTTTCCAACCTCACATTGAATGTTCATGCAAATAATTCAATTAAATACACCAAAACATGCAATTCAGATAATGGCAGAGAATTTGGTTGCTTAAAAGATAAAATAATCCTCTTAGTGTAGCAGTACTTTGGGTTCAGGTTAAGCCAGATTCTCTGTATAGGCAGGATGTGTTCAATGTACAAGAGAGATTTACATTTTGTGAGGCCTGTATTTTATTTTAGTCTTTGAGGACTGACTATATGAGGTCTGATCACACTGATAAAGACACTGAGCCATTTATTTATTTGTTTATCTTTGTGGTTTTTGTGTAATACCTTTTTTTGTACACTTGGTGGCAGTCACCTCTAATGGGACTGCATTTATACAAGAAGGGTAATGCAGCCAGCCGTGTTGCATGCTGCGAGGCATACAGTTTTTGACCGTGGTCAAGGCGTGTGCCGGTAGCATAGCAGAGACTTAACTTGGGTTAAGCCCCATAACTGCTTATGATTGTGTTACCTGAATACAAGAGGCTTTGTAAGCAATGAATGAACCAGCTAACAGCAAAAGGTAAATTTCTGGACATCGTTGGTTTGTGCGTTACCCGGGCGATGCCTATATGGCGCGCGTCAGCTAAAAGTTTGCCGACATAGCAGCCCCGTAGTGACTGACTGGAAGCCACAACAGACACAGATCATTTCATTCATGCAAAAATAGAAAAAAGCTTGGTGATGGAGTGACACCTTGCAGGGCTAGCTACTACTGTCGCTGGCATGTAGCACGCAAGCACTATCCTGCCAAATTAGCCAACCAAGCTAGATGGCTTGCTAAATGCCAGTTAGTAAACTAGCTAGCTCAATTTTGTCTGTTCGCTCCTGTAAAGGTCATCACTGCCGAGACAATTTGCAATTGGTAAACGGTGCAAATTCATAAGCCAACATAAGTACAGCAAATTAGAAATGTATACTAACACTCATTATGGATTTACTCTGCCACTACCATCAATCAACGAATAGTGTTCATTTCATTGAAATGAATTGATTTCTGTCTGAAATGTTATTAATGCTGGTGTGACGGCCTTCAGATGGACGGACTATTTTCACCTTTTCCGTCCAAGAACGTCACAACATCCGGTTGAATGGTCAGCCAAACTGACACAGACAAAGTGAGCAGTAAGGCTACTGTGAGGGATTTACAGTGCTGGAAATCCATTCATCTTTGTTTTCACTTTGAATAGTTTAGTCAGCGAGTCTTACTGCTAAATTAAAGCAACTTCATCGCAGAGGTTTTGGTAATGTAACGTCAGGGGAGACAGGAACGCAACCTCCCAAGCACCTCGGATAAAAGGGTGAAAGCGGCACAGCTGCATACGTTTTGAGCATGTTTTTTTTAGACACAACATGTGAACAGGAACTTACTCCTCTTATCATTCCTGACACCTTAAGTTTAAAATGTCCACCTGTATTGGACACAGAGAAGAAGTGTCTCTGTGTGTGCAGCTATCTGCAGCAGTCTGAGCAGCTCTGTGTAACGTCAGCAGAGCAGAGCAGAGCAGAGCAGAGCAGCTGCAGTGCAGAGGAGAAAAGAAGACAGACAGCTGCAGACAGATGTTGGTGTTGTAGAGGCATTTTCTCCTACAAGGGGCACTGAGGCAGGTTTCTGAGAACCCCTCTGTGATGGTGTGATGGGTGTGTCACACTCAGCAATAGAATAAAACATTTGGTTCATGCGTTCCATTTCCTCAACACCATCAGGGCGTGTGTGGAGTCAGGTGTAGTGCGACTCTCCGGTCTTACGTGGTGGGAGAAGAAAGCCAGATCTGTCTGTTTGGTGTCTGCTTGTTGATGACGTAGGTGCCACGGCCCATGCCCAGCGCCACTGTCAACACCCCACTCTGTACATGAACCGAAGACAGAACAGAAACACAATCAACACATTTCTTGTGACAAATTAAATTAAATAAACCATTTCAACCACAAAGCTAAATGGTTATGACATTATGCAAATCGACGTGTTTCCGTAATCTATGACGATGTCGATGAGTCGCCTCTGACTTACGCAATTCATTAAGTATATTCTATATATTGCCCATCCCTAGTGTCTATTTTATATATATATATTTCAGAGAGTGTCTGTGGTTAGCCTAGCTTAGCATAAAGGCTGGAAACAGGGGGGGAAACGGCTAGCCTGGCTCTGTCCACAGTTCAATAATACACAGAGCAGCAGCAGCACCTCAAAAGCTCACTGATGAACATGATGTATCTCGTTTGTTTAATCTGGACACAAACGGAAATCTAACAATGATTTGTGATTTTCCGAGGAGGAGGAGGAGGAGGAGGAGGAGGAGGAGGAGGAGGACCATGTCACTGAAGTCACTCTGTAAATGGGATGATAACTCGTGAAGATGGAGGATTGCACTTAGAGAAACAAAAAAGCACAAAAAAGTGAAGAGTTGACTGCTTCTTCTATATTACTCCATAAAGATTTCCCTCCAGCACCTCTCGAAAGACCCTCTGCAGTGTGCAGTACTGCTTCTAGCTCTGATTTAGCCAGCCAAGTTACAGCTCTGTTGATTCTGCTCTGTGTGTGTGTGTGTGTGTGTGTGTGTGTGTGTGTGTGTGTGTATGCATGTGTGTGTGTGTGCGTGTGTACGTGCGTTGTTTATGGCCCCATATGTCACTGCAGCCAGTTGAAAAAGGGGGTCAGCTGCCAAGATGTGAACACTGGCCAATCAGTCAGAGCCAGCAGAGACAGCCGCTGTCCAACCAAAACGATTACACACACACACACACACTTTATTAATCACCCTCTCCACTGACAGGGTGGAAGAAGATGTTACAGGAGAGAAGTGTGAGAGAGGGATGAAAAAATAAAGAGAGACACAAACCGAACAGTGACAGTCACATGGATCTGTGGATTCGGACGTCCCAGAGCAAATCTAACAGTGCCGGAGGACAGATGCACTATAGACAGACAGGACAGTGAGATGATAACAGTGGGAAACAGGAAACAACGTGAAGCTTTTACCACCAAACATACATACACTCTACGTCTGCCTAAATACATATTTCATGCTAATGTGTGTTGCGTGATCTTTTCCCTGATAATATTTATCTGTCAGCGAGACACAGCTTCCACATCAACAGCAGCTGTTATGAAGCCTGGGTGTGACCGCGCAGAGCATCAATAAAGGCAGGCTGACACACATGGAGCCCATCACAGTTCACCCCCTGGTCATATGTCAATCTGAACAGGAGATGACACACTCTGAAATAGCATCAGGCTTGTAGGAACACGTCATAATACCGATCTGTCCATTTTGTGGGAACGTCTGAAGGATTAAGGATTAATTTCCAGTAAAGAGGTTAATGAATGGAGATAGTGAAGTCTAGAGTCAGGCTAGCAGCACCGTGAGGCTGTACTCAGACACAATGGTGCTTTGAGCTAAATGCTAACAGGCTGATGTTTAGCAGGTATAATGTTTGCCGAGTTCATCATGTTAGTTTAGCATGTTAGCATAAGCTAACATTTGTTAATTAGCACTTAACACAACGTATATCTGTACAAAATTTCATGGCAATCCATCCAATAGTTGTTGAAATATTTCATTAAAAAAGCCCAAAATATGGACCTCGAGGTGGCATTAGGGGACAAGTCAAAGGATTACCAAAGTCAGTGAGGAAGACCAGAACAGGACTCCTGCAGAGCAACACTTCTTTATGGAAAGGTCATGAGTTGGCAGCAAGGTAGAGTTCAGCGAGGACACCAGGGGTCTCATTTATAAAACAGTGCGTAGGATCCATACTAAAAATGTACGTGCGCACAAAAGCCGAAAATGGCGTACGCCAAAAAAAAATCAGATTTATAAACCGTGCGTACGCACACCTGCACGCAATGTTCCCTTTATAAATCACACTCCACCTGGAAATGTGCGCACGTGGATCCGCCTCATATTCCGCCCTCTACACGCCCACATTCAACCATAAATGGTCAATGCAAAACACCTAATTAATGTTTCTGCATGTGAATGAGCCTGTTTGATCTTTACGGTAAATCACGGCAACTACCGAGAGGAAGACCGAGAAAAGGAGTTTTTCTGACACAGAGATCAAGGGTGCTTGTAGTTGAGAAGGTCTCTGAACACTCGTTCCCTCTTAATTCTGTTATACACGTCATTTAGTCCTCAGTGCCGGTATATCCACCAGCACCATGCAGCATGTTACCAGTGTCACTGCAGTGTTTATATCTTTACAGCAATCCATTTCATCGATTCACAACTTGCCAAAATGATCAAGACAATCAGTAAAATCCAATCTAATAAAACATAAATAAATTAATAAGTCACGTCATCACTGCAGCGATTTTACACAACAACTTTATGAAAACGAATATGGTGCTTGGTGATATCTGCACACTATTAGAAGATATTATTAAAACTATTGGTGCTCTGTTCTGCCATTCTTTAATGCCATTTGATATAATCTTGGATTTCTACAACCGATGATGAGGATTTCATCAGCTGCTCCACAGCTGACTGCGAGTGTCGGTAGTCCGACCCTCTCCTCTGAGCTCCGGAGGTGGAGGGACTGTGATGGTGAGACAGCGCTGATGAGATATTGAGCAGAATTTGATTTGAGTTGGCTGATATATTTTACATTTGTAAGGTGCTTGTAGAATAGTCATGGCTCAATAGCACAAATAACAATAATAATGTTTATGATAAAGTGGATATAAGTATGAAGAGAAGTTAAATGTGTGAGAGGCATCATTATACGTATAATGACATTTAATGTCTACAGTCTGGCTTCAATTCACCACCTCACCATCTGCGTCTCCAGTTTCCCCTGCCTCGGTGCCTCCATAATGTGCGTACGCACGGGTCAAAGTTTCCGTACCGGTGCGCACATTCTCCCGTCAAGTTTGTTTTTATAGATCACAACTATTGCGTGGGAAGTGGCGTACGCACATTTCAGGCCCCGTTTTGTGCGTACGCAACGGTTGTAAATGAGACCCCTGGTCTCCTGAGACACTGCTGTCCATCTGTCACCGCTGGTTTTGGTTGAGTAGGGTGAAAGGCTAATCTCAGTAAAGCTCCATCGTGTTACATGTGCAATAAACTGTATGAAACTGAAGTTGAAGCTGAAGAATTTCACTAATATTATGCATTAAACATAAATTATTATTGTGATGTCAAAGCTCAGGTTGAACTTACACTCCTGGGTTTTGTTATCAATAAGGTGAGTATATTCAGCATGCAGCTCTGCCTGATGGACTCTCATTTACCACACACTGTTTGGTTAACAACTTAAATGATAGATTCATTTCTTTTCCAATGTATTTGTTTAGATCTTATGCTTTAACTGTCTGACTGCTTGTGTAGAGTTCACTCTGTCGTATATCTGTGTCTGACAGAGGCACCACTTTAATTCCGAGCAATGAAGTCGGTGAGTAGGATGTTATCATAACTCATAAAAAGAAAAACTACAAAATGAATTCCCATACAGAAAGAAAAGTGAAGCTGCTCTGATTTCTCAGTGGCCTCCTGCTGTCCTCTCTACCTGTCCCCTCTGTATCCTCCTCTCTGATAGGTCAGCGTAGTTCTCTCACTGTTTCTGTGTAACTCCAGGATTTACAGTATTTTTAAGCTTCATCCTGCCAGATAACTTCAAGCTGTCTGCCAACAAGAACAACAGGCTCTCAGCGTGTCGATTCTACTGGGCAAGAAATCAATAAGGCATCAGAGCCCAGCAGCCAAACAACAGGCCACGTCTGAAACAGCTTTATGGAGCACAGGAGGGGTAACGGGCCGTGCACAGCCCCCCACACCTACAGTCTCTGCTGTAGTCTCTCAACGAAACATTCCTATATCACACTTTCCTCTGGCTTTTGAAAGTTTAGGCCATCATTTTAACTGTCATGCTCTGTGACAGCAGTCTGTGGGTAGATCTGCTAGTCCCAAAAGGGGATAATGAGGGAATGACATTAGCAAAAAGCTACCGTTTAGCTGCCTAGAGCACATTCACTACCGTTTAATCTTTTGTACAAATTCTGCATCTCTGTATTCTTTACTGTGTTTGTCGTAAAGTGCGTTGTGCTGGAAGACAAATGAACAAAGTGAATCAGCTTATCAGATGCCATTTTGGATGATACCATTTGCCTTTACGGTGGCTCTGAGTGGTCAAAACGCAGAAAATCTAACCTGAAATAATGCCGGACGAAAGTTTCGGAGTCGGTGTGTAAACATGATTGACGCAATGTGAGGTCATATTTATTCTCAAACGTGCGACAATTTCAGACAAACAAATAAAGACTTGGTGTGCAAAGGCCTTTCCTGTATAGGCTACTCGTTTCATTGCTCCTTGGGAGTTCTTTGTACTGCTCTGTTGATTGAACGGACTGAGTAAAAGCAGGTTGTTGACAGAATAAGAAACCAGCCAGATTTACTTTTCTTTTCTTAATACTGTACAGTCACAGAGCATTTATAGCCTAGGTTACGCTGCCAACTGCTGGAGATCCCAATACACTACAAAGCAGTCAAACGGACCTACAATACCGTTATACCAGCTGCTATAACAAAACAAAAAAACAATCGTATTGGCCGATCAGCAATCGGTATCGGCGGCAAAAGAAATATAATCCGGGCATCATATCATCAATGTATATGTGCTGTTTGTGTGACAGGAGCAGCACCTATAAAGGGTTGATGAGGATCTATAAAGACAGCACGACTGAATGAGGAATGAATTGTTTCTGTAAGGGAAACATGCAGCTGTCATAAGTAATGTACAGCGTAGCGTAGAGGCTCATTACAGACCAAAGAGGAAGAGGTTTGTTTCCCCAAAGTGCATAATTTTTTCATAACGGCACAGATTAGAGTAGATTATCTCACTTGTACCCCGTCAACTTTGTGTTTGGTTAGGATCCATCTGGGAATAAATGTGAATTACTCAAACAGTAGGAGAAGCCATAACCTACAAAACAGCTGAAACCTTCCAACTCTGAAGCTTCATTTAGACCCCTGGTGAGCACACCATGCCAGAGGTGCGAGGTTATCTGAAAATAATGCACACCCTCCAGCCAATCACAATCCAATACACTCTGTGGACAATTTTTGGAATAACCGGGAACATAAACAGCATAATAATCTGAGCAATATAAAGTGTGCAGCAGGTGGAGGTGGTGTTTATACATCTCATGTCTCACTAAACTGCACATTCAATGAACCTCTTATTAAAAGAAGAGTGCAGTTTATTGATTGTCAAGTTTAGTGAACACAGACCACAACACCTCATCCCCTCTTTCTTTAGGGTTACATAACAATCTAATATGTTCAGTAATAATTAATGCTCTATTTTTTCTTTCTTCCAGTTACAGGGCTATATTTGTATAAGTTCATTAGATAACTGCTTCCAGTAGAGCTTCAGAGCCTTAAGGAGGGCAATAATGCAACACTGAAGCAGTGTATTTAGCCATATTTTGTTAAACTGACTGTTTTGGAACACACTGAGTAAATGGATGAAGAGCAAAGAAGTGGAGTTGTGGCACCTTTTTGGGATGTCAAACTTGTCACTATTTTAATCCTTTGTAGCCAACACAGTTTTTGCTGACCAGAGTCAGTAAAAGTGCATTAACTTGCACTGAAGTCACCAGGTTACAGTCGGCTTTCTTGCATAATCTGATTTCTTAAACTCTGCCTGTATACATGATACAGGTAACCGGATTTCTAATTGGATTTTTTACGTGTGAGCATGTGCAGGACAAAGACAGACAGAGAAAGTGTCGCTGTGAAAGCTGAGCAGGAGGATGAGATAATAACACGTAGTGATGAGTCCCCATATCTCAAATAATTCCATCAGACTACAACTGAAACTAACTCAAAGAGGCCTTTGTAAAGACTAAATAAGTCAGTCTCTACTGTACGTTTGACCATTTGTAAAATTCAGACACATTGCCACTGTAAGAAAAATGTGTGTTCTGTTTCATCTATCTTCTATCATATAGGACACCAAGCTTGGGAGAAGTCTGGAAACTGACGTGCTGCATGTAACCAGGTTACTACAGGTCACGTTCTCGGATTACTTGCGTAACCTAGTTTCTCTGGTTTTTCCAGGTGTTGGGGAGTACTACTGCACATGTGAAAATGTTGTAAAGCCTTTAGTTGCTCCAAAGAGAGCTGTGTGAGGTCTGGTAAACTGCCTCAAGTGATGTCACACCCACTGTTCTTTTTTTTACAGTTCTTAATACTCATCTTCCCCATTAACAAGGTGTAAAAAAATAAGAACGACTATAATAAGCCAGTTACCTTGCTCTCAGGTGAGTGGTCAGCTGATGCCCATCAACCTATTATTAGTGTGTAAAAATATCTTCCACTGCAGTCAGATGTTCCCAAAGTGACCAAAGTGAACAGGAAATAGAGTGACTTACAGAGAAGACAACATCGAAGTCTTCTCCAGTGAACGCTTGATCGCTCAGGTCTTCGAAATAATCAGTCAGAGCATCCAACGTCTCCTCTGCCAGCTTCTCATACGCTGCTTCCGGCAGCTCACTTGTAGAGACAGTGATGCAAATTTACATATTAGTTTAACCATTCAACGCTGGACTAGTGATGCTTAGAAAAGAAGTTAACTGTGGGTTACCTTAAGGGCACAGGTGTGGGGTTCTCCAACCTTTGTGGTGTTAGATGGATGTATTTCCTCCAACTATCACCATCAACTCTGCTCTCAAACCACTGACAGAGAAAAACTGAGGTCAGACACTAAATAACAAGGACGCATCAATTATCTAAATCCACTTTGGATTCCTTTAATCTCACATTTCCTCTGCAATGCATTCATCTTGCAGAATGTTCAACTTTGATATAACTTTATCATTTATTTCCATGGCATTTCTTAGCTCCCTTCACTTAAAAATAGATGACACACTTACAGGAATTGGTATGTGACGGTTCAATTTGACCTTAACACAGTTTTGTTGTAAACTTGTGAGTTATTTCATTTATAGAAATCCTTAAAGGTCCCATATTATAAAAAATATGTTTTTTTTTATTATAAAGCAGGCTTGAGTCCTATATAAATACTGTGAAAGTATCGAAACACTCAATCCACAGGGAAATACACACAGCCTGTATTCAGAAACTCTGCATTTGAAACAAGCTGTCAGGATTTCTGCCCATTTGTGATGTCACGAATATACAATATTTAGACCCTTGACACAATTTTAAACGTGAACATTATAAATGTGTCCCAGTTTATTCCTGGTTGCAGTGTATGTGAATCAAGCCCCCAGGAAGTGCGCCGGTCGACGATCCAGACTTTCGTAGTGGCCAAACGGCGGTACTGCAACTTCCGTGTCAGTCACGTGATGCATTGGGCCCAAAAATACTTTTTCCCATAGACTTACATTGGGAAAGAGACGTCTGTAACTCAGCGGATAATTTTTTTGAGGTAATTTAACTCCCCAGTACGAACACCCTAATAGCCCTTATTAAAAAAATTAAGTTTTTAAAGTTGTAAAATGCACTAATAGCTGAATCCAGAGTTATTTCCCTTCCTCCGTTCATGTGAGTGAGACCCAGACTGAGGCTGGAGCGCATGCCGTGATGACGGCGTGACGTTGGGACCCCTTGACCGAGTCATGTGACCGAGCGGACGCTACTGGGCATGTCCCAGTTGCCCAAGAGCCGCCAAGATCCGGGTACTTTTCCAGACAGAAGTCGAGCCATTTAGGCTTCATGCGCCACTGAGCAACTCTCATAGGATTGACCGGGGCCAACGCTGAATCAAGTTCTTTTAATACATCCATGATGTGAATGTCATCAGCTGACAGGAAGTACACATGGACCCAAGCTGTTGCCTAGCAACGCAATTCTGTTGCAATTCTGTTGCAATTCTGTCAAAATGGAGCTAAAACGGAGCGTTTCAGACAGAGGGTAAATACAGGCATATTCAGGCTGACAGTATGAGGAAAATAAAGTGTTTTTTTTAACATTACAGCATGTAAACATGTTCTAGTAGAAACACAAAACACAAGTATGAACCTGAAGATGAGCACGATAAGGGACCTTTAAAGTGTCAAAGTGAGGCAGAACTCACCTTGTGAGGCTGACAGACGGGATGTAACGTAGTTAACGGACGAACCACCGGGACGCGAGACGAGCTCCTGAGCTGGAAGATTAAATATCGTTAATATGAGACCTCGGCGTTAGTGAGTGAGTTATGATACATGATGCAACAACGAGCTAACTACGTGACATCATTCAGCAGCGTGTGTTACTGGTCTTCATGTTAACTACCTGGTTAAACAGGCTGCTGCTGCTCCGCGCTGTCACCATGCTGAGCTGTGAGTTCACACGGTGACATATCTGAGGATAAATACAGCTCGTTCTAGGGAAGAGCAGCATCACGGTAGTCTCTACTAGTTCACCGCTGCTCCGTCCTGGTCCTCTGGTCCTCCTGCGAGCTGCACACTAACATTCAATGTCCACACCGCCGCCTGCTGGATGGGAGTGTGTCCGGTAATGAACCGGAAGCAGCAGCAGCAGAACAAAACATTGTTTATGGTCTTTATCTTGTCATGGACAATAACAAAGATGACTTTCTGCTGAATAACATTCTCATTCTTTGAACATTTTATTTGCACAAATCCAAGCATATGAAAGTGAAACCTGGGTTTAATGTGTTTCAGTCTGAGTTTCTTTCTTACATAAAAGCCCTTAAAGTCATGAAAAAACAAAAATGCTTTGAAACTTCTTAGTATAATAGAAGAATATGAATTACAGGTACAGCCCTAGCCCTTAACTTAATTTATTATTATTTTCATGTATAATTTTACATATTTTATCTGTTCTTGTTCTTTATGCACCTTGTCCTTTTACTCTAATGCAATGATCTATGAACCATCATAGATCATTGCATTAATTCTATGAATATAATCCTCCTTTCCCGAGCTAAAGCTCTCTTTCTCAATAGGCAAATAGTTTCTCTTTTTTTTCCAATCATTCAAGCATCTCAGACCAGCAAGAAAACTCACTCATTACATTTTAAAATATCAGTTCTTGTCAGATGTCAGAATTGGTTTTGTTTCACCTGATTACATGGGGCCGAAATGGGTTAATTAATTTAATAGTAAATTCTGTCATTGAAAAAAAATATAGCCCTTACAGTCCCTTACCAAAAATAAGTTTATTCAATACAAGTGTGCTATTAGTATACTTATTTTAAACTTAAAATAAGAGAGTATGATTTCCGTTTACTTTGTATGTACTTGTCAGAGATATACTTAACAAAATTACACTTAAGTATACTTGGCTTCTACTGACAAGTATATAGAAAAGTCTAAGTATATTTGGCTTATGTTTACTTTTTGATAGAGTACCCAATTAGAGGGTTCTGAGAGTTTGTAAACATGTTTTGATATTAATTTACTTTAAATCTTCAAGAATTTTTTGCATTCGCCGTTCACCGTGGAGGCATTCAAGAAAAACTTTTTTTATTTTTTTATCTCATCACAAAAAAAGTCAAATAGCAAAAGTCTCTCTATGTAATGCATAAATCATAGTACTATAAGTTAAAGAAAACTTACAAGTATACTTGTAGTAAAAACTAATAAAATAGTAGTTCACTGAGAGTATACTTTCATAAACTAAAAAGTGGGCTACAAGTATATAACTAGTAAACTAACAGCATACCTATAAGTTCACTTGTGGTATAGTTCACTTCATAATATAGTTGCAGTACAAAAATTACGTGTTAGATGTAAACTAGTACTGTGTACTCAAAATGTACTATTCTTACACTTAAAGTACACTTAAAAGTATACTTTTATAAACTAAAAAGTGGGCCAAGAAGTATTGAAGTGGTGCACTTAAAAGTATACTACTAGTACACTGATATTACATAAAGTATACTTGGAAAATATAGTTGAACTTTACTTAATTTTACTTCATAAAATAAACTTGAAGTATACTACTTTTTTTGTAAGGGGTATAATCCACTAATATTTCATATTGAATCAAATTATACTTTAATGGTGAATCCATCATGCTAGTGGATAGTAAGTACAATCTACGGTAACTTTCAGATCAGCCCTGTCTGATATATTTGAAAAAGATCATTCTGAGTGACGCAGTAGAAAAACCCAGACAGAGTGGGAGGGGGCAAACAAACAAGCTGTACAATGTGAGGCTCTGAGGCTGAAGCTGCTGAAGTTCGTAGAAATCTTGATATGGATTGACCTCTTAAATCGATCAGGCATCAACATTTTTGTTCATAGTAACCAAATCTATCAGAGCTAGAACAAGATGATACACAATACAGTATACACAATACTGTCAGACAGAGTGGAATAAGATTATTTTAACAGTCTTAGAGCTACTTAAAATAAAGGGCTGGATGTTTTATTCAATGATATGCAAGGATGCATTAAAGTCTACCACAAAATACAACATGATCAGGTGTGGACACTGTTTTTGGCAGTGAAGGACACTCCTAGATACTGTTCATTTAGCCCCAGACAGAAGCAGACTGATGAAGACGGGGGCATCTAAACAGCCACAAACATGATGAAGTCATGTTGTTGGAAAGCATGTGCTCTACTCTTGTACATTCCCTACATCCATTTTACAGTAACTCATAAAGTACTACATACATGTATTCATTATATTACAAGTGCAAATTCATGTACCTAATGTGTTAAAGAGGAGAATAGACATGTGTCTGTTAACCCCTGCCTGCACTTGTATCTAAACTGCAGATCAGCTCACATCCGACATTATTCATGACTGTGCAGCCGTCCTACCAGGGCTCAGCCAATCAGTCCACTCACAGCTGGTGAGATGTGTCAGGCCCTCGTCTGATTGGCTGGCAGCTTCTCTGGTGAGGGCTGAGTGCTGAGAGATCAGTGGAGGATTTCTGACTGAGGCCTCTGCTGAGGAGATCCATTGGAGTGATGGGGAGAAAAGGGGAGTGAGAAGTTCAAGCCATGTTATCTCATTAGAAGTGAAACTTTCACTAACCTACAACTGTCATTCGTGGTTTCATCTGTGCTAAAGCAGTGATCCTGGGTTCAATAGGATTGACACTGGAGATCTCACAGCAGAGCACCTGCAGGATTAAAACGCTCACATTTAGAATACCGTATTCCTTTTACTGCTAAGAGTCATGTTACGTTATGTTTGAAAAACAGATTTGCATTTTTACACAACCACACAATGATAAATTAAGTCTGATAAATGCACATGTAAATAATGTCATTTGTAGTAAATTAGTTAAAACATGCAAAACACTAAAGGAAAAGTTCAATTGAACATAATTAATAGAAGTTGTTCAACTATGAATAGGAACAAGAAGAAGCACCAGAGAGTTAATTGTTGAGCAGAGCCAGATTAACCCCAACAGACAGGGGCCAAAATTAGGAATACATTCACCTTTTTTTATTTATGAGAATAAATTTGATTATGCAAATTACAAATTGCAATTTTGTAATATTCATTGCAAACTGAAATAATAAACAATTCATGTATTACTGATGCACATTGATTTAAATAAATATGTATTTATTATTTCAGTTTATAATGAATATGGTGTATTACTGATTATTTTTTGCCTAATGAAATTTATTTCCAAATAACTGTATCCCTAAATAAAAAAGTGCATTTTTTATTCATTTTTTATTATGATGCATCAATAATAAAAAATTATAAATTCCTAGATTTTAATCCCTTTACAAAACAGGGCATCCGGATTATTAAATAATACATAAATCACCTTATTATTTCACTTTATATGGCCACACGGTGAATCTGTTAGATCAGGGCCGTTGCTTGCTTCTCCCACTGGAAAAGTGTCCTCCAATGTTTCCCTTTAATAATGCAGTCAGTGGTAATCAATAATCTGTGAACAGTGGAACCATGCTACATGAAGCTTCTGCCTGTAGTTTTCATGTTACAGGCAACACGAGGAAGCTTCACAGATTAGATACAAACACTGAGTTGAGAGATGGATCAGCTGCTGACATGAACCTCAGCTCTTCAGTGTCGAGGCCAACGGTGCATTTACTGTCACGTTACCGTAAATTCCATATTTCAGTTTACGTGCAATCCACGACAAAGCGTTAATCAAAACAGTACAATCTGTCATTGTAAAGTCCATTTGTATTTATTACAAAATATATCCAAAATATTTGCCATCCACTTGTACAACAGGAAGACTCACGATAACTGAATTCATTTAACCCACAGCACATCTGAAGCATCGACGGGGCACGCTAATGCTCTTTAAAATGCAGACTGATTTGAAGAGTCTGTCACCACACAGTGACATAACTTTTGTTTGATTGAAAGCAGACACAATGTGATATATTGCAGTACCTGAACACACACATATCTGTAGTAAATGGGCTAAAACACTGTTCTTCAAAGTGTACTGGAAATGCAGCGCAGAGGTGAGTTGAGCCATTGGTTTCGTTTCTTTATGGTGATTATACAGAATAATCCCAACCTGAATGGGTTAATGATTTGTTGCATGCTCCCATTAGCAGTACAGGCACCTGTAGCATTATTTATTTATCCTCCCTCCTCCTTTTTTAAAGGAAGCAATCATGATTTTGACCTCATCTGTTCTATACATACCTGTACAGGAGATGAACTCAGCCTTTAAATTGCAGTCGTTGTTTTAAAGTGCCACTTGGATCCAGATAATCAAACATTCATATGTCAATTAATTCAGTGGTGGTTAAACTTTCTGTCTCACTGTGGTTGAACCAGGACTCGGGGCCGCTTCGCGGTACTGCTGAACTATGTGGGCTCATTCACAACTGTGACAATATGCGTTACTTGTTAGCTGATGAAGCATCAAATGATGCAGAATCTGCAGTAAGCGGCACGGCCACACACATTCAACAATCCAAAGCATTCACTGTGTCTGTTCACAATGCTCCGTTTGGCAACAGGACAGCAGAAAATATTCCATTTGAACCCAAACTGTCCCCAAAAAAGCTGACAGCATTCTTAAATATGGAAATAAAAGATGTACAGTGTTAACTGCTCTGCTCTGAGTCAGCCCCATAAAACACAAACAGATACAGAAAATGAATAAAACTCCCACAGAATAATCAGATTTTTCATATCCAGCATAGAGATTGGTCAAAAGACACTCCGGTGACTCTGTGAAAGCACTCGGAAGACATCTGAGGTCTGCTTTCTTGATGAATGATTAGTCCTTTTCGTAATGTCCATATTGTGCGGGGTCTACTGCTCCCGTCCAGTAACCTGGGCTCACTGAAGGAGGCCGGGCTGCGCTCAGCCTCTCAGGCAGCTTTCGTGGTGCACGTTCCTGGAGTCTCCTGTAGGTTCACCTTGGATCTGCAAACAGAACAGTTAAGGTTAGATTAGATTCCATCACACTGTATGTCAAATATACACTGCTTATAAATTCCTTATTTTATAAAAGTGTATCTGTGGCAAATCAGCTAAAGCTGTAAATGGTATGATAAGTGTCAATATAGGCTATAATGTATATGTGCTTGTAAAAATTAGATTTGCTGCTCCAGCTCACTTAGCCAGAGCATTCAGGAAGTCAAGAGCATAGCTACAATGGAATGCTGAGACAGGAAGTCTCTGAGCTCTTTTACAGCAGTTAAAGAACTCACCGTATGCAATGTACAGTATATGGCAATTCAGTCTTTGGCATATCTTTCTGACGTTTGTGTCGACAAAAATGATTCACGCAAATCTATAAAAGATGGTTCCCTGCTCTTACCTGTTGTGTGTCATGTGACTCTTGACCAGGTGGCCGGCAGCCAGAGCAGCCATCAGTGAGAGCTCACCAGCCAGCACGGTGGCACACACAACCCTGGCCAGCTGCCGGGCGTTGTCCCCTGGACACTCCTGACTGGCTCCCTGCACGCCCAGCATCTGCACGTACACACACACACACACATGAATGACTACTTCAGGAAATTAGCTAAATATATTGTGATACATGAGCCACCAAGCTTGGCAGAATTAACATTAATTATTCATGAAACAACTGAACTTATAGGTAATGTATTGCCCACATTTCGGACTAAAGGCCAGTTAATTGGGGACGGCTTGTTAGGGACAAAAGCTGTGTCCCCAATTTGAAAAAAGCAGATTATTGGGTCAGTGGTTCGGTTTAGGATTAGGCTAGTAATGGTTCTGGTAAATCTAAAGGAAAAGAATGTAAGTCTATCGGCATTAATTCCTGGGACAAATGTCTCAGTAGTCACGGGTATTTATCGGCTCCAACTCCGATCGATCAGTGATAGAAACATGACACCCATGTGTGTGCTTGCATGTGTGTGTGTGTACCTGGAGGCAGGCTTGCTGGGCGGGCAGGCTGGTTCCTCCTCCTACAGTGCCCAGCTCTATGGATGGCATGGTGCAAGTGATGTACAGGTCCTCTCCTGTTGGTCCTGACGCCTCCATCAGGGTGATGCAGTTACTGCTGCCCACTGACTGGGCTGGATCCTGGAGAACACACACACACAGCCACGTACATTAACATAGGAAAAACACCAGAATACATTGAAATAATCAGATGCACAATATTTCCTGAGAACTACTTTACCTGTCCACAGGCTATGTAGATGGCAGCCACCAGGTTGGCTGCGTGTGCGTTATTTCCACCGATGCTACCTGCCATGGCAGAGCCCACCAGGTTCTTACAGATGTTCACCTCCACCAGAGCTGCTGTCGTCGTTTTCAAGACCTGCAGCGACAAGCAGTGAACATGAGTTTGCTGATATTAACATAAGATAGGATGATTCTAATGATAACTTCTGTGTGAAGGACATGTTAGTGAGACAGATCAAAGTATTTAACTGAAGGATAATTGAACAAGTGTACATTTAGTAAGGTCTTTTAGGGCCTTTTCACACCTAAAGTCTGAACCTAGGGTGGTGTTTTTGTTACACTGTATACATTTGATCCGGTAAGTTTTGGTTTCACATTGCATAGCTTCACACCGGGGCTATTTTTACCTCCGGCGGTACACACCGTCCTGTTCATTGTAAAGATGCACATGCCTTTAACATGACATAGATCTAGTATATCCAGCTGGACCTGATGCCAGGGAAGCCTCATGTCTGACACCTGTCTGCTCTCAGCACATCCACCGTCTC
Organism: Sebastes umbrosus; assembly: GCF_015220745.1. Lineage (NCBI taxonomy): Eukaryota > Metazoa > Chordata > Actinopteri > Perciformes > Sebastidae > Sebastes > Sebastes umbrosus. Next base: position 9,163,423 of record NC_051276.1, read on the forward strand.
TCTTTCTCTTCTCTCTTTGATACAGACTGAGACCACCTCTTTTCGTCGGACCAAGGTTCGGCTGTTTGATTTTGTTTGATTTTACCCCTGTAATTTTGGTTCGGACCAAACAAGGTATAGGTGTGAAAGGGCCCTTAAAATCAAGCGTGAGCTGTGCATGAAACATATTTTAAAGGATAGGATCACAGACCTTTCAAGTCTGTCTAAAAAAGAACACTCACATGCCCATATGAACATTGAAACCATTTCTGCTTGCTGTGGTCATTCCTCTCGTTAATACTGACCTTTAAAAGATCACTTCCTAACATGACGCTGTGCTGCAGCGTAGGGATAGTAACACAAAGAAGTACTAACAAGACTGTAACTTTGGAGGGCACTGTGTTTTTAAATGCCGTTCTAATGTATTTTTTCACCTCATGTAAAGCACTTTCAAATTTGAAATGTGCTATAGAAATATAGGCTAAAGTTTTACATATATCCTTATCCATAGTCAGTGTATTAAGACAGTAACTTAGAAGGCGGTTAGCACGCTCTCAGTTTGGAGAAGCAGACAAGAGTACCAGCTACAAAGCTATAAGCAATGATACTGCTGTGGACGCCACGTTAGTTTAGATTAGAAAGTCACACAATAACACAAACTAACCGATCGATGTATATCTGTGAGGTAAAATGATCATTTTTCTCAATGTAGTCTTGTGGCTGAAAAGAGTGATATAATGACTTCAGTTTCCCATCCGAACGGGCCGTCTGATGGAGAGGTAAATCGGTGAAAATATTCTAAATATAGCGTTTACACTTAAACTCATATAGATTTTTTTAGGTGGATAAAATAAGTTTTTCTGCTGCTCCCGTCCACAGCCGCTTTACCTCGCCGTCAGACAGACGCCTATCTGACGGTGAACTGAAGCCGTTATATCGCTCTCTTCAAAGCCACCAGACTCCCTTGAAAAAAGCAGTAATTTTACCTCTCAGAACACGGCAGTATACATACAACCCTACTTCAAAGAATCCAATCTAACCATTTCAGTTATATCCAAACTGCTAACAGTGACTCAGCTAGTGCTGGCGTTCACATTATTTATAGGCTAATTGATTAGATTACTTTGGTAACTTACATCACTGCTTTCTGCTAATGGTTGAGTGGGCGTGATGGTTGAGCCATTTGTAAAAACAGGTTAACCCTTAGAGTTACTATGGAAGAGTGCAGTCTTATTATTATTTATTTATTTATGCATTTCTTTTTTGTTCCTTTAATTTTTTTCTACCCTCTTTTATTTTTGTTATTATATTATTTTTTACAATTTAAGTTATCTTTCTTATCCAATTGTGCCCTGTATGTTAGAAGTATTTAGTTTAGATTACAATGCCTTAATGTTTGTAAATGAATTTTCTTCAATAAAAAAGAAGAACACAGATGGAGTCCACCTTTAAATTGGTTAATGCCACTAAAGACCTTACAAAGTTTGAAAAATAAGGACAGTAAGCTGCCCTCTCAGTCCCGGCTCTTCCTACCTCTCTGACCACTTTAGCGGGGATGGTGGCCTCGCAGACAGCAGACTTGCCCCTGCCTTCGATCCAGTTGATGGCAGCTGGTTTCTTGTCGGTGCAGTAGTTCCCACTGACAGCAATCACCTGCAGCTCTGGGAAGTGCTGCTGCAGTCTGCTCAGAGCCTGCTCTGTACCCTGCAGGCAGAACAATTATCCTTTAAACAAGGCCATGAAGGACGTCAGGACTAGCTCATTACTAGAGTCATTATGAAACAGTTACCTTAGAGATCATATTCATCCCCATGGCATCTCCAGTCTTGGAATGGAAGCGGATGTAGAGATTTCTCCCAGCCAGACCAACCAGCAGCTTCTGGAGCCGAGCAAACCTGCACAAAAAGGAAGTACAGACTCGTTCACACAAAAACGACATGTAGACTCACAACGGACACTGAGCCCATACTTTGAATTCTAGTTCTGTCCGTGTCAGGGTTCATGTTTTACCTGCTGGTGTTGTCAAAGGCGTCTTTGATGGCCTGAAACCCGTCTGTGCTCTCCAGCCAGCCCTTGACCTCAGCAGCCTGGCAGGCGGAGGGCAGCCTCACTACGGGTCCTCGAGTCATGCTGTCAGCCAGGATACGACAGTTGGCTCCGCCTCCCAGCTGACCACAAGTCAAATACAGTACATGTTATCACAGTGTTCGCAGTACGCAGCAATAGAAACACCACTTTTAAAAAGAACTTCCTTTTTTGAAAATCAAAGCTGATCAAACACAAAAGAGGTTACAAATGATCAACAAGTCCTCCAAACTCATTTGTCATTGCCCTCCATGACACACATAAGTGTTTTCTGATCTGACATCCCTATCAAGGGGAAGACTGTCATTTTTCTTGTGAGCACAGTCAACCTAAGTGCAAATCACACATTTCTATCTATATATGGCCTCCTATTTGTACCTCATAATTCATTTGTAAGTAAGAAGTAAAACTCACTCCACATGTGAGGAACATACCAGTGGTTCTGTATGGTTTATTCTATTTAATACAAATACCATATACCTCACATCACAGCTAAGCAACCCTACTGCTGTAGGTTTTTTTTTATATATATTTTTCCTATATACCACCTCATTCATTTTTTGTAAATCACTTGGCACACTCTTGAAACTACAGTAGCTTGGGTTTCGTAATTACATCAAACTGAAAGTTACATTATTGTTACGATCGTAATACAGTTTAAATCCAGATTGAATATTTCAAGAAAATCTGCACTGCTTCTACTCCACAACAACAACAACAACAACAACAACAACAACAACTGTGTCAAAAGCCAAATGTGGATAAAAGGAGCCTCATCTCTTTGACTGTTTTAATTATTTTGTCCACCCTGGTACTTGTCCTATCAGGGTCTTTGGAAAAACAATATATCTGACACTCACAGCGATTGCTCGACAGCCGCGGTTGGTGCTGGCGACCAAGCAGCCCTCCGTGGTTGCCATGGGAACCTGGAACTGCTTCCCATCCAGATGCAGCGGTCCAGCCACGCCTACTGGTACGGGCATGTAGCCAATCACGTTCTCACAGCAGGTGCCCATAACCTGGAAAACAGAAAAAAAAATGTAAACATTGACAACGAAGCAGAGGGTTACAGACAGGACTGCACTCTCTCTTGAGTGTGTGTGTGTGTGTGTGTGTGTGTGTGTGTGTGTGTGTGTGTGTGTTCACCTTAGTGTAGTCGTAGTCGGTGTACGGCAGGGTGGAGAGCGCAGAAGGAGAGGGAAGTTTGGCGGATATCATCTGTCTTCGTATGGCAACCCCTCTCTCTGGTTTCTCCATCATGGCCTCCAGTTTGTATGCAGGGATGTGTTTGGAGTTGACCAGCTTCACCACCTCAGCGTCACTCAGGTAACCAGCCCCCAGCTGCAAGAGACACAACCATGCAGTGACTTGGTCAGACCAGTGGCCACTGATTCTACTTAGAAATTCACTTTAAGGTAAGATGAAGTGGAAAAAACGCATTTTTAACCCTTTTAGATCACATCCCCGGTAATAAAAAAAAATATGACAAAAATCAATTTCTTCGTATTCTTATATCGAAAAATCTGTTCTTCCTGTAAAACTAAATATGGCGTGTGCTTACGGAAGCTAGTACCAACCGATTGCAACCAGTAATATCATAACATCAATCCATCAATCAATCTGCAACTTTGAGCGACAAAGGGAGGTGTGTGTGGTGTTTAATATCAGAGCCAACACATCTTGTAGCAGTTAATTCATATTGAAGATATCTAGCCTCCCTGCAGGTGACATCTTTGTACTGGCTGTAGACTGAAAGTGATCATTACCTGCTATGATAGTTGTGCTTAGCAATACTTGAAGTGTTAGCTTATTGCCTCTGCAGTTTATCTCTGTCCACACATTATTATCCACGGAAATATTCTTATCTCCCAAGTCTTACTAGAAGAAACGTTCCAGTGAAGCAGCATGGGAGAATTGGATTCGACTTGCAATGAAATTTCAACCTGCATGTGACGAGGACCTAATGTGTCTTGTCTGAGAGAGTGGTGAGCTGAGTAGATGTGAGGCCACACAGAGCCAGAGGAATCAGTGTGAGTGTCTTTTCTATTGGCGTCACGCTCTAATTGGTTCAGCCTCGAAGAGAGAGTGGAGTGACTAAGCTCATTACAACGTAGTTAAATCACACAACTGCCTAGAACCCTGCAGTCTTATTGGTGGGATATGGCTCCACGACCGAAACAGACACCTTTGGGAGCCGGGTCGAGGTGATGTAACCGTTCAGGTTAGCTGAGTAATGGGCTGTGAACGTGAGGTTTTATGGGTTTATGTGTAACTGTCTTACCTCGGGGTTGTTGAGGATGGCCACACATTCGTCCAGGTCTCTGGGCTTCGGGGGGATGCTCGGCTGATCGGCTTCAGACTTGAGCCCCTCCTGTTCCTCCCCCATGACAAAGATGCTCTTTGGCTGGGGATCAGCGGTCGGGGCAGACAAAGGCCGGATAACCTCATCTAGGGAAACAAGACAGAGTTGTATACCACAGTGCTACACAAGTGCATCTGCGACAGCATCATCACCGAGCACTGACGCACCTCTCTCTGCCTTGTTGGCAGGTGCCGGGGCAGCCACGATCTGGGCGGGGGCGAGGGCTCTGGGAGGGCATGGCTCCTTCCTGCAGCAGGTCTCAGTGGACCGTCGTGGGGTCAGGGTGGGGGCAGACATAGTGATAGGGTTCTTCAGCGACAGCGTAGACTCCATCTCAACCTGCTCGAAGAAGATGTACTTGATGGCCAGCAGCAGGGCCAAGCCCAGACAGATCACCTGCTCTATGTCCATGGTTATCATCCTGCAGGGGAAGAGGCACAACAACATGGAGAACAAGTTCTATTAGTGATTTCAAAAGCTAAGACTGGCCTTGGTTACCAACTGTTTCGTTTTTTTTTTTTGTCCCTTATTCTTAAAGGAGATATATCATGCTCATTTTCAGGTTCATACTTATATTTTGGGTTTCTACTAGAACATGTTTACATGCTTTAATGTTCAAAAAACAGTCGGTCAGCGTTTTCTGGTCTTCCGCATCAGCGCCAAGGCTTATTGAAAGAGACTGAGACATGTTCTTATGATGTATGACCAAGCGGCTGTGGCTCAGAGGTAGAACCTCCAGCTCCTCCGGTCACATGTCGAAGTGTCCTTGAGCAAGACAATGAACCCCAAATTGCTCCCGAAGGCTATGCCATCGGTGTGAATGAGTATTTAGATTAGATCCTTATGGGCAGGATGGCACCTCTGCCATCAGTGTATGAATGTGTGTGTGCTGGGAGGCAGGGTGAACGGAAAACGCTGCAGTACCTGCTTTATAGGCCCAATGGATGCAGAAGATTGCCGGAAGATCTGGGTACTTTATCACTCGGCAGTCGAGCCATTTTGGCATCACGCGCCACTGAACAGCATTCATAGGAATGAGCGGGAGCCCGCCTCCGACGCTGTATCCAGTTCTCTTTATACATCCATGGGTGTGACACATACGCAGTGTAACTGGAGCTATGCTCGTGTGTTGCTATTGGATCAATTTCGGCGGGTGCAGACCAGATTTTACTACGCATGTGTTTTAACCCAATGATATGACGCAATGATGACTCATTAAATCTCTTCTTTTTCGATCTGCGCTGTCACTATCCGCATAGCGTTACGTCAGCCAGCGGCTCAATGGGTGTGTCAACTACTCAGAGTGCATCGGCACTTACCGGTCACTGTATAATTCATATGGCTCGTTTAAAGGGACTGTTTCTGATTACGGGCTGCATGCATTTCTTCGTGGATTGAATGTTTTGATACTTTCAAAGTATTTATATCCTGTAGCACCGAGACCTGCTTTATAATCAAAAGACAGGGAAATCTCACTTTATACAATATGGGACCTTTAAATATACACTTTGATGTTCTCTTTATGCTGACATATTAAGAGGAACCTTTGTGATAAAAGCTTCATTCTAACATCATCACAACACTATTGTCTTTTGTGAACACAACTTGAATGTCTCTTTATTTGTGATTTCCAGACTTCATGGTGTCTGTGTCAGAAACAAAGTCATTACGTGAGTAGGCCAAGGTGTAACATCATTTCCTATCTGGAAATACACAAGATAATTCATTGGCATCAAGACATCATAAAATAGAGAAGGTAATTAGATCGCTATCTTTGGACCGTCAATAAAGTTGTTTTTTATACGACAAGTGTTGTTGGAGTTTTTGCCTCTTCTTACTTCACATCCTGACATACAGTCTCCACTGTTCACAAGCTTAATTGTGTCTTGTGGATGCATAGCATTAATTTCTGAGGACACGCACAACCAATGCTCCGAAGCACTGCAGGAAAGGCAGGGTAGCCGTCACACACACACACACATGGAGTTAAAATCAAGCATATCACCAGCCCTTACCTGGTGAGGTAGAAGTGCCAAAGCGGTTTCTCTGGCTCAATCCTCCTGGGCGAGAGGTGGTCCAGCGCCATGCCGACCTGTGGGATGCCCATTGAGGTTTTGATGGACAGGGGCTCAGCGATCCAGCGGCTGTGGGCGTGGACCATCACCAGGCCCAGAGACTGCACACGGAGCAGAGATTAGACATCACACTCGTGTTCAAGTGAAAAAACAAAGAAACAAATAAAGCAAACAGGGGTGTTACCATGATCATTTTGACTCTCTGGGTTACAGGGTTGGGTTTGTTGTCCTCCTCCTCCTCCATCACTCTTGAGAAGTGGCTCAGCTGCCAGATAGGATGGCCCTCCTGACTCTCGCGGGACAACTACATGAGCAAACACAACACGGTCAATGAAAGTGACATTAATACACACATTACACACACACATACATACAATGAAGCACTGCACGCTTACCTCCAGCACCAGTGAGACACACGCAGGGAAGAAAGTCATGAACACAAAGTAGTTGGCCAAGACAGACATGCAGCCAAAGCAGCACATGATTTCCAACTGCCGCACACCTGAAAGATACAAGACAGACACTCAGGCATTCACAAGTCACGTGAGAAGTGGCCTCTATATTACCAGGATTACCTAGCGATCCTGGCGAGGGTTACAGGTCCTCAAAACCCCCCAAAAAGCATGATATCTTTAAAAAAAATCACTAAAAATACACTGATATTATCGTCAGATTTTGCAACTTTGCGATGTTCCTTGAAAGGATCATGTGTGCCATCAGGAACCAAATCTAAGCTTAATATAGTGATATTTCATGTGCATGTGGAGCCCTCATTTTTTCCCAACATTGGTAACACATGTGGGCATTCGGAAAAATGTTATATATTCCGTCTTTTTTTCAAATTCTTTGTAAATTAAATGATCAAAGAAATTCAACTTGCATTTTTTCTTTTTTTTATGATTTATGGCATTATAACTGTTATATTGCACAAAAGACATTTCAGAGTTCTCTCCACTTCTTGCCATGATTGTGTTGTTTCCATAGAGGTGCAGGACTTATACATTGCAATGAAAAACAAGGCCACAGTGAGCAAAATGTGACAAGTGCAAAAAACACGCCCTGAAACCGTTTGGGGTTCAAAGGGTTAAAGAACTTAACAGCAAGCTGAAAAACAGTGTTTTGCTGTTCTGTCTAGTTGAAAGCCTGTTTCACCTCTGTAACAGTGACGTCATGGTGTAATGACATAAGGACTCCAAATGGCAGCAAGTACCTGACATGGTTCCCACTCCGATCACCAAGCACTCCACCAGGGCGTCCAGAGTGAAGGTAGGTCCCAGTACCGCCATGCCACGAGCAATGTTCTCCCTCACTTCATCCTGAAAAAGTTATAGTGCAATATAGAAGTCAAGGCTAATGGTGAATCACATGTGGAACGTTGCAGTATGATGAGTGAACATTTTCTTCATACCTGAGAACTGGAGCTTAAGGCGAACTTGGCGAGGGCGCACGCTTTGGAGAGGTCGATGAGAAGCAGGAAGAACGGCAGAGCCTCACTGGAGGACAGAACACAACAATCAGTTGGAGTTTTTTTTACCAGAGGTGCTGGTAAGAAAGGACAGCATGCATGCATGCAGAGTGTGTCCTTACTTGAGGCCCGTGAGCTCTTTATCAAGAAAGTGAATGACCACTGTGCTGAACACAAAGCTGGAGAATATGGTGAAAAGGCCAGCAATGCCTGCAAGAGAGTAGATGAGGTGTATTTTTAGATATATCTAGCTAGCTAGTTATAAAAAAAACCTCTACAGCCAAGAGATCCACAGCGTCTTCTAAACATCTCATCAATATTTTACCTAAAATATATTTGGATCCTAGTTGTCTCAAGTTCTGGAACTGGAAGTAAATGTAAACGATGGCGATGCAACGTGTGATGGTCAGGATGATGATGTCACTGCTCAGAATTTGCTGTAAAAAGAGAGAGAAATCTGATCAGTGGCAAGGTCACCGATTAGGATAAGATAAGATAAGATAAGATATTCCTTTATTAGTCCCGCAGTGGGGAAATATGCAATGTACAGCAGCAAAGGGGATAGTGCAAAAAACAAGATGCATCAGCTAACACAGTAAAAAAAGAGTTAAACAAAGTGTAACAAAATATGAACCATTTAAAAATGTATGGTTAGGTAAGGGATAAAAGCGATTGGTCATGAATATCCATACAAATTCTGATTGGAGATAAGGGCACTACGTAAGAGCTGTGTGGTTAGTAAAAGTATTCATATACTGTCACTACTTAAGTGTGACATATAATCTAAATTGCAAGTGTTGAGGCACTTTCAAACTAGCTCGGTGGCCGACTTTACATTGTGTGGTGGACACACTGCTACAGATAACTGACATATTCTCATTCTCATATTCTCACTCACCTCCTCTGTTTTGGGGCAGTCGAAGTTCCAGCCACAGATCTGGTCATTGCCAGTGAACATGTTCATGGACATCATGCAGATGGTGAGGGTGACCGTGCCAACGATCACCTCCCAGGGGTGGGAGGCCACCAGGAGGCCGTGCATACGGAACAGACGGGTCAGCATGGTTGCAGAGCTACCAAATAACACAAGTAGAGGAATGTGAGCTGAGAGAAGCTGGAAGTGACTGCTGCTGCACACCTTTACATAACAACACGTGGAGAACAAAAAGCATTCACGTTGTGAGCAGGACGTGTCAGTCATCATAGGAAATGCAACCACAATGGAAGTAAAAAAATCTATTACACTTTTCAAAGGGAATTATAGTATATGTATACAGTACATTATTTACTTTAGTGTTTCCATCTTATGCTACTTTATACCTCAACTCCACAAGTCAAGTTCAAAGGGAAATGTTGCACTTTTTACTCATTTATCTGACAGCTACCGTTATCAGATACTTTACAGATGTTTCAAACAAAACATACAATCATCTTGTAAAACATGTTATTATTATTTAAACCTTCCAACAATGTATAGCTGAAATTAGTTGCACCTCATGTTAATGCATTAATATTATTATTAATAATCCAGTTAAACTGATAATCCTTAAACAAACATTCTGCATAATGAATACCTAATTTTATATTCATTATTATCTTTTATTAATACTTTCAGCTTTCACAGAAACACAACTTTGAATGCAGGACATAACTTTTATTGATTTGTTCTTCAGTTTGACCTTTCACTCTTTATATTCAGATATGAACCTTGAGTCTATGTACTTTAAATGCCTTCCACACAAATGATGTTAGAGAGTTGTTTTTAATTTTGTGTATTGCCAGAAAACTTAATGACAATTCAGTTCCACGTTCTTCAAACTATACTGCAATATTATGGTGTGGTTGGTAAAAACCATTGAATCATTGCTGTGACTAGTGACACATGCCAGGGAGAATATTGTCACACAGCCAAAAGTAGCCAGGTTGGCCAAGACATCTATAGCCAAAGCAGGAAATGATTTAAAACTTGAGTATGATTGAAGGGATAGGCCAACGAGAAGCTAAATCTAAACTATAATAATCATCATAAATTTAACTGAGAGGAATGAATTCATTCTTAACTGGTAGCCTATACATTTCATGAACGTTAAAGGGGAACTACACTCCATTTTCAATCTCCCAAATCCAAAAACTATAGCTGCTCAATAGACAATGAATGAGTAAAGATGTCATATACCACTGAGAGCACCCAGGGGACTGTTCTGATCATATGGGTAAATTAGATCTGTTTCACAACTGGGACCAAGATACAACAAAATAAAACTAATTTGTGTTAAAAAAATATATTATTAAATACTTGATGACATCACAAGTTTGAGACTAATTCTCTGGTCTTTGAGAGAGAGGAGCTCATGTTTCATTTAATTTCATTTAAAAATGTATTTCGAACATGTAAAATACAAAAAAAAAATCAAAGAAAAAATAAAGAAAAAGAATCATCATACCAACAAGAGGACAGTCAGAAACAAGTAGTATTTACATACAATTAAAAGCATAAGAAAAATAAATTGTCAACACTTGATGCCTTGATTTACATATTCAAAAACATATTCGAAAAATGTTCACTAATATTCACTGAACTTTCCTCAGTCATGGAGATAACATTAATTTAGCTGGTGTTCCCCTTTAAATAGTTTATTTTCTTAAATTAGATAACATCATTTTAACTGCATCAATTAAGCAGATTACACCTGACCACTGAAAAGTACTCACTCCCTAAAGACAAACTCCATAATAAAAATAAGACTAATAGGCTATAGCCCATAAATTCTTCCTTCCTCCATATTATTTGAGTCTATCTCCTATAGGAGAGAGTTATCCAGTATAGATCTCTGTCTGCTGGATGCGTCAGCGGAGCGGCTTTGCACGACCCAGGCTGGATTCAGCCTATTATTACAGGCCATATGTTTATTCTCAATTGTCATAAAATGAATGTTTAATTGAAGAAGGTAATATTGACTTACCTGAGGAGCGGGTAGGTAGAGTGATTATTGAGAGAGAGGTATATGAAGATGATGATGGTGCCTATAGATCCCAGCAGCCTCCCGGTCTCACCGACTCACGGAGCGGCTCCCTGGATGCAGCTCACTAGAGGAGCGATGGAACGATGGCACGATGGAACGCTACTACATCATCCGACACTTCGGCCAATCACGTCGGTCACCTGCTTCACTAGCGCGTTGGCCACGCCCCGTTTCCTAGGCGACAGCGGTAATGTGGGCGTGGCCAGAGCGAGGACGCCTAATCTCGCCACTAACTGACTCAGACGGTCTCACAGAGAGCCTATAGCTGCTGAGGGAGGGGGCTACTTCCTGGAAGAGCTATGGGTGCCTCACATGGATGTATTAAGGTGCCTCATAAAATAGTAGTTTAACGCTGATTTAGTCCAACAGAAGTTCACACTTTTTTTTTTTTATTGTGTTATAAAGTGATTACAAAACATGTGAAGACATATGCAGAGACATATATAAAAAAGACCAAAATATATTATACAGAGAAAGACAAATTACAAAGTACAAAAACAAAACAAAACAAAACAAAAAGCAGGATGAAGAATGTGTGTGTGTGTGTGTGTTTGTGTGTGATGTGGATAATGGGTGTATGTTTTGCATTGAATGAGGCTAGATATATGACATATATCTACTCTTAAACACATTATACTGTACACATGCACACATATCTACACAGACATATCCTTCATTCTATGTGTAGAGCATAGGGGGAACAAAAACAAAACAAATAAAACAATAAATGAGAAGAGTACACTTTTTTTTTTACTTTATTCTATTGCGCTTTTGTCGCTGTCTTTATCATTTTTAGTACATTATAATAATAAAAAATAAATGTAATAATTATTAGATACACGTAGCCTACATCAAACTTCACAATATTGTGTGCAAAATGTTTCAAAAAAATTGAGGGATGGTATGGATATAGCAGGCCGTGGATAACAGGTATGGATAATAAAGGTACATGAGGTGTGTGGGTGTTTAACACTGTAAGTAGGCTGTATGTTTTCTTCTCGTATGAATGGAAGTTCTCTGAGCTCTAAATCATATTCAATAAAGGAGGCCTACTGGTATTTTGATAGGCTCCTATTACACATTTTAAAGTTGCTCCATTTGCACGGGATCATGTTATGCATGTATTTTTCGGAGTGGGCTACATATTTTTGGTTAGAAATACAAGCACATTTTATTATAATAACCATATAGGCCTACAGTATATGCACATTTTACTTTACAAAGTTCTACAGAAATTTAGCTTCAAAAAGTACATTTTAACATAGGAATGGGATTCTCCCAACATTCCTGGTATAGTCTGTTCAGATGATGTCAAGGCCATTCTGTTTTGTTAGTGTAAAGAGGCAGAAATAATCTGAGCAAGAGGGTGATTCGGTTTCAGGTTCAAGGCTGAATCAATTGTTCAGTAACTAGCTGACACAAGTTGTACCTCAGAAATGTGTGTGTGCCCATGCCCTTTTGCTCAGTGGTCCAGCAGATCAGGCTATATACTGGGCAGCTTCCAGGTGTAATGTGACTGTGTACAGCAGGGGTGCCCAATACGTCGATCGCGATCTACCGGTCGATCGCAAAGGTAGTGTGGGTAGATCGCATGGCATTAAAAAAAAAAAAAACAACACAACAAATTGCAACACTGTTTCACCTGAACTCATCTGGAGTGGAGGATGAGATTTTGACACTACAAGCTGACATTCAGCTTAAGTCCAGGGCTCATGGACAGTTCTGGAACTTACTCACAGAGGAAAAGTACCTCAACATGAGGAAATGTGCTACCTCCATGACTGCATTATTCGGCTCCACTTATTTATGCGAGTCAGCCTTTTCCCACATGAAGATTATTAAGTCTAAATACCGTTCCACCTTGACTGATGATCATTTGGAAGTGTGCTTGAGGCTGGCTATCAGCAGCTACTGTCCGGACTATGCATCCCTGGCTGATTCCATTCAGTGCAAGTCATCAGAGTAAGGTAATGACAAAAAATGTACAGAGTTATATTGTACAATATGGGTTCATGCAGTTATGCAAGGTACACCAACATATATTGTACATATAAAGAATACTCAATATATTTATAAATAAATATATGTTTTCCATTTTTATAGTAGGTAGATCATTTTGACTTGGTCATTTTATAAGTAGCTCGCATGCTGAAAAAGTGTGTGCACCCCTGGTGTACAGGGTGTTCCTGAAGAAGAGAGCATTGCTCTCAGTTTACCTCTCCTGAGTAAATAAAAGGTAAAAAAAATAATAATACTTTTAGTAAACATTCCGGTAAAAAATAAACAGTAGGCTACATAGAAATTGTACCGATGATGTAAGAAATTTTATTTTTTCCAACTGTATGTATTTTCAGGTTTGCTGTACACACAGGATATACTGTATATCAATAAAAAAAAAAAATTAATGTTCAGCTTACATTTTAGATGGAATTCCCTTTGATACACACTAGTAATGTCTGATACCCACAGACGAAGCTTCCATGGCCAAAACTATACAGCCACTACCAAGTGAATGTGTTTAAAGGGTAAATTACCAGTGTGTTTAGCAGTGCATGCTGGGAGAGGCTCCACTCATACTGACAAACTGTGACACTGAATACAATTATTATTTACTGACAGCCAATTTGAGCTACAAAAACTTATTTTACAAGTTTCCATCCAACAGGAGGTTTTGTTCTGAGATTTTACCTTTACTCTGGTGCCACCATCAGGCCAAATTATTCCCTCTGACGAGCACTTTGGTCCACAACAGCATAACAGTGTCAATATAGTATAGGCCTACAGTATATACTCCATCCGTAACGACAAAGAAGTGAGACAAGGAAAGTATCAGAAAGGAAATATCACTACTTACAGTATAGTGCCGCCTCCCTGCCTTCAAAGACATACATGTAGTATAGCAGCCAGGATTTAGAGTAAAATAACTGCAGTGCATGTTCAGGTGTTTCTCCCAGTAGCCTGGTTTCTTGTGTGCATATGCAACAAAGTCAATAAGGACCCTATTATTCAATAGGCTACTGTATTTAAATAAAATGTTGAAATTCTTGTACTTCTCTTATTAACATTAACCTACTTTATACTTCTACTCCACTACTACACGGCTGCAACTGAATGGACTAAAACTTCCAGTAGGCTATCTCTGAAACTCAGTGAAGCAGATTAAACAGGCTGTGAAGAAATGGCTATAGCAAATAGTCCCTCACAATAGGGAGTTTACACAAATGTAACTCACTTGTCCTCTTATGTTGTTTCTTATTGTGGACAGATTTTGTATTTGCACCTGTCGGTCTTGCCAGACTTGGCGTCTTGCCCGACCATCAGAGGATCACAATGGAAATAAGTCTGTGGCCTCCACCGTTCTGTATATGTATGTGATAACAGTGCTCAGGTGAAGCAGTATTATGTGTATTTTAATGATTGTCAAATAAATCTATCCAGGCCTATCTATTTCAGAGCTAGGCCTATATTGAATGTTTTACTCCACCATATTTGTTTCAGATTTTATGTAGCCTACAAAATAATCTTACATTTTGCAAGGTTATAGATTACAGTAAACTAGCCTATATATGACGTAGCCTTTTGAAATAAGCTCCACCTTGACCACTTACAATAGTGAAATGCTTCTTACACATGAATGCATCAGAAATGATCCAAAAAGACGTTATCACACTGATGGGGGCATTTTTTTCTGGACACTTTTACTTTTGATAGTGGTGACAATACTTCCGTAGACCAATTTAAGATTCTGTACAGTATGCAGGACTTTTACTTTTTCTTTAGTAAACCAGGTGACGCTGTTGCTCGAACTAGGACAAAAAAGGCATCGAGATAAAAACATAAGTAATATCAAGGTAAAATGTCATTAAGGGATGCAGCTAGAATGAGGCGCTACACAAACGGCGAAGGGTATAAAGTTTGATCACACATTTGTAGCGACATGTGTAGAGTCCTGCCATGGTTTGAGATTATCCCAGCTGTGTGTCACGTCTCTATTATACGTTGAGGGTGCCGAAAACACTGTATCCTCACTTATAATGAGATGATTTTAGGAATTGGGACGTACTTCAAGATGGGGTGCTAGGATCGATTTCTGGGTCACAAGCCGGAGGAGCAAGGAGATGAAGAGGCACAAAATAGAGAAATGAGAAAGACCCATGGATTCACTTTCACAATTGTCACTAAGCGGCAACCTCCGGTGCTGAGAAATGAAGCCAATGTGGAACTGCAAAAAACTGCAGTTCTTCGAATGGCCACTTGAGGCTGGTTCCAACAAACAGCAAGTCACTCCCCATAGACCCTCATGTTAATATGCTTGACTTTTTAGCAGAAATAAACATGTTTAGAGCCTTGTACAAAAAACAGTTTTGGTTTCTATAGCTAATTTCCCCGTCTTTGACAACTGTACAGGGGGTGAATTCTTATATAACTCACCCATTTAAATCCTATTAAAGCTTGCAGTTCGGCGTAATTCAGGGCATGGCTGCTCTGAGTGTTTTCCCGCCAGTTTTGATTGTCTGCCCCGATTAGTTTCACCTGTAGGCTACATACACTCCTCTCAATCAGCCTCGTTAGTTCTTCCCAACTAATCAACTCCTCTCTTGTTCCCAGGGTTTTTCGGTCGGCTCTCCGCCCATCTCTCCACCTACACTTCATCCTCTCGTCAGATTAGTTTGCATTTACGTCCTGGTTTTCAGCTCAGTCATAGTTGGTTCCTTGATTTTGTTATGAGAGTTTCAGTTTTTGCCTTGCCTGAACCGAATCTTGTATTAAAATTATTTTTTCCAAGTTCCTGTTGCCTGTAGTCTCCTACATTTGGGTCCACCTACTCCATTCTCCATGACATTTTGCTTTTGTCTTGCTGTTTGATCACTTCTTAAAATCTCTGTTTCTATTGCATTTTCTGTGTATGATGTTCTTTAAAACTTTTTGTGAAGTACCTTGTAACTCTGGTTTTGATTGTTATAATTATACACACATTACCCAAAGTTCACTCCTGATGCGATCATTAAATATTCTGTAAATGACGTTTCATTTCATTACTTGTCGAGCTCCAGTGTGTGTCGAACAAGATTGAACAATAAAATCCAGTGAAACTCAGTTTACTCCCAATAAGTACGCAACAGTTGAAATACTACCTTCTGAAATCTTTATTTGCCACAGTTTCAGCTCATGGAAAAACAGCTTCACAGAGAAAAGTTCATCCACACAGAAAAATAAATGGAGTTAATAATGATCTTACATGACCTAAAAGGCATCTGCTAATAAGCACAAAGACTTTTGTGAAAGATCAGTTTTACATCACACAGCTGAATAAATGTTAGCTTCCAAATGATACAAACAACAAAATAAATTGACAATGATGACACAACGTATAATGTAGACTAAATAATATCACATTATTGAAAACAACATAAACACGATTGAGGACATTGACTACATGATGGCTTGAGAAAGTTGTCCTCTCTATAGGGTATAATGGTTCACAAAGTTAAGTGTAACACGTGAGGTGATTACATATTAGATGGATCTCCATGTTAAAATCTCTACATGTGAATATGGAGAAGAAAAAAAAAAGAGAACATGCTAATATTAAGACCTGAGTTCTGCTGATAGTGACAAAGCAAGAACATGTTTTTGGTAATATTTTTCTAATCAAAGTACACAAAATACCTATACAAAATATCTGTTGGAATATTTCACAAATTTAAAAAAGACCAATTCATTTTATTTCACCATTTTTCTAATTGGATCTTGTTGCATGTTGCTGAGTAAAAAAATACCAAAATCTATATTTGAGAGATTTTTCGCATTACACAATGCAAACTGGTCATTCACATTTTTACAATATAAAAATATTAATTCCTCAATTGTAAAAGTTCTCAAGTTAAAATGCAAATTATGGCTTTTAAGTAACAGTCAAAAGAAATCCGATGTGGTCCCATTCGAGTCTCTTTTTGATCAAACTTGTTTTTTGTTTTTGTGTTTTAACTCAAAAATATAATTGATGTTCACATACAAACTGGGAAATGGCAAAAACACTTTTAAAAAATGTTGATTAATAAGTATAGATTTGCAGTAACAATAGACCTTCAATGTGCAGTCTTAACATTCAGTGTGAACATGGTCTCACTGTTCTGAGGATTAAACCACACAGTTTAGTTCCGGGGGTCTTTTAAAAAGGGACACTGTGTAGAATTTGAATGTCATTATAGTGATCATGATGGCATAGGTTTTTGTTTGTAGAAAAATAACACATGCTGGAGAAAAATAGTTGCGAGACAGTGTCCCCAGGCCAGATGAAGGGGGTAGAGAGGAAAGGAGACATATTAGGCAGCGTTGGAGCCAAATCTGAATGGCTTGTTGAATCACTTTTTCTGATCTGGGCAGCCCACAAAAAACTGACTGGGTTGTCTTATTTCACAGTTTGTGGGTTGGTAAACACTCTAGATACTCAAATGTTAGCTACATTTTTGAATCACAGACACAGTGACTTTAAAGTAAGACTATGTAACCTTCGCACAGCGGCCACTAGTTACAAGTAACCCCCTGGATTCCATCGGCCGTTACTATGCCGTGGTCGTCAGAGCTGATCGCAGACACTCTAGACAATGCTTGTGATGCTTGTATTAAGTTTTGGTAAAGGAAGTTGCGCTTCAACAATGGGATTCACGGTGGCGTGCTGGACCCAAAGTCCAATGAGCATAAAAATGTGACAGGGTAGCACATCCCAGATTTCAAAATCAAGGAGGACAAAACACAAGTACTTCACTAACATTTTGATGCTTGCGTTAACTTTGTCTGTAGGCTACAGCAAAATAACAACAATAAAAACAATTAAAAGGTGCACGCAGCGATGAGCGGGCCTTCGCACCTTCACACACGTTGGGGGTACTGGCGGGACGCCGGTCGATGCAGCTGTGCATTTACGTACACACAAGTTATATGGTATTCCCAGCGTGCATGGCGCTGGAAATGACATATTGCAAAAGTTGTACCACTTCCTGTGTCCACTATGCGACGCTGGAGAACACAAACTATTTATACCTCATGTTGCTGTATATCATGTGTAGACCATACCATGTCAATTTGGAACATGTAACAAAACACAAATGCTTCGCAATTTACCATCATGACGCTCCAAATTTGAGATGAATCTGTTGAATCCTCTAGGAGGCATTTCAAAGAGTTACATACCTGTAAAGTGCCTAAAATGGCATACTGTCACATGACCTATGACATCATCCTTCAAAGTAGCGACTGTGCCTTTGCTATTTAGCGTCACATTAGTCGGAAGGTTATACCAACCAAATTTGAAATTAATCCGATAAAGCCTCTAGGAAGAATTGGAATAAGTTTGCATAAAATACATGAAAATTAAAATGGCGGTGCAAAGCTAATGAAAGCCAATGTGAAATATGTCCGAAATTATGACAGAAATGTGGGTACAAAATCTTGTGAATATCTGTTTAAGTCCTTCCACACATCTAGGGGCCCACTAAACACGCATGAACCCAATCGCTTTATATTCTCACAATCTTCACAGGTTTGTGTGCTCAAGTTCTGCAAGTTTGATGATACTAAGGGCGTCAAAATTGCGTTCAAAGGTTAAAAGTAATTGGGGGCACTATAGAGCCAACGTGCAACACCCAAGCCCAATTATATCAAATCGAAAAAAACGGGTTGCAGCCGGAACGTTGCGCTAGGTGGAAACCAGGGGTAAGAGTAAAAGGATAATGCCGATCATTATCTATAGCCACTTCGGAGAGTCACGAAGTCAGTGAGCTGACTCAGTAATGCCGGTTACACAGCAATATCTACGGTATCCAAAGTTTGCATTACCCATACGTGTGTTAATGTTCATTATTGAACATTTTAAGACTTGCTTTAAATCAAGATGAAAAATATAGTTTGCCAGTCTACATTGTGAGTCTGCACACTACAGAAGATTGCATTAAAACATTAAAATGTTTTTTTTTTTGCATTTTCCCAGTTTTGTGACTGAATGCTACCACATGCATGTTTGTGTCAATGTGTATTACAGTATTCAGAACATCCTAAACTCTGCTGAGACGCTTAGATTTGCGAGCTGGTGTTACCTCAGTATTTTTTCTCTTCTGAGCGGATCGAGGACTCTCTTCTTCATTAGACAATTTCGCACTGCGGCCTCTGGCTTTAGACTTGGGTGTGATTATTACTGAAGGAATTGACCTCCCTCTTAAAACTCTTTTTCCAATCACTATAGGTTCCTCTTCCTCTGACATACTCTGCTCGTCTCCCTCGTCTACCTCGTCATCTGTATCTGAAGAACATTCAGCTTCCTTGCTGTCTTTGTCCACATCTGATTCTACTCTATTTTCTCCCTCCTCGTCCATGGCTGCCTGTGTCTCAACCTGCTCACCCTCCTCATCAGTTTCCCTGTAGTCCACTCTTGTTCTTTTTCGTACGGATCTTCGAGGTGAATCATCAATGAATAGATGCACTTCTTCTTCCTCCTCAGAAGTTTCCTCTTCCTGCTCTTGAGCCTCCACTACTCCTTGGTCTTTCTGTCTTCTGGATCCTTGTGATGGTGTGGCACATGACGTTTTTATTTTGCCCTTAAGTGCTCTTGTTGTTACAGGTGGAGCTTCTTCCTCTGCCACCACAGATGCATCTTCAACTCGAGCCTCTTCATCAGCAATGGCAGTGTCAGATCCCACTTCTGCAGCTGAGTTTATCTCTTCTACCTCAGCTGCTGAAGTCTCGGCCTTGTCAGTATCGACCCCAACCACGGCTTCTACACTGTTGTCCTCCTCTTCGAGCACTGCTGCTTCGTCAGTCGAGGCATCCTTCGTCTGCTCTGCATCTCCCACAGCAGATTCTCCCTCCTCAACTTCTTTCTCATCTTTGTCTTTCTCCATTTCCATGATCTTTCCTTCTTCCTCTACCTCCTCCCCTTTCTCCTCAAGTGATCCCTGCCCGGCCTCTTTTTCCTCCTTTTTGATCTCTTCTGCCACTGCTTCTACTTTTTCCATCTCAACTTCTGGCTCTGTATTTTCCTCTTCCTGAGCTGCAGCTTCGTCACCATCCTTTACTTCAACCTTTTCATCTCTGCTTTTCTCTTTTTCGCCAGCTTCTTCCAGCACAGCTTTGGTTTCCTCTACTTGTATCTCTTCAGGTGGAGTAGTTTCTTCTTCTTCTTCTTCTTCCTCATCTTCCTCCGTCGGACACTGTGTACGGGCTCTTTTGGATTTACGTCTAGGTGTGGCAGCAGCAGTCTTTCTTCCCTTCCTCAGAACTCTTGCTTCTACTGCTGGTTCATCTTCTTCTGTGCTTTTCTCTCCAGTTGCCTCTTCCTCTTGCTCAACATCTTGTTGTTTTGTGGTTTTGCTTCTTCTTGTGGCTCTCGTTGTCTTTCCTCCACTTCTCAAAACTCTTTCAACAACTGGTGCTTCCTCCTCCTCAGACGCACCTTTTGCCTGGTCGTCCTTTGCTGTCAACAGTGTCTCTTGTGCACGTTCTCCAGCTGCACTTTCCGCCACTTCGGATGTGGACATTGACTGTTCCCCCTCCACTGTGTCTTGTGTTGTGACTGCTTCCTCTGGAACAACCGAGGTCTTTCCCTCATCAGCATGTTGTCCAACTGGAGCCTCGGTGACATCATCTGCAACTGTCTCCGTACTGTCGGCCTGTCCCTGCTCTGGAGCATCTTGTTGTATGACAGCTTCCTCTGCCACAGTGTCCTCTTTCTCTATGCCCATTTCTACTGCTGTATTTTCTACTTGTTCAGTTGCATCCCTTTCTTCGAGTCTCTCGCCCTTCTCCTGATCAATCATCTGCTGTTTTTCCTCTTCTTCCTCTGCTGTAGATTCCTCTCCTTCCTCTTCTTCTTCTTCCTGGAGTTGCTTGCGGGTTCTTTTTGTTGTAGATCTCGGTGTCACAGGGATAGACTTCCTTCCCCTCCTCAAAACCCGGACTTGAACTGCCGGCTCCTCTTTCTGAATTTCTGAAGCTGCCTCCTCTTCTACTTCACCCCTTTTCTGTCTGGTTCTTGCTAATTTGGTTCTTGGTGTGTCTTCGACTGCTTTCTTTCTACTGCTCCGCATTCTGGTTTCGGGGACTGTAGGTTCCTGCTCCTCGTTATTACTACTTATAGCCTCCTCTTCTTTTGCGGTCTCCTCAGTGCTCAGTGCGGTCTCTTGTATTGAGACTGCTTCCACTTTATCCTCAAACCCTTCCTCTTCTGTTCCCACAGGGGACCCAGGGACATTCTCCTGTGCCAATTTGTCTTCCTCTTTCGTTGTTTCTTCCTTCTGCTCTTCTTCTGCCTCAGCAGCAGTCTTTTGAACAGGAGGGCACTCGTCTGGAGCTGCTGTTTCTTCCTGGACGTCATGATGGGGTTTTTGCAGGTCCACTAAAACTACTGTCACTGTTCGGAGATCGGAAAGATGTGGTGCCATTTCCTCATTCTGTTGCTCCTCTGCTGAAGGTGCTGCGTCTTCTTCACTAGGTGCAAGGACAGCTGCGTCTGTAGCCGGTTTGGGTAATGGTGCATCTCCTTGTACTAAATCATGTGCAGCAGTTGTCACTCCAGCTGTGTTCTCTTCATCTTCAGTCATGGTCATTGTTCCTTCTTCGGACTCTCCTTTTTCCACTTCTGCAGTAACAAGTTCTTCATTCTCCACCTCTATCTTATCCTCCTCTGGGGCTTTCCCCTCATCCCCTTCTGTTGGTGGCTCTTCGGCTGATCCCAGTCCTGCTTCTTCTTCTTCTTCCTCTACCTCTGATTCCTCAGCTGATTCCTTTGGTCTCTCTTCCTCTTTCTGGACTTTTTTGGGGCGTCCACGAGCAGACTTCCTTCCCCTTCTCAAAATTCTTGTTTCTACTGGAAGTTCATTTCCATCAGTGCTCTTTTCCGTAGATGCCCCTCCTCCCTCCTTTTGGCTTCTTCTGGATTTGCCTTTAGGTGTGTCAGGGACAGATATCCTCCCACGTCTCAGTGTTCTTGTTGTCACTGCTGGTTCTTCTTCGTCACTGTTTTCTGCTTCTTGTGCATCCACTTGCTTTCTGCTTCTTGTTGATTTGCGTACTGGTGTAGCTTTGCTTGTTTTTGTTCTACCTCTCAGAGCTCTGGTTTCAACAACTGGTGGTTCTTCCTCTTCCGAGCTCATTGCCTCATCTACCTCTGCTGGTGGAAGATTCTCTTCAGCATCATCTCCTACTGGAATGTCTGCCTCTCTATCTGCACATATCTCAGAAACTGCAGACTGTTTCTCCTCCACTGGAACTGTTACTGTGATTGTATCCTTTGCCACAGCTTCCATCTCTCCTTCCACCTCATCAGTGCCTGTTTCTGCATCTACCTCCTTCTCAGTAATATCCTCACCTATGTTGTCTTCCTCCTGCTGCTGGTTTTCTTTTTCAAAATTGTCTGATTCAAGCTCTTCCTTCTCGACAATCTCTGCCTCCGCAGTCACATCTACAGATTTTTCTGGAATGTTTTCCTGCATCCCTCCACCTTCCTCTTCCTGTTGCTTTTCTGGATCAGCACTGTCTCCATTAACTGGTGATTCTTCTGCCTCCTTCACACTAAGAGTATGGCAGGTTGTTTTTATGTCCACTAAGATGACAGTGGCTTTCTGGATCTTGGGGATTTCAGAGCCAATGTCCTTTATCTGAGGCTCTTCAGCTGCTGGTACAACAGCCTCACTTAGAACCTTATCAGGTATTACTGTTTCTGAAGCAGCAGCAGCAACAGGCTCTTGTATAATGTCATCTGTCGCACCAGAGACACTGACTGCCTCTTCCTTATTTTCTGCTTCCATCACTGATACAGTCTCGGTCTCTCCCTCAGTCTCTTCCTCTTCCTGTACTTCTTTCCTCTCCTCCATGTTCACCTCAGTCAAAGGTATAATGTCCTCTGCTGCTTCCTCTGCCTTTGGAATTGTACCTTCTTCCACAACAGTTAGTTCTTCGGTTGACATCTCTTCTTCTGTTTTGTCAACAGTCCCCTCTTGTTCCATCTGTTTGTCTGTTGCTTGCTCATCTGCTGTCTCTTCACTAGCAGAACCTCCTGCAGGGGGCTCCTCTGTTTCAACAGGGATACCTTCTTTATCCTGTATCACTGATGGTTCTACCTCCTCCCCATTTGGTTCTTTCTCAGATTCATCGGTTACTTTTCCATCCTCATTTTCCTCTGTTAGTGCCATCTCTGCTGTATCTGGAAGCTCTGTGGAACTCCCCTTCACTACAGTGTCTTCCACCCCAGGCTCCTGTTGTTCCTCTGTCTTCTCTTCATTTGTCAGGTGTTCATCTTTCAGCTGTTGCGTTTCTTCTGTTAATTCTTCCACTGCAACTACATCTTCTTTTATGGTAGACATTTCTTCTTGTTCTTCTCCCTCAGTTATAGCTAACTCCTCCACTACTTCAGTTGTAGAAACGTCTTTCTCCTCTGCCATTTCTTCGACCTCTTTCTCTAATTCTTCACGTACTTTCTTGCTGCGTCGGGTATATTTGCGTTTTGGTGGGGGGGTGTTTATAAGAGTTCGTCCTCTCAAAATTAGCCCTCCATCCTGGGCTGTAGTTTCCTCCTCTAGCTTGTTGTGCCGCATAGATCTCCGTCTGGGGGTTTTACTCTGTACAGTTGTTATGGCCTTTACAACGGTTCTTTCTGTTTTTCCGGCTTCACCATTCTCTGATGTTGCACGTGTTGATAGACTTGCCTCGTGTTGTGTAACTCTTTCTTCTGACTTTTCATCAGTGACAACAACTTGAGTTTCCTCTCCCACTTTGTCCAGAGTTTCTGCTTCTTTGCGGTCCTCCAAAACCTCTTCAGAGACCACCAGCTTTGCAGCGTCTTCCTTCTCACACTCTTCCTCAATTTCTGATGCCACATTCTCATCTGTTATCTGTGAGTCACAAGAGGTGTTGTTCAGATCCTGTGGGGCATCACCTTCTGCTTGTGGCTCCTCAGTCATAGGTCCTGATGTAACATCAGCTTCTTCTAGGTTTTGTGGGGCCAGGACAGTGGCTGGTTGGTCCGACATCATAGCTGCTTCTTCAGGTGCAGTATCAACTACATCCTCCTTTATGGAGGACGTTTCTTCTTGTTCTTCTCCCTCAGTTACAGCTAACTCCTCCTCTACTTCAGTTGTAGAACCGTCTTTCTCCTCTGCCACTTCTTCGACCTCTTTCTCTAATTCTTCACATACTTTCTGGCTGCGTCGGGTATATTTGCGTTTTGGTGGGGCTGGGCTCATAAGAGCTCGTCCCCTCAAAATTAGCCCTCCATCCTGGGCTGTAGTTTCCTCCTCTAGCTTGCTGTGCCGCGTAGATCTCCGTATGGGGGTTCTACTCTGTACAGTTGTTATGTCCTTTACAACGGTTCTTTCTGTTTTACCAGCTTCACCATTCTCTGATGTTGCACGTGTTGATAGACTTGCCTCGTGTTGTGTAACTCTTTCTTCCGACTCTTCATCAGTGACAACTTGAGTTTCCGCTCCCACTTCGTCCAGAGTTTCTTTTTCTTTGTGGTCATCCAAAACCTCTTCAGAGACTACCAGCTCTGCGGCGTCTTCCTTCTCAAGCTCTTCCTCAATTTCTGATGCCACATTCTCAACTGTTATCTGTGAGTCATGAGAGGAGTTGTTCAGATCCTGTGGGGCATCACCTTCTGCTTGTGGCTCCTCAGTCGTAGGTCCTGATGTAATATCAGCTTCTTCTAGGTCTTGTGGGGCCAGGACAGTGGCTGGTTGGTCAGACACTATGGCTGCTTCTTCAGGTGCAGTATCAACTACATCCTCCACTTGTTCTTCAGGAGCCACACTGAACATACCCTAAAAATAAACATAGTAAATTGAATCATGAACAAGTTGCTGTACTGGTCATGTAGACAAACGTGAAAATAAGAATTTGCATATACACACCTCAGTCTGCACCAATTCAGAGACATGTAGTTCTGTCTTCTGTTGCGCTGAAACATGCTCCTCTCTAGGCGTCTCTGCTTCAATATCCTCAATTCTAAAAGATGTTAAGATATCACTTGTTAATTTCAAGCATTATATAGAGTAAGGGTTTGATGGTGTGACAACACAGAGCAGATTGTTGAAAATCAACCACTCGAAATTTGGGACTGACAAGATGCCTTCTTGCTCACATATACATTGAAACCGTTTTTGCTTGTTGTAATCCATTTGTTCATACTGGCCATTAAAAGATAACTTCCTAACATGAGTCCATTGGAAAAGATGGGTAACAAAACCCACAGTCTTCGTTCTGCGCAAAAATAATTCCCTCCTTCTGTGCCAAGTTGTGGAGGAGGGACAGTAACACAAAGAGGTCATTTCAAGTGCATTATGAAGAGATCTCTTAATGGTCAGCATAAACAGGAGGAATGATCACAGCAAGCAAAACCTGTAACTGTGTTCACAAAAGGCACCTGACTATTGTTTTAAGATAGACATGAAGCTCTCCTTTATCCTTAAGGTCCACTATCTATTTTCTGAGTTTTCAACCTCATTGTGTGGTTTTCCTCAGTGGATGGTGTTGTTTCAGTTGTCACAACAACATGTCATAACAGGCCGTATACTGTATGGGTGGATCTTAACTCCTGTCTCTGTTTCAAAGATGTTCTCCAGTGTCAAGGCTCTGACACACCAGACGACAGTCGGCTGTCGTCTAATGTCGGACCGTTGGTGAGTCTGCTGCCCTAGTTTTTGTGATGCGTCCCTAGTTCTGTGTCAGTGACAGTGGACCATGATGGCACACGGCCTACAGCAAGACTACTGAACTTTAGATCTCCAGCAATTTGAATGGAGAGGTCATATTTCAAGTATTTGAAATGGAAATTCTTGACTTCCTAATTTGAGTGCATTCATGCGGTTTTCAGTAGTGACATTTTTAATTCATACAGACCTGATTACTTTTTCTGACTTGTCCTCTGCAATCTTTTCTCCCATCTTTCTTCGTTTTGAGCCACTACTCCTACCCCGGGCTGTAAGGGGTACTTCAGCCTCTGAAACGGTTACAACAGTTACAATGTACATTATTACATTAAATGATATATACATTAATATACAATCTAAGGGGAAAGTTTACAACGTAGATGTAAAATGATGAATTGCTCACCTTTGGTAGCGCTCAGTAGTTTCACTTCCTCCTACAAATCAAAATCACAGGGATTATTTTTACTTGTTTGTTAGAATTATTTGTTTCTCAAATTGGAAGAAATAGAAATAATAATAATAATAATAATAATAATAATGTACCACAATTTCTACTGTGCATTCCATAGATCCAGCTTCTTGTATTTGAGTGGTAATTGCCTCCATCATCATATCCTTTTCAGTCATTTCAGTAATCACAAGTGATTCCTCAGTGAAAGTCAGACTCTTGGATACTACTGAGAAACAGAGTAAGACATGCTGTATATGAATGCTTAGATAAATACGCTAAAAGAAAATCTGTCGAATAATTTTGCAGTGAATTCTTTACGGTATTAAACACAACATTTGACAGTTTTAAGATGATCAATCTTTTGAAATATACTGTCCCGGGAGATTAACAACAGTCTAGCTCTACAGTACAGTTTCTGTTCTATTTTACCACTCTTATCCATGGCCTGGATCTTGCTGGCGATATTGGTCCTCTGGTTGGATAAACCTATGCTCTCCACCTCCCACAGCAGGTCTGTGTCTCCTGGGTACTGACACAGGTACTTCTCACACACTAGGAACAAATAGAGGAGTGTATTGAACTTACAGTAATGTACCGTTTATGCTTCTGTTTAAGGTTTACTTGCTGCAGGGTGGTCTCATATACCTTTATACATGGATTTTGTGAGGGGCCACCTCAACCCCAGACAGTCCTCTTTGAAACTGAGCACAAAGTCCTCCAGCATCTGGACGCCAAAGCCTTTACCACGCTGACATTTTCTAACAAATATGGAGTCCATCACAGGGAGCAGATAGCTTCTGGTTGAATAAGAATTACAAGAGCTGCCTACAAGAGAAACAAAAGGCATTTTCATGAGGACATTTTCGGAAAGGAATGAGCCAATATCAATTAAACCATTGGATTAAACGCTGTCTTGTATGGATGCAAACATATTTGCGAACGCTTTTTGGGCTGGACAAACACCAGACAGTGGTTGAAACAACTGAGCGGTAAGCGGTATTAGCATTGAGAAGATCATTTAGAACAACATCACACACCGTTTTCATAAAGCAAATTACAGACCAGAGATCAAGGTAACAGTTGGGGTATATTTGTGGAGATACATGCATTTAAGATCACATAAATTACCTGCGGGTTTGACGGAGTAGAAGCCAACAGCCTCTCCATTACTCCAGAGGATTTTTGCATTATCTTTTTCTCCATGGCAGAGGAAGGGAAGCTCTTCAGAGGAGCTCATCTCCTTGGCTCTATAGATGACACGATTAAGGATGTATAAAACTATTCTCTCTCCTACTGTCTCCACCTGAGGGAACACACACATAGAACAACATGTTATTCTTAATATACTGTAATAGCCACGTGTTTTAATTTGCTGTATTAAAAAAAACTTCGGATATTGTGCAACATTTCCTTTAAGGTTTGTTCAAACAATGTTTCTGCGTGATCAGTTTAAAAGATTAAGTTTAGTTTAAAAAGGTTTTTTATTTTGTAAGCACTGAAACACACAGAAGTAGCACTGTAATCAACAACAGACATATTGGAGGTGATGCTCATCATGAGTATTAAAGGATCGATTAATTAATAACGTGATTGTTGACAAGGAAAAAACGTTTTTTTATAAATATAAATGGACTTTCAGCACGATTCATCCTGTCCGCTGTGTCCTCTCTGCTCTGAGGGTGTGTTTTTTGTGTGTGTCACATGTCAGTGCTCTGAACTCCCATCAGTGCTGCACAAGCGATGATCACTGTGAGAAAACCTTTTTTATTTCACACTAGTCAGGGGAGAATGTTCATCGATCGTGTGCTGCAGATCTCTCTGATCAGAATGAATGAGTTTGAAGAGTGAGAGAGTGGACTTCCTTGCTAGAAAAAACATCTCCTCATACCTCCACAGCTCCATCTCGAGCAGGGTCTGCCGTCTTGAGAATGTCGTCCACTGCCCACCACTGGTCCAGCAGGTACAAACCCACAGCAGTCAGTGGGTCACTGGGAGAGAAGAGGGCCAGGATCTTCTGTTTATCACTGGATCCATACAGAGGGACGAAACCCGCACTGGTAATGTCTATGGTGACCTGAGGACAGACACAAAAACACATAGTCGTCAAACACACCTCACTCCATGCGTATGACTTCAATGATACTGAAAAAGCCTCTGCTAGTTTTGATCCACTGACACCGTTGTTTCAACGGATACAAGCCTGAACTTCCTATATTCTGAGGCGTAGCCTGATGTTGTCTGGACTTAGCTGTAACTTCTACAATAAAAATATCACGTTTCAACTTTTACTGCACAAACTGTGCATTATAACATGGACATCGTTTACATCTCTCTCCGGCTAGAAAACATCCTCCCATGTTAGTTACCTCCTGGAATGCACAATACTTCTCCCTGACACCTCTGGCCTAAACACTACTACCACCTTCTGGCCTGTATTAGTCACTGATATTATTTAACCTTTATCAATCTGTGTTTTAACTATTTTAATTACTGTATCAATGAACTAAAGATGCAACATCCTCCCTCCCTGAACATACGTTTTGCAGTTAAGTTTCTATAGGATATAGGAGCTGAACAGAGGCCTGTACTACAAAAGCGAGTTTAACATACCCAGGGTCTGGGTATCTTCTCGTTATCTGGCTTCACTAACCCTAACAACCGAGATCCCACTAAACGGTCCTACGGAGGTAGTTATCAACTCAGTAAATCAACCCAGGGTTTCTCCATCTGGCTGTGAAAGAGGCAGTGTTTGCAGCATATGAACAATCACAGACATGGATAAGTCCACAGACAGGCAGAGCGGCACATTTTACAAAGGAAGAGCAAACTATATTAGACAAATACGAAGAAGTTAAACACATAATCAGACTAAAAGTAACACAGTTGAAGCTGCCAAATGCAGGAAGGACAGCTGGCAAAAGAAAAAACTCCCGATGTATGAATGCGTAAATTAAAAGAGTTGTTAATTTGACGGAACACTCAAAAGTCAGATATAGTCGTCTAGATGGGGCAGTGATATATAAATCACTTTTGGAAGTGTAATGGATGAATGTATTACACTTCATTATACCATTTAGCATTGATGTGGCTATTTCAGCCTTCTTTCAGCTGCGTCCCCGTCTCCGGCGGTGTGAAACGGACTTCAGAGCAAGTAAAAAAATAAATATAAAAACATAATTCAAAGCTGTAAGCACCCATAGCATACAGCCAGCTGTCCTCCCTGCATCTGTCAGTTTAAACTGTGCTGTTTTTAGCCTGGATTATGACTTAAACTTCTTCATATGTGTGTAATATTATCATACGACCTGTGCACCGAGCTCTGATTGGTCAGTAGGCAGTGCTTTTATACGGGTTGATCTCTTATCTGGAACAAAACCTACTCCGCTAACCATAAATCCTACTTCGTAGTACAGGCCCCAGGTCTTCTGAATATTGTCCTATCTGATGACGGCACATAATCTCCCAGGTCCATCTCCTCCCCCCGAGAACAATTCCTTGATCATTCCATTTTTCCAAATCCACTAAATACAAGCAGTAGTGTGGTGCTGCTCAATAGTGTCAGCCATAACAGCAGTGTCTTATTCCACTATATACGTAAATCCACAAATACAATACAATAGCAACATTTCCTCTCTGATGTAATCTTTCTAGGATTTTGAGTCGTAGTTGAACTTCCACTGTGATTCCTAGCAGTAATTCTGACATGCTTGATTCATCCGAGATTTTGAGACACTACTTTCAAGACACTCAATGCTGAGGTGGAAGAACTATTTGATCTTTTACTTAAGTGGAAGTAGTAATACCACAGTCTAAATAAATACTCTGTCCTGCATTCAAAATCCTTATTGTGTAAAAGATCATAAGTATTAGCATCAAAATATGCTTAAAGTAAAAGTACTCATTATGCAGAATGGCCCATTGCATAATAATATATTACTGGATTATAACCATTGATGCATTCATGTGTCCATCATTTTAATGTTGCAGCTGGTAAAGGTGGAGCTCATTTTAACTACTTTATTTACTGCTGGTTAGTTTAGTCTATAATAATACATACAATCTGCAAAGTAAATAAAATTGGCAAATAAATGTAGTAGAGTAAAAGTATAAAGTAACCTAAAATGGAAATTATTTAATAAAGTACAATTACCTCAAAATTGTAGTTAAGTACAGTGCTTGAGTAAATGTACTTAGTTACATTCCACCACTGCTTTTATGGCCCTTAATGACCTGACACACATGGTTGAAAGACAGCACACTGGTCCGGTCAGGAGTGAGCCAGGACAGCCCTGCTCAGCACCACATGCTGTACGTCCAGCGTGAGGTGTGTTTTACCTGGGTGGAGTCAGAGAGGGTGAGGTGTTCAGGAGAATCAGGGTCGCTGTAGAGGAGGCTGTTCATGTAGTTGTGACCCAACCGTTCCAGCTCGGTCTGGCTAACATCAGCCAGGAGGTCCACAGGGAACTTCATCCCTACACAACACACAACACACAACACACAACAGGCAGCAGTGAGAAAGAGCAGTCAGCCAATACTGTCATCACAGAGGAGACACACCCAAAAACTAGGGCTGTCAATCGATTCAAATATTTAATCGTGATTAATTGTACTTTTTTTATCAGTTTAAAATGTACCTTAAAGGGAGATTTGTCAAGTATGTAATACTCTTATCAACATGGGAGTGGACAAATATGCTCAAACACAACATAACATGGCAAACTCAAGTCCATAAGGCATCAACAGCTGTCAGTGTGTCAGTGTGCTGACTTGACTATGACTTGCCCCAAACTGCATGTGATTATCATAAAGTGAGCATGTCTGTAAAGGGGAGACTCGTGGGTATCCATAGAACCCATTTTCATTCACATATCTTGAGGTCAGAGGGCAATGTGGAAGGGAAGGGCAAACCAATCAGAACAGTTACAGGGCGGGGTCGGACGTTCACCCTCAACTTTTGTCCGACCCCGCCCCATTATGCAGCGAGGACCCTCTCGTTTCTGGGGTTGATTTCTAATGCTGACTTGTTAGGACTGCACAGCAACAACTACACAAGAAAGATGCAAGTAGATCTATAGTGATATTACTTATAGAATTATGGGGAGGTATGACAGAAAACTGATATGGTTGAAAATGGCTGCAGTAGGGCTGCACGAATATGTCCAAAATGATAATTGATAATCACAATTATTTTTTATCAATATTGAGATCATGTTTATTTATCACGATTATTCATTGATTTTAGCAACAACATATTTTTAGTGCACTTTCACATTAAAATAAACAGAGCAATGCTTTCACTTCCGTGCTGTGCTACATTCCTGCTAATGTACAAATCAGGGCTGCACTATGTTGGAAAAAACTGACGTTGCAATTTCATTTCCTGCTATATATTTATATATATATATTGCAATATGAAAAAATACAGGACTATTCACCCTACCCTTTTACTAACTCCATTTTAAAGTTAAATGCATCAATCTAGTGCACTTTGAGAGCAAAATTAGCAACATTAAGAGGCTAGATAAACAATGTTATGCTCTCAATTTAATCATAAACACATTGGTTGTTTAGATGATATCTATACCCAAAAGTGAAGCCAAAACATCTGGATCACTGGCTGGTGGCTGACTGTAAGTTTAGGAAGCGCTTGATTTGATATGCAGCAGAATTTTCTACGAGCAGAACATGCATTTTAAATGTCAATATTGCAGGTGATCATGATCATTTAATTGTGGGAGGCCAAAATTGTCATCGCAATTAATATTTGATTAATTGTGCAGCCCTGAATGCTGAAACATGCTGAATTGAAATACTGGCTTCTCTGACAACAATGCTACAGCCAGTATGTCCTCCTTTGACATTTCCATTCCGGTCCAGAACGTCTGTTTTTGTTTTGGCCCGTTGCCACATATGAAATAAATTGGCACACTAACACAGCCGTCTGCAGCTATGGAAGCAAGTAAACCAACTGGTTCAACGGAGATAATGTTAACGTTTGATTCTACCCGACCTGAAAGGCCTCGGCACATCTCTCTGTGGTCCGTGTACAGCTGGTTTATCAAGGCAGCGAGTATTTGAGACACACAGCCGTTGAAGTGATTCCGACTACTGCTGCTGGCCAGAGGCTAACGCGGTCGTGTCTAGATGGTAACCCTCAAACTGAGCAAATTTGTGCTATCTGCTATCAGTCACACCGGAGGACCAGATGGGCCACGGCTCCAATGTTTTGAATTCGGACTGCTGTTACCCATTTTAAATGTTCGCTGTCAGTGCTACATATTGCTCCTTTAAGCATACCATTGCACAAATATATTCACGATTTGATAAAGTGTAAAACTAGTTGTTTTTAACCACTCCTGTATGCAAAGAGAGAAGATAATTTACACCTGTACATAATCCAATTAGAGTCCTACATGAATTTGCATGGATGAGACTTGTTTAGTCAATAATGGGGTACCACATTTACACATGGATTTTGATGCAGATCATCTGCAGCCCTTTTCTAGAAATGATTTATCTAACCAGTCAACGGGAGTTTTCACAACCTTTCCCCAACCCAACATTTGTGTTTATTAGAAAATGATTTATTAACCATTACTATAAAGCCCACACTTATAATTGTTTTCTCTTGTTGTCATTTCACAATTGCCCACTTTGTCACTGAAGCTTTACTATGTTGGTGTGTTGATATTTTACTTTTAAAGTAAAATGCAATACTTGCAGTGATTAACAAATCATCACTCCCATCGGTCTCCTCAGAAATACCCAAACCAGATAAAACCAGAGCGCTCCCAATCCCAGCACAACCACACAACAGTAGTCTATTCACTTCAGATTGACTTGAACTCAACCCGTGGCGGTGGTAACCTGATCCAATCCACCTGTCACAACAAATCCCAGTTAATCCCCAGTGATCTCTGGTAATACTAACAAGCTGTGAAAGTGACTTTATAAAGTTGGCTTTAGTGGGGATAAGAACTTAGCCAACTTTAGTTTCTTCTTACTATTTATTTGTATTATTATTATTATTATTGGGGTGCACAGACGGAACCGTTTTGATTGATTAAGATTCAATGAATGAGCAACTATGGCTTTCATAACCAGAAGAGAAACAGGTAAACACATGCTGAGAAAACTCCGTCTGTTTGAAATGAACAGCAAAACAAGTTGCTTTCTTTCAGTACAGACAGGCAAACTAGTATAGAGACAATTCTACATGATACGGTTGTGAAATTAACAGCATGACTAAATAACAGACCGGATATCGAACCAAACTTACTCGGATCATCTTAGTGAGCATAAGAATCAATGGATGTACCCACGGTAACGCAGCCACACTGTGCAGCGACACTCACGCCGTCGTCACACAAGGTAATTTTCTAATCGGCTAAGCTGCACACATCCACGGTGACTTACTGTAGATTCAAACACAGAGCTGTACAGCTGTATCTGGATCATGACAGTAAAGCCGAGGGTGTGTTTGTGATGCCTTTTCATTGGCGTCACTTATTGTTAAACGTGTCAACTGTCTGAATAGAGAAGTCCTTAAGGGAGGTGTTTAAGAGCAGATAAGTACACAGGGCTGGCATCTAGACCCAGTTTGTGGTTTGGCTCAGCTCAGGGGTGTTGGGCTATGGTTCAGGGCCTGGGCCGCAATCAGTGCGTCTGCGTGTCTTGACATTTGTCAATCAGCTTGCACCAACAAGTCATTAAATAGTTTTTGTGAGATGAAATAGTTTGAGCAGTGTTTAAGTAATCCAGTTAAAGATCTGAAATCAAACCTGAAAACTCTTCTGCATACATGATTTTTTATAATCTGACATGAATCTGGATTCTTAAGTAATCCCAAAGTGACTTAAAGGGCCAGTGTGTACCATTTAGGGGGATCTACTGGCAGTTTTCATTAGTGTACGATCACCTGAATATAAGAATCATTTTGTTTTCTTTAGATTAGAATGAGCCGTTTATATCTACAAAGGGAGCGGTTCCTCTTCACGGAGTCCGCCATGTTGCGCCGCCATGTTTCTACAGTTGCCCAGAACAGACAAACCAAACACCAACTCTAGATAGGGCCATTCGCGTTTTTGCGTCAGCCACCGCAGTTCTCCTACACGCTTGGCACACGAGAGAAGTTTCAGTTGGTTTCACACCGCCAGATGCCTCTAAATCCTACACACTGGTCCTTTGATAAATGCAACATCAATAACTTCAAAAAACACAAAATTAAAACAATAAATCCCATGTACTTCAACATACACTCATTCATTACTGTTTGCATACTGGTTTTTGTTAAATAGGTCATAAGTCCCTCTCTATTATCTATTTCATATTGCTGAGAAAACATTCAAACAACTGGATTTATTCAAGTTTCTTGCCCAAAAACTACATTTTACAAGATTACAATGGAACGCATCATGATATCGTTGGAATTTACCTTCACCCAATCAAATTTTTACCGAATAGAGCTTAATGCATCATAATGTAAATCAATGGCACCTCCCATGTTGAAATCGACAGGACGAGAGCTAGTTAGCTGTTAGGAACAGTAACGTTTTTTTTTCTCGTAAACCTATGACGTAAACCTATGACTTTATTCTTGTAATATTATGACTTTATTCTCCGATTTATTTATTTTCCTCAATGTGGCCCTAATACTCCGTCGTACATTAGACCTACAACAATGATAAATAAAAATGAAAACGTAAACAAAATAAACAGTTATTCATTTCCACTAATTTTTGTATAAATCCACAGGGAGCCACTGGGGAGGGGCTAAAGAGCCACATGTGGCTCCGGAGCCTTAGGTTGCTGACCCCTGCCCTACACACACACACATGCTCATTCACAAGGCTTTAACAGCTGTCTTCTCACACAAGCTTGACAGAAGCACATGCATGAACACATGCTCGCTCCGTGTTTTGCTTCAACTTTCCTGTTCAGACACTCGCTGTGAGAGCGTTGAACACATGTTGAAGACAAGTATTGGGTTATATGACAGTATAACACTGGATTTTAATTTATGCTTAAACAACAATAACACAGCTCACCACGTTCCTGGTGATAAACAAGTTAATAAAAGACCTGATGTTTCAGTGTGAGCTATACCAGCAGGACCAGTTTCCTCAGCATGTAAACTAACCCCAGAGGGTGTCGATGTCTACACACGTATGCCAATAACATCAAAACAACCTGGAGGCATAACCTCATCCATCTCATTCAGAGAGTGATTGCTTTTCGCACTTCTTTCCCTTCTCGTTCAAATCAACCCATAGTTCCCTGTTTCTCTACGCCTTAGAGTTAAATGTAAAAACCTTAAGTACAATAAAGTTAGCACAGAAACACACACAGTCCAGACGTTACATTACTGACTTTTGCAGGGCAATGCAAGGGACTCAACAGTGCACGTTCCTTGAGGAGGTAATTGTACCCTACTGACCCGTCAGATAAGGTGTTTAACTAAGCAGCATCCATGTGTCAGAGCTAACCACTCCCTTGGGGCGGGGAGTTTGAATACCACAGACCCATCCATAAGCCAGTTATCCACTACAAATGTACAGACAATTGGTCTCTTAGTGCGCATTTAAATGTGATGTGATAAAAGCAGTCTGCACTGGTTTAGATGAATAGGTTATTCTTATTTAATATGCAGGTGCTTGTACTGTAGGATGTATTGTATAAGGGCATCAGCGAGGATGCACCGATCCGACTTTTTAAATTCAATTTACAGATGTTGACGACAATGAATTGATTTAATAAAAATCCAACAGAGGCCACATTTACAGACCCACATCCATTATGTATGCCCTCTATCCCGTCATGTCTCCCACTGACACACACACACACACTGTCACTGAGCATCACCAGCCAAGCAGAAAGTCCAGTCTGTCTTTTGTGCGAGTGAGAGAGAGACAACAGACCTGGCTGCTGACTGTGTGTGTTGGGTGTAGATGCATGCATGGCTCTGGTGAAAGTAGGCCCAGTACTCCCTCGGGCCAGGGAGTAGAGAATACCACAGATGCACCCATAAACCAGACTCTTCACTCTTTGCTTTCTCTTAACCAGCTCTACATGGGCACCTTGTTGCTCGACATGTTTGGGCACCGACATTGCTCGACAAAAATGTACTCAAACTGCTTATTCAGTTACAGCAACAGAACAGTAGAATCCCTATAAATATTAGAGTAATGTTAATAAGTGTCATGTTATCTCAGCAGGTAGCAGACTGCTCTTTCCCTCGCCTCTTCTCTCGCCGCCGCCACCGCCGCCTGCTGCTCTGTAGCCGGTCTGTGGGCGTGACTGGCCGAGCGAAATACGCCCGCGGGCGATTGTGGAGCTTTTCAACTCCAAAAAGGCAGATAGATAACCACAGGTTCCTGTTAATTTTATAATGGATGTTTGTGTTGTGATATTCAAACCAACCATCTGTCAACAGGGAAATAAAAGCCTCTTGTCTACAGACCGGTCTCTAGAGAGCTCCAGCAAGCTCATAGCGGGGTCTGCCCGGCTGGCGAGGTAGCGACCCCGGCAGGCGCTGACTTGCTCTCACGGTTAGTTTGTGGAGCTTCTCAACTCCAAAAACGCTGGAGCAAATTTCGATTTGCGATCAATTTTCGTTACATTGACAAATTGAAATCCACAGTTGATTTTTTTTGCCTTTTTAAAATGTAAAAAAACGTTTCCGTTTTTGGTCACAGTTGTTGTGTACAGGGTCTGAAATTATCACCCACCACCTGCCAAATGCGGGTAAATTGTTGGCAGTGCCGGATAAAATTGTCAGGACATCCGCCGCTTTGGCAGACAGGGAAAACGCTGGGGATGGTGACAGAGAACCGGTTCTCATTGGTTCCTAGTTGTCCGATTCCTTGGCATTCCTTCCTCATGCCTCCGTGATTATTCATTTCCTCTAATAATTTTTTCCCTGATAATGCGACACTGTGATCAACAAATCTGTGTTGAAATCAGCAGGAGGACAGCTAGTAATGTTAGCTGTTGGGCCGGCCGGTGGGCAACACAGTCTCAATTGGTTAAATAACGAAGCTACCAACGTTAACAGAGGGGCCATTGAGTTACAATTATGAGGCGTTCATGCTTTGCTCAGTAAAATGACTATTGGGCGAAGGTTATTTACAATGTTATCATGATGTGTTCAAATGTAATCTCGTAAAATTAAGTTTTTGGCGAGATACTTGAATAAATCCAGTTGTTTGATGGAGATGTTTTCAGTAATATAAAATAAATAATAGAGAGAGAATTACGACCTGTTTAACTTCCTAACAGCTTGCCGATATTTTTTTTTTTAATCAAAGCAAATATTTAGATAATCATAATCATTTGAATTGTGTGTTTTTATGCAAATAACCACTGTAGACGACAATAACAAAGTACAGTACAGTACTGAGTACAGTATCCTCCCACCCCAAAAAAATAGAGCTCCCCCAGAAACTATTATATAATTCAAACACTGGAATTTACCATGCATATGTTTGTTTTTTTAATATCAAATATATCGAACATTGAATGACATCAGATCAAAATGTTATTCCTTCATTTAGCGCAGAGACTTCAAAAGTGGCAGACAAAAAAAAATAAAAATACTTGCCCGCCACAGCGGCACACAGTGAAAAAAGTTAACTTCAGACCTTGGCTGTGACCATAAACTGTACCGTTCCAGCGCTTTGCATTATGGGATACAGTAGGCGAGGTAGACTGGTCCGATGCATACTGGAAATTTTACCAAATCGGTACTACATCCGGGGTTTTTTTTGGCATACTGTATAGATTTTGCTTTTGTTTGCATACTACATGCTACATTTCGGCCAAATCAGTACGTACTACTAGTATAGTATGAGGTTTCAAAGGCAGCCTGTGTTTACAGAGAGGATTCCATCATTAACTGACCAGTTTG
Organism: Sebastes umbrosus; assembly: GCF_015220745.1. Lineage (NCBI taxonomy): Eukaryota > Metazoa > Chordata > Actinopteri > Perciformes > Sebastidae > Sebastes > Sebastes umbrosus. Next base: position 9,201,467 of record NC_051276.1, read on the forward strand.
ACCTTTAACCTGTTGGTCTTTAACATCGTGGTTGCAGCCTAAGGCTACAACTGACCCTTTCAACTGGACACATAACTGTTGTGTTGTGTGAAAATAAAAGGTGGACATTTTGAAAAGTATTTTGACACACAGAGAGGGACAAAACACAGACTTTTGGTACATGATGTTCTGATAACAATGTGAGTATGGGCTTCACTGTATGGCTCATTGTTGTCCTTTCACTTAATATGCACAATGCAAAACATTCAAAGCTGACTTTCAAGTAACTGGGTGAAGGAGGGGCTCGTTAGAAACGAGAAAGAAAGAAACGAGAGCACGGCGAGTAGTAGAAAAAAACCGCTGAGTGCGCACTTTAGTTTGTCCTTTTACGCACAAACCGTCCAAACAACCGCAACAAGTCTGAGTGGAACCATGATGTAAAAACCGCGCGTAAAATGGCACAAAGAGTTCCTCAGTCAGTCACGGTAACAAAACTGGGACAGGAGAGGGGGGAAGGGGTGTGTGTGTGTGTGTGTGTGTGTGTGTGTGTGTGTGTGTGTGTGTGGAGTGGGTGTGTGCTCTCAGCAGGCACGCTGCTGCTGCAAGTGATGAAGACTCCGCGTAAAAACAAACTTTCCAGCAGCTTTCAGACGCGCAAACTCATCACCAGATCATTAAACTCTCCAACTCTGCTCCAAGTTCTCCATCATTCAAATTACGCACATGATTTCTAAAGGTTTGAGTGAGGTCGTTAGTGTGTGACAGTGTTTCACAACAACACAAATACAATTACGCAACAAATCTTATATCCAGAATGCCTGACTGCAAAACATCTGAAAAAACAAAGACTTTCTCTACTTGTTAAACTGCAGTTTAAAGACAGTTATTGTGCGTAATGGACAGTGGAAGGGTATGCTGTAAAGCATCAGCTTCATGCTCGGATAGGATGTTTGAATGCAGAACATTTTGTTCCCGATAAAAGCTCCATAATAGTGTTGAGAGCGTCGCCCTCCAGCCAGCTGGCTGCAGCAGCAGCAGAGACTCTCAGTGTTGTCCGTGTCCACACTGAGGCTCACAGAGCACTGCATGTACTCGCGATAGGCTATATTTAATACCTGCCTGGTTTACACTCCGGCAGATGCCGCGATCGTCCTCGTTTCTGTCTCTGGATTTAATAAAGTGCACAGAGAAACAAACCCAACACACACACAGAGAGAGAGAGAGAGAGACGAGCCGAGCCAGGTGGGATAAACACACGCACTCACCTGGATTCTTCACAGGACGCTTTTTCTTTTTCTTTAAAACTCTCACCGTCCAATTTAAATTCCGTAAACACGCTTTATGGTTTCTGTGTTGTTAGGTACGACACTCAGTGCGCATGCTCAGATCGAACCACCAATCCCGTGCAGCTCTCTTATATAACTCAACTATAATCCAGTCTAACCCCGAATAATCCCAAACTCACTGAGAGCATCCGACTGTGACTCTATCACAGCAGCATCTCTCAAGTTTATGTCTCAACCTTTATCAATAAAAAACTATTGGATTGAGGAAACAATTACAGAAAGGATGTTTGGTGATTATAATTGTAGTACAAGTCATAGTCCTTTTGACCTAAACTCTAGTACTAGAAATAAAGCTCTCTAGATAGATAGAAAGATAGATAGATAGATGTACTTTATTGATCCCAAAGTAAGAAGTAATATTGCATATGATGAGAAAAGAAGTAACATTGCACATGATGGACATTGTTATAGATATTGCACACAATGAACAGTGATATTGCACATGCTATTGATATTATTTTTGTTCTCAGTGTCCAGTGTGTGAAATATATCCATCCATAGATTACAAAATATAAAGAATATTGCAATACACTATAAATAAACCTGACTATTACAACTAGCATAAAAAAAATCAAAATTATAAACATAGAATAACCCACTATATACATTAGCAAAGTGTGCAAGATACAATGTTTTGTTCTTTAATAACAAAACATATTTTGTGTTTATTAAGGAAATGTTATATATATAGATATAGATATAGATAGATAGATAGATAGAGATAGATACATCGATATTAGCAGAGGCGTACTTGTAGAACACTTTCTTTCTCGTACTTTCTCACAACAATTTTGGGCACATGCACATGGATGGATGCGTATTATAATACCCAGTATTCCCATATTTAGCATTATAGATGTCTTCTTTTATATGGAAAATTTTCTCTAATTAATACAGTAATTCTAATGGAAAAGCATCATATCCATATATGTAAGTGGAAAAACAGAAAGCCCAATTCTATTGGGTTTATTAATGAAATAAAATAAAACTAATTTGTCAAATCATTGAAATTTGCAAAAGAAAAAAACAAGAAAGCCATAAAACTACTGAAAAACTTTAAAGATCACCTTTTGTTATAACATATAAGAAGTCATTGCCCAGGATGTGCCTTGCAAAATATCGTTTAATAAGTGTATTTCTTTCTATAGTTTGCTTCTTCAAAAGTCCTCCGTAATTTAATTTTTTCTTTTATTATATAGTTTACTTACTTTTACATTTCTCTATTAGATGTTATATGCAATGATTACACTGTCAGAATTGTTGTTATTGTCCCATTCTTGATTTGTATTATTAATTGATTATTAATGGAAAAAAAGCTTCTTCAACGTTTTAGAAATGTACAACATTTTCGATTTATGTGGTGATAACCATCTTTACAAACTCATGTTATGTGGACAAATTATTTTCAAGCCCACAGAAGTTTTTGTTTATTGTTACAGAGGATCCCAAAGTTTGCAATGTTACCAAATATGACTGAATATTTGATAACTGTGTAAAATGATGTGCAAAACATCTAGAATATTTCCATTTGATGGAATGGTGCAGCCATAAATAAACATTTAGTCTGCATTTGAAGATTTCATTCAGTGCAGACATCATATAGAGTCAAAATTCAACATTTCCCCCTGAAATGTGGTAGAGTTGAAGTATAAAGGAACATAAAATAGTACTTGAATGTTCAAAGTTACATTACACAAATTATGTCATGTCATTACTCTGTTTAACAGGTTTATTTTCTAAAGTGAAAGAAGCCTTTCATCACTTCCTGTTCTTCACTGATCAAAAGACGTTAATCAACCAATCTCCTTCTAATCTGACATCATCACTCATTGTCAAAGTAAACTGGTCACACGTAGTATCCTGAAACTGTTCTTATCGGCTACATTTCAGTTTCCATGTCAATTACTTAAAGCTATTTGTTTGACGTGTGATGAAAGAAGTCCTTCAGATGCAAAGAAGTGATACCACATTGTAAAACCCCTCGTTTACAAGTGTCCTGCATTGATTATTTTACTCTAGTTCAAGTAGACCTATTGGTATTTGTATTGAAACCATATAATATAAACCATCTGCATGTCTAAAAATACCACTAGAGGGAGATGAGACAATAAGTTGTGAACCAAAAACAGCTGTCAGGTAAATGTGGTGGAGTAAGAAGTACAATGTTTACCTCCAAAAGGATAAGTAGTAAAATCATATACAACCCACGTATGTTAATATATGGGAGTGGAAGAAAATATCAGAAATACTCCGACTACATGATGTTCTATGGAATCTAAATGGCTGCATTTTTTATAGCTCTTTTCTCCAAAGCGCTTTGCAATTTCAAGGAGTTGGTCAATGTCTCAATCCTGTGATCAGTGGACAATGTTATGGTCAATGTCTTAAAGGTCCCATATCATGCTCATTTTCAGGATCATACTTCTATTTTGTGTTTTTACTAGAACATGTTTACATGTTTTAATATTCAAAAAACCCTTTATTTCCCTCATACTGTCGGTCTGAATAGACCTGTATTTACCCTCTGTCTGAAACGCTCCGTTTTAGCGCATTTTCACGGAATGGCAACAGAATCGCGTTGGTAGGCGTCAGCTTGGGTCCATCCTGTCAACTGATGACATTTACATACACTGCATACACTACCTACCAGGAATAAACTGGGACACATTTACAATGTTTACGTTTAAAATTGTGTAAAGGGTCTAAATATTGTATATTCGTGACATCACGAATGGGCAGAAATCCTGACAGCTTGTTTCAAATGCAGAGTTTCTCAATACGGCTGTGTGTATTTCCCTGTGGATTGAGTGTTTCGATACTTTCACAGAATTTATATAGGACTTAAGCCTGCTTTATAATAAAAAAAATGTGAAAATCTCACTTTTTTATAATATGGGACCTTTAAAAAAGTGTCTCCAAAATGATGATTGATGATGATGATGATTTTATGCAGTGTGACCAGGCCCCGTATAATGTAGTTGACAAATCTGAGGTAGAAGCATGGTTGAAGTGTGCACATGGCCGAGGCCTCCAGCACCCACCCACTCGTGTAGAGTTTAGCATAGGACAGGACATAGCATCGGCAATATAATTCACTCCAATACAATAACACATTCAAAAATGGCTATGGAGCTGAATCAGTGTAGACAAAAACCGAACATCAGGAGCTTCAGAACAGGTAGGATTTACTGCCGTACCAGCGGTACACTGTGTACCTGTACATACATGTACAGGTACACAGGTGACATCAGCTGGATGCAATGCACCGTAAACCAAGTGTAACATGACTCCTGGCTTTGATATGGGTCTTGAAGACTTGCGTATAATAAGTGCCCTTTAAATTAAATCAGGTGCTCCAACAGTGCCATAACAGCTGGAAAATGAAAGCAGATTTCACAGTGAGGTTTTGGGCAAAAAAAAGTTGTTTCATGACAACAAATGAGCTCTTGTTTGTTCTCAAATCACAACTTGGAGATTGATTAGAGCTTGAATTTATTTTGTAAACATTCAATAATGAAAATATTGTTGCCCAAGCCTGACAGCCCCAATGCTGCCAGATATTGTGTTTTTATTGCTGTTTGATTAGAGGGTCGGTTCGCTTAAATCATCCAAACCAAAGCCTGCAGAGACAGTAAGCAGAAGTCATAGGAATGCCTCGCCCATAAAAGATGACCATTTATGACTTGACATATTCAAACAACATTGTACCCTAAACCAGCGGTTCTCAACCTGGGGGTCGCGACTCCAAAAGGTTGAGAACCACTGTAGTTATGGTCAGGTATACATCTCCGAATCTCCTGTATCTGGTCTCACACACACACACACACACACACATACACAGTATGAATGAGGCATAACTCACTTTCTATAACTTAATTCTATTAATAGTTGTTCAAAGCAGCACAAACTCTAACAGTGATAAGTAACATACTTACAGTAAGCTTACTCCAAAAAAAGTTTAGTGACAACTTACATTATATGTTATGGGCTGGGCTTTTTCCCTGTTTTTTTTTTTTTAATTATTAAACTTAAATCAATAACATTAATATTACAAATCAAGAATGAGACAATAACAATTCTGACAGTGTAATCGTCTCATATGACATATCTAACATAGAAACCTAACAGTGAGTAACTTTGTGGCAGCAGTTTGTGTTTGTCCCTTTCCTGTTTGAACATCACGATGCCCCCGTGCACAAAGCCAGCTCCATAAAGAAACGTTTTTTCCAGTTTGTTGTGGAAGAACTGGACTGGTCTGCACAGATTCCTGACCTCAACCCTATCCAACATCTTTGGGATGAACTGGAACATATAATATTTAAGGTTAAATGATGTCATATTAATATATTCAGTGGTAAAAAAGAGAAAATAAAAAAGAAACCTAGTCTGATAACATGCATGTTTTCGTGTTAACTGAGATGCTTCTTTAATGTGAGATTGTTCTCATTTTTAAAGTTGATAATATGCATGTATTATGAATATCTTTAGTTCCAGTAGGTGGCACTGTCCACTCAAATGTCATTCTGCTCGTGGTTCCACTACGACCAGTTCAGGATCACACCACCAGCAGAGCACAATCAGCATACCAGCGTTGCAACAGCAAATAAATCAAATGAACATGAACACTTAGTTGTGCGAAGATTTCTCAAGCACACGGTGATGTTGTTGATCAAGATGTGAGCCATATATGTTGGTGTGGAGTACCAACAATATTTATTTTATTTATTTGTTTCACTCACACAAATCACTTGAAAGAAATATTAAGTATAAAAAAAAAAACACACCCAAAAGACATACAGAAGGTAAACTAAACATACCAAATCACCAGCACTTTTTAAATATTAGTTTCCAAAACCAAAAAAGTGTCTAAGAGTTCTATTATGACATAGAGGAAGCCATTAAATGTACGTTTTCATTCCACAAGATAACTACATAAAAACACGGGATGTTTTATACAGCTGTTGTTTTTTTCTTTTACTGTTTTCCTCTCAACAATCAGACCAAGAGGGAATCCCACAATCCTCAGACAATGAAGGGGGCACCTGAAACCTCCTCACACAGAAAGCGTGACGCTCTCAGATCAGGAACCTGAACAACTGAAAGAGGAGGCGTCTCAGATGGAGATGATAACTAATTTCATTTCACAATTAATACTATAGTGTTCAAATTAGTCTTCATATACTGTCGAACTTGCAAACCAACACTGCATATGAATATTCACTGTGCTGTGTCAGTGGTTCAAAATAGTTTTTAAAAAAGACAGTTATTTAAACTCTGAATCCTGCGTCTGCTGAAATGTGTGTTGGGTGGATCAGTGGTGGACTGGAGGCGTAGCGGTGTGGGAGGAACAAACCACCTACTCCTGAGGGAGATGGTGGATTTTTTAGGAGAACCAGGGCCGGTGTGTATAACACACCCAAGAAATGGAAATTAAAAATATAGTAACCACACAGCAGACTAGCACTTATACTGGTACTTCGCAAAATGTCAAGGCTGCGCCCCTTTTTGAGGGATAGAAAACCAAAGATCCTGTTGATGTCAATGTAATTGGACATGATTGGATTATCCAAGTGGATCAAAGATCCAACATAGTGGCCGGATATCTGGACATCTAGACATATTTGATTGAATCACATTAGGCTTAAGTGTTGTCTGTAAATAACCAACCTCTAGACTATAGCTGAGATTTAGTTGGAGACGACAGTGTGACGCTGCTTTACTGTATGTACTCCAGCAGCTATCCATCGGTAGTAACCGTCACCAGCATCATTTAACCATTTACCACACTGACAGTGAATAATTACGGATCTTATGTGCCTCAGATCTCAGTGTGAAAGCCTCAGTTAACCCCATGGAGGTATGAAGAGAACAGTTAACCCGCTACAAAACAGCTTTTCGGCTCTCTCTTTATGTGACCTCAAAAAGGCACACCTTCACAGATTAGATTAGATTTCCTTTATTGTCATTGTACAGGTACAACAAATTGAGTTTACAACTCCCCATCACACACCCGACGCATTAAAAGACAGTTTATAAGTAAAGGGTACTGTACAAAGTGACAGCTGTAGGGTTAGTGACCAGTGTCGTATATGCAAACTGTCATAAAGAGCAGTAAAAGATAAGTAGACAATCTAAAACAATATAAAAGATAATGACTATAAGAAATAATTAAATACGTAATAAATAGATATAATCAGTCCGCATGTGCAATATAATTTAACAAATAATGCAGTTCTAAGTGCAATTATGCAGTCAAAGGTTAAAGTGCATGGTAAAATAAAGTGCATCTAGGTGGGGGCATGCAGCACAGCCCATGCAGTCCATGTGCTTATGGAGGGGGGGGGGGGGGGGGGGGGGGGGGGGGGGGGGGGGGGGCAGACAGGCAGCCATGGTGCCTTTACAGGACCGGTTCAGAGCAGCTATGGCTCTGGGGATGAAGCTGTTCCTCAACCTGGAGGTGTGGACAGAGAAGGTCTTGTAGTGCCTGCCGGATGGTAGTGGCTCAAACAGATGTTGGTGTGGGTGTGTGACGTCTTTGCAGATGTTGACCGCTTTATAAAACACATTAAAATGGACTAACACAGATAATGATCATGGCAATTTGTACTGCTCCAGATCACAAAACTATACACACACATAGTATACAATAAGACGTCCTGTATGTGGGCTGGTTCAGGCAGACAGCTTGACTGATGCTCATCAGTCAGTCAGATCAGGTGACACATCAGCTGAGTTTATGGACATCACCATGGTGTTTAATCTGCTTGATTAGGCTCCAGTCCGTAACCACCAAGGCCCAACCACCCAGGAGTTCTGTTTCCTTATAGTCTCCAGGGTTGCAGACAACATGAACTGCTCTCGCCTTTGTTGGCATTAAAGTCAGTTTATCCGTTTGCATGTCCAAAGTAAAAACTCATTGTCCCTGTGGAGGACGTAGGTTGTGGTGCTGCTGAACTGTACTGTGTTCTACAGACAGGTGTTTCTGTTATTTAGCCAACCCTCACTGATATAAATGTGGTGGACAAAATAACAGAAACATCAGATCAGTTCAATACTGAAGCCAACACTCCATGTATATCATAGCTTTAGATATATAATGGATTATGATGGTGTAACTCTTCATAAATGCATTACATTGGTATTGTATATTACATACAGATTACATTGCAAAACCGAAGTAGCCTGTAACAAATGCTGATAATTAGCATGGGAGGTGATAAGCCGGTAATAATACTTGGACATTTTCTTCACTGGTCAAAAAGACTACACTGACCGGCCTTGATATTTGATAACAATGCATCCCATAAACACCCATCTGTTACACACGTGTACTGGATCAGTCAGTCATAAAACACAAGCACATCAAGAGGACTCATTTATGAACCGCTGTCATAATCAAACTAAGAGCATACACTCTGATATGGCAGAGTCTTCATGAGATAAGAAAGACTGATGAAAGACTGATACAATAAATGGAAAAAAAGAAAAACAAGCAATCATAATAAACCTTTAGACTTGTAGGACAAAAGATATTGGTCGAACCACTTTACATAGGCAGTCCATATGGAAAACATTGGTTGGTTAGAGGAAGTGATTTCATGGCTGTTTTAAACTGCTGTGAAGACGTTCATAAATGTAAAGACAAATAATTCCATATGTTGGACCCTCTGTGGAATATACTAAACTGAATGAGGGGGTGTAAGGAGACAAGAGCGGAATAGTTATTAAATTGATAATTGTATGCAAATATGTCATGAAAAGAAGGGGAGAGTGTTCTTTTTAAAGATAGGGTTGGTAATCTCGAGAGACGGGGAAGCGTACACTAGATTTCAAAAATGGTCCAGCCGAAAAAAACAACTCAGCCCAGTGTTGCCAACTCTTTTCCAGTGAAAGTAGCTAGCAGCAGTAGAGAGAGTCACTAAAAGCTAGAGAGAAAGTCACCAAGTCAGCAACACTAACAGTCTGTCCCTTCAGGCCTCCCTCCAAAGACACTCCCCCAAAATTATCATTACATACAGACACCAACTAGTTGGTTTATTTCTAATATCACCAATATGTGTCAAATTAAATGACGTTTCTTGACCATGTTTTAGTGCTCATCTGTGGAGTGTGTGATTCACCTGGTTTATGTTCACCAATTGTGATCTGTGAGTTATTTAGTAGCGTCATTGTGGTCTGGGGCAATTGCTCACCTTGAAATAGTTGTATGTTCAAATATTTGCTATGTCAATGTTTCAGATTTTAAAAACAGGTTTCAGGGTGAATTTCCCCTTTCTGGTTTTCCTAACCTCCATGAGGTGGTTCAGTCCAGGCCAAGAGGGGGTATATACAGCCATGCAGGTGTGGCAAGAGTGGTGGGAACAGTAAGTTGGAAGTAGACTAGCTGACAATGCCACCTGGGGACTTGCATCCCAGGAAATACTAAACAAAACCTTAATTACTTTTCTGGTAAATGGATAAGACACACAGATTCATTACTGATGAGGCAGATATGCGTTTGCAAAAGTCAAATATTTTATTAGAATTAATCAAAGAAAAAACACTAAATAAGATAGGACTGGCACTGAAAGAAATTATGAAAATGGATTATAAATTACACAAACTTAATTATTCTTTATTTTAACAGCATTTAAAAAGGCCTTATATGAAATTTAAAAGCCAATGTGACCTTAAAATATTAAGGGACTATTGGTAACTTTCAGAAATGCTTGTTAACAGCGACACCTGTGGCCGTTAAGTCAACGAAAGTCAGCGTCGAGCACGCGCTTGCTCGCTCTAAATCAGAGGTGTCAAACGTACGGCCCGCGGGCCGGATCAGGCCCGCGAACGGGTTTAATCCGGCCCGCGAGATGATTTTGCAAAGCATAAAAAGGAGCTGCAATTTTTTTTTTTTTTAAGATTTTTTTTTGTTGGTCTTTTTCCTTTATTTGACATTGATAGTGGTGAAAGGGGGGGATAGAGGGGATGACAATGCAGAAAGGGCCACAGGTCGGATTCGAACCCTGGGCCGCTGCAGCAAGGATCGAGATCGATGAAACTGTTATATCGCGTAGAAAGTATAACAGAGGATAAATACTAAAAACGGAGTGGATGTTTGGTGGGGTTTGCAGGGAAACAAAAAAGAGATTTTTAGTCCATGTACCTGATAGAAAAGAACAAACTTTGTTGGATTTAATTGAGAAACATATTGCTCCCGGTTCAATAATCATCTCTGATTGCTGGAAATCTTACTTCAATATTAAGAAAAATGGGGTACATACACAGGACAATAAATCACTCTAAAAACTTTGTAGATCCAAACAACCCAGAAGTACATACACAAAGTATTGAAAGCACATGGAATGTCTTGAAAAATGGATCAAGCGTAGAGGAACCAATATAAGCAATTTTGTTGATGAATATATTGATGAATTTAATTTCAAAAAGAGTGCAGACTGTTCCAAGAAAAATGGTCATCCTCCTATTTATTCACGGAAGTGAATGGGAAAGCTGTGTGTTTGTTGTGTTTACAGCAAGTTTCAGTGCTGAAAGAATATAACGTTCGTTGCCACTATGAGACTCTTCATGCCGACAAATACAACAACCTTCAAGGACAACAGAGAAGAGAGAAGGTGAATGAATTGTTGGCGGGTCTGAAGAAACAGCAGTCTGTGTTTACTCATAGCCGAGAAATCAGTGACGCTGCAGTGAAAGCCAGCTACCTTATTGCTAATGAAATTGCAATGGCTTCAAAGCCATTTAGTGAGGGGGAATTTGTGAAAACATGCATGCTGAAGGCTGCGGAGATTGTGTGCCCTGAAAAGCGCCAGGCTTTTTCAAATATCAGCCTGACAAGAAACACAATTGCAGACAGGATTTCTGATCTTTCGGCGGATTTGGACAGCCAATTGAAGCGCAAAGTAAAGTCATTTATTGCGTTTTCAGTTGCAATTGACGAAAGCACTGACATTACAGATGTTGCGCAACTGGTCATATTCATCCGCGGAGTTGATGACACTTTGACCGTCACCGAGGAGTTGGTGGAGTTGGTGCCAATGACGGATACCACAACAGCAGCTGATATTTTCACCGCACTCGTCGGCGCCCTGGACAGGGTCGGAGTGGACTGGTCCCGCGCTGTCAGCCTGGCTACAGATGGTGCGCCCTCAATGATCGGGAAAAAAGCAGGTGTTGTGACAAAGTTCAGAGAGAAAGTACAGACTGCAAATGGAGAACGTGATTTTTGGACTTTTCACTGTATTTTGCATCAGGAGGCTTTGTGTTGCAAGTCATTAAAGATGGATAACGTCATGAAGGTGGTCGTCCAAACTGTTAATTTCATCCGATCCAGAGGCCTGAATCACCGTCAGTTTGACAGCCTTCTCAGAGAGAAAGGCCACAACTATGGGCTGCCATACCACACCGAGGTAAGATGGTTAAGCCGAGGTGCTGTGCTGAGGCGTTTCTTTGAATTACGAGAGGAAATTGAACAGTTCATGGAAAAAAAGGGCAAACCAGTGTTAGAATTTCAGTCCACAGAATGGATGCAGGACCTTGCATTTATGGTGGATGTTACAGAGCACTTGAATAACTTGAACAAAATGCTGCAAGGGCACAACAAAGTTGTCATGCAGTATTATGACAGCATATGTGCGTTCAAGTTGAAGCTGTCATTGTGGGAGACGCAACTCGCAGGTGGTGATGCAGCTCACTTTCCTTGTCTGAAAGATGTGTGCGCGACCCAACATGCCGCAGACATGAAGCGGTTCAAAGATAAAATAACGGGACTATTGCGGGAGTTTGAGCAACGTTTTCAGATTTTTGGTGAACTGGAGAAAGACTTCAAAGTTTTTTGCTCGCCATTCACCGCGAATGCCTCTGATCTGCCCGTCAACATCCAACTTGAAATAATAGACTTGCAGTGTGACTCAGATTTGAAGGGCAAATTTGCTGCAGCTGGCTTGGACACATTTTATCAGTACCTCTTGCCACGTTACCCCAACTTGACAGCCCTTGCTGCAAAAGTGTTGTGCATGTTTGGAACCACATATCTTTGTGAGCAAGTTTTCTCTGTAATGAGCATCAATAAAACAAATCTGCACTCAAGGCTCACGAACAAGCACTTGAATAACATCCTGAAATTGGCTGCCACTCAGGATGTGACGCCTGATATTGATGCACTTGTGAAAGCTAAAAGATGCCAGGTTTCAGGAGTGAAATAAACAATGGGTAATCCCACTTAAAATGCTGCATGAGACACTGCACCCTGATATAGTTCTGTGAAAATGATTGTCTTCTGTGGAAATTTAAAGAAAGTGAACAGTGTGTGATTTACTGTAATAATGTCAGTCACTTCAATTCATAAGTTTGGTTTGTTGAAATTGTTCATGCATTGCACAGCTTTTATTTTTCTATCAATAAATAGCTTAGCCTACAAGGCAGGGAGTAACTCAACCCTCTTGAATAGTTTCTACCTCAGTTTGTATGGTTTGTTGAGTTAGCACAGGATTAATATGTGGAAATGACAAATGAGGTATTTGATACCTAGAAGAGTTGTTTTATTTATTTATTATTTATTTCGTATTTTGTTCAATCCCAGATAGGCTGTGACTTAAAGTTTAATGGCTTTGTAGATACACTGAGACGAAGTTTAAGTTCCAATCACTGAGGCATTGTGTTCTTGAAATTGCACCAATTTTTTCCTCAGAATTTTCAACTAACTTGAAGTGTTTTGTCAAGAGGATTATTTGTGATGTGTACATTTTCAGAATGTGCTTGTACTATTTTGGACCAAAGTAAAACAAAGAAAACAATCTGAAGTTGTCGTTATTTTTAAGTTATTATGCCATGATTTTACCGGTCCGGCCCACTTGAGAATAGATTTTTCTCCATGTGGCCCCTGAGCTAAAATGAGTTTGACACCCCTGCTCTAAATAGACATGAATGAGCATCGATCAAAACAGTGAGGCGACACACATCAGCTAAAACCACAATATCACTCTATATTTCAGCTGCTTGGCAGTAATGTTAGCTGACCAGACAAAGGTCTCTCCATTAATCACTGCTGATCCTAGTGTTGGCTTTTCCTGCTTCAGCCCCGCTGCTTCAGCCTCCGGGGCTGAGGCAGCGGGGCTCCGCAGCGAGTAACATTATCGTCTCCGACTGCGCCCAGAAAAAGGGAAGACACGGCACCCGGTTGGAGATGACAACGTTTCTCTCTGCGGAGCCCCGTCACTTCACAAGACACGGGAAACCTCTGTTGGTCTGGAGGAGCTACAGCATTTATTTCTGCACAAACATCCACTGTACATTCACTAGATATACTCAGAGCTAAACTAACTCTTCTGCAGTGTGCGCGCATGAACGTGAGGTGGAGCGAGAACGCGCGCGTTGTGTGAGTGAAGACAAGCAGAGGAGCGGTCTGAACAGCGTAGCCACACGCGAGTGCGCATGGGTTCCTGACCCGGTAGATTTATACGTGTAAAAAGTTACAAACAGTCCCTTTAACAGCTGCCAGCTCAAAATGAAACTAAGCTGAGGCCAGTGTTGGAGAGGTAGACTACACTGCGGAGGGTGCTACCACTTACTCACTTTGGGTGCAACACAGCACCTCTCACAGTAAAACTATGGTGCAGTCTATTTGTGTCCCAGTGCTCTTAACTCACATGCAATAGTTGGAGGTACCTCACCATGGTGCCTAGCCTCCCAACAAAGCGACTCTGAGCTTCTGAAAGGAAAAGAAAAAAAAACTAGTACAAAACCACCAAGTAGGTTAAAAGGCAAAAATAACTCAAGCCAACAAACAAAATCGTCAACGCTAATACTCAACAAAATAAAGCAGTATAAACAAACAGTTACATAAACCAAACTCATGAACAACTACTCAAACAAAGCAAAGCCATTTTCAAAAGAACAAAACAATGAGCCTAAATAAGGGGGCAAAACCAGCAGCAGTGTTACTTTAGGTCAGCGTAAAATGAAACACAAATATTAACCGGGATAATAATGCCGCAACTCAACGTTACTAAATACTGAGCCTCCCTACTCACCACCATGGGGCATGACGGAAGCAGGTGAACCATGGGCCAGGGTAAGACAAGTGTCAGGCGTGAAAAGCTAAAACCAAAAAAGCGAAGTTCTCACTAAACACATGATTTAAAAGACAAACTACAGTTTAAAACATTTTTACATACGGAACAACGGTTTTACATACCTGCAGCAACACCAACACTACTACAGCATGCCAGGCAGAAACTAGAGGACCTAACAGGCCTTATATAGCCTGGCCTGATAAGTGGGTTGGTGGAGGAGGAGTCTGCGTTCAAGAACTGCAGACACTATTAAGCGAACCAAAAAAAAAGGCACTAATCATGAAAGAATGGTTCCTTAGCACACAGACATTAACTGTGGGGGAGTTGCTGTTGTTGTTGGGGATAGCTTGCAGTGAGGTTGTGTTATTTCAGTTATTTTTCAGCTCATTTGCTCTTTGTTAAGTTACCAGGGACTTTTTGTCTTCTCCTTTGTTCATTGTGATTCTAGGTTAATAAAAATCACCACCCTTTTGCACCAATTTCTACACCCTGAGTCATTCCTCGATCCAGTTTCTGTTCTACTCACCTCCGTGCCAGACAGCCACACAAAAATTTGATGTCGAATTAATCCCAGTAATGCTACATGTGCAATGAGTACACGGGCAGAGTGCGCACAGGCAGCAGCCCGTCCAATCATTTCATTTGGGCCGAATGAAATGATTGATCGGGCTTATTACAGTCCTGCAACAGCCACGGACACCAATTATTTTTTTCTATTTTTTTTGTCAGAGCATTTGATTTATTGATTCTTGTCGGGATGTTATGAGAATTTCAACTAATATAAAAAAAAATGTATTTAAACAGCATTAACAACCGTACTGTTAAGGAACTATGAATGTCACAAAAGTGTGAGGTTGTTATTTAAATGATTTGTGTGTCATCATAGATCAAAGATGAGCGTCATTAGGACACTTTTGCCCTCAAACCTGCAGTAGGCAGTATATTTTTGGCATAATTGGGCAAAAATCCCATAATAACCTTTCAGCATATTGTAATTCAAGTGTTCTGAGAGACTTCTGCACCTCCTCATGGCTCTGTTTTCAGGCTTTAAAGACTAGCCTGTGACGGAAGACTTTGGCGAGTCACAGGTCATTTCAGAGAGAGAGAGAGCGTTCCTATTGGCTGTGTGCTCCGGCTGGTGGGCGGTGCTTGGTATTTCCTCAACTGATCTCACAAACTTTTCATCTTACAGCTAAACAGTACACTACAAGATGTTTCTGAAAACATCCGAGGAGAGAGATAGGCATTACAGTAACAGAATATTCGATTTGATTATTTGATCAGCGCTGCCTAGTTTGACCGTTTGATCGAACTTCACCTGCTCAGAGACAGCAGACTCCAGATCAGCTCTGACTGGTTGTTTGATGCCGTTAGGAGCACCGGAGGACACAGTGACACACACGATTTTTTTTTCAGATCACCTGTCTCATGCACTACAGTCAGGATCTAGTGACCGTTTTATAAAAATAACTTTTCTTAAATCACAGTTGCTCCATTTTTACCCACTGCAGCTTTAATGTGATCAAACGACACTTTGCGCCAACTATTTAGATGGAAGCATACCCCAGTCTTAACTCATTTCACCACAGGTCAGAAGGTCACCAAATATACAAAGCTTTATCCTCTGTGGACCATGAATACCACGGCAACGTTCATGTCAATCAACTGTTGTATAGTTGTCGGGTGAATGAACCAGTTGACTGGCATTTAAATGAGGAAGTTGGCCGTGTGATTGAATTTGATAAAATCGGTAAAGCTTAAAGGTCCCATATTGTGCTCATTTTCAGGTTCATACTTGTATTTTATGTTTCTACTAGAACTTGTTTACATGCTGTAATGTTACAAAAAAAACTTTATTTTCCTCATACTGTCTGCCTGAATATACCTGTATTTATCTTCTGTCTGAAACGCTCCATTTTAGTGCATTTCAACGGAATTGCAACGAAATTGCGTTGCTAGGCAACAGCTTGGGTCGATGTTTACTTCCTGTCAACTGATGATATTAACATACACTGCAACAGGATATAAACTGTGACACATTTAGAAGGTTTATGTTTAAAACTGTGTAATGGTCTAAATATGTATATTTGTGACCTCACAAATGGACAGAAATCCTAACGGCTTGTTTTAAACACACAATTTCTGAATACGGGCTGTGTGTATTTCTCCGTATATTGAGCGTTTAGTTTAGTTTAACAGTATGTATATAGAACTTAAACCTGTTTTATAATATAAAAGACCTGAAAATCTCACTTTTTTACAATATGGGACCTTTAACATTGACTTTTCTTATAAATGTTTGATTGTTTTATCATTTATTCTTTTTAAAGTTATCTTAAGTTAAATCAATCTTTTTAGGAAAGCAGGCCATTTGTATCCTCTAAGTCTCTTACTGCTCAGCAGCCAAGTGAGGAGTGTGTGAGACCAGTTATCACTAACAGTACTCTCTGTTATTCCAGGCAATTACCTCATGTAGTGAGGTGTTGGTTGGAACCAGCGGCTGTCTGCACAGACAAGGCCTCCATTATGTTTGGAGAACTGTGCTCCACGAGCAGTTTTTTTCATTGGCCATCAGTTATAAAGCTGGCTTTTCATGCTAATGAAAACATGAGGTCCGTATCTGTTAGGACGATTGAGCAACAAGTGACTGGCTTGCAGTGGGTGAAAGGGAAGGATAGGCCACTGCAAATTCACTGTGCGATTAGAGCCTTTTTCTCAATGTCAGCACGCTGTGCTTCCAATATTATCCAAATGGATTAAAATGTGTGAGGCAGATGTAAAGGATAACCCTTGGTGTTTATTTTTGAAACTGAACAGTTGTCTGAAACCCGCACGCTTTCCTTGTATCTTACGTGTGCATACTTATTTGTTTGCTCAGGTTGTGTGCTCAAGCAGATATTTGCATTGAGGTGAGAGTGGTATGGCAACAGAGAGCGGAGGAGAGGAGAGGAGTGTAAGTGTCAGCCTGAGGCAGAAAAAGAGAGAAAAACAGAATCAAGAAAGTGAAACTACCAGTAAACTGCTGCCTGGGAATGAAAAACACATTTTGTTTCGTCTCTGCATAATGCTGAAAGTATTTTCTTGTAGAAAACGCAGCCAGAGAGAGTGAGTGAGTCCAAGAATTGCCACACACCAAAATCTCCAGACCGAGTTAGAAAGTTACTAAAGCCAATGAGACATTTTCTCTTTCAGGTTTGCAAGTTTCTGTTTGTTTCTAAAGGTGTGCCTTATCTCAAATAAACACTTCTAACCTTTGACCGCACAGTCGCAGTTAGAAAGGGCGGATTTATTTACCACCTTTCCCATCCCCCCACACATCCCTGGATTCTTAATCCTGCAGTTAGGTCCTGGTTTACTCCACAGGAACAAAGACAGGTTGTTCGCCCAGAGGTACTCCTGGTCCATCGAGGTACGAGGCATCGTCGCCACAGGAACTGGGCAGGACTGATGACAGTCTGTATTTGGATACACGCTGAGAGGCCCTTGATTGGGTCTCTAACCACCGGTTGATCTCCAAGAACACACTCTTTATACTGCCAAATATAATGGCATTTTTATTAATCATTGAAATATATATATATATAAAACCAGCTTGTGCTTTTACGTTTTACAAAACTGTATGTTTACTTTGAAAGAAAGAACAACTATCCTTTTCATTGCCTGTTCACTGTTTGGACGATCATACTATACTAGCCACAGCCTCGCTCTCCGGTCGGACACCGACCAAAGCTCTCAGCTTGTCTCGCCTACTCTGCATTTGTATAAACTAACTGCAACAACCAAGATGGAAACAACCTCAGTGTTACAGTTCACTCAAGTACTGTGAGACACAAGTGTAACTTACTGTAAAGGCAGGGTTGGTGAAGATTTTCGAAACATTTTTTGTTATATTAGTTGAAATTCTCATTACATCCTGACAGCAATCAATAAATCAAATGCTCTGACCAAAAAGATCCAGTATCTGTAGCTGTCGCAGGACTGTAATAAACCCGTCCAGTCATTTTATTCAGCCCGAATGTAATGACTGAACGTCTACCTACCTGCCTACCTGTGTGCACTCATGCCCGTGCACCATTAAGCATCACCGGAGTCTTCCACAAGCTGCTATAGCTTGACAGCTGTGAGTACTAACAACAGCCATGTACGCCTTTCACGTTCATTATGATAGGTTCATGTGCATAATGATAATTTTGGGCGGAGTGTCTTTGGCGGGAAGCCTGAAGGGACGGTCTGTTGAAGACTTGGAGACTTTCTCTCTAGATTTTAGTGCTGCTATAGCTACTTTCATTAGAAAAGAGTTGGTAACCCTGGGTTGGGTTTTCAGTCGGATAATTTTTTAGAAATCTAGTGTTCTCTTGCTAGTTTCTCAAGATCACCCACTCTTCCTGTATGCTCTGTTCACATGTTGGTGATATTGGCTTCCATGCACACTCATCCCTGTATAACTGCTACCCAAATGCTGAATTAAATTAATTAATCAAATTAGACTAATTAGTGGCCTAAAAGGTGCACAGCACTTATTTTAAGGACTTGTTGAACATTTGATGTATGATGAAGTTTCAGCCTGGTCTCACTGCCAGGGCGTGTTACCGATGCCCTTTAGTGTCTGTATGAGACGCACCAGGCTTTCAACTAACTCCAATATAAACCCATCCACGTCATTATAGTAGTATAAACAGCAACAAAGTCTGTGTACAGAGGAGGAAGGGTTGGGTGGGTGGACGGGTCAGAAAACGCAGGATTTTCACCCAGGAGACTGCCGTTTGTGTCTCATGTGAAACCAAAAGTCAATGTCGACTTATTTTAAGTTACGTAAAGCACTTAACTTGTATCACGTCAAGTTATGTAGCCTATGTAACTAGCCTATACGTAATAAATACTTATTTTAGCCCAAACCATGATCTTTTGCTAAACCTAACCAAGTAGTTTTGTTGCCTAAACCTAAGAGACGCCGAGGGCTATACCCAGTGATGCCAGGGGTCCTCCTGACCAAGCGTCCGTATGTGACGAGTTGGGAATAAGAACAAGTTTACGAGTTATTTGTGGAGATAATGAGGAGGAAATAAATAGCTGCTTTGAGTCTAGTTTTACTTTCTACAGTTAGTACTTTTTTGAATGACCTATCGGAGATCTGCAACAGGAATTCAGACCGACAAACAAGCCAGAGATCGTTTTGGTCGGGCTCGCCGGCGGTGAGTAAGCTCTGATAGAGGGGTCGTGAGAAGTGGAAGCTGTAACATGCTCACTGTGGTGCCTGAGGCCTGAGATGAAGGCAGTTTATCACCATGTGTGACCAGACTGTTGTAGTGATTTGAGAGATTTCTTTAGATGTTCTTCAGATTTTTTTTGACAGAAAAAACTTGTAAACAGCAGACTGGACCAGACTGGGAAGGAACAAACATCTATAGATACGCTATCCTGTTGAATATCTGTTTGACCGTACTGTCCAAAGCAATCAGCCAGCCAACTGGCTCAAGCCCTCTGGGCGTGTGGCCAATGATTTCATCTTTGCATAACAAACAATCTTGGGAACAGTGAGCCATAATGTAATTACTTTGAGTGGGGGGAGGAAGGTTGTTCTTGTGTTTTTAAAGCCAAAATCGCTACAAAACGAATCACAAATTAAATGAGAATGTCCAGGGGGGGTATAAAAAAACTTTTTGCTGAACTGAATCATAAATTCACAGACTTGGAAGATGACACAGCACCTCTTTGGGGAAAGAGGTCTTAATGAGCCAGGGGAAAAGAAAAAAAAAGAAACAAACAGCTCAGCTTGGAGCCTTTCCAAAATACCAGACCAGAGGGAAAGAATGATGCTTATTGTTCATTGTATACCTGCAGATAGACAGACATGTAGGAGGGGGCGCAGGTTTCGTATTCAAATTTCACCTGTCCTCTACAACCCCTCCACACCGCAGAGCAGCCATGAATTGAGTTTATTGTGAGGAGCAGGGCAATATAGAGGAGGAGGGCAGACAGTGAGGCCACCGGTGGTGACTCGCCGCTCCTCGTCCACTCCAATGATACCGACATTTGATTAGACACCCATGAAGCGTGTGTGTGCTGCTTACAACTACTGTGAACACTTTGATGATAATAAAACATTAAGAATATCCATCAAGTTGCAGTGTGTTAGATCTGCAGGGCTTTATGTGATGAAAACTTTCATTAAACATAAATAACATGTCCATTATCAGTGACTTTAAAAGCGGCTGAAAGGAACAATCTCACCATCCGATCCATTAGTAGTAGCTGTACCGGAGGTAATTTCACACAGTGTTACTCAGGTGATGGAGTTTGCTCGGTTCTCACGGAACTTCGGATGATTCAGGTTTTTTTATTATTATTTTTTGGAGCACTTTAAGGGCTTCTCGTCCATGTTTCCTAAACAGGAAACACTTTGTGGGTGAGTTAAGGGAGTACTCTAGTATTTCCATGATGCAACTTGATAGCGTATTTTCATTAGACCCTCAGTGCTGGTAAACACCCACGGCTTTCAGAACTCCACGACTCCAGTTTGTGACACAGGCTTTTCTGTTATAGGTTTCTGGTTTCATCATCGCCGTGCTGACATGATGAGGGTTTCTTTGGTAGACTCGACAAAGCTCCTCCAGAGCCTCAGACATCAATGAACAACAGTGTTCACTGGCTGATTATTACTCCTCAGGACTAGTAAACTGATCTTGATGTGTAAAAAAAATCAGTGGATTGGCCCTTTAACTGTCTCTGGCTACCTGTGACCCCATTTTCATTTATAAGGATACAAGGCTATAGAGTCTGGAGGGAATACTGCACAGTCTGAAACTTGAACAAGACATTGTGTAATCACAGTACATCGCCAGTCAGTGGTTTGCCCAATGCATTTGCTTAGTTAACTAAATATTACCGTTGTGTGTACCCAGAACTCCCTCCTGGTGAAATAAAGTCAATTAAAATTGAAGTTGCTGAAGTATATCAGCTGTGTATCTACACCAATGACTCACTGTGTAATGTAAAAGCATGTTCAGCTCAACTCAGAGTGTTTTAGCCTCTTTCAGCTCATTGTTTTGTTTTTTTACACCCCCACAACTCAGGTCCGCCTAGCCCACTAGGTGTGTGAGGGTCTCCCAGCAGGAACGGTGGTGAAGTTGCAAAGACTGAAACTTTGAGGGAGGTAGGGAAGAATCAGGACTGGGCTTGGGATTCGTGAAGGATCATCAGGTCACCAGGGCAACAGTCTCCAGGAGAGCAGAGGGATAGTGGCACTGGACATCACACAGATGCCCCTGGAGGGAGCACTTGTGGGTCCAGTATGACACTGTCAGCCGAGAGACCCTCTGGATTCATCCATCCTCACTTGGAACAGCATGCTGCCTGAGAGAAAGAGGCTGACATCAACAGTTAATGGTCTTGCTGGTGTGCAGCCCCAGACCAACCCTGTCTCCTACGCAATTACATCCCCATAGCCTATAACTAAACTGCATTCTCAAGTATGTTTTATAGTACATCATAATATGCACCAATATCTGGCTGAAATGCCACAATTTCTACTGACAACTAAATGTGAAGCTCCAAGGACTGTGATCATAAATGCTGAAGGCCACCTTGTTGAGGGGTTAAAGTGCACACATTTCCATCATAATAAAGTCAGCTAAGGAGTTAGCCATTTGACATCTCCTCCATTACGTCCTTTAAAATCTTCCGGTGAACGATCGCAGCACTGATTAAAGACTTGGAAGTGATTATCGCCCAGTCGAGCAGACGGAAACACGAGCCGCTGCTACGCAACCACCACCTGCTGCTGTTACTATAATGCGGCACCTCATCCTTTGTGTTGTATTACCTTTGTTTAAACAACGACCTGATCCCATTTCAGCCTCGTCTGAGCGCTGGCTCATCAACACTCTGAATTGAATGCAGTAAATAAAAAGGAGCTGCAGTAGATGTAAAAGGCCAAAAAGAAATGGCTGAATCTTGAAGGAGCCATTCACCTGGCTGAGAAGTTGAACACGAGATGTCTAAAGCTGCCTCTCTGGAATCATGTTCTCCATCATCCTCCTCTCTCGTCCAACTTTTGTGCTTGAATTCCTTAAGACCTTCACAAGCTTGTTGATACAGCGGTCTGGCCAGGTGAGATGTGGGAGCTTTTCCAGGCCACTGTTCTTCCTCTCTTGTATATGCTGACAGACTGAGGAATAGGAGTCAGTGCTTCAGCACCCTGAGTTATGGCGGCTTGCTATAGCTCCCACATCCTCACACTCATTTCATATACTTTATATCAGTCCTGTTAAGTCATCAGTATTTGGAGCCAAGTGTGGAGCCAGCCAGAGAGGGAATTAAAACACCACTTTCTACAGTTAGATGCACTCAGGAAAAGATGCAGTTAGAACCATAAGATCAGTATGAAAACCATCATGACTCACATCTACATAGCTATAAGAAGAGACCATTAAACTAGTCACACTAAATCAGAATACTCAGTTAAAGGTACACCCTGTGGAGGTATCATTGTAATTTCTCATTTCCTACCTCATAAAACCTTTGCAAAGCGCTTTTAATATTTGTGGATAAAAATCCATTGATATACATGGTGTGGACACAATAACAGAAACACCTGTGTGTGTGTGAAATAATCAGACTGAAAAGTCTGTTTCTGACTAATCCAGGCAATTCAATACCGGAAAAAATCACGGTATTTTGTTATATTTAAGCCAAAATACTGTCAATCCAATATAGCCATAAAGAAGTCAGTAGTAGTAGTGTGCTTCAAACCAAGTGCTTGTCCTCTAATGCCACAATCTGGTGGGCTGTGTCAGAATCGGGGGTGCTGTGTCTGACTTTTTGTTTTTTCAAATAGACCATCCGAAGCCAGAGCTTGTTCAGAGATGACAGGGTATCACCTGAGACCACAAGTACAGCATCATAAGAAGCATCATACTTTTATTCAGGAATACATCAATCACCAGAAATCACAACCTTTCATATCAATCTAAACTTTTTCAAATCAATTGCTATCTTCATGACAAAAACTGAGACAAACAAACAAAAGCATTTGATTTACAGAATACATGAGAACAACAGGAGTCTTTGGTATTTCTGCTCTCGATATTAAGAGTATAGTTTCAGGAATCAAATTCAAGAACAACATGGACGCTGTATTTGGATGTGATATCGAGTGGCACTTGTTTTTAGGATCACATTTTAACCCATTATTCTTTAAGACAAAGGCACTTTTTTCATTTCCTTCTAGTACTGATTTAATGCCCTATGTGGTTCAGTGAAAGTTACAGACTGACAATGATTAGAATGAATGAGATAATGTGGAAAGGCCGTTTAGTATCGTGCTGCGACAGGATGGAATAATCAAGAAGAGGTGGAAAGAGAATTTGAATGCCCTTCCAATACCACTTTGAAAAAATAATTCATTAAAAGTCCAGCAATCAGTGTTAAGAGATATTAGCAAAATGTACCTTTTAAGTAAAAGTAAAATAACTCATTTTGAAGTACAACCTCTTTTACAGTGTTTAATTACTGATGCATTAGTGATGCAGTGTTTTAATGTTGCAGGAGGTTCAGGCGGCACCTCTCCATATAGTGTTGGATAGTATCTAAACAATAGCTTTGTTTGCTTGAGAAATCT
Organism: Sebastes umbrosus; assembly: GCF_015220745.1. NCBI lineage: Eukaryota > Metazoa > Chordata > Actinopteri > Perciformes > Sebastidae > Sebastes > Sebastes umbrosus. The sequence continues at coordinate 9,225,481 of NC_051276.1, forward strand.
TAATCTGACAATCACTGACAAGTTAAATGTCTTATAATGAAATTGGTCAACCCAGTCACCAGAAAAAATGTTGGTATTATATGTTTTTGCACACCGCAGACACGTTTCCAAAAGTATGTTTCATATCAGCCTTGTATCGCGCTCACAGAAATGCCAACACCACGTGGTTAACGTTGTGAAATGATTGGTTAGGTTTAGTCAAAAAAACTACTTGGTTAAGGTTAGAAAAATTATCATGATCTGTGTTTAAATAATAATACCAACGCAACGTAGCAACCGTAACTAGCGCAAATAAATAACAACCACCCTTAGCCGACTTTCTTACGTAACATTACATAACAGGCGGTAACAACGTTACGTAACAAACACAAATAGTATATAAGCGCAACGTTGACTCACACGACACACGAATAGCGGTCTCCTGGGTGAAAGTCTTGTGTTTGTTGGACCGGTCCACCACAACCCCCCACCCATCCTTAGCGGACTTTCTCGCTTGTTATACTCGTTATTATTCTACGTAACTTTCAATAACGGTTCCTCGACATAATACGTCATTTGCTCTGCGCGTCGCTCGCTATACGACATCACTTGCTCTGACAGAATGCAAAAACATCGACATTCAACGTACCCGTGGTTTACAGAAACGTACAATGCCGACATTTTTTCCTGGCTGCTGGGCTGAATAGGTAGTGGAATCTAACAAAATGAAAATACTCAAGTAAAGTGCCCTTCATCTCAGAATTGTGCTTCAGTACAATGATTAAATGTATTTGATGTCATTTTTGCACCTTTACCTAATAGCATAATAAATACTGGAGCTACTCTCTCCTCCCCCTCGTCCCATTTCCTCTTCCCTTCAGTATCATGTTTGCACGTATTGACGTTTTTCCATCAGCTTCTCCTCCAAACACTTAATCAGGATCGGGTCCACTTTGGGGTCAAATTTGTTAGCGAACCAGTGGCCGTAGTTGAGGAGCCAGCGAAGTTCAGCAGCTCCGTAGATGCAAACACTCCGCATGTGTGTACCCGTGCAGGCCGGGTAAAGATTTCCTTCTAAATAGTTCCATTTGACTAGTCGTGTCTTACTCCTCAGATCGGTAATGTCGGCCTCTGACCTGGGAATGTGTCCAGGCACTCCAGGGACCCTGACCAGGGTGGCCCAGAAATGTTCATCTGGCGAGTATGTGTCAGCCGACCACGCCAGGAAGTCCTTTGCCACCTGGCAGCTGCTAATGTAATTCACAAAATCCCGTGACAGGACAAAATACGCACTCCCGATGAACATCTCGATACCGTGAGGAGGAACACCTTTGAACACTGTGGTTTTGACGGGAATACGACGGTACTCATAAGGCACATTTTTCAGCTCGTGCTTGAAGCTGAAGCGCTGTTTCTTGAGTTCACTGGGTCGGCTGGACTCTAGCATGTTGCTGCCGTTCAGCTGCTTCAGCTCCGTTACCAGCTCATAGTTTGACTTGAGAGGAAAGTCCTGGCCACACAGGTTGATGACATACTTCCATTCGACCTCCGACCTCAGCAGGTCAGAGAGGCAGTTTAGGTCGGCATTAAGCCTGCTGATGTGGGCATACTCCACGGACTCCAATTTTGAGGCAATGAACACATTCGGATTACACTGAGCCAGGTTTTTAATGGCCTTTATAAACGCTGGAGAGGATTTCTGATCGTAGTGAATGCAGTAGATGTTGTGAGGCGCATAGATTGCGTGAAGAATACGCTCCACCATGGGCGCATTCTTATGCACCACCAGGGAATAAGCCAACGGGAAGCTCCGCTCCGTATCCGACACCGGACCGTCATTGTAACCCCTCCTTTTGAGAAATGTTTGACAGTCCGAGGTCAAACTCACGGTGCTATCATCGTCCACGTCGACAATGACTTTCCGTTTTATCTCGAGAGCTTTGCCTATCTCCACGGGGTCGAGCTCGTAGACGGCGGTGCAGTTGATGTCATACCTGTGGTTGTGGGTACTGGATAAGCTTCCGCTGATTCCGTAGGGCTCGATGTAAACGCTGTCCCTCACCGTCACTTTAATGTAGACCAGTTTGAGCAGACAGACCGCCAGCAGAGACAGAGAAAACAGGAAGCACCTGTGTCTCAATCTATGTGTGTAGTGGGCACATCTTATTTTCATTCTGGGAACAAAGGGATAAAAAAAGACAGAAATAAGAATCTACTACTGATTGTGAGAGGAGCATTAAGTGAGAGAAATGATTTCAAATAAGTGGCAGAACAACTATCTTTGTGTTAATTAACTTTTAGATATCTTTACATTTTTGTTAAAGTGCATAATATTCTTTGAGCAGAGTTAACTACAAAGTAAATCATTTAAATTCTTGGGACACAACACTGGAACTTTCTTTTCCTCAGATAATTTACTTCATGAGCACATCAGTTTAACATTAACACATGTGTATTTTAAACCTGAATTGTGTTTAAGTCAGAAAAATAAACAAAATATGAACTTTGTTGTGCTTTGTAGAAGCTGTTCTAAATTACCTTGCTCTCTAAAGTTGTCTTTGCGCAGCTCTCGTGCCATGCAAACTTCTCCCACAGCTCCACATAACGACCTGAATGAATATAATGAGAAACATCTCTTCAGCAAATTAGAGGGTAAAAAAAACAAAAAAGAAAAAGAGGAAATAATAGATATGACAACACCAGAATGACTGAACAAATCCAATCCAACTGTCTGCTTTATATATATATATATATATATATATATATATATATATATATATGAGGAGCAGCTTCAGTCGCCAAGTTTTTACGCATCAGACGTCTGAATAAATAAAAGGAATCACAAACACAATCTATCCTGAAATACTGTCTAAAACCTCCAGACAACGGTATGATGAGCACGGTTAGAAGGAGAGGGAGCAAGAAGACAACTCACCACACCGTAAAGAGAGAGCCGAGCGGCCGACAGACCGGGATCCATCGCGCACTGGAGAGACTGAGAGGAGAGGTTGGAGGGGTGTCGGAGAGAGGTCCGCCCACTGCCCGGTCACATCCAGCACATCACCACCACCCGATACATTTATCACCCACTCACTAATGATTAACCCTCCTCAGCACAGTCATATCTCTAACACTGCGCTCCCCATCCATGTGTCCATGAGTACAGCATCTATACAGACTACCAGCCAGCAGGGCTCATGTGACCTGAGGTTATAACTGACAGCTCCAAACCGCAGGGCTGTAGGTTTCCTTTCAACATCAGGGGGGACACATATGAAGGGGGGGTGGGGTGGGGGGGGAGGGGATCCTCCTCCTCCTCCTCCTCCAGGAAATTAATTTCTTGCATTCTGGTGATTTTTTCTCACATCAATTTATGGTGGAAATCATAGGCGCAGTTTGAACTTTAAAGGGACTGTTTGTAACTTCTTACACGTATAAATCAATCCGGGTCGGTGTCCCATGCGCGCTCGCCTGTGGCTACGCTGTTCAGACTCAGACTCCAACAGAAACTACACGGAAGCACCAAAACCGCAAAGTTATATTTAGTGAAGCCCGTCTTGCAAAACAGTGTTGGCCGCGGTCGGAGGACACGGGTGGAGACCGTAGCTTTGGTCTCCAGGACCGGAGTCTCTGCTCCTCTGCCTGCCTGCTTGCCTTCATTCACACACCGCGCTCGTTCTCGCTATTTCTCCCCACGCTCATGTGGATGCGCGCACACTCCACACTGCAGAAGAGTTAGTTTAGCTCTGAGAATATCTAGTTAATGTACAGTGGATGTTTGTGCAGAAATAACTGCTGCAGCTCCTCCAGACCAACAGAGGTTTCCCGTGTCTTGTGAAGTGACGGGGCTCCGCAGCGAGAAACGATATCGTCTCCAACCGGGGCTCCGGTGTCTCCCCTGTTCCTTCCGACCGAGGTCGGGAGGCTGAAGCAGGAAAAGCCAACACTAGGATCAGCAGTGATTCATGGAGAGACCTTCGTCTGGTCAGCTAACATTACTGCCAAGCAGCTGAAATATAGAGTGATATTGTGGTTTTAGCTGACGTGTGTCGCCTCACTGTTTTGAGCGATGCTCGTTCACGTCTATGTAGGGCGAGCACAAGCGCGAGCCTGAGCAACAGGACGCTGACTTTCGTTGACTTAACGGCCACAGGTGTCGCTGTTCACAAGCATTTCTGATTCTTACAAACAGTCCCTTTAAGGTTGGGGGTTCACAAAAAAAATCTTGAGGGAATGTGTACAACGCAGAGAGGTCCAGTGTATTGGGATGTGTGCAGCCTATACATATTACACCCTCCAACCAGAATGCAACGCGAGCGAGCGCTTGTGACAAAATCAGTTTGATTGCATTGTTTTCTATTGGGATGACCTAACTGGCCGCGGGGCGACGAAGCGCTTAGCAACGTGCCATTTTGAGCTGAACTTTTGTCAGATGACCTGTTCCTAGTTATTCCTGTCGCTCGCTTTGAAAGCGCTGCAATGGACAAGAAACAGCTGATTTGTGAAGTTGAAAGGGTTATCTATACTCTACTTCCTCAGGAAGCTGACGCAGGCTCACCTTCCTCAACACCTGCTAGCTGCACAGTAGAGGACAGGAGGATGTTTTCAGAAACATCTTGTAGTGTACTGTTTAGCTGTAAAATGAGAAAGTTTGTGACCCGGCAGCCATGTTGAGATCTGCTGAGGAAATACCAAGCACCGCCCACCAGTCGGAGCACAGCCAATAGGAACGCTTTCTCTCTGAAATGACCTGTGATTGGTCAAAATCTCCTGATATATTTTTTAAAGCCTGAAAACAGAGCCATGAGGAGCTTTAATGCATTTTAATGAATGTATAAACTCCTGGACTTTAATAGCTCACATATGTTTCAGCAAGATTACAGCTCATGATTAAAACTTTATGCACATTGAAAGCAAATCCCACATTTCTGTGTTCTCTGAAAATTCAAGAGTAAAGTTGTAATATTTTGAGGTAAAAAAAAGTCATATTATTATGAGATATAATATTATGCTGTGCATTAGACTCTGTTATGCTCTGCTGGTGTGTTAGTATCCCCTTCAGACCGTCTGACAGACACAGAACCCTGTTTGGGACTCTGGTCTCTGGATGAGACAAAGTTTAGGTGCACTGCTCTTCATCAGAGGTGGAAAACTGAAACTAACTGAAAACACTTCTGATCATGAGGCATAAATCTCACCATTGTTTGGCTTACTGTCTACACAAATGTTAACTGCACCACTTACGATAGAGTGCAGCTCACAGCGTTTCAGTGGGAAGCATCGTGGAGTGTGGAGACAGTCCCAAACAGAGCAGAGATGTCTACAAAGTGAGGGGGACGCGGAGACAGAGAGCTACAGGTCTCACAACTTTATAGTATTATGACTTAATTCTCTATTTTTTCTAACAATGGCCCTAATACTCCGTCATAGTTGACAGACCAGAATTCTGCCTTTTGGTTTATTTTATTCTCTCACTAATTTGCAGCTATCAGAGCAGCTTTTTTTGTTCAAAATTATTGCTCGAGACAATTCAGTAGTCGTTAGATATTGGTAGGGACATCCCATACCAAACCTTAAACTAAACACCAAACCTGACACTTTTATAAACTGTATTATCTTTATTGTGTTGGTTTAATGCAGTTAAAGATGCAAGCACCTAAACTTTAATTAAATGGGGAAGACTGAAATTAGTGTTTAGAGCTATAGTGTGAAACTACAACCTGCTAAATGGAGTTTACACACATTTTAGTCTGAACAGTTACAACACAAAATCTGAAGTATGTCACATGGTGCCCACAATGAGTACAGTAAACTGATCATAAAATAAGTGAAGAAGTAAAACTCATCAAGTTAAATAATGAAAACAAAAACAGCTACGGACAAATGTGGGTAGAGATGATTATAATAATTCACCCCCCCAGTCTTCAGACTCTGAGTAGTCTTTCATCAAGAGCTTCTCCCAGTAACAGTCCATTATAGCGTTTGGCAGCATTTCGTCATCACCCACCAGGTGGATTATCTTGATTTTCATTAGACGTCTCAAGCTGGCTGCCTCTGCAGTAATAGAAAAGGCATTCAAATACATTCAAAACCACGCTTTTTACATATGAAGTCCCTTTTTTAAATAAATGTACAAATCATTTTAATGAGGCTGTTTGAAACAGTGCTCAGAGGGAACTCCAGGTGGGAGATGTATGAGCGATTAATTATTGACATAGAAAAAGCCACGCTTCAGTGACTGCCTGCCTGCCCTCTCTATTTGTTGGAGTTGCTCTGAAGGAAATGTCACAGGCAGGATGTATGTGGAGCTGAGGCTGGGGTTAGGCATGTCGACAGACAGGAACAACAGACCTGTGGTCAGCGCCTCCTGAGAAGAACCAGCCATGTGTTGACCCTCGTCCTCAGGATGAGTCCCTGGTTTCTTTCCTCCTGCCTCCGTGTTCAATAAGTAATGAGACAAAGGTTTGTCTCTGAACGTCACCTGAGCAAACAGTGGAAGGAGCTCATCAGAAATATCTTTCAACACCATTGACATGTCCGTTTATAAATGATGACTTATTAATGAGAGTATCAACGTATCCTGGGTGGGATATGTGAACCCTGAGGGGCCTATCATATGTCTTTCAGCAGCACTCTGGATCATGCAGTCTTTAAACAGGCCTCTGTAGCGCTACGCTATTTTTAATTTTCTCAATGAGACGGAGGATATGGAAGAGGAGGTGGAGTGTGTGTGCTGGTGCACAGCTCTACAGTGAACACTCAATAATTTACAGCCTAATGCTGTGTCTCTCCCCGTCTCCACAGACCCCTACTGGCAGGCAGGAAACAGCAGACACGTGAACCTTGTGCCACATCAACAGATAAGGAAGGAAAAGAGTCTGTGGGAGCTGACAGCTTCACAGACTTCAATCCCCCTGGGTTCAGAACAAACGGAAATCAAACAATTAAACTAAAATAGGCAGATTTTAATGTCACTACATTACTGTGTGTTACTGTACTGCCTGTGAACTGCTTTGTGAATTTCATTTTATTCTCGCTACCTGAAGGTTTTCTGTTCACTAATTTTTCTTTTGTTTAAAACCCTTTGTAATCGCTGTTTATGACAAGTGCTGGATAGATATACTTAACTCTAGGAGACCCACTTAGACACGTTTTTGTCTTTTTTAGCCAGAGCCCACTACAGACTCTTAAAGACAGTAATGTCGGCTGGGATCACCAGGTCTCAGAGGTTACTATCATAAACTTTATTATTGATTAATGTGCACAAAAAGCCCACATTTACTTTAAAGGCCAATGTTCAAATCACGCAAATATGCATACATGTTTTAAAGGATATGGCTGGGGTTATTCTATATTTTTCTTACTGTAACCATTATAAAGACCAGCCCCAAACAGTGTGTTAGTCTGTCGCTCAATACTTTCCGGCTCCCTGTCTGTGGCGCTCAGCTCCAAGCCCATTGGTTCCTACTGAAGACTTAAATCTTCAAAAATCTATAGTTTAATTTCTAAAAGTTCAGTAATTTCCTAAAACAGCTGCTCACTGTGGTTTTTATCAGATGTTAGTTAGATATAGATAGTGCATTTGTTGGGGATAATTTATGTGTTCATGGTAATGAAGGAACATGTCATCCGGTGCAACAGTGTCAACATCTCATTAATGTGTTTTTAATAACAATGGAGCTCTATGGCACAGAGGAAGAAGATATCAGGCTTTTGTCGGCACAGTGGTGCAGGCTGGCTGGAGCCTCCGTGTGAAGTCTGCATGTTCTCTTCATGCCGGTGCAGGATTCCTCCCACACTCCAAAGACAGGACTGTGGTTTATTGGCGACCTCTTGTTGTCTCATTTGAAGTGGGGGCTAAAAATCTAATTTTTGTCCTGAGGGTGGTGCTAAATCTAAAGAGTTGATCTTATGAGAACATCAGTGGACTCAACAAATTTTGATCTGATGGTGGGACTAGAAGGAAAGGTCACAGAGTCACCAAAAAGATTTGGATTCATCCTCTGGGCAAGATACATATCTACAGCAAAATGGTAATGGTGATCTTGTCCATACTCTGTATCTTTGCTCTGAAATGTTGCACAAATGGACACAAATTACCAGAGTTTAAAAAAATGCAGGGCATGGTGGCCTGGTGGTGAAGATGCCTACCAAATACTATGATTGCAATGTCCCCGGAGGACCTCTGTTGCATGTCCATTTCCTGTGTTTGAGTAAAGACAAAACACCCCCAAAATACTTCAAACAAAAAGCAAAGGTGTGGCCATGTTGTTTCAGGGAATGCTGGTAAAACAATCCAGGAAGGCCAGTCAGTGGAATAGATCCGTGAGTCCAAAGGCTTATCAGAAGCCAAAACACTGCACAGCTGTTTATAATACAATGAGACGGGATATTTAACTTTTCACCACTGTAGTGGTCTCATAGGAATGAATGAAGAGACTGCTTTTTTTCATGCAGTGCTATTGTCTGTCTGTTTGTGTGAGTTACAATAAAAAGCCAACAGATTTTCCTTTTGCTGCAGTCATTCTTATGTTTTGAGAGCAGGGATAAGATTAAGGCAGAGCCTGATGTCTAACCTTGTCCCAGGCGTACGCTGAGCTGACGGGGATGTTGTTACCAAGGATAGACTCCAGCCAGCATTCTGGAGCCCGGTGCAACTTGCCTTTGCTGTCCTTTATCGAGCCATCAGCCAGCACATGAGCAAGGTGCCAGTGACCCTGCAGACGCAAAACAAACAGGTTGTTTTCCGAAATGATGACAGCAGTACAGTGCTATGCTTTAGCAATGTGGGATAATGGCAGTCAATCATTTATTGCAGTTTTAGAATAAATTGCAGAGGGAAGGTTCATCGCCCACTGAATGTCCAGGGCACTGTCCTGTTGACACATTGATTGTTGAATGGCAGCTAGTAATTCTTATTGGCCGCAACTGATCTGACTCACTGCAGTACCAGACGGGTGGGACCCTGTCATGCCACAATCAAATGTGAAAGCTCCACGTATGTATGTGCCTGTGGATGAATCACTTTCATGGACTTTGAGGAAATGTTCTAAAAGTAAGAGGTGTTGTCTGTATCACTGTTTCCGTTCAATTGTCAAGCGAATTTTTTAGCAAACTTTTGAAATGTCGCAAAAAAGAAATGTGAATTAGGTGTATCCATTCATCAACTGGTTTGGAGTGAATAAACTCGGCTACAGCGTAGTTTGGTGAGGAGTTGGCGCTGTAGGCTACGCATGGCTGAAGCAGAGGTTGTGAACCTGCAGCAAAACAAGTCGCCTTGGCCATCTAACCATCTACGAGAGACTTTGACAAGGGCCAAATAGTGCTGGCTAGACGACTGGGTCAAAGCATCTCCAAAACTGCAGCTCTTCTGGGATGTTCCCGGTCGCCAGTGGTCAGGACCTACCAAAAGTGGTCCAAGGACTGAAAACCGGTGAACCGGCGACAGGGTCAGACCCGAGGCTCATTGATGCACGTGGGTAGCAAAGTCTGGCCCGTGTTGTCTGATCCAATAGAAGAGCTACTGTAGCTCTACTTGTTGAAAGAGTTAATGCTGGTTCTGATAGAAAGGTGTCAGAACACACAGTGCATCGCAGTTTGTTGCGTATGGGGCTGCGTAGCCACAGACCGGTCAGGGTGCCCATGCTGACCCGTGTCCACCGCCAAAAGCGCCTACAATGGTCACGTGAGCATCAGAACTGGACCACGGAGCGATGGAAGAAGGTGGCCTGATCTGATGAATTACGTTTTCTTTTTAATCATGTGGATGGCAACGAGTTGGAGGTGTTGACTCGGCCTCCAAATTCTCCAGATCTCAATCCAATCTTGCATCTGTGGCATGTGCTGGACAAACATGTCCGATCCGTGGAGGCATCACCTCTCAACTTACAGGACTTAAAGGATCTGCTACTGACGGTTTGGTGCCAGATACCACAGCACACCTTCAGAGGTCTAGTGGAGTCCATGCCTCGACGGGTCACAGCTGTTTTGGCGGTAAAAGTGGGACCTACTCAATATTAAGCAGGTGGTCATAATGTTATGACTGATCGGTGTATATCTGGGTAGACGCCGACAGCGGAAACAGCTGATCAGTCATGTGAGTTAAACATTCACTGCACTTTTCTAATCCAATACTTCAAAGTCTGAATAAAAATATGTAAATGGAAACATGGCTTAAGTTAAACATAAAGACATTGTAGTACCTTTCCTTTCATTAGGAAAGACATTCAGTTTAATTAGTTCAGGTTGTTTGGTGACAACTCTAAAGAGAACAAGCTGTTACACATGGATTAAATAGGTTTTATAAGAAGAGCTTTGCCTAACCTTCAACAGTAGCTGTAGAGCACTTCCAGACGGCGTGACTCCCCTCTGTACGAGCTGAGAGAGATGTGTGCTGGTGTCTTCAGCTCGTGTCTGTATCAGAGTATTATTTCCTTTCATCTGGAAGTTGATGTGTTGTAAAGTATTTCCTGGTTGTGGAGTGCTGCTCTGACAGCTGCTGGCTTTCTTATTCAGCACATCAGTGTGTGTGGCAGCCTTTTTCCCCTGGGCCAGTGGAGGAGCAGGAGGCCTGGGCACTGTACGGCCCGTGACATTGTTTGGAGGTGCCGATCGTAAGAGACTGGTCTGTTTAACTGGTCTGTGGTTTTCCTGTCTTTGATTACAGCTGTGTGCTTCTCTAGCTTTAGAAGAGGCTGGCGTGGAAGCCAGAGCGTAACAGTGATCCGACTGCTGTCTCATTACTGTACTGTCCTGATGGTTGGGAGGCTGAGGGGAAAATTTGGCCTTCATGTTTACATACACCTCTACCAAATGTGTCTGCTTCTGGAGGATCGCCACAAAGGTCCTCTGACGTGAAGCGAGGGAGACGAGATGACTTTTCAATACACATTGCCGAAAGAAGTCGGGCACGCTCCTGCACAGAGAATCAAACAATACTGCTGTTAATTAGATAAGTGGTGTGCTGACACAATGATAATACCAAACTTTATGTCTTTAAAAAAAAACTGTATAAAGACTGCACAACGGGTCAAGAAAGACAGCCTCAAACCACAATGTTGAAGCAGGATTCTGACTTCATTGAATTTCTACCTGTACTAGACGGATGACAGAGAACAGAGACCAGCAAGACTGAGAGAGGGGAGGTCAACAGCCCAGTTTGGTTCAGACCGTTGACTGGAATCCAACCATACATTTCTACCAACCTGGAGCATTTATTCAGGATAACATAACTTTAATCATAATTATAATAATACACTGTTTTCAAGCAATGAATATAAAGAAATAATCAGTCTTCTGTTTGAAACTCAGACTGGTGTAGTCTCACAAAAACCGACCCCTTTGCTCAGTCTAGCAAATATGAGAATATAATCAGTACAGTTACAGTTTACAGAAGTTGTAAATACAGCTTTGTGTCTGGCAGCATTACCACTGGGCACTGGGAATCTGCTTTTGCTCTGAGAAGACATATTTGTAAATATGTCCTGTGAAGACTTCATGTTCATTTCTAATTATTTACTGCGTGCATTAACATTTACTTCTGTAATTTTGCCTTGTTTTGAAAATGAAAGCATTGTGAAACACAATATCTTTTGCTGCTGGCACACAAAGCTTCACTTAAGTTCAAGGATGAGAGAAGTTCCTGAACTGACCGGTATTTTTGGGCAAGATTGTCCTTCTCCAAAAGCTGTTTGCTGAGCACCTCAACCAGCACAATCTGGATCTGTGTTAGAGCAGCTTGATATCTGTCTGAAAAAACAGACAATGTTTCGCTTATCATCTAATTTGCATTAGTATTACCAGCTGGATATGATGTGATCCTATTGGCTATTTATGGTGTATAATAATTATCTTTGTGTGTACTTCAAACACGAACATGCAAATGCATATCGTTGCTTCTATCAGTGAAACAGTGGATGGACTGTTTGCAGCTGCTATACCTGCATCCTCCGGACCTGTCAGAGGCCAAGTCAATATCTCTGTTTGTTTCCTCCCCACCTCTTCCAAAACCACTGGTATGGCCTCTGAATGACTCAGCTGTATATAAAAAAACATTCATTTGTGAAAATTTCACATCAAAGCTGCAAAACCAGTGAAGCTTTCAATAAAGGATGACTTCGAATGACTGGATCTGTGCCATAAATGGTTAAAAATACGTTCTTTGTCTATGTGCATTTATTCCAGCCGCAGCTCACACAAATGCACATTAGAGTCTAAAGGTATTCAACGTGTAAAGAGCTCTCACATTATCCGTGGTGGTGTCTTTCTTCCTCAGCTGAATGTCACCAGGCTCTCTGGCTCCGTCTCTGTCACCTGACTCTCTGGATTGTACATTTGCCGAATCACTGCAGCTGGGCCGTAAGCTGCTCTGGCAGTGAACCTCTGAAGATGTGTCACCTGAAAGAATCCTGCAGTCAAGACCTCAGCTGAAATCACTACTCCTAAGAAATCTTAAAGGTTAAGGTTTTCTAAGCTTGAAATAAGCAACAGATCCAACACAATTTACACAAAGAGTTTGACACAAATTGAAGTAGTAAGTGTCAACTTCTCTGTCCTATTCTGTAGCAAGGTTATCGAACTTTAAAATGCATAATTCAAATAGTTTCAACTTGATTGATTTCAATGACTTAAGTTTAAACTGTAAGTGTAAGAAAACACTCAGAAAACAGTCAAACTTGAGCACAATTTAGTAAACATTGTGTATTAAAGCCATTTGAAATCAATCACATTTTTCAATAACCAAATCCTATTTTAAATGCTACTGAAAACAAGATGTCCTCAGTGTCCGCTCCGGTTAGGAATGCGCCTCACGAACACCGTGTGTCGTGTAATATTTGATGAAACGTTAGCGGAGACTGTGGTCCAAGGCCCCGATCACACTGAGACGCGTTGCTAGAAACGCGTCACCAGCAAAACCATTGTTTTCCTGTGGTACCGCGCGCCTGCCGTGCGCTCCTCTCTTGCACCGCTGGTCACGTTTTTCTAGCAGTTTGTTTTTGTAGTTTTTAAACGCGCAAAAAACGTAAAAATATTCTCAACTTTTCAACTCCAGGCGTGGAGTCGCACCGCTTGTCAATGTCACACTTGGCCCAGGCAGCCAATCAAGTCAAGCAAGAGGTGGACTTTAATACTACTACCAATTCCTGTTTTGATACCAATAGATGTGGTGGGGTTAGTTAGCTGTTGGACTGTGAGCGGGAAGGAGGAATTCATATCTCATGTTGTGATAGTTTCATGTCGGCTACTGTCTTTGAGAGAGATTTGTGATCGCCCTGTTAAGCAGGCAGCCCCGCTCCACAGGCGCATCAGCTGTTTTGCCCGACGCCTTTTGCCATGAGGTGTTTTTCATGCGGCCACACCGGCAGCGACGCATCTCTGTGTGATCAGCCCCTAAGAGGAGTCATGATTTGCCATTGCTTATACTATTAGTATCTTAGCGTGCAAGTTTGATTCACAATCGACACTACTGATTAAAAGATGATTTCAACTGGAGAGATCCATGACTGGAGCGAATGATATTATCGTGAATATTCAGTGGAAACACATGAGAAGTCACTGAGTGTGTGTTTTTCATAGATGTGTTTTTGTGTGTCTCAAGCTAGTTTCCAAGGTACTCCAACTAAAAGTGCATCTTGTTTTTAGTTGACTGTCGTAGCATCTGGGAAAACTCATGACAAGGTCAGGACGTGTCTTGTAAACTGGACAACATTACAGACCTGAGCAAGGATTCCATGCCGACTCGAAGCGTTTTTGTCTCAAATCTAAAACATTTGTCTGGAACAGGAAAAAGTTGGGTAGTCTGTACTTGGCATAAAGGTGTGCTCCACTGACAACCTAGCCTTTCAGTATCAAATGCTTACGTACCTTAGGCTTGAAAGATGACAATGTATTTCAAAGTTTCTCCGCAAATTAAGGTATCAAAACATCCAGACACTTCTTAAACTACTTTGCCAACATTATCCACTTCTCTGCTGTCCATCAGTACGCTCAAAACATTCACATGCTCCAAAATATGGCTGCTTGTGTTTGTCACTGGCTCAGTTAAGCTGCTTGTATTTGTTGTTTCAACCATTGTAAGCAAATATAGTTGCTGCTGGGCTCCAAGGAGAAACTATAAATGTTTCAGAACCACCTCTCAAGACTACAAGTGAGTATTTGATACTCAAAACATAGTGGATTGTGTGGAGTATATGCATCTGTTAATTTATTTAGTATGCATCATATATATATATATATAAAAAGAAAAGGCTCGGGTTACATTTGTATGGAATGTGTAAGGTAGCTCACCTGGTTGTCTGCATTGTGCAGGTGCCTCACAAGGCTGCTCATGTGGGACAGAAGATAGTCGGAAAGAGAGCAGCTCTTTGATATTCTGCTCCGGTGCCATGTCCAGTGCGCTGAGGCCACCGACAGTCCTGTCACTGGCGTTTGAACCATGCTGGAGGAGAAGCTTCACGACCTACACAACACACATGCATTTCACATCTTGTCAGGAAGTGGAACCTCCAATAGCTTGTGGATTTTAATATCGTACAAAGATAACTCCATGACGGCCACGCTATCAATCAAACTATGGCGGATACCAGCCTTACCCAATATGACACATGCATCATAAGAATTGCTGTGAGCTTTCACAATGCATTAACATGTAATATAAGACATTCTCCATCTGTCCGAATCCTTTAATATGTTCACTGGATATCAGTAAACTTTTGATGTAATTGAATGAGACCATGACCGTGGAGAGCAGATTATCTCAATGGTGGTAATGGGCCACGGAGCAGGTGACCTCAACTTGCTCTGAAAAACAAAACTCTATTTAATCGTTGTGTAAAAAAAATATTCATAATGTTGTTAGAAGACAATATAATAAGTTATGATAGTTTATAGGATGCATTATCAGGGAGGCAAACAGGTAAAAAAAAGGTGAGAACATTGCATAGATAGAGAAAACCTGCCACAACTATGGGGGGAGAATATTTTGAAAAATATTTGCTTTACATGCTCATTTCTAATTACTCTTAAAGGACCAATATATAATATGTTTACTGTAATAAATCATAAAATTACCATGATATGCCATCAGAGATTAAGGAAACATGCTAAACAGATGCTAGAGCCAGTATGTTCTCTTTTGAAACTTCCATTCTGCCCATCATCGCCGATAAGCTGCCAGCCGATTGGTTTTGGCCGGTGGCCGATGGATCAGTGCATCTCAAATCCAAAAGCAAATTGTTTAATCATGTTGTGGTTAAAAACTCATCGTAACCACATCCACCCACCATCCTTATACACCTTTAATATAGGTATCGAGACGATAAAGAAGTAGTTCAAGTGTAAGTGACCAAGTTACAATGAAGGCCAACTTTCCCCATCAGCATACATGTAGATAGTAACCTTGAGATATTTTCTGCTATACAGTTGTAGCATCTCATATTTTTACAGCAATATACCTCAATAGCTGGCTATTTTTCACATGTCAATCATGAGATTATGACATATAAGGCTAATTATACCAAAGGATTCATCCTGCACATATTGAGTATTGAAACCAGCCTATTTGATGACAAAATTAAAGGTCAAAAGTTGAGTCTAACCTCATGCACAAAATAAATAGCTTACTATAAAGACAGCAACTTAACAAGGGAAAACTTCTCCATGAAGAAATGAGTTAGTTTGATAACAGCATTTACTTAATTTCCTTTTTACAAGATAAATCAGGACGGTGAGGTGTTGAAGCATTTCATAACTGAAAGAGCACAACCTTTCCCAAGCCTTTCCTGTTCATTCAAATCAGACAGCCATATAAGCCTCTTTTGGAGAAAAAAAATGAATAAAAGTGTCAAAAATGTTTAGAAAAGAAAAAAATAATCATAGGATTTGCAAGAATCATGTAGGTGACCTATTTTGGATTCATATTGCAAATTTTGCCAAAAAGTGACAAGTTTGCATGCAATAATGCATCAATATGTGAAACCCTAACTTCAGCCCTAAAACATAACGAGTATGTTGGGATATTCATTGCATTTGTCTGGACAGAATGCCAGTCTGTCTCATCCAGACATGGCTGGAACAATAGTACATCTTACCTGTCGATCCCAAAAAAAGAGAGAGAGAAAAGACGCAGAGATAATGATAAGGAAAGAAAAGGGACAGTTACATTAGGGTTCAAATTCTTTCACCAAATTATGTAGTAAATATGCATCTGTCTTTGTAAACCCCAGGGATAGGTTTTTCTTTCAGACAGACAAGATGTAACGCTGAGTTACCAGAGCCTGTGACAAAGAGGCTAGTCTGAAAGTGATGCCCGGAATTTGGTTCTCTATGTGGAAAGTGTTACTGAAAACTTTACTCTATATCTTAAAAGTCTCATTCAGAGTTTCTGCATCACCTGATAGTGTCCAACGGCAACGGCATCATGTAGGGGTGTGACACCATCAGAGCTTCTGGCATTAACATTAGCTCCAGCCTTCAACAGCTCCTCGACCACGGCCTCGTCACCGGCAACACAAGCCTCGTGGAGAGCTGTCCAGCCTGACAATTCAAGTCAACATTGACTGATAAGAGTGGGTCTTGTGTTTGACGGTTAATAAATGTTTCATGAGTGACAGATATGTCCGAATATAGAAGTGATCAAGTGAACAGACGAACCTGCATAATCCTCCATGTTGACGCTGATCCCAGCTTGAATGAGCACTTTGACTCGTGCCAGATCTTCTCTCTTGCATGCTCTGTGCAGAAGAGTCTCTCCCTTTTCATTTCTCTTGTTAATTTGCATCTTGTTGGGGTTTTTCACACATTGTGAGACCTTTGCTGCTTTGAAGATGAAATAAAATCAAGATTTGTGAAATAAATGAAGATAAAACATGACAAATCAGATGAGAAAAGTACTTTCAGTTACAGCGGTCTTACTGTAGTGTAAACATGTTATTGTGACATTTTTTCTCGTTATTACTAGATGCCGAATTATTCAGTTTTTACAAGACACTTTTTGTCATAACAGCATATCGCTTTATTTTGTCATATCACAAAACTTTCTCACTAAAACAAATTTTCCTCGTTATAACACGATACATTTTTATGTTGTTATAACAAGAAACGGTAAAATTTAGATTATGGTCCACAATGTACAGCGCAATGCTCTTCAATTCAGCGGTGTTCCAGACCAGTGCGTACTGATACGTATAGGTACAATGATGTGGGTCGTGGATATGTGCATACATTGAAACATAGGCTTACAGCCTCATGAGGTACAGTTTGTGGACAGGAAGGGTGGGCAGGTCTTATAGACAGGGTTGGACGCTGCAGATTGGTGCTGATGAGAGAGAGAGGCGCTGAACCGAATGCACATTTAGTTCATCCTTAAGGGCGGTGTGCTCAGCCCCCTCCTGTTCACACTGCACACTCACGAGTCTACAACCCTCGACATGGAGAGCACTCTGCTGTGAAGTTTGCAGGACGACACCACCATCATCGGCTGGATTTGATGAGACAATGGTGAGACTTCCTATCGAGAGAAAATCCACAATCTTGCAGAGAGGTGCTCGGAGAACAACCTACTGCTCAACGTCAGTCAAACCAAGGAGCTGATGGTTGATTTTAGGACAAAGGAGGCGAAGACACACACCCCTGTCTACGTCAGTAGAGCTGAGGTGGAGCCGGTGAACAGTTTTAAGTTCCTGGGAATCGGCATCACAGAGATCCTGACATGGTCATCTCACAGCCGAGCAAGCGCGCCGGAAGAGGGGTGGTGGGAAGTGAGGAAGGGGCCATTGGCAGCTCGTGTGATGTCTCTAGTTTATTGTTTATATTCTCTTTTTTAATTTCAATATTTTAATATATATACTGGAAAAACAAAGTTTGGAAACTTGTGTTTGGTGGATTATTGCTCTGTTGTTACAATGTTAATGGTCATTGTATTCTACATCGTTGGAAAGCCTGTTTATTTACCTTCGCAATGATGTCCCACTTGTAAGGATCATGCATTTGTGGGATGAGCAGCACAGCTGATTATGTGGGGAGCGCCCAAGAAAAATTTGCCAAAATGCTCCGTCAATGGTAAACAGTGTATTCTCCTGTTGGTGTTGACTCTTGTTTTGAGTTTTTTGGTGGATTGGATGATTGAACTCTCTATCAGTAACAAGGAACAAACAAGACATATTGGCTATTTTACACTTTATTCATTTAATACACCGTCAGGAGCCTCAGTAGCGGTGGAAGATCCATACGCAGCCACAACAGCCTGGCACCTCCTCCTCATGCTGGTCACCAACCTGGTCACACGTTGCTGTGGGATGGCGTTCCATTCCTCAACCAGGATTCGTTGCAGGTCAGCCAGCGTGGTTGTGTTGGTCACTCTAACACGTACAGCACGCCCAAGCTGATCCCACAAGTTGAATTGGGTTGAGGTCTGGACTCTTGGCAGGCCGTTCCATTCTCTCTACTCCCACATTGTGGAGGTAGTCTGTGATAACCCTGCCTCTGTGGGGGTGAGAGTTGTTTCTTGGAGGATGAAGTTAGGTACCAGATTGTGGAGGTATGGGATCGCCACTGGCTGCAGAATCTCATCCCGATATCTCCCTGCATTGAGATGGCCTTCAATGATGACAAGCCTTGTTTTGCCAGTGAGGAAGATGCTGCCCCACACCATGACACAGCCCCCACCAAAAGCTGTTACTCCATCGGTGCAACAATCAGCATAGCGTTCTCCACATCGTCTCTATACTTTGACCCTGCCGTCCAACTTTCGCAGACAGAACCTGGACTCATCACTGAACATGACATTCCCCCACATGTTCAGGTTCCATTGTCTGTGTTGTCGACACCAGAGCAAACGGGCCTGACGGTGAAGGGCAGTCATTGCAGGCTTCCTGGTAGTCTTATGAGAATACACTGTTTAGAGCATTTTGGCAAAATTTTCTTGGGCGCTACCCACATAATCAGCTGTGCTGCTCATCCCACAAATGCATGATCCTTACAAGTGGGACATCATTGCGAAGGTAAATAAACAGGCTTTCCAACGATGTAAAACACAATGACCATTAGCATTGTAACAACAGAGAAATAATCCACCAAACACAAGTTTCCAAACTTTGTTTTTCCAGTTTATTTATACATTTGTGTGTGCATGTTATTGAGGGGGCTACAACTGCATTTCATTGTGCAATCCTATATTGTATAATGACAATTAAAGGGATAGTTCGGGTGTTTTGAAGTGGGGTTGTATGAGGTACTTATCCATAATAGGTGTATTACTTACAGCAGATGGCGGTCTGCGTGCCCCCAGCATCGAGAAACAGACAGGAGCACCGGCACTGGAGCAAAGCAATATAGTGCTGTGGATGGGGACGGCAGAAAAAACGTATTTTAGCCACCTGACAGAAAGGCTCACCTAAAAAAAAAATATCCATTTAAGTGTACGCTATATTTCGAATACTTTCCAACGCCAAACTGAACTGAAAGTGAGTGATCTGAGCCTGCTGGATTTGGAGAGAGCATAGATAAGTTTCACTTTCAGTTCAGTTCCCATTCGGAAAGGATAGGGAAAGGGCAGTCTGACGGCAAGATAAAGCGGTGAAAATATTCTAAATATAGCATACACTTAAACGGATATTAATCTTTTTAGGTGAGCCTTTCTTTTAGATGGTTAAAATATTTTTTTTGTCTTGTCTGCCGTCCACAGGACTGTATTGCTTTGCTTCCGTGTCGGTACTCCTGTCTGTTTCTCCAAGCTGGGGGCGTGCCGACTGTCATCTACTGTAAGTAATACACCTACTGTGGATAAGAACCTCATACAAACCCACTTTAAAACACCTGAACTATCCCTTTAAACTTACTGTAGCTGGCGTTGTGCGAATTGCTCAGAGGTAGCGGCGGGAGGGTAGGAGATGTCCATTCTTGTCAAATACTTTAACGTCTGCGGTCAGCGCTGCATGGACCGAGTTGTAGCCTGGTCATTGATCACTTATACTAAATATATAAGCAGTAATTGATTTTGCGTTGGCACGCACACAAAATGAGAGCAGCCATAATATATAAAAACACCTTGCAACATGTCTACATCATCATGTTATACGTTTATCAATCATGTTATGTGACTGCTCTAGGCTACAGTGTCTCTTCAGGCATGTTTCAACACCATATGGAAGTTTCCTGTTAAAACAATATACCGACTTATGTTATAAAGAGAACAGTTTGTTTTAATGAGATATGTAACTTTTGTTATATAACAAGATACAGTGTTGTGTTGTTATTACAAGAAATGTTTTTTGAAAAAATTTAATAATAAGGTATCTTGTAGTAATAAGAAAATATATCATAATAACATGAAAATGATCTTGTTATGACGTGAAGAAGGATCTCGTAAAAATGAACGAATGAAGTGAAATTAATTTCTCGTTTTAACAAGAAACTGCACAAATATTTGTTGGCAGCAATACACTGCTGTAACATGATGTTTCAGTGGATTTCTAACTTCTAATTACCTGATTGAGATGTAGAACCAGCACAGCCTGCTGCAGACTGGGTACCGCTGGATATCCCTGGCTCGGGTGGTTTGAATTGATTTCTTTCCATCTCCACTTCCTTTCTCTGCTCTTTGTTGCCAAACTGTGAATCTAAATCACTGATCTCCATGTCCTCAGCTGCCCCTCTGCTTTGCCAGGCATTGCAATCACACAACAAGCTTACAGAGTCATCATCTGAAGATGATACATCTCCATTCCTCTCATGCTCCTGATTACAGCGGTAAGTCATCTCCACCATGTATCTGGAAGAAAAACACACGCACACTAATGACACTTTGAAGGTACTTCCAGATTCCTCAAATACTGTTCTGCCCAAACCAAAAAAATATTCTGGTTGCTGCACAATAAAAATGATTTGAACCAATAAGTCAAACTGCCAAACTAAACAACTACACCCGTCACTTGTCATTGCCCTCTAAAACAACCACAAGTGTTTTCTGATCTGACACCCCTACTGGCAGGATGACATTGTTTGTCAATGCCTTCTACATTCTTTACATATAACCATTACAAAAAGGATTCATATGATGTATGTGGCACAAAACCCACTTGGTTAAGGATAGTAAAAGATGGTGGTCATGGTTAAAATGAAAATATTGACTGTTGGTAAGAAATGTACAACAGCTGTCGCACTTTGTTGGCCCATCCATTCACCCTAACCTCTTCCCTATGATTGCAATGGATTTGCACTTGAAAAGACGTTGAGGTTAAAATACAGTCAATTTTAAATTGTCGACATCTATTTGGATCTTGGGTCAAAGGATTTATTTCAGCTACTTCAACAAATGGAGTAAGTTTAAACACAGTCACTGATCTGAAATGCTGTTAAAACATGGTCAGACAATACGCAGACTATTTAAAAACTTGCTTTCAAACTCCATTCTGCAGCTGCACCACCATCCTGCACACTCAGAAATATTAACATATATTCTCCAATATTATAGGAATTATGTTCCATCAGTGAGACCAAGTGATACAAATCAATATTCATTGATTCTACATGAAAAAAAGACTTAATAATCTAGGCCTAAGTTAGATCATCGTGTAACGTTACTTGAGCCTGTTGATAGGGTAAGTCTGCTCCACCAGTGATAGTCTGTCAGATGTAAATGCCCCCTGTATAGGATATGTTCTCTTCGGGTTCGATGCTGCAGCAATTTTCAAGGTGACTGACCTACCCTGCATGGTCTCTGTCTCTTGACTTACTGTGCGCAGGTCAAGTTTCTCAGCCGCTGAAGATTGTGCGCTCTGAGCCATCGTCCAGGATCGCATAGGTGTCAAGGATACGATTCTTATTAATCAGTTTAACTTGAACTACTTTCAGTAGGACTTTGGGGGACTTACTTTGAGGATTCATGTACAACACTTTAGATACAAGGGGTTGTCTGTTCACATCATGCAAGATTCCCAAATGCCTTCTGTTAAATTTAGGGCAGGGTTTCTTTAGGTCACAATTTGCTGCCAGATTTTAAATCTCTACATCTCCAGTGACCCTCCACATCTCCAGCATCTTCCTTGCTCTTTAATCCATGTTGCCACTTCCTCTGTGCTTAATTCGTTCAGTCCTTCACAATGAGTCAGGGAATGATCAGCAGACTGACAGTAGGAACATGGAAATTTTAATTTAGGTCTGGCCTTGTATTGAGCAAATGTGCCTCGGGCTGCTTTGGAATGGGTACCATGGAGTATGGTAGCTGATGAGGAAAACGTTGGTCTCTGACTGTATTCTCTTCTTGGGCGGGATTCTCTTCTTGGATAATGAGTGGTGCCAAAGTGGAGGTTTGCAACCTGAGCTGCCACTGCTTGACACTCGGCTTCTCCTTGGAGCCATAACGAGAAGTGAGGGCATGTCTTGCATAGCTGGATACAAATTCAGCTGGTAATTTGCTCAACACACGTTGTACGTGTCATGGGAAGGCAAGTTCGGCTGCCCCTTCTTGCCCTAGAGACTGTAACATGCCCACCAAAGATCTCATCCTTACTGCAAACATGTGGAAACTATTTGCATTACAGAGGGGAACCTTGAGAAGGTTTAAGATAGCCTGTATTTCTCTCAGGACAAGGTGATGTGGCTGACCATACTGCTGATCTAAAGCTGCTAGAGCCATGGTATAGGGCCGTGGGTCATGAGCGTAAGAGAGAGCAATATGACGAGCAGAGCTCAGGTGAAGGTGGTCTAATAAAATATGGTATTTGTACATTTCGGGTTCTTCTGGTGGTACGAGGTTATTTAGAGCCATCTTTAGCATTGCAAACTCATGGGGGTCCTCCTTCGTGAAGTTAGGGAATGAGGATGCCTCAATGCGTGGAGCATATCTTGGTCGGTCATAATTTGCAGCCTGATGTTGCCATGCTGAAGCTGGTGGGGGTTGTGATATTTGGGTTAACTGGTACTGATGCAACTGATCAGTTTGAGAAGGGGGAGCAGGCTCAGATGAAAATGCAGGCAGGGGGGGATATCCAGGCTGGGATGAGTAAGCATGAGGTGGGATTCGGGCCGCGTTGGTTGAAAGTCCATGAGCTGACTGTAGAGAAGCTAATATTGGCTGAAGAGGTGGTAGATGACTAGGTTGTGCATGAGCTGATGGCGGTAGACTGGCAGATAAATGAGCTGGGGTAGCTCGACTGGTAGTTTCAGGGTCTGGGGGCGCTCGACTGACAGGTGCAAATGTTAGATTTCCCTGGTTTGGGAGTGTTTGTACTGACCGGGAAATCCTACCACATTCTGTTACATGTACAGACTCTGAAAGTGCAGGCTCTGAACGTGCCTTCTCGTGAATAGTATCTTGGTATTTATCTTGGTATAAAGGCTGGGATTGTTCAACACATTCTCTATCAAAACTGTTCCATCACAACTTTGCTTATCATCAGGCTTATCTGCTTCAGGATTACTGTATTCCTATTGTTCAAGTCTCTCTTTAAGTTCATGAACCATGCTTCTCAATTGTGCCATTTCTACATTACCTAAGCAGAGTGGTTTCTGGAGGTGAAGGGCAGGTTGCTCCATTCCACATGAGGGCATGGTAGTACGGTTCTGTGTGGTAGTCTTGGAGATAACCAGGTGACGTCCTCTCTCGGCGTGGTCTTCCACTTGACTCCTCTTCTTTACTCTCTGGCTTGGCTCTTGGATCCATATCCAGTCTAGAGGTTCGCTCTGGCTCGAAGGACCATGAAAAAAAGACTTAATAATCTAGGCCTAAATTAGATCATTGTTTCCTTGTTTGAAAGAATTAATGCTGGACCATTGAACTTCTAGCTGGGATGCACATTAAACACCAGGATCCAAGAGCCAGTTAACCATTTATTCAGAGAGGGTAATGGGTGGAGGTTGAAGGATGGATAAGGGATGAAGATATGGATGTTGATGATCTTTGTTATTAATGCATCGGCTTCTTAAAGTTGAAGACTTTAACATTCTCCATCTGGAACTCGGTCTGACTTTAGCTCACATCACAGGTAAGTGGCCTATATTGCACCGCTCCAGAACAATACCAGGATTGGGTTGGCAGCATGGTCTCAAACGAAGGGATTTGTAAAAAACAATTTTCTGGTGTGGCAGCATGGTCTCAGACAAAAGGGATCTGAACAGAACACACCCAGCCTTTAAATAGTCTCCCCTTCTCTAGACTCCTCCATTGGTGATTAAGGTGACTCTGCTCCCTCTACCTGGTCTCACAGGATTGACTGCAGGCTTGAGATTTTGAACACTATGTGTCTTAGCTTCATACCGAATTTTACAATTCAAACTGAGATTACACATTATGGGCAATAAACAGTTTAGTGGAACTGCTCTAACAAACTGACAGCTGTCTTGTGCGGCCCGAGTCACAGTGTTTTAAAAACAAAAAGATAAGGACATGCAGAGGTTTTATTCTGAGCTGCCGGTGACTTGATGCTATAATATTTATTTATTTTTTATATATAAATATTTGAATATGAGGGACCAAGGGAAAAAAAGTATTTAGATTCTGATAGACAGTAAACCTTTGATGTGGACTGAATGAATGAGGAAATAAAGCAGCGTGTCTGCCTCTGTAAGAGCGAGGAGAGAAACTCGGGGTTTGCTGAAGAGCAGGTTTGGCTCACAGAGACCCAGAGTTTAAGTTACCTTTTTTTCTGGAACTGAAGAATTTCAAGCGTCATGTCCGGTTGCAGTGGGGGAGTGTGTGCGAGGGACACTGAGGACGCTGAACTCCGAAAGCAATATAAAAAGAAAACAAAGTGGATCTTTCAAAGTGAACTAATTCCAAGAATTTTCTTAAATTATCAAAGAAGTGGAACAGAAGCTGGAACAATTCTGATGTCTAAAAAAACGAAAAAGAAGACGCCAATTGCCTCACCTGTTAAACCCGAGAGAACCAGGATGGAAGCCGACGCTTCACAGTGAGGTAATCAACCTGAATTTGCTGCATTAATCCGCCCAATAATACGAGAGGAAATAAACGAAGCAATTGATAAATTGCAGCCGCGACTGGATTTCTTAAAAGTGGAACTGAAGGAGTGCAAAGATAAACTGGTTGATGTTGAGATGGCGCTTTCGGGCACTCAAGAAAGAATGAATGAGGTGGAGAAAGTTTGTAACGTGCTCCAAAGAGAAAACAAAGAACTGAGAGAAAAAACTGAAAGGTTGGAAAATTTCAGTCGCAGATTTAACATCAGTGTTTGGCCTCGACGAAGATGTGGAAAAGGGACATCCTACGGAATTCATGGCATCTTTTTTGAAAGAGGTATTCAAAGATACAAATCTTCCTTGCCAATCTGAAGTGGAGATCGCGCACAGAGTGGGGCCTGCAACAAAATCTGGGCCAAGACCGATGATCGTCAGAATGCAGAGATACTTGGCCGAAGACGCTAATTTACAAATAGCAAAAAAAGAGAGAATGCTGCATTTCAGGGGGATGAAAGTGAAAATCTTCCCAGATTTAACAACGGAGATGTCCAAAAGAAGAGCGCAGTTCAAAGATATCAGGATGCAATTACATCAGGCAGAGATAAAACACGGTCTGATCCATCCAGCAACACTCATCATAGCTTTTAATGGAGAGACAAAATATTTACAGGATCATAAATCAGCGGAAACCTTCTTCAATCAAGCAATTAGACCGACACTATCGGTCGGTTAAAGAGAGGTGAAGAGATTACGCAATAAGAGAACTGCGACGGACCAGTAAGTGGTCAGCAGTGGTAAGAAATAACTATGAAAATGAAAACGACTGCATATGGAAAATGAACTGAACTGAACTGGACTGAATGCCTCAAACTGGTAAAGAGGACACATATAATGAGGACATGGGTTATCGATAAATAAGGATTGAACAAGGCATAATAGAGTTTTAAAGTTTAAGTTAGAAATGTTGAAGGATGCCTCGGGAAAATTTAAATCCGTTGGCTTATAATGCACTGAATATAATTAACTTCATGCATTTAAAAAGTAGAAGATTTAATTTCAAAATATAGTGGCCTCATTTTGCTTTGCCTTGTGGTATGTGAATTAAAATGTAGAACTTAAGTCTACTTGTATATTTCATAAAGGCCAACGGGTTTTATTAAAAATCGTAACACATTATCTCAAAATGAAACCTTTAGTTGTACTGTACAAATTAAAGAATACAACTCTAAATAATATTTAATTTAGACTACGTTGTTGCAGGGGTATAATTAATTACTGTATCAGTTTATAAACTGATTATATATAAACTGTCCATGAACTCAATTGCTTACCTTAACAGAACTTAGCATATCTGTTGTCAGTGATTGTCTTGTGAAGGTTTGTTTCTATGTCTGTCTCATAATGTCAAATAAATTAGGCAAAAAACAGATGTTTAATACAATATAAGAGCAATATACGATATTCACTTTGAATGACAAGAAAAATCTTGATACCATTTTTTAAAAACCAATCTGTGTTGTCATTGTGGGTCAGAGATACCGTGCCACAGATAGTATCAGATAGTTCACCTCTAATCTGGACTAAAATTATCACCACCAGGAAAAGACTGATGCAACATAAAAACTGAAAGGGTTGAGCAATGTGCACACATCACCAGCTGCAGTGAGTGAAACATCAGACCCACCTGGTGGTCAAAAACAGATTTGTGATGCTCCTGTACCGGTTGTGTTGCACTTCTTCTTTCACCTCCACACCTGCAAAACAAAAGATTTGTTCTATGATATACAGTACAGGAATTTCAAGTAAATATGAATGCTAAAAGTATTGAAACTAGGATCCCTGAAAGATTTTCAAGTTAAAGCTTTGAATTCGATCTCATTTGTGTATGGATTGCTCCCAGATAGGCATGTTTAAATCACCACACTTACCACTCGTTCAATGCTGAAATGCTTTCATAATGACACATTTTCAAAAGGACATCATTTGATAAAACAAAATTAATTAATCAATAACCATAAAAACCATGCATATACTGTATAAACACATACTGTACTGTAAATGCTAGAAGAACTGAGTAAACTAAAGGGAGTTCCACAGTATAATACTGAACAACAAACAATCAACTAATCCTAGCTTATGTCACAAACCACAAATTCAATCAATTCTAATAACAGCAAATACCTAAAATGCAAAACCTGTGATCATTTACTGCTCAAATGCTATGTTCCTGATGCAGCTGCAGGCAATATATATGAGTTTTCTTTTTCTTTGCTCTGACAATAACAGTGAAAGACCAAAAACTGAATGGATAAGTCTGGTGATATTTTATATTTCTTTTTATATATAAATAAATATATATATTTTATATTCAGGTTTTGCATGTGTGTATCTTGATATGTCTTGGAGTTGAGTACCACTGACACAAAAGAAATACTCACAATGTATGCACACTGCCTTATATCAGATCTGTAGTAATTGCATGCTAACAAATTAATTGTTTTTTCCCTGTATTCACCAATTTGTATAAATTCATTGTTGTTCACCTTTTGGTGTTCTTTAATTTGTTGCAGCATCTTTGATGTAGTGATGTTTTCGCTGCTTTCTTTTCATGACCTTTGAGCTCATGGCATGTCACCTTCAAGAGCCTCACATCATCACTGTGTTTTTGTTTTATTCTCAAATGTTTTTAGGTCAGTTCTACTATCATCTATCCTCAAATGCGACTATTTCAAATTTAATTCACTTCATGCA
The DNA here is from genome assembly GCF_015220745.1 of Sebastes umbrosus. NCBI lineage: Eukaryota > Metazoa > Chordata > Actinopteri > Perciformes > Sebastidae > Sebastes > Sebastes umbrosus. Next base: position 9,253,126 of record NC_051276.1, read on the forward strand.
CTTCCTTCACATACTTCCATCAAAGTTCATGTGTCCCTCTCTCTTGGCTGTCTCTCACTGAGTATACTGTAAATGTGTGCTCCCACCATTACTGCTCTAAATATCACTATCTTGATAGAATGTGTCAGCACACAGTGTGAAGCTTCACACTATTTTGTCCATCCCCGGTACATGGTTGGGACAGCTGTTTACAAGCAATGATTCCTGACCGGCATCAGGATGAGATGGATCTTTAAATGGTTAGGATTGTATTCCAATCTGTAAATATTGGGTAAATTACAACAACTATTTTTTTATCTACACAAACAGAGTTAAATGGTCTATTTTAACACCACCCACTAGATGGCAGCACAAACTACAACCATACAGTATGTTTGCTAATAAAACTGACATTGTGTGGTCACATGCAATGAAATAAAAATTGAACACACTATCATCTTCTGGGGAGAAACTATTTCGACCACTTGTGTGGGATAAGGATAGGGAAAAAAAGCACATTTGAAGCATGTATATGGTTCATCCTGCTGGGTAAGATTAATAGACCACAACAAAACCTGATCCTTACAAGTTGGACATCATTGTGAAGGTAAATAAACAGGCTTTCCAACCATGTAAGATACAATGACAATTAGCATTGCAACAACAGAGAAATAATCCACCAAACACAAGTTTCCCAACTTTTTTTCCTAGTATATATAGTATATTTCTGTGGATCAAATTAATCAATTGATGGAGGTACTGTAGACTGTGACGTCACCCTGCCAGAATGCAGGTTCCCATTCCCCATAACATTAGATAGCCAGCTCACTTTAAGTTACTTACTAACTATAACATACTTAGCTTTCAACACTTTTATTGTAAGCTAATGTTAAGCTAGCTATCAACATATGTGCCCTATCCAAACTCAGAAAGTCAACACATGTGACAAAACCTTTGAAGCTAGCACTTCTAATAAGGCCTCCATGTGTTTGACTGTAAGTTAACTTACAAAGAACAAGGAGAAAGAAAGTGGAGCTCTAACATTACTAACTTAATAACAGGTGTTGTTGTTGTTGTTACCTGTCTGGTCTAAATAAAGTTGGGCCTCCTCCGTCCGGTGTCTTCAGAAACGAGTGTTGCCAGATCTCGCGAGAGAAACGCGCAACCAGGTCTGTAGAAACAAACCCACAAGAAGCGACCTTACATACCTACTAGTGATGGGCATTCAGGCTCTTTTTAGTGAGCCAGATCATTTGGCTCAGCTCACCAAGAAGAGCCGGCTCTTTCGGCTCCCAAACGACTCTTCATTTTCTGCCTTTTATAATTCAGCCATAATTTAGCGCTGTTTTGACCTATGATTAGTGTGTGTTCACATATATCACTTAAATCATTAAATATAATTATACTAAACCTTATAATTTCCTGAACATCATAATTTTACATGCTGCTTCGTTTCAGACTGTCACTCATCTTGTCTGCTATTCGCGCACCGCACTCCTCTCTCTTTCTCTCCTCCTCTTCCTCCTGCTCTGTACCTGTAGACCATCAGCGCATCTTGCAGCCCCGCCCCTACCTGCTTGATGGTATGATCCTTGTCTGTCATCACTTGATTGGTCGCACGGACGTCATTAACACAACATTCAGTCACAGTCAGTGCATGGAGTGCCCGTGGTGCGGAGAAGACCGTCCTATACTTCTGCCTTGAATTAATTAAAGAAAAAATAAGAAAAAAAAACAGCTGGCTCTTATCGTTCACTAACAAGAGCCGGCTCTTTGAACCGGCTCGTTCGCAACCGACACATCACTAATACCTACCTCAATGTGAGAGGCAGCCACTTGATCACTTTATATATATGTATGAATTCATTTTGGATTGCATGCATTTCATTGCATTTTTGCATCCATTTTCAGTTTGCAATTTTACTTTTTTGTTGTCGTTATAAACTTAAAGAGGTTGAACGTTTCCCGTCATTTTTGCATCCATTTTTAGCTTGTAACTTTACATTTTTTCTTGGTAACTAAATTTGAAAGATGTTGAACATTTAATTAAATTTTTGCTTTTCATTTAATTTTTGAGTGACTTTATTTCAGCTATTTCAACAAATGTAGTCGATTTAAACAGTGAAATGCTGTTAAAACATGTTCAGACTTTACACAGCCTATTATAAACTCAGATTCCGATTCGATTCTGCATCAAATCCTGCTATCTCAGAAATATATATATGACATACAATCTACAATATTATGTTCCATCAGTGTGACCAATCGCATCATGAGTGCTATAGAGATCATTATTCATTGAACCTATGGGTCTGAGCTTCATACTGAGTTTAACTATTTAAACTGAGATTACAGATGGCGCGAAAATACAGCCCCTCAAAATGTCTACACGTCCCCGGGGGAGCAGGCACCCATCCAGCACTGGTCCTGGAGTGGGTCAGCCTTGAGGCTGAGAGGTTAGAGGTCATCAACCTTCTGTTAAATAGAACTTAAACAATTAAATTTCCAAACAGGATTTTGATCTTCATCTCCTGACATGAACCTGCAAATGACCTGAGCTTGGATACTTTTCTTAACCGGTCATGAAAAGGAAATGCTATAGAACTCCTTCAGACTCAGCTCGACGGCAAGAGACACTGAACCTCAGGATTAGTTGAAGTGAAACTGACAGTGAGCAGGTTAAGTGTTAACAGTGTTAACTGCTGTAGTCCCTGAGCTAAAGATTAAATGATGTTGGATTTGGTCAGCTCAAGGTTAATATAATCACCGTCTTCACAGAACATGGCCCCGGTTCTTCTTGTAGGTGGAGAGTAAAAACCCTAATCTGCAACTGGTGTGTACCGCCCTTCCCCTAAACTGGCTACCATTACATACATAATTTATTTTCCATTTCCTCTTTTTGCTGGCCGCCAACAATAAACCGAAACACCCAAACATTTAAGCCGCAACAGAGAGGAAGCACTAGTTTGTAAAAATAGACGTGTTGCTAATCTGAGCATGAAATATTGTGTTTACACTGTATACCATGAGAGAAACCGAGGAACTCAGCAAAACATACACAATTCTTCAATCTGGAAATGTGTTTATTCTGCTACTGGGATAGTAAAGCAGAACGCAGAGCACGGCAAGCATTCACAGCAGGACCTACACATTACCGCCCCTCCCATTCCCAGTCTAGATTCTTATTCTCATTTCCAGTATTGAACTTAATTTAGCACCTAACCAAGTTAAAAGGCAAGCAAGCCAATAAAGTCCCTTATTAACAAGGAAAACAACATATTAAAAGCCAAAACAGTGCGTAACGTGAGCATGGTCATGTTTTTTTTCACAAACCAAAGCCTTCATCTATTTAAAGATTATACAAATACTTCCATATATATATGAAAATGAAAAGACATAAAACCACATTTAGGGCTGACTTTACTTTACTACTAACAAAGATCTATCTATCAACACTTAAAGTTCTTCTGAATCTCTGTGCAATGCCCCATAGGTCTTTTATCGGAAGTGTAGCCAAGCACGGAGACACAACAAGACCACAGCATCAAACATCACTTGCATTAAGCACAGTTATTCATATTGAAAAGAAAAACTTTGGAAAATTTAGTTGGCCAAATGAATGCTTTACGTTAGTAACGACAACACAGTCCACCTCTGAATGCAGAACTATACAGATGAATGAAGGCATACATTTAGCATTGCCAATCCAATGCTCCTGATCCACAATATGGAGAAGTCATTTTTGATCCCATGAGCTCCACTTTGCCCCACAACAGAAAATCAAAAGAGAAACACAGTTCGGAGGGAGCAGCGGCAGATGCTGAGGAGCCACTCTCCAACAACACTTCTATTCAAGAAGCACATCAGGTAAAAACTGCGTCATCTAGTACAGAGAGGACTGAAGCCCAACTTTAAGAAATCTACAACTAAAACAGCACACAAACTGACATGTTTGTGTAATACAGAGCAGAGTGAGGCTGCGGTTACACTGATACATCTGTAGCTTATAAAGGAAGAAAAAAAAAAAACAACAGCTACACTGGACCTTAGCCAGTACACAGAAGACAGCGCATACAACATGTTAGTACATCTTTGTATGGATATTTATGTGATAATAGAGAAGCTTAGAAACTGTCATAATCCTTCTTGTCTTTTTTGCCTTCACCCTCGAAGCTGTCCGTCCCGTCGCTGTTGTCGCGGCGACGCTTGCGGCTGTTGCGGATGTTGAAGCGAGGGTTTATCTGCGGCAGAGGGTCCATGCCCAAAACTTTGTGGATCTGACGGAACGCCAGAAGCCTCAGAGCGAACTGTGAAGAAATACAGAAAGAAACCTTTTGTCAGATTTAGGAAAGCAGATTTCCACATGACAAATCCCCCAAAACTAATTTTATGTGAAGCCTGACATCTCCTGGTAGCAAGGAACAGATACTGACACGAAGACAATAACTGATTATGCCATTGTCTAAAAGTACAAAAGATAGTGACATCAGCCGACACTGAAGAGCAGGTAATTATTCAAATCTAAATCCTGAAAAGCCTGCTCTATTGTCTGAATCAGTTCTTAAATGTACCTGTAGATTCAGTGCATTCATCACATGACAAACATCACGTCATTTCTCCTACTTAAACTGTCTAATTTCTTCATGTCTCTATTAGCTTGATAGTGTATGAATAATTTAAGAGTGTGTACTTGGGCACTGGAGGTAATGTCCTCTCTCTGTTGCTCTCCCATAGATGTTAGCGTATCCACAGGCTTCTTCTCGCAAGGATCTACCAATCCTGGTGCACCTAAAAATAAACAATAAAAACAGCATTAAGTGAGGTTTCATTTCATCATGTTTCTCAGTGTCCTCTGATCAATATAACGGAGGTCTATGACAATTCATGCCTTGGAAAGTTTGAATATTCAACAAAATTTTAACTGAAATAACACATTTGGAAAGTCCAGACATGTTATTGGCACATACATATTTCACTTAAACATTTTATTGTCACTGTATCCTGAATTTCAAAGCCTTTCATACCATTTCATCTCCAGAACTGAAAGAACAATTTGTTCATCATTTTGTGAGCCTTTCCAAAATATACATTAGGTTGCAGAGTCAATTAACTCCTAAAATTCCTAATGATGGACTTCATAACTGACCATAGGTTACAGGTTAGGTTAGGTTTTGTGCAATGCAAAAATATTGAACTCTCAAGAAGTTTTGCAGTATTACTAGAATCTTTGTGTTTTTTCTATTATAAACTACTTTCATCAATCGCAGCCAACTTTCAGATAAACACTACAAAAAAATTCTCCATTAGTAGCCTTTATTTACCTTAGTGGCAAAGGTCTTTATTTTGGACAGGCTTATATTAGACAGGCCTTACTTTCCCAGTTAATGTAAATTCAACACTTCCTCCCTGTCCACCTGCTGCTTTGATAAGTTCAGTATAATGTCCATTTCCAGCACACTAATTACATCAGCACAGCAAGAGTCAAGTCAGGCGTTCACTTTGCATCCCTAAACAATGTTGAATGAAATGAATGAAACACTTCACACTTCAGAATCTTCACATTAAAGGGTAACTTGGGTTATTTTTCGACATATTTTCCCCATGTTTTTGTGTCTAAGTGACTAATGGGGACAACGACTTCTAAAATTAACCCAGTATTGAGAGATAACGCTGTAACGAGCTGCGAGGGCAAGTGAGCAGCGTCAATGTAACGTTACGTTCGGTGCTTGTTTTTGCCACTGACAGACTTTTGACCGCTTTTTTTTCTCTCCGCCATGGCTCCGGTCCCAAATAAACTGAAACACGATACAGCGTGCGTATGCATCATTGTGCACACGTAATTGTCGGAAAGCATCAATACAGAGGAACGGATAGTCAGAGACATGAGATGCCAAGGAATCGCTTAACATTGATCAGCAGTACGGCAAAACAAATTATGGAATTCATTTTGGAAACACTTCTTGTGGATGTACAGACATATTTCACTGACAGGGTATGGCCCCAGAGCTTGTTAGCAAAACCTAAATCAAGCCATTTCTGTCTCAGCACAGGATTCCTGGGAGAGATTGTCTTAGAAAAATGATATTAAGTTCTAAACCAGGTTATCGCCAACAGTCAGGAGTAGTCATAACATTACAGCAGAACATTAGTACATGTAAATACAGTGTGAATGCAAAGAACTGTTCCCCCTTTCAGCTGACCCAATTGTTGGTCCATGAACAGAGAAGTGCAGTTAATGGTTTTGTCTAAAGGAGAGTAAAAAGAGCCCGATAAGTATAACAATAATTAATGCATAGGAAAATAAAGAAACAATATCTTACCAGGGAGTAAAATCCCAGAAGAAATACATTCGAAGACACGTCTCAGTGCATCGCCTGGGCTGAGGGGGGCAGAGGCGCTACTGATGGCCTTCTCAACTAGCAGCTCCATGGCCTGAACAGAGTGAACAGTGAAGATGGCTTAGTTAGCATTAGTTAGTTTGCTTCCAAGAAAATGTTCAAATACAGTAGGGTGTACATGAAAACTGAGGAGGCAGATATAAAATGCAGAGACCCAGTAGTCAGCTTTTAAAGATGTAATACACTATAATTACAGTAATTGTTTAAAAAGGTGAACACAATCATATTTGACTGCCTCTTTGAACAAAATATCCATAATATATAGGCATGGGTTTGCAAATGTTTCTGCTAAAAACCACCTAGTTCTGTAGCTGTTGATATTCTATTTTTTACAGAGAAGCCTTACAAGCATCATAGTTTCTGGGAAAACTCAACAAGCACACCGTTTGCTCTGGACTTGCTTTAGTTTCTCACAAACAGCATCACCCACCAGGGTCAATTTGTAGTCTGTGGAGAAATAGATACGCATGGTGCTGCTGCAGTTAGTGCTGCATTGCTAACAACCTAACTCAAAGTGGTGTAAAATGCCTTCACAATCAATAACCACACTCAGGAGCTAAGCTAGAAACTAAAGTTATTTCTGCACCTTTCATGTTTGAGGTCTTTAAAATAGGTTCCTGTGCAAGTTCAGGTGGTCAAAAAGGGCCAAAAAAAGCCAGAAAAAAAAAACAAATTTCACACAAGCCGTCTGGTTGTTCATTTCAAACGAAGTCCTAGATTGAGCTTTGGTGACCAAATATGTCACGTCTCTCTATCAACAACTCTCTTCAGGTACAGCCCAAAGTCACACAGTGCTTAGGCTGCATTCACACCAAATTAGGCGTTGCGGCTAAAACGCCAGTCCTCCCATTCGTTTGAATGTGGGTAGTGTGTTTAAACTGCGGCGGTGGGGACCACAGGGTCGGTGCCAAAAAAAAACCCAAAAGCGGCGAGAAGTCAAAACAGAATCAACTTTTGGAGAAACAAACGTGATGTCAAAAAGATGTTAATCGTCCCGCAGTCGCATGGTGTTTATGGGCCATTAAGTGACACTCCAACATCGCCACACAACCCTGCGCTCGAATGGTGTGAATGCAGCCTTAAACAGGCACGTTTAAATAACATACTTACCCATCCTGGGAAGGGCGACCATGTAGGAACTCGCTGACAGAGGTCTCGCAGGATTCGGATGATGATCACACAGGACTGAAGTCCATTGGCCCTAGCCTTTTGATGCAATAAAGTTAGGTTTACGGAATGACAACAGTGACAAGAGATGGACCAAACAAGTGAATCAGTTCTATCACAGAGGTCCAAACACTACTGTGCATAATGGAAGCTTGAGTATGGTTTGAGGTGTGTATGAGCCATAAGAGCTTGCAATCAGCTGCCATTCCCAGTAGTCTTGTACCTCACAGTTAGTAAGGGAGTTCAAAGTTTGCAAGATGCACAAGAAATGAGAACTTGTCATCTTCTAAACCCTGACTCCAGGTTTAACCAGGTATCTCACAAACAGGTACTTAAAAGTACAAGAGTTCACCTGAGAGGAGAGTATAGGGACTGAGAGAGCAGGAGGAAATCTGCTTTACTTTGCCTGTGCTTTTGCTCGGGTAGCAGAATCACAGGAAACTACTCAGATATTCCTTTTTCTCTCAATCCCTATTCTACAAAAATATATAATATAAAAACAATACAAACGTTGAACATGAAAGCACTTCTTGATGGCACAACTTTGTGCAAGTTATTGTGCAGCCTTATGGAATCACATGGATCTATAATGCAGTACTTAGAAAATTGAAAAAGGGAATACAAGGATGCCAGTTCTTATAGAGCAATGTTTTCATATGGAAGTTTCAAATGAACTTAAGATTTCTTATCAATACATAAGGACATGAACCAGATCTTTGTTGTAATATGTGGCATCCTTGAATATGTTTTTACTTCAAATAGTAATAGTTTTTCCTCATTTCTATAAAATGAAAACCAAATGTGTAAAACACAAATACATGAATAAACAAATAAATAATGCATCTCATAAGGCTACAATAAGAAAGTAAAATGATGTTCCGAACCTGGAACCACTTAGCGTGGCGCAGAGCAGCCAGAGCGTCAAGGCATTTTTGCCTGTCCAAGACGTCCGCTGGGTCTTTCACCATACCCGAGGTTACATCTAAAAATGGATTTGAAGTGTCAAAAATTTTTGGTGATGAGGAATGGGTGTTTGACCAGGTCAGCGAGGCTGGCAAAGAACAAACACATTGCCACACATACCAATGTCTCTTTCCATGACAACCTATAATTGGTTGCTTATTTTGTAAATTTAAAAAAAAAAGGTGACTAATAACTATAAAAGGTGACTATAAAAACCAACATATTGTCAAAGTAAGTGGGACGATACAGACTGACAGCGTATGACATGTCAAGTCATTATAGGGGTATGGATTTACTGACTAAACATTGACGCCAAATAGTCTGGTGTGTTTGGAAAGCACCAATCTAGCTAAATTACATGGGTTCAGGCTCAAAAATATTTTGAAGCCAATACCATTTTATCAGGTTAATTGTGTCTTAAAGCTTACCATTACCCTGGTAAGTACCAGGGGACTTTTAATTTAGTAGATTTTCTTAGTTCAAGCACAGGGACGGAGGAGGGATTCCATGGCTAATGAGTATAAGTATAAAATTGGTGCAGAAATAAAGAAAGGGCAAATGGCTAATAGGGAGTGACCTGATAAAAAAAAGTGGCATGGCAATAGTAGGTGTGGCAAAGTTTTTGGGATGTGAGAAAACCTTGGTCAAAAATCCTTCCGAAGCTGTTGGGCCCTACTAAACCTCTGATGGGAGACAATGAACTAGAAAATTTGTTGATTTTTTTTTTGTTCAAGGAAATAAAGGGGTCTTTTGTGCCGGACTTGTAAATATTACTACAAGTATAAAGAGGAGGAAGCAATGGGTGCTGAAGAAGAGAAAAAAACATGAGAACTACCAGCAAACAAAAGGGGTTAGGATATCACTGCATGCATACCTAACATCAGTAGGTTGGAATAAGACCCCAACAATCATTGTATACCAAAGGCTGTACTCAGGTCCAACCAAAGATTCCTCTGTCATAGCCTTCTGTACCTGAACTTTTAACAATACTCCCCTAAGAATCATTTGAAATAATTGGTTCATGGTTTATCTTCATCTTTCCATTGTCAATTAACTCAAAAGAGAAAATGGTCCATCTTCAAATAATTTGTCCTAATCTTTCCATTGATAGCGAAATCAAAATCGACAAACTTGTCAAAAGCTTTCATTTTTGAGTCCTATTCGTGTAAAAGGAAGGTGTCAATCAACTCAGGGGAGCACTTCAGAACAGGGGACCTTAGCATGGTGAACTGGTGTTCACCAGTACACAAAAGGAAGATTTGTTTCCTGTGGGAAAATAACATCCAATTTCCTCTGCCAAATCTTGATTTGAGAAAAAGGGTTGCAAAATTCAAACATCTTTGAACAATTAATTCCAAATTAAACTTGAGGAACAGAAGTGCCTCCTGTTGCCTATTTGGTCATCTTCTGCTGCTCTTTTTTTGTCTCCTCATCTCAAAGGAAATTTGGTGAAAAGATACTGTAATGCATGTCTCCCATTGATTATAGCTAATGATAAAATGGAAACAGAATCCCCTGGAACACAGGAAACAAAAGAGAATCTCACCTGGGATTAACTAGACTTTAACACAATGCAAACACTGGTCATGCTTTGTTTAAAAGGATAAAGAGAGCATTTGAGAGGTAAGAGCAAAAAGCCCAAGAGCAATACTGCTGGCACTTGCCTATTTCATCTTGTTTTCCTTTTATACTAGATGTGATTGGCCCCACATAATTAGAAAGAGCAGCAATTGAGAACAATAACTTACATTGGGGGTCTCTTATAGGCTCCCACCTTAGGCCAGTAAAAGCAGATTATCTAAATCTAATGTTTAATTGAAAAGAATCGATTCTGATAGTTTCAGTTGTTTAAACAAGGGTGGTATTAAAAATGAAATTTGTGCAGGCCATAGACTGTGCACAACAAACCCTGAAGCTTCCTTGGTTGCCCTGTCATTCATTTCTGATTTCTGAAAATCCAAATGAATCCTACATGAACAGCAAGTGGCCAGGATGAGCTGATTTAAATGTTTGTGGAGTGCCAGCAGGACAGCGCTCTTCAGGGTGTCAACAAACATACTGAAACTGATTTCATAGAGAGATAGCAGAAAGACAAGAAAGGAGGTGCAATGGGAAAGGCTGTGATGGGTCTCCCAACCTCCGTCCCGGCCAGTTTCCTCTCTGATGACGGGTGACGTCAGTGTGATTGTCACTTGCATCTTTGGCTCGACGCCGGATGTCAGAATGATCGCTGCTTCTTGGACCGATCCACTGACCTCATATTTTTCTGGTGTTACGATCTGGAAGAAATGGCGTAGATGCAAACGCGCTAGCATTATTTCAGTTGACAGTTAATTCTCAAAGTAAAAGATAGGGAGCATACCTAGTTGAGGTCATCTACGCTATTCAGTGGCCACTTTCATAGGTACAGTTGTTAGTACATGTGGACATAAAGGGATCCTCACTGGAATCATGAGATTCAATTACTGTTAAAACAAAATAGGGATGATAGAACTAATACTAGAACTTGTTACCAAGGTAATATCTTGTGTGCCTGTAATTTAAGTGTATGATGCCGAGTTAGGGCTATTCTAACTATTCTTCTCCACCACACTTACTTTCAGCTTTTTAATATCTGTCCCAGTAAATTACCGTGACAGTAGTGCTCTCATTCTTCTGCACAGAAGATACAACTACAACTAAACCAAAGGTAAAAAGATATCTTTGAAAGCACGAGGCAGGTACGCATTTAAGTGGCCACTGAAGAAATTGGCTGTGGTGTGATATTTGTAAAAAGTAGTACTGTTAGTTGTTTGGGGAGGTGCTCCACAATGCGGCTGAGGAGGCTCTTGGTGGGCTTCTCAGAGCAGAGCAGGACTAGGTTGACATTCTTGTCCCCACGAAGCAGCAAGCCTTTGGCCAGGACTCCAACCCTCATCACTCCCTTCAGGGCTCTGGACAGTTACACAAGGAAGATGGGAAAGAAGTAAAACAAGCAACAATCATTTTGAGAAGTGAAATACATCCAAATACAGCATTTTGTCCAAATTAACAATGTATATTACAGCTTGAAAGAGGGAAAAGAATTAGACTTGATTAGAAAGAGCCAAATTGAAAAGCACTCCCATTGGTGTGTTTGGAGGAAAGGTGAAATGAGCTGAGCGAGGCAACCTTTCACTCACTTCTCCTGTTAGCTACATCTATCCAAATTATTGTATGATCTAGTCTACATAATGCAAAATGGAGTTTAGCCAATTAATTCTAACAATGTCCGTTAGAACAGTACAGATTCCTGCACCAGCCCGGCTGATGGGTAACTGTACGAGTACAAATACATTTATATTCATTCCCAAGTGTTAGTAAAAAATATTTAGAAGCATGCAGGCTGCAGGTGGAAGAAATGTTAACTTTCATCTTTACCAGCATGACTTTATGAATCTCTTATCAAACTGTTTCAGCGCTTGCTATCAGACAAACACATCGGAAATGTGTACAAACTGTAGGAAAACCAATAGCAAAAATACAAAAAAAAGCACAGATGGTCAACTGCCATTAGATTCTGCTGCAGAATGTAAAAGGTGAATCTAAATAGCAATCTGAAATGTATAAGCAGCCCAGATGTCACACCTGTCTTTAGCGGGTTCTTTCTCCTCTTTGTCCTCTTCCTTGGCCTTCTCCTTGTCCTGGTCTGTGATGATGTCCGAGACCAGTTTGAGAGCACGTTCTGTGATTGACACAATCTTCTGGATAGACTGCAGCTCATCTTCTGAGGGGTAGATGGCCGCATGCTTGGTCATGACATAGCGGTCATCTGAAGAATCAGGCCGACGTGGAGGCTGAAAGACATAACAGTTAAAGACTGTGTTACAAATGGTCATTTTAGCTGAATAATCATGTTTTGATACTTCTCAAAGAAAATGATATCATCAACACTCCTGAGTGTCTTGTTGAGATAAAGTATATCAAAACTAGCATAAAGCATAAGCATAAAATCAGACAGCACACATTTCATTATTAATTTACAATTTCAGTTTCTAGGATTAGTAATAGTTCCTTTAAAATTAACTGAATCAAGATGTGTGTTCCCAAGCTGGATTTTGACCAATACTGTGATGAGTCTCTCCTCACAGCCAACATGTAGCTTGACAAAAGCTATTTTTAACATTACAGGTGACATGGAAACGCCTTGATCTCCAGAATTTTAACCCTTTCTCCAGGAGTCATTTTTGTAATGGCAACGAAGTTATGCTTTTAGATAATGTGTTCCTTCTGACATCTATTACTTTTACTATCAGAGTGGTATGAAAGTACAGGGATGGACACAGTTTTGTCTGTACAATACAATGCTAATTATTAGCACTGACTTGCACTTAACACAACCATGATATATTATATTTTTGTTGAAAACTGATGGTGTTATGAGTATTTTGTCTCCAAGTCAGAGAATATTCAATTTGTAATTCTGTTTCATTTCTTCTTTCACTCATCTCAATCATCCTTAAATGTGAATTATGGAGTTCTTAAGTATTTAATTAAGTTATTAAAGTGGCTTTACAATGTGACTATTGCTCATTTTCTACTGACTGATGCGTATTCCTAACACTCTGTCTCACAGTTTGTCTCGAGCATTATTTTTGTACCCTAATATAACTTGCCACAGGCCCCCAAAGCACTTCAAAATATGCAACTCAACTAAATACTACTTACTTTGGAGCTTTCAATACACAGTTGCCTACCTTGACTAATGGTAAAGTCTGCCCGTTTTCCTGTGAACCAGAGTTTATTTCAGTGTTTCTGACTGCGAGTAGCCGTGACTTGGGTGTGTGATGCAACTATGTCATGGCAGGTGTATTGCTCAGGACCCAAGGAAGCGCAGTGTCGAGTGTGAAGTTGTTTGTGTGAGCGGTTCTCGAGAAATCTGTAAGCAGCAACACCACAGGCCAAGCATTCGGCCTGTTCTAAACAGGCATGTTTTGAACGTGCACTGCACTAGTGTATATAATAACATATAATTAAGCCTTACCACAGGACCCTGAGACTGCATGCCAGGCATGCCTGGCCGGACTCCAAGCAGACCAGGAGGGCCAGGAGGCCCCTGTGGATACCCTCCGTCTGGCATGCGCCGTCGGTCATCCCAGTGGTGATCCTCCTCCATACGTCTCCAGTACATATCTTCTTCATAATGCCTGAAAATATAAAACCACAACTCATCTCCATCCCAGTATTTCAATGTCTAGTGTACAGATGGTTGACACATTAAAGGAAACAACATTAAGTGTCCTAGTAAGTGTTTGTAAGTCAGAGGTCAAATTTCATGTATGTACCTGTATGTATATGACAATTGTGATTAAGTTTAGTTGTTTAAACAACGCTGCTGGGGCTGCTATAGAAGAGGGTTCAGGCAAAAAAAGCAGGGTCGTGACGTAATCTTTTTTTCAACCCTTTCACAAACTGAGACTTTGAAAACCATGGTACCTTCCCTCCAAAGCATACCTGCTTCTGAGACAGGATTTTTGAACAGCACAAGATGGTGTGGATATATCATTACTTCATACTGTATCTTTCTTCAAAACCATTAATAAGAAATTCCATTACCCGTACCGCATCTCCATTCTCCAGCGTTCCTCCTCCTCTCTTCTTCTCCAGTACTCCTCTTTCTGCATCTGCTTCCTCATCTTCTCCTCCTGAATCTTCCTGGCTCGAATGCTGGGCTTGACCTCCACCTGCAGATCCGGGTTCACCTTTTTCTACAAAATAAAAACATGTAAAAAGCTATTTCACGGGTGTAATATAGAATATAGAAATATGAAAACTCCTTTCAGAAATACAGTGGAATTGCTGCCAGATTTTAAGGGTAATCACTAATTAAATGAAAAGTAATGGTTTAAACATATTGCAGGCTCCTATATTTATCAAGTATCTCAGTCATTCCTAGACATATGGCAGAAAGCTTGACGAGGACTCGTATCTCAGAGGAGAACATTAAGAGTTAATTCATGAAGCTTTATACACTCGTTCTCAGCAACGACAAGTTCCCTTTTGGGAATACGAAATAACATGGACGTTTTACCACATTACCATGAAATTACAGCAGAGCAGTTGTCTTTGATCTAGCACTGTCAGTATGCCTACTCTTTTTTTTTTTTTTTAAGCAGCCAATAGGCCTTTAGATTAGATGTGTATGTGCCGGGACTAAATCATTATCTGAGAAGATGTTTGCTCCACTGGACCGGAGGATTAATGCAAGGCCAAATACTATTTTTTTTCAGCTTTTCTCCTAAGCACCATGGAGGAGTCGGGACAACTTTTCTATGTTGATAAAGATGAATCACTTTACCCAAATATCTACTATAGGACTGAATGTGTGTCACTCTCAAAACTTAATTTCTTGCTCTGAGACACCTGACGAATATACAAGCATGTAATCAACTTCTGTGGAGTGGTGCAAGACATGTCAGCTACAAACCTTGTATTGCAGGCGGTGCCTGCGACCTTTTAGGTGCATTTCCTTTGCATTTGGATCGTTGAAACTACATTCACACAGCTTGCAATGGAAGCGGATGACTTTTCCTTCATCGTTTCGGACCTAGAAAGGAGTTCCACGTGTTACACTCGAGATTTAAATGCATTTCTGCAAAGTAAGCGTAGGTTGGCTTTAGCCCATGCATTGGTCTGTCAAAACTTACCTCCTCAACATAGTCATGACCAACAGGCTGGACGTCGCTCTGCAGTGCAGCCAAGGCCGAGGTGGACAGAGAATCTGAAACGTCAGTCTTGGGGTCATGAGTACCTGAAGAGGGCGCCGCAGGCTTGGAGGCCTCCACTTTGGCCTCGTCCATCTTCACTGTGGTCTGTAATTTATTTCCACCTGCATTCGAGAAATTACAATGGCGTTTAATCATAGCCCATTAACAGTGCTACTGCTACACCTTGGTTTAAATAAATCCACATAAAAAAAAACAATATGACGAAGATGATAAGGTGACTCTGATGGAAAGAGATTCCGCTCTGTGGTAAAACAAAAATTAAATTAATTATCCTAACTTACTAACTAACTAACTATCATTTAGATCAATGAGCACACCTATAAACTTGGTGTTTTCTCCCATTTCCTCTCTAACATTCACTGAATTAGCATGTTTGCTCATTTTCAAAACATACAAATTAACTCCTGCTACAGACACATTTAGCCAGCTTTTGGCAATGGGAGAGCAAAAAATCTGCGCATCCTATCTTGCCTGACACAAAAGGCAGCAAAACAAGAGTCACATCACATATCAGATTTTCTGAGCGATGGATTCATCTTTCAACATTTTACCATAGAAAATGTTTACTCCTGATGAATTGCACCAGAGGTTGACTCTGGTGAAACTCAATATTTCTGGTTCAGTTTGTCTCCAGGTTAATGAACCGGTATGCACTCATACACTTGTTGTAAACCAAGTGTCCTTTCATGAATGTATAAATAAAAAAAGGTGACTAAATATTTAAAAGAGCATCAGATATCACTGATACTGATATCTGCAACAAAATTATCCTGAACCTGGAGGACACCCCGCCTCAGTGTGTGGTATCACATAGTGATATAGTGAATGAAAACAGGAGGAGCTGAACAAAGCGATACCCAAAATATGTGTTGGATTGCAGTAAAAAAAAAC
This sequence comes from Sebastes umbrosus, assembly GCF_015220745.1. NCBI lineage: Eukaryota > Metazoa > Chordata > Actinopteri > Perciformes > Sebastidae > Sebastes > Sebastes umbrosus. The sequence goes on from NC_051276.1 coordinate 9,269,270, forward strand.
AACAACACTGACAATAAAGTAATGGAGTTTTTCGATAGAGGATACTTCCACTGCACTACACAGTGAACAACCACGACACTATTCAAGCTGTGGAAACATATTACAGCACAGCAACAAATGTTGTTAACCTCCATAATGTGTTGGAGGAGTTCTGGTTTACATAAACCGCAGTAAGTGCTTGTCTTCTGCAGCTCTTCATCAAACAGCTCACTATAGCGTGTACATTCATCCCTGTGATATTTTAAAACTAATCTGCGGACAAAATATGTCCATATCTTCTTAAAAAGGTGCTAAATTCGAAATTCAGAGCATATCTATGATTGAGGGATTGTCTCCACATGGCTCTCAATATGAAGACAGCTGAGCCAGCAGTTAACGGTGCTAACAGCACGAACGGTGAAAACAACGGCAACAGTGCTGACAGAGCCAACAGTGTTAACCTAACCAGCTATAACCGCCGTATGAGAGCAGTGCAGAGCGTCGGCCATTAGTGGCCAGACCGGCTGCGTCAAAAAATCACGGAGAAGCTCGGATTACAACGAACACACACAGGGAGAGTGACTTCATTCTCTGCTCAGGTAAACATTATTCCACGATATCTTTACATGGCTAATAGCCATTTGCTGCTATATTAATGTTCTGAATATAGAATTTAGCCAAGTGCTGCAGCCTTAACGTGTGCTTACTAACCAATAAAATTGATCTTGGGGGTGTTCATTTTCTTCCCAGCTGAGGCAGAGTTGGCAGCAGAGAGGTTGTTGGTTAATGGGTTCTTGACACCTGCCATACCACTGCTGACTATGTTGACAGGTTTCAGGTATGTGGGGCTGGAGCTGGTAGTAGAGGAAGAAGAGGCAGCCACACACAGAGAGCTGCTGGTGCTGGAACTGCTCAGGGTAGCTGTGGTGGTCTTGCTGGGAGCAGCTGTGGTCGAGGAGGATGTCTGAGTGACCATACTAGGCTCCGTAGAGGGAATGGGCTTGCCAAGTTTGGTATGAAGCTTCACAACCTGGAGAATGAAAGAGAATTCAGATTCAAGAAAGACCATTTTCAGAAGGTCTGAGGTTTCTATTTAAAATACTGACAACACAGTAGACTGATACTGATTCCCAACTATTTCATTTATGTATGAAGGGTTTTTAATGTTTTATTTATTACTTCAGATTTAGGTTTGTACTAGGGGTCAACCTATTATCGGCTGCGATATTCAGCATTTTTACAATGTCCTTTTCTGATTGCCGATAAAAATTCAAAAATGTGCTATTTCGCTCTGATGCACCCGCCTCTCTCTGTAGTCACCACTCTGTAGTCCCGCCAACAGCACTATCTGACTGGCTACGCGTCATGAGTAATAGCCTATAAACACCACTGAAGGCTGTTGTCGGCGCCTTGACGCAGGTCAGAGATGTGACCCGTGACTAGATTGTTATAGTTTATAAAAACGCAGTGACGATACAGCCATACATTTCATACACCAGACGTATGTAACGGCCTGCTGATGGGCATTCAATCCGCGTTGGACCTGTTCATGAGTCAGCCGTCACTCTGTTTATCACTGTTAGTAGAGAATCCAATCTGCAGTCTAGCTCATACACTTCACCAATGAACCAGAGAATTGTGGTGTAGCAGAACGTTTTTGTATGATGTGTACACTTCCAATCCCCCTCTCTCTTTCTTGATTGATGCAATAAAGAAAAAGGTCTAAAAGTGCAGTATGGGAGTATTACACTCAACCAACACCAGGGAAGGAAGTCTGCAATGCATGCAAAAAAGGTGTCAGCATGGGAAGAACAATGTTGAAAGCATTTAATTAAACATATGCTTAAAGGCATTTAAAGTTTATCTTTAAAGAATTTAATTTTTACTGCAAAATATCAGTTGCAAACAGCTGTTATAGGTCTCCTTGATTACTAATATTCAGAATCAGCCCTGAAAACACATCGGTAGACCTCTAGTTTGTACACTTCATCTCCTTGATTTCCGATTTATCCCTTCATTCTCTGTGGGGTTTGCATGATCTTGAGGTGTCTGTTTCCTACCAAATACTAATGTTGGTGTAAATATAATGTGTGTAATATGTAATGTCCCACTCATATCCATACCTTCTGGTGTTTAGCTCCACGGATATGGGCAGCATAGGCATCAGCTCCAGTGCAGGACACATCGCAAAGTTCACAGCGGAGCTGGTTTTGAGCATTGCGGGCCAAGACCCCTCCACCACTACCGCTGCTGGTGCTGCTCTGGGAAACCTTCAGTGCCGCTTCCTTCTTCTTGTGCTTCTGGCCTTCAAGATGCTCCTTGTAAGTCTTATGTAATCAATGTTTGGAGAAAGACAGAGCCATTAGTCCCACTGGTTGTCACGTATTTGTACTGCCGTACTTGCTGTCAGCTGTCCCTCGCTCTCTCTGTCTGTCTGTCTCTCTCTCAACCACATACAGACACTCGCTAAAGTTACTCACACAACCTGCACACTTATACCTTAAAGGAGTTTACTACTTGTATCACACATTTTAGTTTACAAAAATGTTTTAAAATACATAATTCCCCGATGCTTAGGCCTGGTGGGGAGTCAACCGAGCTTGCAATATACTGGTGGAAACCCTGGGTTTGTATGTTAGTTCTTTATAGTCTGTCTGCATGGACATATCGAAGGCACAATTCCTCTCAACACTTCAAAGCATTCCATCACTTCAAGTGAATCATCATGGAAGAGATGGACACCCTGTGGTGACGGAAGCCAATGTAACAGCTTCACCAGTACAACAGTGCATCTTAAAATACACTTAATATCATTATGTGCATCCTGCTTGATTTGAGTGTGATATTAATTCATATTGAACTCACCTGTGGGCCGGCACAGCTGATCTTACAGACATCACAATAGTGGATCTGAGGGGGTTTGGGCGGTTGCTTGGGCCGAAGCTGCTTACTCTGAAAGGGGGGTTTCTTGGTGAAAGTGTTCCCCTGCCATGCTGCTGTTGCTGCTACAGCTGCCACTGCCTGCTTCTGTTGCTGCTGCTGCTGGTAGTAGTTGGAGGCTGCAGAGTAAACTGCTGCCTCATAGCCCGAGTATGAGGTTCCTGGAAAAGGATAAACCAAGGCCTACTTAAATCCTACTCAGTGCATTTTATAGCCATTTGAACAGGCTCCATGAATAAGCAAAGCAAAAGTTTATGTGCATCATTTTAACCATGTTCACCATCTTAGTTTAGCACCATTGCACGATAACATTTAATGAAACACAAATTAACATGAAAAACCAAGTACAGGTGAGGCTGACGGTAATGTCAAAAGTTAAAGTTTGCCAATGTATTGGACAAAGAGTCAGCGGGATCACTGGTTTTACCATTCATCCTGTAGGGAACATTAGAGCACCAATTGCAATTTTTTTGGCTGATTCCAATTTCCTGACGTGACCTGTCGATTCCGATTTTCTTTCTAAGAACTATAATTGACAGCAAGGCTCCAGACTCCCTTTTTTTCCTCTCCAAAAACTACATAGAATGCATGGAAATTAATTACAATTATAATAAGCGTGTGGTTAAGTTAGTTGTTCCAAAAGTTTCAAGGTTGTTCCTCCACGGCTTATTTTGGACTTGCAGTTGTGACAAATTGCAAGCTTCAGGTCTTCTTCAAATCATGCTAAAGAACTTCTACACCGACAACATGTGTGTGCGCATGTGTGTGTGCGCATGTGTGGCTGTGACGTTACCGTCTGTGCCGCTGTGTGCTGGCGTAAAACTATCATGCGGCACATGTGTAAACGTGACTGACAAAAACAATCGCAAATATGAGACTCATTGGCCGGTCACAGCCGATCAGCTGAAAACCATCCGGTTTCAATCAGAGCATCTATTTGGGACCATGAATTGCTGTACCAAATTTCAAGGCAATCCATCAAATCGTTGGGGAGATATTTCATTTTGAGGACCAACCGACGTCGTCATCCCTAAAACCATGCAACTAGCATGGCTAAAAAGGAAGATTGGATTTATGTAATTTCACAATAACTTACATGTTTAATTTAATTAAATAAACACATCTGGGTTCATACACATTTGGGCAATGGAATTCCATGACTTAAAACCAATTTTAATGACTGAAAATTGTGTAAATTCTGTGTATACTGTGTGTACTTTATGTTTAGTGCTAATCAACAAATGTAAGCATGCTAAGGTGCTAAACTAAGAGGGTGATAATGATGGTAAATACTGTACCTGCTTAACATCAGAATGTTAGCATTGTCACTTTGAGCATGTTAGCATGCTGATGTTAGCATTTAGCTCAAAGCACCACTGTGCATTAAAAGCTTACCAGAGTAGGTGACAGCATTTGTGCTGTAGGTTGGGCTTTGGGAGTAAGAGGGGACCACAGAGGCGGCACAGGCCACAGGCTGGACAGTGGAGGTCACTGGGTAGATGGAGAAAGTGGACGAGGCTGGACTGGGAGCAGCAGGCTTTATCACAGTCACCTGTCGAGTCTGCTGGGTCTGGGTGTATGCTGTTAACCCCTGGCTGCTATATCCTGGTTTTGGGGCTGTTGAATGAGTACTTTTGAATTAACTTGCTGTGAAAATGAAAATTCAATGAAAATGAATTGAGTGTGTATTTAGCATACCTGTCTGGTAGTAGGAATCTGCCACGCTGGGTTGTGGCTGTGCAGCAGCGACCGCCGCTGTAGCAGTGGCCTGTTGGTAGTACTGCTTACTGTCGTAAGCCACAGCAGGAGCTGTGGATCGGACATAGGAGTAGGAGTCCTGCAAAGGAAACGATAAAATAGAGTTGCAAGGGTGGCGGTTCAATTCCTGGCTCCCCCTGTCCCCAGTGTACCCCAAATGGCTCCCGATGCATCGGGGCGTGTGTGTGCGTGAATGAGTGAATGAGAGGCAAATTGTAAAGTGGTTTGGATAAAAGTGCTGTATGAAATTCAGTCAGAAAGTCTTTCAACTACACAGCAAGGAATCTCTGTCCGTGGGTGTGTGTGTGTATGTCATTTGCATGTCTTGAGAACCGCTCATCCGATCCATTTCACACTTGGCAGGGTGTATTGCTGGGGACCCCATGGAGTGCTTTGTCGAATTTGGTGCAATTTGGACACGAGACACGCGCAATTTTAAAAAACATGCGCCCAGCACTCTGTGCAGCAGCGGGGGCGGGGCTTCAGGGCTCTGCACACTGAATCCAGCATGTTGTCTTCAAGCGTGCAGATCACGGTTCAGTTCAATGCTGATTGATCCTGGATATAGCCCACTAACGCTGGATAATGTACTTCAGCAGTGGTCGCGCCATACACCAATATGTTCCTCTCTGTGGCAGTCTGATATAAAAGACTTGCAGTTTATGGCTGTAACTTCTATGAAATCATCTCTTACATGCTTAGAAATGATGACAAATTGATAATAGAATAATGCAAACACACCTGCTGCAGATGTACAGCACTTCACTTTAATGTGAAGCTACTGCTACAAAAGTTGAATATTTCATGTTTTGGTCCATTTTACCTTATAGGAACAATGTGTAGTATTTAGGAGGATAAATTGACAGAAATGGAATACAATATGAATCAATACGTTTTCTCACTGTGTTTTCGTTAGCTTAGATTGAGCCGTTTATCTCTTCACGTAGCGGGCCGCCATGTTTCTGCAGTTGCCCAGAACAGACAAACCAAACAATGATTCTAGATAGGACCATTCACGTTTTCTTGCCGGCCACTGTTCTCCACATGCTTGGCACACGGGAGAAGTTTCAGTTGGTTGCAATCTGAAACCTCAGCGCTAGATGCCGCCAAGTCCTTTCCACTGGACCTTTAACAATGCAGCATTGCGTTTGAAGAGACAATGCTAGCAAAGTAAAAAAGCAGTTTTTGTAACCATTGAGCAATTGTGGGAGGGTTAGTCTTCATCCAGTTAATGGTGATCATATCTTCCAACCATCAATAAGATATGCAGTACATAGCACTGATCTGTGGTAAACAGGCATTCAGGTGATACTTCCAGCAAGAACAGTAGCGGGTCCAGGGGGATGTCCATTTCCAGGAGTTTCTCAATTTCTTCTTTGACACCTTTCCAAAATGTTTGTATTTTCGGGCAGTCCCAAAATATATGAGTATGGTCGCCGACCATGCCACAGCCTCTCCAGCATAAGTTAGTAGAGTTGTTTTTAAAAACACATGCTACCAGCGGGGTCCTAAAGAACCTCACCTTCACCTTCCAGTCAAAATTCTTTCCATAGCTGGCTTACTATCCCCCTGTGACATCCAGAACATATGCTTTCCCAGGCATCATTGTCCACTATCGTATTCAACTCTAGTTCCCATTGTCCTTTAATATGTAAAGTGTTATCTGATGTGTCTAACATTAGCTTTTTGTACATATGGGATATTTGTTTTTTTGTTGAAGTAGGGTGTTCAAACAGTTGCATAAAATGGGTTTCTATATTAGCTGGTTCTCTTTTAATATTCTCCCAGTCTTTGTGTTTTGTAATATAATGTCTAACTTGTAGATATCTATAAAGGTCGCTTGAAGGTAGGACAAACTTGTCCTGGATTTGTGAGAAAGATTTAAACACATTTCCATCAAGAAGTTGGTTAATTATTTTCAGCCCACTTTCATTCCACCTTTTATATGCATTGTCGTTCATGGATGGAAGAAACTCTATATTTCCTGCTATGGGCATGGCCCGTGACAAAGCTACAGCACCCTTTAGCTGCTTTCGGACTGCAGTCCAAACCTTCATTGTATGTTTGATCCATATATTATTGATTTGAATTTTTTTCTGAGACTGTTGGCTTAGAAATGGGAGAGTAGACAATGATATTCCTGGCAAAGAATTCTGCTCAATGGACACCCATCCTGTCTCTAAGTCCTTGACAAACCATGCCACCACTGCTCGGAGCTGAGCCGCCCAATAATAAAGTTTAAGGTTGGGTAGACCCAGCCATTCATTGTTTTGACCCCTGGCTTCCCATTCATTATTATCTGCCCCTCCTCCAAGATTCAAAATGACAAAACAGTTGTAATCTGTGTAGCAGTTTTGAAAGAAAAAAAAATTGTGGCGTACCTGGTAGTTTTGAGACGTGACCGGTGGTGGTGGTGGAGGGACTTCCGGCTGGCGCTGAGCGTAGCCATAGTCAGCCGCAGTGTGGGTTGGCTGGTATCCTCCATAGGCTGCAGCAGTAGCTACTGAGACAGGCGCAGGCCTAGCTACAGCAACTGTGGCTGCAGATGGAGCATAGGCCGCCGCCACAGTGTGTGCCGCCACAGGTGCTTGATGAACTGTGTAACTGGCCACTGTGGTGGGATGTGTGTATGCTACCCCGGCAGTTGGCTGCTGACTGGTAGGGCGACACAAAAGGGAAATGTCAAAGGTTAAAGGCAACAATGGGAGGGTTTGCCATGTCTCAATACTGTAGGGGAAACTCCTGCTTTGCAATCAATATCCAAAGTAATCATCATCTAGTCGGATGGTCAAACCACAGGAAAAGCACTCCTCCAACACCTTTTCACCATTGGAATTGGGTGGAGTGCGTGTGACAATTTCGGTAACTTTGCAAAACTGTCGTTACAACATTATCAGGAGCAGTTAGAGGTGTTAGGAAAAAAAACAGCCAATAAATACCAGGGGCATGCATAAAACTCTGTGTAGATTCAGGACTGAAACTGTATATGCACAAAGCTAAAAGAACTGGGCATGGTTGTGTCTATTTATAGCGTTTATATATTTCTTTATAGCACTTTACAAAGTGCTTCACAACTTAGGGTACAATCAAAAGACCACTGCCAGGGAAAAGAGGGCTCAAATTAGATCAAAAGAATATATATGCGCCTCTGATTGAAATTTTACATAACACTGTGTAGTCAGCAAAAAAAACTAGAAAATGCAGAACTCTGAAATGATATGCCTCAAAAATCTTGAAGCTCAAATGTATTGTACTGCACTGCTGAAAAACCTGGAAAAACCAGCAGATGAACTGCATTACCTAGAGAAGCAAAGAGCTGAGATACATTGCTAGAAAAGGTGGAAGTTACAACTGTGATACTGTCAAAGCAGGAAGTTGAAATTAATTGCCTGAAAAGGTAGAAAGAAGAAATACTTTGTACTGATATCAGACGGATGAATTGCATTGCTAAACATTTCTGAACAAAAAAAAATATGGCCCTAAAGAGCAGAGCTGAAATGTATTGCCTGAAGACTGAGTCTTTCTGAACTTTTTTTCACTGGCTGCCACTGTGGTCGAACAACACGTCGATATCAACCACTTCTTTTATCCAGTAGTATAAACTTGCCCTTACTCATAAGTGCAGGGTTGTTTTCCGTCAGAACACACAGATAGTGGGCTCCATCTGTTTGCTAGCAATGTAAAGCCAGTGTCTAGGCCTACAATTACACTGTAAAAAAGACACAGCCTCCTTGTTCATTTAAAGAACACTGGGATCTTCTGTCAAATAAGTTTCACTTGGAAAGAGGGATAACTGGTTGCTCTGTGTATTCAACCGTAAGACAAAACATGTCGGGTACTCTTGGAAAACGGGGGGAAAAAAATCAGATTAGACAGGAAGGCAATCCAGGCCAAAATACTAAAACAAGTGGCAACGAGCAAGGAAATATAGTGGCTAAATCATAAAAAAGCCAACATGTTTAGTGAGTATCATAGTGCTATTGATTCTTTGTTATGCATAGAGGGCATCGAACATATTAAACCGTTGGTAAGGGGGGGAGACAAGTTCCAAAAACTTTACCAGAGGGAGACTTTTTGGATCCATCGATTGGATGCCTTAAAGTATCCTGGGGTTAATGAGTATATAGACTTTACATGCTTTCTGTGAATAAGAAATATTTATATATATTTTTCTTCTTTCTGTGTATGCTCCCATGTTTGTTTTGCAGCCTCCGTTGAAAAGTAGTAGTTTCACTGATGATGGACATAAATTACTTGTTTCTGTGTCATTTCTTTGTGATATTTTGTAATACTATGGTCATCATGTGAGTGCCTCCCATTGGTTGTTGATACCATATACTGTAGGTCACATCCACTTTGTCTGCTTGTTTTTAAGCCCTGACGAAGACCTACAGCGGTGAAAACATGTTGGCTATATAGTTTTTATGTTTTTTATTTTTTCCCACTCACAATGTTGTTTGGTTACGATTGCCCAGAAGTCATTATAGATATTTAAATCAATATCCTCTTCACAAACACCAACCATACACTTCCACGCAACACACACTAATCTTTTTTGATATATTTACTGTATTTTTATTTTTGTTATTATATATATATATCTATATAGATATCTATATATCTATATATCTATATATATATTGTCCTAATTGTTTGTTATCACTATTATGTAGTCATATGATTTCTTTATATTAATCTTCAGATAAGCCAAGTGTTTTTTTTGCCTCTTCCTGCACTGTATATTATTCATTTATTTTTTTGTTATGTTGTATAGTCTTAAAATGTGCAAAACAAATAATAATGATTTCGCCACTACAATAAAGGCTTTTTTATTAATATATTTCTTTCCTTGTTGCCACTTGTTTTAGTATATTTTGGAGTGCCTGGGTTGCCTTCCTGTCTATCCTAAGTATCACTAGGCTCACCTTTAGCTGCAATGTAATGCTCTCCAGCAGCAACACACTGGCCAAAGAAATGTCAGTGTGCACATTCCTGGTGGGTGGATTACTTTGAAACATCACTGGCAAATAATATTATAGGCCTCTGTGGTGTGTTCTGATAAACCTTTAAACTCATGGATGTATATTAATGATAGAGGGGCTTCCTGTATAATATGGCTTTTTTTTATATATATACATTTCCTTCCTTGTTGCCACTTGTTTTAGTATATTTTGGAGTGCCTGGGTTGTCTATCCTAAGTATCACTTGTGGCTCACCTTTAGCTGGTAATGTAATATTCTCCAGCAGCAACACACTGGCCAAAGAGATGTCAGTGTTGTCACATTCCTGGTGGGTGGATTACTATGAAAGATCACTGGCAAACTTGCACAGTTTACCTGAGTTTTAAATTCCTCATAATACTATTAAAGGCCTCTGTGTTGTGTTCTCTGGTAACCCTTTAAACTCATGGATGTATATTACTGATAGAGGGGCAGCCCGTTGCGTGTTGCGTGTTTTACGCAGTGCCATGTTCAGTGTTCATCCATCTGCAGCAGAGAGAGACCGCCCCCTCCCCCAGCATGAACAATGGCAGCAGAGGGAACATCCAGCCTGTACACAGGCTACCTGCACGACATAACTCAGCTCACACTGAGCTGAGAAACAGCATGCAGGATGTGTTTAACCGGTGGTTTAGGCTCCTCCTCACCTGTACTGGGCGGCAGCGCCGTGGGTAAATCCAAAGTAATTGCCGGTAGCCATTTTGGCATCTTCACCAAGCCGGCTGGGCACTGCGGAGGACAGACACACAGGATGAGGCTAAGCTAACAAGCTAACAGCTAAGCTAACAGCTAGCATCAACTGACGGTTCAAGGACTCTCCGTTAACGTCACTATCTGATCATGTTGCTTTTATAACGTCACTTAAATCTAGTTATAGCTTGTAAACTAACATCCACAGTGTTACTGATACTCACCATAGGTGAAGGACACTACTGGACAGATGGGAATCATTTGTTTAGTGGTTTCTATCGACGGCCGAGGAGAGCAGCGTATTTATATTACATGTCGTACCCGGACATACCGCGTGTTAGCGCATGCGCAGAGAGAAGAAGCGCTGTTACAGTGAGTTCTGCGCATGCCCGCTGAGGACTGCATAACACTCACGGGAGCGCGCACAGTTGCTGCTGCTGATGCTTCAGTTGATGCGCGTTCCCGAGAGGGGCATCTCGTTCTCGGCATCATAACACCTGTCTGGTCTGTTTGTCCCAATCCAACAGATGTGTTGCTTTTTGTTTGTTTGAGGAAGCTAGTCAAGTTCCAGGTTGAGACATCCCTGATGACACTATTTTATAAATCTTTTATTGAGTCAGTTTACACTTTTGCTTTTATTTTCTGGTATGCATCCCTCAACCTCAAACAGAAAAACTCATTAACAAGGGTGATACAAATCAGCAGCAAAATCATCGGCACTCAGCAGAAATGTCTGTCTGAACTGTACAACAAACAGCTGATATGTGAAACAGCAGAATCCATAATTTCAGACAGTACCCACCCCCTGCATTCAGAATTTAAGTTTCTGCCCTCTGGTTCCCGCCTCAGGCAACCATTAGTCAAAACTAACCAATATAAATTCTTTCATACCCTCAGCCATTTCACTGCTCAACTCTGTAAAGTACAGGTAGTATCAGCACATCCGCACATCCACCCATCTTAATATTGTAACTCAAGGTTTTCACCTTTCTTCAGTGTTTTAGTATGTGGGAATGTACAGTATGTGTATATTGTCTTATTGTGATGAGATGTTTGTTGTTGTTGTTTGCTACTGCGGCAAAACCAATTGCCCCTCGAGGACACATAAAGGTCTTGAACTTGAACTTTATTGTTCAGTAAATGTATTAAAGGTGTATTAAAAATGTAAAACGTAAATAGTACAAAAATGGAAACTGAATAAATGAAATATAAACAACTCAACCCTCTGAGACCAGCAGGATCGTGGGCGATTCAGGCTGTAATAGGTTAAGTTTTAGAGCTAAAAATATATATATATATATATATATATATATACCCTGCCCCAGTTATTCATACACTTGCAGTATATATTTGCACATATGGATAGGTATGAAAACAATTGAGCCAATATAGATCATTAGATACAGATTTTTATTAAAAATAGCATAACAGTTATACTACACTCAGCACAGTATGTATTAGGTCTTTGTTAACCATTGGGTTTGTCAAAAAAGTCTCAATTTACTTGAAATCCTGTCATTCATGATGGATATGATGCAGTGTGACTACGGGAAACCCTTGACTTGAACAGATTATACTTCTAGTCATATCTGGTAGGCAACTAACAAAAAACTCACTTGTCATTTTATAAACTCCACATTTTAAGAATTTTTAGAAAACATAGTCCATAAAGCATGTTTGTGACAACAGTTTGGTTTTGCTTTATTATTATTAGTTCCTATTGCACACTGAGGAATCTCCTCTTCTTGGCTGTGTGTGTATATGCATGGTGACGCCACTCCACATCCGCGGTACTCTCATTCTCCAGGGTTCCCAGTTTGATCATATACACTGAACGAGAGAACAGATGAAAATATTTTACACATCACGAAAGAAAAGTGGTACAGAACAGAGGAATATGTGACAAAAACTTTTATAGGAAAATACCCTAAAATGATGAAGAAAATTAGAAATTATTTCTAAATTATTACTGCATCAGTAATATATTTTCAGTTCCATGTCTTGCTTAAGAGACGTTTATTAATACTGATATTTTTAAACTTTCACAGTGCTTTCATAAAAGTTAAGCTTTTCTCATAGCTATTTTAACTGTGCCAGCAACTTCCAGTTTTTTTGCTCTGGTCTTTATTTAAAGGAAGAGTTTGACTCTTTGGATATTAGAGCGAGGTGTCTCTTATCAAAATCAATAGAGATTTTAATTCTGTGCATCAGTATGCAGGGATAGGTCTGGACCGTGTTTAGCCTGGCTTTAAATCAAGGTTGTGTTCAGAAAAAAAAAATTACCTGGCGAATACTGGAGTTTAAAACATCTGATACTGATATTTCGGCTAAAGAATTTCTTTTTTTTTTTTACATGAACACAACACAAAACAAAGACTTTATTAAACTGTATAGGGATCCCTTACATTTGGGCATTTAAATATCAGGCTCAAGATATGCACTGAGTGGGACGCTTTACTAGGGCTGCACGATTATGGCCAAAATGATAATCCAGATTATTTTGATCAATATTGAGATTACGATTATTTATCACAATTATTCATTGATTTTAGGGACAAAATATTTTTTTTGTACTTCCACATTTAAATAAACAGAGCGCTGCTTTCTCTGTCATGTTGTTCTACATTCCTGCTATTATACAAATCTTTGCATCAAAATATGACTGGTCCTTATTCCTAAGGACTATTAGCCCCTATCCATACTTACATTTCATTTCAAACCTGGGTCCGACTTCTGTCATCTCAATGTTCTTGTGGTCTGTTTTCTTGTAGGTATGATGTCTGTAATAAAAAAAAACAGCTATTACTCTTAGTACTCTTTACCTCAAATAAGGCATAGTCTGTATGGCATTTACATCGAGTCCTTTCACACCGACCTGAAAGAGATGAAGTCCTCTTGGTTGGCGAATGTGATTACACGCCTACTGTCCTCCTTCGGCACAGGAAAAAGATACTTGAGGATATTTGATACCTGTGTGAGCAGAATGAATTAGTTGTACCCAAGAACAAGTGGTGACAGAGAATCGATGGCGTGTGTACAGTGCACGGTGCATCGCTCGCTCACTCACCCTAGTGCCAAGTCGTGAGGTGAAGTTGTGAAAAATTAGGTGGGGGTAGGCCTCAGACATGGTGCCTATGTCTGGAACATCGTGCCTCATTACCACGCTGTACAGTGTGAAATAAGCGGTGGGTCCAAATGGCAAGTGGCACACCACCAGGCCGTCTGGAAATATACAAGCACAACAGAATCAGATACTCTATGGTCAGTGTCTCTGTACTAAACCGTAGTTGACTTTATACTCAGATTACAGGCTGCACTCTGTTTAATAATCACATCAAGTATTGTTTTACAATTGTTCTTTTGCTACTCGGAAAGTGTGCTATTTTAAGTCATGTTGCACGGCGATAGGGATAGGTGACCGTTGGATTTTATTGCCATTAAATTAGTGCGAACACAACATGCTAACATTATGTTCACTTTGGTCACCATCTTAAATCAGTGTGTTAGCACCCCATAACTGAGGCTGATGGGAATCGAACAATAATTCATCCTCGGGGGAACATGAATGTCTTCAACCAACCCACCCAGAAAATGTGGACATCAAAATTTAAAAAAAAATGTCTTACTATTAGTTGGATTTTTAATATTACATTTAATCAGTTAACTGCTCAATTGGGTTTCCTGTAAATTGTACTTCCAACATTAAGTTCTAAATAGTGTTTCATACTCTACTCCTCAGTGCCAGATATACAATTGTGGTGGGGAAAAAACAGAATCCCATATCTATGTATTTATTTGTTGGCTTAAAAGTCAACTCTAAATGTACGGTTACATCTAAAAAATACGGCTAACAGACGAAAATGGTCACAAGGTCACACGATATGAGTGCGGCACAGCTGATAGACGTCAATCAAACTGTGACTTTGAGATGCCACAGCGATTCAACTTCACAAAAGAAAGCAAAATGTTTTTCCAAAGATTTAATACTTTTGTTTTCCAAGATGGAGCTCTTTCATTACCCTTCACAAGCAGCTGTTCCTTTTCCTTGTGCATAGTGATTTTTTCAGTAATATTTTATTTTTCCAATTTGAACACACTACATATCCAAAACCTGCTTAGAATTAACGTGTAGCAAAATGTTGGGAGAGAACTTTAGCTTTGTTAGTGGTTGCTTCATGTGGATCCTGTAGGATGTACAAACACTGCTGGAGAGAGACGACCTGCTCAGAGCCTCAGGGATCAACCCGATGTCACAAATATGAAAAAAGAAAAGATTGAGGTAAACAGGCGTACCTGGCTGTCCTCTGGTTTCATGCACGATGACGAGGTCTGTAACGTTGTTGGCTTTGCAGGCGCTCACCAGTGCATTAATCTCGTGGTTTCCTCTGTTCATGCGCTGGGCTCCAGGGAACATCAGCTTCACCTCCTGTAACAATTCACATACATCACATGATATTCTCCGCTCTCTTTTGTTACCCCCCACTGTCAAATTTGGAATAAAAACAAGTAAGTTCAAGAGGAAGTTATCTTTTCTCTGACATGTAGCTCAGATGTCTCTGTTGTTCAGTAGTTTGCTCTTTTAAATTTTTTTTGTACTATTAATTTTATTATCATTTTCATAGGACTTAGAGGCCTGTCAATACCTTAATAGATATAAAAAAAAGACTATAATAAATGAAAGCAACTCTTTATTTTACAGGTCTGTAATTTATGAATAATGATGTAACTTGTAATTTAGTACTGTTATTGTGTGTTTTTCCCTTTAAAGAACCACTCCATTTAACCTTAAATAAGCATTATTTTAATATCCATTTAATATTGGAAACTTTTTTATCCATTTCTGTTGAATCGTATGCTTGCCTCAGACAGATTTCACATTTTAGTGTGTTCAGATGGCCTATTGTGCTCTTACAAAAAAAGGCTCTAGTTTATGCTAAGAATAATTTGGAACGGAAGTGCATTAATTAAACAGTCTCAATCTTCTCTATGATTAGTTTAAAAAAAAAGTTATTTTGAGGAAACTTCTATGAAAATGATTCTTAACTTATTTGGAACTTGCAGACCCATAAAGTGAAGTGTTACAGTATGACCTCTAGGTCCATCTGCTGTCCTAACTGACTGACCTTGGAAAACATTTTGAGTCTGGAGCTGGGGTCTCTGGATGTGGTGACCATGACTTTAGGATCTTCAACTCCGGCCCATTTATACTCATCATCCATGTGTGAGCTGACACCTGCCCACACAAAAGACAAAATAAATCAATATAAACAAATACATTGATGACTAAATAAATGAAAACTGATACATTGGTGCAATCAGATAGGATGCTGTTGATAATAATAGAAAACAGTAACACTAGCCTTCTGCCCCTTCATCGTCATACTCCAGCAGTGTCTGGAGCTGCAGAGCATCTTTGCGTACCTCAGTTGGAAGGAGACGGTTATCTGCAGAGGAAAAAAAAACAGCTTGTGTTACACCTGGATTTGTGGTAGGATCATTAACACTGATAAATGGAGCCGAGTGATCACGCCATCCTACCTTCAAGTGCGCCCTTCAGCTTCTGTTTCTTCTCCTCAATTGTTCGGAGCCGGTCTTCTTGTGCCTTCCTGTACAGGTACTCTCGTCTTAGTCTCACCTCTCGACGAAGCTGTAACAACATTACACCAAATTACCTCAAGCAAAGACATGCAAGCTCTTCATACATACTCATCCTGAGAGGAAAATGTGAGCTTTGTTCAGAAACATGCAGGGAACATCAAATACTATGTACTGTAATACTTTGACGTTTGTGTTCATTTGAGATCTTTAACAATAACATTAGATGGTGGGATTGTCTGAAAGCTGAAATGACTCGATATTGATTTTCACCACGGCACCATGGTTAAATGTTATAAACACCTTAAACTGTTTCTGAGTCTAACAGAAGGAAAAACATAGTTACATGGGTTAACACGCATGCACATATACACATGCTTGGAGATGACCTGACGTGAAGGAGGATGCATGTGTGAGCCCATGTAAATGATATTACTAGATATTTGCGCTCCCCCCCTTTTTATTTTATATTAACTTATTTGTTTATTTCATTTATTATTACTCTCGTATCTTTGTATCATTGTTTTTTTTGTTATGTGTGTTTTTATCTCTATTCTTTCTTTTTATCATTATTATTATTATTACTTCTTTTCTTAATTTTATTTCAATTTTGAATGTTGAAATTGTTTTCTCTAGTGTACTTAATGAGTTTGTCTTTAAGCTCATCTACTTAAAAAATGGTTTATAAACTATTGTAATTACGAACTGTAACTTGCATATATGAAAACAACCTTGAAAAAATAAAGTATAAAAAAATATATATATACTGTTTTTAAAAAACATGCTAAACAATTCATATGACACAATTTCCTTAATGATAAGCGACCACTTTTCAAGTTGACACCTAGTTTAACTCAGTTTTTAACTAAGACTTTGACTCAAGTGAATGCCGAATGGAAGTATAGCGTTTGATCATCGAGGAGAAGTCTCGATCAGTCATGTTTTTACAAGATATGCGGCTTTATGAGCATTAGATAATGTAATTAACCAGATTTGTTTAAATGCAGTTCTGGGTGTCATCTTTATACCAGACCCACAAGGGATTATTTCCGTATAGAGAGAAATATAGCCAGCTGGTTAACTTAGTTATGTAACTAATCACTTATACAAGATAGTAACATTAGACCAGATCAGTGATGTTTACATGCAATGAGGATATCACATGCACATTAATGATCAGTAACGTGAGCGTTACATCAATAATAAGCAACATTTGCTAATTAAACATTCATCATATCGAGCTACTAAAACACGTATTGATCATATATCTTTCTTTTAATCCGTTTTAAACTCACCATGATGTTCTTTTTAAGCTAGTAGCCAACTAGCAAGAAAGCACTCACATGGAGATATAGGAGGACGTGAGTACAAGAGCGTCTCTCATTGGCTGACGGGAGGAGCCAATGAGAGCGCCCCATACTGACTGGCAAGCTTTTCAAAATAAAAGCCCGAGTTTCGAAGAAAATCCGGTTTTGGTGATGATGAGTGTTGAGCAGCTTGGTCCTCAGCCTGGCACCAAAATCCCTTGAGGAGAAAAAAAGGCACCTGTCCAACAAGATGTGTGACGATAAGACAATTTTTTGGAACAAGTAATTGAACCAGTTCTTTATGAATGAATGAATGAATGAAAGACTTTATTTGGAACATAAAAATGAATAAAAACAGATAAAAAATAATAACAAACAAAACAAGAGTAATAGTTTCCGAAAAGGATCAGGTAGAAGTAAAACTTATATTTCCCTACCCCTTACTCACTTCTCCTCTAATAACTCATCATAGAATGATAATATAATATAATATAATATAATATACAAACTATCCCAGATTTATTTACATCCCAAATTAAATAAATGAACAGCATCCCAAGTTTATTTACAACCCACATACTGTATCCATCCGGAGTTAAAAAGTAGATATATGTAAACCAACCCTTAACACAACCCTTATCACAACTCTTCCTCAACCATATACCTCCCAAAAATATCTTTTTTGTATATCTTTTTAAAGTGATTTATATTTGTGCTCCACTTCAACCCATCACCTAATAACCCATTCCATAAATCCACCCCACAGACTGAAATACACATACTCTTCTTTGTTGTACGAACACAACTTTACGTGATACTGCTTTATTTAGGCTATTATATCTTGCTTTTTTTACTGATGTTTTTTGTTATTGCATGCACAACCCCCTTTGCTGCTGTAACACTGCACATTTCCCTGCTGTGTGACTACTAATAAATGATTATCTTATAAGGTAATATGATGCAATCATCACCACCTGAACATGAGGAAAGGAAACAATTTCTATATATAATCTGTGTGGGCAGGCATTTCCTGAAACTCTGTCACCTAAAAAAGCAGCTTATGTTCCTCTTTACCAGTTCCAACTATGCATCTCTTGATTTGGATATTACTTTTGGCTGTAGGTAGGTATAGACCTTCACCTTGATAGAGAACTTTAATTCAGATTCTTAAGAAACTTGATTCATAGATTATTTTGTGCTGCTTTATTTAGCCAAGTACCACTAGCTGAAATTAATTTTAAATGCTGTGCAACTGCCTGAAATACATAGCAAAACATACCAATATTATAATATATATTATTAATATTTGGCGTATCAGAAGAGATAAGATTGAAATATCCACTAGACATGAGTTTTCCTCTTAGTCCATTTTAAATCACACATTCGTCTAGAAATTTAAAGCATCACGTATCAGCTGCCACCATGTACTTGATGTAGGTTACAGGTTATCCACTTTAATAAGATAATTGCATAAAGTAGTAGGCTTTTTCAAACAGTCAGATAAATCAGTATGGAGAAAAGGGGAAAAACTGACAATTGTGAAGGTGATGCAATTTCTTTGGCTTCTCCAAGGTTTGGCTTCTTTTTTTTTGTTTTTAGAATATTTTATTTTCAAATGTTTTAGTTAACCACATATACAAAACAAACAAACTCACAAAAAACAAACTCACACAAACATGGCTCCAAATTCCCTCCCTATTCCATCCACAAACAAACTGAAAAAGAACCATACTCAAGAGGAGTAGGTTAGTTAACTATCAATTAAATTAAAAAGGATAAAACAAATTTTAAAAAAATTAAATACACAAATAAAGAAATCAGAAATGACAAGATGCAGTGTTCTGAGTTATTTGGATGACTAATGATGTGTCAAGTCTAATTTTGTTATATTAAATCCGATATAGGTAGGTTTGGCTTCTTTTGTATTGTATTGGTAGGAGATTATACCGTTACTAACTATTTTATTTACCACTACTGTGTGCAGGTGGCTGTGAGGCAGTGTATTGGCAGAAGCTGACATGTCCCTATGAACTAAAGCACGAGAGCCAGCTGAGGGTTTGGTGCAGGCAGAGCTCCACCGACTGCTGCAGCGGCCTCACCTTCAACCACAGTGGCCACTCACTGGATGGAGGCAACCTAAAGGTGACCCAGCAGGGCTCGGCCTCCTTCACTGTGGCGGTGCTGCAGCCCAGCCGTGGAGAGGGAGTGTACTGGTGTGGTGTGCTGAGCGGAAATAACACCATCATCAAGCTGGCTGAAGGCTACATTCACAGCTGTAAGTAGAGCTAGATAGCAGCTATCTATCCATCTATCTATCTATCTTTAAATCTGCAACAATCACTTTTTTTTTTTATATGAACATCGTATCAAATGACTAATATGAAAGGTGTTGCTCGTATTGATAGTTTTCTGGCCCTCAACTATGCTCTCATCAACCTAATTTCCAGCCACAGAAGCTCTGATGAACTCACTGCTCTTCTTGCTCAGCAGCAAACAGCCGTTAGAGACCAGCTGGTGAACATAGTGGAGCATTTAGCAGCTAAAGAGACAGATATTTCCCTCAGGAGTTGGTGGAGACCAAACACAGAGCTAAAAGGACAGTGAATATTGGACTTAGATTCGTGAAGTCAGAGACACACTTCCATATGAATTATAATGCTGCTCTGTGTCTGCTGGATGATGTCTTTAACACGTTCACCAGAACATTTAAGGTGATAATTTGTCAATACTGTGTTTTTAGTTTGTTCTTCTTCCCCCAAATGGGAAAAAAAACAAACCTTTAATTTCATTTTTATATTTTCAGGCAGAAAAACAAGTTCTGAAATCCTGACTTGACGTTATTCATGCATTTCATTCTGGAATAGGAATATTACATCATTACTTATTTCAATCAATTCATGTTGTTGTAATTAATCAAGAGTAAGTACAGCTGCATTACAGTTTTTCTCAGTTGCTGTGGTATATTTCTCAATTCCTCCTTACCATTTGCAAAACACGAAGTGCACTTCTTGAAACAATTCGTACAGACAGCACCACACAGTGGATTACCCGCCAAAACCCATAACCTGCTCAAAAATCCTTAGTTTATCTTTGAAAAGTAATAGTCAAAATGCTATGTTGTCAATATAACGGGGTACTCCATCAGTATTTTCAGGTTTTGATGACCATGATGGAAAATGCACAAGGCTGCTCTTTTTCTGTACAACATAGCTATATCAGTTTCAACAGTACAAAGTTGCACATTGCCAGTGGTGAAGTGGACAGGTAGTGTCAGGCAATAATGAGCCTGCAAGTGACATAGCAAGGGGAACCAAATGTGATTGGCTTGTTGAAACACATGTTTTCTGATCTAGTCAGCCCACAAAAAAAACTGACTGGGTTGTCTTATTTCACAGTTTGTGAGTTGGTAGGCACTCCAGATACCCAGATGTATATGCGCAAGCACTGAAAATATGAGTTTTTCATGACATGTCCCTTTTAATTTAAACTACCCAAATCACATTTACGTTTCTTTGCCATCCGCCTGCAGTGTCCAGTGCGAGATTCGCTCGCTGGATTCTGCTGCCTGTGCTGCCCATGGTGACCATATTCACCAACCTTTACGCCAGAAGTAAGTCATTCTGCTGTTTCACTAAAAAAAAACTAGAATCACCGCCTCACGGTTGTATAAATCCGCCAATCAAGTTGCAGTTTACATCCACGTCTGTCCAAAATGTCATCGCTTCATCATTTTATCCTGTCAGACATTTGTGTGAAATTGTCATAATTAGGATATTAATTCTTGAGTTATTGCCAAAAACAGGTCACAGTGACCTCCAAAATTTAATCAGTTTATCCTTGAATCCAAGTGGACATTTGTGCCAAATTTGAAGAAATTCCCTCAATGTGTTCCTGAGATATCACACTCACAAGACGGACGGACAACCTGAAAACATAATGCCTCCGTCCACGGCTGTCGCCGGTGCAGAGGCATAAAAATGGAGGAGAAAATACAGGCTCTGAAGTGCTAAACTGACATGATTTCTCTTTAATACAGATTATAGTAAATTCACATAAGGAAGACGGTAACTAAACTCTCAAATCTCTCTTTCACAGAAATAACAAAACACATTCCTAAAGGTAAAACACGCCCATTTTTCATGCAACAAAAAAATGTAGAGTTTAAAAATAGAATTAATAAATATAATTCCAACATCATGGATTGCTTGAGTGCAACTAACATCTTCTGTCTTTTCTTTCTTTAGAAGGACAGAGGAGCGTTATGACGACATCACTGTGAGCTGGATGATCACAGGTTCTGGCTTCATTTCAGCACCATTAAGAGACTTGATGTCACAGCCCAGAATCGTCCAAATCGTGGTGTTTTTTAAATTGTTTTCAAGGGTGAAACAATTGTTTAAAGACACAAGAAATGTTCTTTATGAAGAAATAAGTTTGCATTTATTGGACAAACCAAACATAGGCAAACTCACACAGTGTAAAGATGGAACATGTCATGGGGTGAAAAATAAATGAAGGGTTTCATTCCAAAATGTCACATGTCCATTTGGAAAAAAAATACCTGAAAGACAACATTTCCAAAGTGCATATCCATTCTCATCATTATTACTCCGGACAGCAGATTAAAATTTGCAGGAATTTTCCCTACTGGATCTTTCCTGTCTAGATAATTTTATAGGATTTCAGTGACATTGTTTCCACACGGTGTATGCATCATTTTTGGAACAAAGCTCTTCAGATATATGGATTTATTTATATATTTTATACATTCTTTTCTTGCTGTACATTTAAGTCTCATGCTTTGCTTGAAACTGTGCTTTCAGCATTTATCCTCAATCACATGACAAAAGACAAAAACAAAAAAGATAGCACACAGTATTCAGGATCAATGCTGCATAGTTTCAACTTTGGAATATCAAACATAATTTCTTTGTAAACCAACAAGAGTGTAACCGTATATATGTACTGGAGATGGAAACTGTATGAAATCTTTCAAGTCTAAAAATACACATAATTTCTCTTAGATGCAAGAATGCTTCACTTATTTGAAACATTTTAGTGATTTATGGAAGATACTGTACTGTACGTAGTCCATATCACCACGTACGTGTCCTTAAAAGTAGTGGGAGTAAACCATTTGGAGAAATGTATTACAGGTTAGGAGATATGAACAACCGTAATCCATAAAAAAGCTGCATGTGTTTGACCGTTGAGGACAGTTTCAGCACAAATCGCGCAAACTAAAGCCTGACATTTTTGCAACAAAACAAAAATAGAAGCAATAAATAACACAAGGATAAAACAATGAGGAAATCTTGGAAAATATTAACACAATTCCATAATACTCCTTTAGAAGGATGCTGTCCAACGAGAATCAAACAAAAACAAAAAGACAAACAAATGTACTGATTCACTGCAATCTTATAACAGGCTTCAGAAATGCTTTAGACCGTTTCACCAATAAAAGGCTAGGACAACATTCTGACCCCCCCCCCGCCCCGAGTTACCTAACATTTTACAGTAAGAACACTTAAAAATGGTTCATGAGGATAGCGGCACATCCTTCCCCTTGAAGTAACCTCCATTAAGGCAATTGCAGAAAACACGAGGAGAATTTGTACGTCGCCTTCACAGGGTGAAGCAGAGAAAAGGTGGCCGTTAAGTTCGTTTGTCAATTGTTCATTTGAGCTAACGGGGCAGGAGCTGTTTTGATCAGTGGAATGAAATCATGAAATCCCTGGTGAGGACATGTGGGGTCAGTTTCACACCAAGACTACGTCCACATTGAGCCGGCAGGACACGCGTTTGCGTTACACTTTCTTGTTGAAAACCTGGGATCAGACTACACAATGTTTTTGTCTTTCAAGATGGTCACTGTACACCTGGCCTTGAAATGTGTTTCATATCCAGATTATCGAGATATGATTTAACCTGATAACATTTAAAACCTGGTATTAAAATGTGTCTCCAGTGTCCACACTGAGATCTGATCACTCTGTCCAGCTCAAACAACCAAATGGGTCCAGTGAGCGATTACGTATTTCTCACCCACTAGTGATGCACGGGGCAGGGTTTTTATTACCCGCACCCACCTGACCAATTATGAGAACCAATCCGCACCGCCCGACCTACAAAACCATACGTTAATCAAACACGGACCCGCAAATGGCCAACTTTATGCAACTTATAGTAGCACAATTGTCAGGACTGAGGACTGAGACAAGGACAGAGACAAGGATAAGGACTGAGCGGCGCTCGCTGTGTTTAAGAGAGTAACAGAGAGAAGTTGGGAGGTGGACTGTTGCATGCATTGTTTCTGTAAGTTATTAATAACTAACTGAACCCTGCTTTGTGAACCTGTGATATTTGCTAGTAAGCTGAGCCAAACGTTGTGGGTTGACCCGTGCATCACTACTATGCATTTTGTGTGCATTTACACCTGAAACTTTCATGTATTCCAGCACTATCTGATTACAATCCGATCACCCAAAACGCATTTTAAAGCCGCATTTTAAAGAGGGTAAGTGTCATACATTGTCGCTGTGACTTGGCCAAGAGACGTGGCAGACTGCAGTACAACGGGACTGAATGTTTACAGAAGTAAACACAGCTTTAGGAATGAAAGTGAACCTGGAACAATTCGTGCTCATCGCATCTTTTTCCTTCCAAGTCAGCAGCAAGCATCTGGCTCATCATATCTCTTCTCCATGTTTACAGCTGTGTGTGGAGAGAGCGCTCTGTGTGCCCACACGTTAACGTCACGGAACACGTCATAGACGTTGTCAACGTTGTGAGGCGTCCCAGATGCTGAATCGGTTGCCTTCCATTGTATGACACAATACAAGGGATAAAACGGTCGTGCCCAATGCTAATTTTCCCGACACCATTATATCGTGGTCTAATCCTGGTACATATCTCAGTCTCATTTGGTTAAATGTCCATTCTGTCCTCCGTGTGACAAAATCAACATTCATAGTTAATGGTAAACTCTGTATTGTGTGATCAGCTGTATATGACACTTAAAAAGAGTGATCACAGAGAGAGTTAGAGAGAATTCTCTTCTCATCATTGTTTCTCCCTGGTCCACCCTGAAACGCCAGCATTTCCAGACCATTTAAGAAAAATGCTGACTTAGTGTGGGTGGATGCCAAAACAGAGCGAAAGTGTTTTCAGATGTAGGCGGCTCAGTGTGGACGTACTGCGAGAGTGAAGCAGGGGGAGTCATTTCCTTTGTTGGTGAAATCAACTCACTCTGAAGTTCTTCCTCAGTGTTTATATTTAGAGACACAAGACTAAATCTGCCATTAAGCACTTAAGCCAACAAGTAGGAGAGAAAGAAAAGACAGAACACTGTGGAGTCTCTAAGGAGTCGGTCGTCACTTTTAAGCATGCTCTCCATAATTACACCGAACAAACAAATTCAGACATAATGGTAACCCTATTTACAGCAGCTGACTGGGAGTGGATCGCTTGCAGAGTGTATCAAATCAAACATATTCAATCATGTCAAGAGTACAAAGAGCCAGTCCGTGGCTACACACCGATCATCAAATTTTAATGTCACGACTCACTACAGTACACGTGGGTCTCCTCGCCGTTTCCTATTGGCTGGAATGGAAGTGACAGCAGTAGTGCAGATGGGGAAATCAATCAGAGGGAACATACAGGTACCAGAGTTATTTTTACCTGGGTGTTGTCGGTAGCCTTGCGTATTGCGTATGGCTTGGAGATGCTTTATGCTCTTACAAGTCAAGGAACCAGGAGGTTGTTGTTTTTTTATAGTTCTTCATAATCACCGTCATCTCTTTTGATCGATCCTGCTCCTCCGCCCAGAAAGTCCTCCAACTCGTCCACGTCTGTTTTCTTGGTCCGGGATTTCTTCTTCTTTTTCTCGTCTCCGGCCGCGGTAACTTCTTCTTTTTCCTTTTTCTTGTGTTTGTGTTTCTTCTTGTTCTTTTCATCCTCCTGAAAACAGGACACAATTTGTTGTATTGATATTATTGTCTTTTAGACACGTTACTACTTTACAGTGTGTAAACTGAAGAACGATAACTTTACCTCTTTGATTTTCTTCTTCTTTTTCTTCTTGTCTTTGGAGGCGAGTTTGCTTTCTTTCTCTGAAAGAGGAGCAGATACGTACAGTAGTCTTATGGTGATGGATGACTGGAGTAGTTGATTGATTCATTTCAAATATCTTACAATCAAGTTTTTTAATCTTTCAAAGAGGAGCAAAGCAGATTTTTCAACCATTTGACTAAAACATTATAAAAAGGAGAAGCTTTATACCTTATTGTTTCTTAAAGTTACAACGAGGAACTTTTAACTGGGTATAAAACAGTCTCAATGTAATACTGATGCCTCTATATGACCCATATAAGCAAACAAGTCCATCAGAGGTTCTATATAGTTATTATTATTAATGCCTGCCATCGGGTCCGATTCCCCGCAACATCAGACGAAGCAATTTACGGCACGCAGGTTCACCAGAAACTCCTTCAGCTCTAAATAAAACTGCGGCCGCTTCGATCTCGTGAGGTTATTGCTGCCCACTTGTGCATGACGTCAGAGCAAGTCGGGACAAAGTCGGACACAAATCTAACCGGCATGCTTTGTGCGCTGATCGCCGGTGATGGATTCTGCGCAGGCCTGGCTCATCTCCAACGAGCCTATTAAGAGAATCCAACTGCTCTTACACGAGGCCAAGGAGGGTGAAAAGAGGAGATGTCACGGGCGTCATCACGTCATATCATTGGGGTACAACCCAATGATATGACGCAGGAAAATCTGGTCTGCGCCGAAATTGAGCCAATAGCAACGCACGACCACAGCTCCAGTTACACTGCGTCTTGCACTTCTCCCTGTGTGTTCTTACCATTTAGTTTGATGCAGGCTCTATAAACACCACCTTCAGTGATGGTGTGTGAAGGAGGAAACTGCAGCTACTTCCTTCCTTCAACACTGCTCCAGTAAACCGCACATACCAAAACTGACAATTCACTCATTTGTTCAATATCAATATTTCCTATGTGAAATAATGTGAATTCAACTGTTGAATCATTTATTAAAGACCTATCTTGCTTTTTTAACTGATGCCTATAATATAGTCAAACAAAATGGTTGTAACTGTTCACTCATTTATAAACATTAATCCCAATTATGACTGTATGAAAATAATTGTTAAATCTATGCAAGATGGGCATGATCGTTTGTTTTTATGAACGGCCGTATGGTGCGTCGCTTTAAATGTTGCGGCAGCAAAGAATTGGGACGCCGTTATCTCCAGTGTTCCCTATGCGTAAAGGAGATGGAAAGGAAGCATTGAAGCACCTTTCCTTAACATTTAGAGAATTCCAACAGCTACTTGGGTACTTCCGGGTCATTTCACCCCGTTAGGAACCTTCCTAAGCAAAAAGACTATTCGACCGCAGCCTCGGTCTGTAGCATACGTGCTAGCTCGGAAGCTAGCTATGTTCAGTGTGCTGCTGGCCAATCCAGTTGATCAGGAGAGAACCAGACTGACTGCTGAACCCGGTCGCTATTTCGGAAAGAGGAGGCGGGGGGCAGGCGGGGAACCGGGAGAACGCAGCAGGGGTGGAAGTGAGTCAGGAGCATCTGATGAGTTCAGATCAGAGCGGAGAGCTGCAGCAGCTCTCTACAGCAACAGCCGAGACAGCACATGTCAATATGTAATTTAAAATAATAATAATAATAATAATAAGTTTAAACGACGAGTATTTCTGGTGCCAACTAGCGAGGGTGGCAACATTTAATTGACAAGTTGCGGACATCCCTAGTGTTGAAGACAAGAAGCTTTTTTTTCATTCATATTCTTTTTTTTTCTGAAAAGGACATTTAGCCGGTGACACTTTATTGTCCTCGAACAGGCAAAAGACTGTAACATGATCTCAAATGAACATTTTTGAAATACAAAGCTGCGTGTTCGGTCACAAAGTGACATGAAGAATCAATTTTAAATGAAAAATCGATTCTGAAGTGAGAATCGTGACACCGAGACACGACACAAGCCGTCGGAATGAAAATCAAATTGTGAAATTCCCAAAGCTTCCCACTCCTACATATATACAGACTCATTAGAACAACAACAGCTCATTTGTGGATACTAGTGTGAATTGTAATTAAAAATGTGAGTTATAGAGTTAGAAAGACAATTCAACTTGCCATCCTGCTCCTCGCTGCTGTCCTTGGCTGCCGAAGCCTCTTCTTGGATGCCGAGGCCAAACAGGTCGGTATCGTCCTTGTGTTTGAAGGAGATCACAGTGGGCTTCAGAGGTTCTGGCACCTTGGCTAACTGCAAGTCATCGTCGGAGAGGTCGGACAGAAGCTCATCTCTGAGTGGAAATAAATCCTGGGAAGAACCATCACATGAGGAAATGTTTAGATCTTACCCCCAAAAAAGGCAGAGAAAAATAAAGATTCTGATGAGACAGAAGCTCAATTAAAGTCTCTTCAGTATTAGCCAGAGTATAGTAGTAGTAGTAGTGTTAGCCAGACTAACAAATACCTGACTCAAATCCAATCATTACGTTAAAAGCTCAGGACTTTCTGCAGTAAAAAGAGCCGTGAACCGAGTGAATCTGCTGTAATAGTAAATCTGTTCTATTTTACCTTAACTATTTTTGGTGTGTCTGATGCTTCAGACTCAAAGTCGGGGTCATCCATGATAAACGAGAGCATCTGATGGGCCACAGGGGCCTCTGGGTCTGTATCAGAGTCCTCAGCTTTGGGTGTGCCTCCCTTCTTCTTGCCCTGGTGTCGAGGCAGCTGCTCCGCTGCTGGAGTCAAAGTGAGGGAGATGGGTGCTGCGCTCTGGCCTCTGGGCTCTGGAGCCTTAGATGCCACCTTTAGTTTTGTGATGTGGATCACAGGCCTGAAACAGAGTGATATGAAACATTAGTTTACCTTACAATACATTAGTATTTTATTACATTTACTTATTTTTTCATGTTCTAAAAGCTAGAAACCAGAGAAGTAAATCTCACACTTGTGATGTCATCAAGTATAAAGTCTGGAGCTGCTCCATAGACAAATGGGAGTAATTCCCCTTTAACTTCCACTCCAAATCTATTTTTCTTATCTGTATGCTCTTTTTGTGATGTCACTGGGAGCTTTTTTGCTGCAGCAGTGGTGAACTTTCAAGTTTAGTTTACATTAAATCCAGTCGCAAAGAAAGAAATGAAAAAGAAAAAACAAAACAGCACAGGTGTCTTCAAATGGAACAAGTGAGTTTGTGTTTTTCACATGACAAGTGGAGGGAACTATTTAAATGGGGAAGTAGCAAGACTCCACCATCCGCTTTTTTCTGTTGGTGTGAACATGACACAGGTGAAAATGGATGCTGTCATTTTAAAAACACGAGGACTAAAAAGGTGAGTGAGAGTCTGCTCTTGCGCTGTGTCATGTGGAGAGAGATTGAAAAGAGCGCAACCCGTAGATCTGACTACTGAAGGGCGGTTTCTTATCTTGTTTTTCATGTATACCAGGGATGAGAAACATTATAGCTCGCACAGTTACAATGATGGGAACGGCAATCCCACACTGATTTGGCAATCAGACAGTAATGGATATCTGTGCCAAGTAGCTGAACGGTCTGAATTTAGCCGATTGGCCAGTTCAGATTCGATCATCTCAGACTTTGTTGAGCACCGAGATGTATGAACTTGTTTTTAAGCTCTATTTACAGTGACAAATCTTTCCATTGCAGCTCTGGCGATTGCCATAACTGATCTCTGTGTGCCTGGAAAACCCAAAAGCTGTGAGCCGCCATGGCATTAGCTGTGGAATATCTACATGTTTAATGCTTATTTATTCAGTTTTGATTGGAAACATAACATAAAATAAAAATAAATGTTGCCTCAATTTATTTTAATGTGGTGAGACGCCTTTAAAAAAAGCACAATCAAATATGCAAACGAACAAATCTTGTTCTCAAGGCACCGCAGGGGGCCGCGGCATCCGCTTTGGGAAAAAAGGCCACAAGCCAAAACAGGATTAGCTCCTTCCCTGATATTGGTGAAATTCAATCTACAGAACTTGTGATTTACATTTTAAATGTTCCTGTTACATGCAGAGCCAATATATAGGTGAAATCAGCTTATTTGGGCTTCTCTTTGGTGATGGTGCACGTGGCATTAACTGCTTAGTGTGATAAGGAACCTCCTATTGTTGTTATTGAGCCCTTCAGTACATCAGGTCGTAGAGAGTGCACCATTTAGGCAAGGCCCTAGCTGCCTTTTACTGCATTGCGTTACCGTTCAAAATGTTTCACAGTTACATATCAAAGTATGGATTGCAACATAAACTGTTGCTTTGTGAAGATTTATTTAACATGTTGCTAGTTAATAGCTTTGCTTTTACTTTAGCTCCCTATGACAGACCTGCTCTTACTCAACCGCATCTCCTCTACATCCATCCAACGTATATTCATGTCATTCTTACGCTTTCAGCTCAGGTTCACTGTCCAGGTCTTGGACCTGTGTGATAGTGGGTGCTGCCGGCACTCCTTCCTCCTCGTCACTGGTCAGAGTGATGTCTTTACTGAGGGGCAGGGTCTTCGGTTGGGGAAGGCTGGGCTCAGTGTCGTCAAGATCGAGGTCATCATGGAAACCAGACACCATGGGGTTTCCTCTGTCTTCACCATCACTGGGACAGACAAAGGACAGGAGACTCATTGAGAGAGGGTCTACAGTATGACTGGAAGCTACAGTGCAGCTCTGCCACAACAACTTTGGTGGTTGAAACCAGAACCGCAGGGATGTTGAATGTACATGCACACCTTTTTAAATGCTGATAAATATAACTTGTATATCCTGTCACATCAAAAACATTGGAGTTTTTATAGTAAACACATTTTATTCTTAAAAAGAATACAATGAATAAAGCTTTGTTTCTCATCCATCTTAAGGAAAATTTCAAAGTTAAATTTTCATAATTAAATAATACACAAACAGCTCTCTCCAAAATCCAAAAACAAGAGCGCTAAAACTCAAACTTGAGACATCGTAGGGTATAAAGTCTGGAGCTGCTCCATAGACAATAAATAAGGCACAGAATGTTTGTTTTCTTTTTTTTTTATACGCAAATGAGCTTTATTCTATTGTAGTGTTGTCAGTTGTGAAATTCCCCTGGTAGCTCTCAGTATCATCTGTAACATCTTTCGCTATTCATTGTCCATGGAGCAGTTCAACACTATATACTTGATGACATCACAAATTTGTGTTTTAGCACTCACAGTTTTAGTAGAGAGCTGTTCATGTTTACTAATATTTTTTGGACTGTCTTAGACCATAGGAATAACATGGATGAATTTAGAAAATGGGCGTACTTCCCCTTTAATGTGAAAACGGGTTAAATGTAGGACATCAACAAATACTAACTCTGTCCCAAAGGATTAACAAGCTAAGTCAAAATGACATAAAAGCATTGGTGTACATCTCACCTGTCGCTGTCCACAGTCGGAGCAGGCTGAGGCTTCTTGGTCTTGGAGGGCAGGCTGTCGTCCAGGAAGCTTCTATCCAGTCTCTCATCTGGCACAAAATCATCCACACTCTGAACCTTACCAGGACACGCTGGTGCAGGCGGGTCGTCTGAGGAACACATAGAGCCCAATGACTATCAAATACTTTCAAAACTTTAGCCTTGTTAATTACACAATGAAACTGAGAAATCACATGATATTCCAACACCAGCCGGTCCTTTCATCTTTAAAGCTCTGCATTTCTCTTGAGTCTCGGGATCACTTGCTATCAACTTGATGAGAGTTTCAGTTATGGCTGAATAACACAATAACACACAATTTTGATCAGATAACAAACAATAGCTATTGGCTAACCCCCCTAACTGCTTTAGAAGAAATTGTGTACAAAAACAGCTGCATCCTATTGTTTTCAGATAATGAGAGAATAACACATCTGCCAGAGTCAGGCACCTACAGCTTCTTTCTTCTTTAAATGGCCAACATCTTCATAGCTGCTGTACACAAAATGCGTACAGGTCTGCAGAGGCTTGCTGTTCCATCTCTGTTCCATGATGAAACAATTATGCAAAGCCTACATTTCAAAATAGAGACGCTGCAGTGTTTTAAATTTATACTGCAGCAATTAATCAGCATTGTACAAATGAGTCCACGGGTATACGCACTTAACAAGTTAACCTTCTAGCTACCTTTCTCATATGCTTGCTATAGATTCGTCCGCAGTGTGAGCTACAGTGTCAGTGGCAACTCTTGCATGGGCTAAAAGGACTAGAGGATGCGAGCATCATCGACGGTTGCGTACAGTGTGCACATGGCTACAGAGGAGATGGCATGTGGACTGGTGCAGAATCTTTTACCGCCTGAGTAATCCTGTAGAAGAGACTTACCTGGTGCAGAAGCAGCAGCCTCAGCAGCGGGAGATGAACCAAACCAGCGGGAGATGAAGCCGCGTTTCTGGGGAGCCGACGCTCCAGATGCAGTTGAGGCCTGAAGGTGTTCGGGCGACTGGGCCGATGGCTTTAACTCAACAGCAGGTGAAGCCGCCCCGCTGACCACTGCAGACGGAGGTGGAGGGGGGGGAGCGGCCACAGATGGTGACTGTGGGAGCACCTGGGAGGGAACGGGGGGCTGAGGGGTGCTGGGGCTGGAGCTGCCTGTGGAGGCCCCACTTGGAGGGACAATAGGGGACTGGGAGCCCGAGGAGGGACTCTGACCATTAGCTGGACCTGGAGAGCCAAAGACCTTGCGAGACTCCAAGTTCTCCAGGAAACTGCAGAAATCACAACAGGGCTGGTTAATAAACTATGATTCACCTGCAATAATATCAGAGGCTAGGAACACAGTGTGGGGACTGCAGAGTGTAAATGCTGCTCTTGTTTCAGGAAAAGTCATCATGAACATTTCAACTGTCTTGACAATGTTTTGTGCTATAAAACTAGTTAATCACTCAAGTAAACTAGTTTTATGCTGGGATACAAAGAAATACAGAACACAACTTCACAAATCTGTTTGTCAAGAGGAACTCATGACCGTTACAAGAAATTTGCAATTGTTTGCAATTAAGTTATCTTTGTTAAAGGGGACACATCATGAAAAACTCACTTTTTCAGTGCTTGTGCACATACATTTGGGTATCTGGAGTGTTTACCAACCCAAAAACTGTTAGATAAGACAACCCAGTCAGTTTTCTGTGGGCTGCCTAGATCAGAAAACGTGTGATTCAACAAGCCAATCAGATAAGCTCCCCTTCCTATTCCTGTATTCATTAGAATATACCGCCTCCTAAACTGAGTATCTCCATCACGTCTGTATCAGGTGCACACAGTACACTATCTGCTGTGCAACAGAAATTTGTGGAAGAAAAAGCTTTTGCTCATCACCCTCTAGGGGCTCTGTACAACAGTGCACTGGCAGAGAGAGAAACAAAGCAGGCAGTACATCTCATAGTTTTGATCTTCAGTCTCCTGCTGGACACACAGCTCCTCCAGGGTGGCATCCATGTCCAGCTGGTTTGTCTCCAGCTGCCTCAGGAGGGTCTCTCTCTGCACACACACAAACCGGACATGAATGAGAAAGAATGGTGCACGGGCAAAACAATACAACAATCTCATTTTCTTTACTTTACTTTCTCTCATTTTCTCCCATTAAAGCATATTAAAATCCTTATAAACCAGTACAGGATGGAAAAACTAAAGACAAAAATCTAATAATTATGATAGTAATAATGAGTAGAAAACAAAACAAATGAGGAGTAATAAAAAAAATAACCTGTAGCTGCAGGAAGGGGATGTTGAAAAACCTGTGCAGATATTTCAAGCCAAACCCATTCTTCATTGATGATTCAGCATAGTGGATGTAAGATGCTCCCATTGGTCTGTAAAACACAAGCATTATATTTATGACATGTCCTAGTTGGGCCATTAGGAGGCAGCAGAACAAGCTTTAAAAACAACATCATTCAAGTTAGTGAATGTGTTAGCAAACCATTGCCTTTATGTGCATCCAGCAGACATTCATTAGGAGTTACTCTCCTCTTAGCTCTGGTTTGGTCTCCACCAACTCCAGAGAAATATACCCGGCTCTTTAGCTGCTAAATGCTCCACTTTGTTTACCAGCTAGTCTCTGACTACTGTTTGCTGCTGGGCTTTAAGTAACATTTCATATGATTGGAGAATGATGTTCATTAAATTATCTTACTACCTTTATTACATTATTACTTGGCATAAGGCGGAAATGTTCTCATACTTATGATTATGTCTTCCTAGTTTGCATCGCCACATTTCTCAGTTATCCTCCTCTCCTCTTATCCCACTTATGTGCCAATAAAGAGTGAGCACCAATAAGGTACATTTGCAAAAATATTTTATAACTAGGATTTTTAGACAATATATTCATTATTTTACTGTAACATATTGCACAATAACATCTACATTTAACGCAGCACTTCAGAACAAAACTATTACATATTTAATAACTGGCTTGTTGAACTTTTATTGCTCACACATGAGACTAAAACTTATTAAAATCAGAGAGGTGTTGTAGTGTTTCGTCTCCCTTCTTGAAGAGCTGCTAGTGTTCTGGCGATGTCTGAAGCCCCGCAAATCTTTTTCGGCACAAATGGAAAGAAAGCCCAAAAGCTTCATTAAGGCTTCATCCGCCCATCATTACAATTTAGAAAAAAATGTCTGATCTCTACCTGTTAAGTCCAGCTATCAGGTCTCTTATATCATCGGGGAGGATGACGCGATGCTCGCCCATGTCCCTGTGGTTTCCCAGCACACACACGGGCACATGGGTGGGTACTTTGGGCAGTTCCCTCAGGATATAGTTGAATGTCCTGCAATTGATAAAATCACAACACAACATTGATCTATGGGTGGGTGAAGAAAACTTAAAAGATGCTTAGACACAAAGGAATGATTTAGTGAAGGCTCAGTTCAGTGGAGGTTTAAACACGTCTCCATATTAGTGGGCTGGATTTTTTTTTGTTGCTTATTCAAGATGGTCATGGTGCATATTAATATTAATCTAACTAACCCATACGTTTTACAGAGGCAATTTAGTTTTCCCAAGGCATTAATTAACAAAATACATCAAATATGCTGTTGCAAGCGCCAATGGATAGGTTACTGCAGGTAACTGTTATTACAAATAAAAAAAAAAAACAACTTCTAATGTTTCAGACAAGAAAACTTTTTCAGACATTCTTAGAGAGAAAAGGTATATTAAAAGCCTATTTAGTTGGGCATATTAATTTAAAACTCTGACCAGTTTCGACCTCACAGGATCTTCATCAAGGGCAGAGATGATTAGAACATATTGAACATATTGATCATATTGATTAGAACGATTGCACCTGGTACTTTATAGAGACCATACACCAGAAGTAAACATCATTTCAATCCCATAATGAAATGACCAACAGATACAAAGAAAACTACTGTCCCAATGAGATCTAAATCATAAAAGAATAATAATAACTTAAAAAGTATATCATGCAGTATGATGCAGTACCATCAACAGGGATACTTAAGAATCTTGTTTATCAAAATGTTGAATTTAATTCTGAATCCAGACCCAGATATGGCATCAAATTTGAAAATCGAATAGGTTTCCCTCTAATGTTTCTTTAAATCTGTAAAAATCTAAATAAAACTACTGAAAATAATGTATCAAACTTGCACAGTTTCACGTTCATTGAGTGATTACATGCCAGATGTTTATCCAACTACACATTTTGTGCAGATGTTTAAAAATAATAAAATTACAACATCGGATCTCGCTGCTGTTGTGACCTTTAAATAAATGGTGGACTCTATTGGTCTTCTTAAGGCAATAAGGTTAAATATGTTTGTATGCTTTTAAGACAAGTCTATATTTTTATTGTCAACAAATCCCATGAAAAGCCAAAAATTAACAATATGTTAGTCCATGTCTCAATACTGTCTGACTCCCCTATCCTGTTTGTGTCTCTAATTGATTCTTACTGAAGACTTAAATCTATAAAATCGGCTCACTGATGTATTCTTTCATTTTAAATAAGACTGAATCGTTACTCAAACCTGAGGAAATGGCACATTTGTTGGGGACTATTTTCAGCGGTGGATTAATCCACATTTGATGCTCTAGTGAGTATTTGTGGCAGCAGGACGGTGTGTGTGGGACTGAGTCAAAATAAACTACAGAGTGTGTGTTCATGGTAACGAAGGAACATGTCTCCAATGTGGCACAAAGGAAGAAGATACATCAGGCTTTGATACACACACTATACTTGTTAGGAGATACATTCAGTGTTGTTGAAAAGAAAAATAAATAAAGTATTTCCTGTATGTGCTAAACTAGAAAAATGTTTCTCATGTACGCTTGGCAGAATGGCATGACTACATACTGACAGTGATACCGATACTGTTACTACAAGGAAAGTTGGTACGTCCGGGTACAATAACAACAAATATTTAATACCTATTGGTGCATCATATCCTTCTCGGCTAAACATGATAGTATTTGAAAATAAAAATATTTATTCTCTGAGACAGGATACCTAAAATAGCCATGTTGAAATGTCTTTGAAGGTTTTTGGCTTTGAAGCTGAACAAAATCCACCAGTGGAAGCTCTCAGCTGAAACCTAATCTGTCCATGCATATTGTAGCATTAGAGCTCACTGATGAGACGGTGTGAGGACAACGCCTCAGACAGACGACTCTTACTACTAGGCCTGTCACCATAATTCATTCTGTTGGACGATATATTGTCCCAGAAATAATTGCGATAAACAATATTACTGTCATTTTAAGACCATTTTATGCCACTGATATAATGGTAATATAATAACATGATAATGAGAGTACATCCTTTAAAAGAGCAATGAACTTAATTCTTAAAGATACAATATGTTAATGTTACAATGAATGGAGCCGAAGGGCAGGCTTTAAGGTCTGAAATGAACTTTTTTCACTTCCTGCCACTGTTGTAGGCAAGTATTTATTTTTTTGTGTGCAACTCAGAAATTGTATCTGCCACTTTTGAAATCTATGCACTAAATGAAGGAATAACATTTTGATCTGGTGTCATTCAATGTTCGATATATTTGACATAAAAAACATATGCATTGTAAATTACAGAGTTTGAATTACACTGTAGCTTCCGGGGGAGCAATATTTTTCGGGGGGTACTTTACTGTACTTTGCTATTGTCGTCTATAGTGGTTGTTTGCATAAAACACACAATTCAAGTGATTATTTAAATATTTGCTTTAATTTACAAAAATCTTGGCAAGCTGCTTAGAGCTAGTAGCCAAGTCATAATTCCCCCTCTAATATCTTTTTTTATATTGCTGTGAAAACATCTCCTTCAAATAACTGGTTTTATTCAAGTTTCTCACCAACACATAATGATAACGTTGTTATTTACCTACGCTCAATATTCGTTTTTACTGAGCAGAGATTGAACGCCTCATAATAATAACTCAATGGCACCTCCGTTAACGTTAGTCGCTCTGTTATTTAACCAAGCAGGACTGTGCTGCCCACCACCTTCTAACAGCTAACATTACTAACTGTCCTCCTTTTGACTACAACACAGATTTGTTGTTCACAGTGTCGCATTATCAGGGAAAAAATAGGATGCATCCCCTCAGGTTTAGTAGTGTTAGCGCCATGCTTTTGACCGCTTTTTTTTCTTCTCTCCGCCATGGCTTCAGCCCCAAACAAACTGAAGCATGATACAGCTTGCGTTTGCGTCATTGTGCATGCGTAACTGTCGGAAAGCATTAAAGAGGAATCAATAGTCACGGAGGCATGAGATGCCAAGGAATCGGACAACTAGGAACCGGTTCTCTATTCCCAGCCCTAGCAGTAGCTGGAAATGTTTTAATGTCTGGCCATTCGGCCGACAGCCGGCGCTTATGGAAAACCCCGGTTACACCCCCACATGGGGCCAAAAGGCTCTTTGATGACGCCCAGAAACGTCCCAAACACAGCAAAATAAGAAGAAAAGAGGAAATCCAGGCAGAGGGCTGCAGGGTCTCTGTGGATACAGACACCACCATACACTGCTAGTGGGTCATTATTGAGAGGGATTCTTTTTGTATCAGTCTATATATTGTTTTTTGGGAAATTCCTGCATTTTATCTGTTAAATGCAGATTCAATTTTAATCTGAAAAAAATATAGAATAGAAAATTGTATCTTTCTTTAAAGATATTGGAATTGGATTGTGAATTTTTTTTAAATATTCTAAATATATAAAACCACACAACCAAAATAGTCTAAGGCTAAAATGTTAGTGACAGTCTTATGTAAACAAACATGCATGTTTGCATGCGGGCAATATCAAGGTCAGCAAAAATGATTGTCCATATATCGTACGATAAGTCAAGTAATTATTGGGACAGGCCTACTTACCACTGCTTGGTAATGTCAAACATCATGATGATTCCATTACAGTTCTTGTACACATCCAGGAACTCTGCATCCAGTGCCACCTCATCTGACTACGACACAGATATTAAACACGTGTATTAATCACATGATGTAGGAAATACTTCTTACAATACCTCTTACTCTGGCCGACTACATCGCTGACCCACATACTAGAAATGAGGCTGTTTCCTAATCACATGGCAGTCATGTGATAATCACCTCTTGGGGCTCATTCTCCAGTTTCAAGTTCTCTCCGCGTCTTTTGCCTTTGCCTGAAACAGCAAGAGATCACAAGATTAAACATAACAACCTACAGCTTTGTTTGTTGCTTTATGTTAGATTATGGTGAGTAAAACGAGCAGAGCAGCACAGCCCCTTTTTTTCTTATGGAAAAGCATGTTGCAGGCTAATTTTAACACGCATTATCCTTTACTGCTGGCATTAAGTCACGGCTCACACGGTGCAGACGCTCAGGCTCGAGCTGTACACAGCAAAAAAACTCAGCCAAACTCAGAAATGTAGCCACGCACTCAGCAAACCCCGGAAAGCTGAACCTTGAGAATATTGACATTCAGATAAGAGTGGAACGAGGCGGGACAAGCCCACAGCACACAAGCGAGTTCAATTTTTACACACTATGGTGGCGCTCACCTACACCTTCAGGAAGAGGATATTTTTGGCCTGAGATGAGTTCAAGAAAGGTGCAAAAAAGACAACATCAATACT
Source organism: Sebastes umbrosus (assembly GCF_015220745.1). Taxonomy (NCBI): domain Eukaryota; kingdom Metazoa; phylum Chordata; class Actinopteri; order Perciformes; family Sebastidae; genus Sebastes; species Sebastes umbrosus. The sequence goes on from NC_051276.1 coordinate 9,307,677, forward strand.
GATGACAGAAAAAACAGATAAGCAACCATGCGTCTATTTGATGTCATTAAATACTGACAACAGTAAATAGAAAAGGGTGTAACTTCTTAGAGCGAGGTGAGCCTCAGTGGAAAGTCTGGTTCTTTAAAAAGGGCATGAGCGTCAACACTTACCTTTGTCTACCACGTCCCACACCTCTACCTTGACCACATCATCAGTAGCTGAGAGAAACAGAACAATGTTTTCAGTATTCATGCTCTTGGGGCCACAGAGGAAACTACTTCAAATGAGCAGGCTGTTAAATGACTCTAATATGGATCCAATAACTGAGAACACTAGAAGGAATAGTGGTGGAACAAGGTTTGCTTGGTATGGAAAGACTACCACAAACATAGGACACCTACTCTAAAACTGGGTTAGCTGAAGCTAAATCTAAATGCTCAGTCTCTTTTTTTTTTTTTTTACCTTGGTATGGAGCCACTGAAATAAATCACCGAGGCACAAACAGCAGATGTCAAATATTCACCCAAATAGAAACATGACCAAAGCAGTGGTAATCAGATAAAATAAGTTGTAATGTTCAAAGATTACATGATGACTTACTTTTGTAATTCCAATGGATACTTGTGGCTTGGATCTCCTGAGTGGGTAGGTACTCCTCCACAAACTTCTTGCCCTGCAGTCGATGCCATAAAGTACTCTTTCCAGTGTTTCTATCTCCCCGGATGACTATTTTCACTTGAGTGGGAAAGAGATTGTACGATAAGTTTTTGTCAGAACAAAGTTGATTTATTTCACTGAGAAGCTAAAATTTAATTTTAGAAATGGAACAGACATATTAAACTGCAGAAGCCTGTTTCACTTGATTGACAGCATTACTTACTATTATACTGGACCCCTTTGGCGAAGCGTCTCTGCAAGCTTTGGTTCATCGACTGCAGGCCAGCCGGAATGTTCTTGTCCCTGAACTGCCCTGGCTCGGATCCCACCAGCTTCTTAAGCGCCGAAAACATCTTGACGGGGCTTCACGAGCTTCTCCAGTAACACGCGGTAGTACAGTGGAACTCCCCTGACAATTCGTCACGCAACAACCGAAGGAAAAGTGTAACCGTGTGTCCTGATGGCTGAGGAAATTAATGGTCCATGCTTAGAAGCAAATATGAAGCCAAATTACTAAATATTGACTCTGAATTTAGCAGCGGCTCCCTTAAACCTGACTGGATGATCTTGGTGGCCAGTCAGAGGTGGAGGTAACTATTATGTTGTTTTGAGCATCATCTGTGAAAGAACAGAGGAATACAGAAGTTATGGTTGGGAATTAACCTCCATTCTCTTTCAAGGTGTAGGCAGGATAAAATGTTTTTTGTAATTGTCAAACACAAAATCCCATACAAAATCATGTTTTCATTACAAGGTGTGAAAGACATGTGCAGCCAGATCTAGTAACTTCAAAGGAAATACACTTGTACATATGATATTCTGGATATATCAGAACACAGACAAACACCATTAAGACTCAATTTGAAGTTGCCCCAGGCTGTGCCTCTTGTGTTTGGGCAATACATTCGAGTCACAGAGCTAAGCGTCCATTTTTCTGCAAAATAATTATCCAAAAATAATTACACGGTGATCACTGAAAACACCAGAAGGTTGTTTATCCTGCTGTTCTGATTCTGAATGTATTTCCAGAAACCTCAAACACACTTTGAACCATCTGGATGAAACAATCTTCCATCTCTTTATCCAGGACTAAGAGAAGAGAACATAGCACATTACTCCGGTTTTGAAATCTTTAGATTGGCTTCCAGTTGGTTTGGTTACAGAACAGATTTTAAAATGCTGTTACTAACGTATAAATAGCTGAATGGTTTAGGCCCAGAATACACCTCTGATATGTTTAAACAATATAGGCCGAGTAGGGCTCTTAGCTCCATGGACTCAGGTCAGCAACTAAACTAAACTAAACATGGTGCAGCAGCATTTAGCCGTTATGCTGCATGCAAATGGAACAAACTGCCAGGAGATCTTAATGTGCACCAGATGGAGCAATTTTTAAATCCAGGTTAAAAACATTTCTCTTTTCATGTGCCTTTGATTGAGCTACTATGTTTTTACGACAAATGTATTCTTATTTTATGTACTTTGTATTTACTTTGGTAACACTTCATTTTAAAGTCCACAAATGTCATGGTAATTAGGTGATAATTAGCAAATAACCTATTTGAAATTTCTTTGGAATTACTGCCAAATTGCCCTAATATTTACCTCAAAATGTATCAAAAATTACTTTATTATACACATTATTTAAGAAGTATATTCTGCTTTTTCCCAATAACTGGTAATTTTTTAAATACATTTCCAGGAAAAGAATACAAAGGTAATTGATACGCTTTATTTTACGCAAATAACTAATTTGAAATTTCTTAAAAACCTCCCTTCATATTACTTATCTTTTAATTATATTACCATAGAAATAATGTATATTACTCTCTGTTTAATTACTATTTTAGGTACTTTCTAATGTTCTTTAATCATATTCTTTATTTGGATGTTGCTTTTTGTTTTAATTCATGTAAAGCACAATGAATTGCCCCTGTGTACTTAATGTGCTATAGAAATAATGTGCTATAGTAATAAACTTGCTATGTTGCTTGTTTCCTAATCCACAACAAGGTGGCTAGCCTGAAATGACCTGTCTTTGCTCAGTGTGTGTACAAGGTGACACAAGAATAACAAGTTGTATTATCAGTTAGATTAGTCTATATTGATGTTTCATTGTCGATTAGTCGATTAGTCGATTGTAAGATATTAGTGCTCCATAAGGCCTTACAGCTGCTCCATGTCCCTGGTATTAAATCCTAATGGGCACAGTCTGCTGTCACAGTGTCACAGGAGCTATTACATTATTCACACAGATCAGCCTCGGGATTTGTCTCCAGTTGACTTTAGTATCTTTGTTCAGCTTGATGAGACTCTCTCAGATGCAGCGTTGTAACGTTAACACCAACACAGGGACCTTTAACGGTATCCAGCTAGCAGCAGCTACCCGGGCTGTTTAACGCCTATAGAAGGGTTTGATCGACTTTTTGAAGCATTAATGGTTAAAATCTTAAAGCCAGATCCTCTAAAGAGTGTGTCAAACAGTGGTGAGGCAGCTGGGTTTGTAACCCAGCCCTGCTGGAAGGTAACGTTATCCTCTGGCTCTGTTTGAGCTAGCGAGCTATCCAGACGATGCTAGCTAGCTTAGCTCTTCCCTTTTTTAGGTTCAGTGACATCAAACCGCAGACAGACTGGAGGTTTTCCTTTCAGGCGGCGGCAGCTACACATACTCACGGTTATTTAAGAAGATAAGACACTGCAGTCCCGACATGTTTGTCTCAAAACATCTGTCAGTCCTCCATCCCGACAGAGGCAGAGCAGCAGCGACATTCCTCTGCAAAGACAGCAGCAACACAGAGCAGAGCAGAGCAGCAGCGTCAAGCGGCACACGACAACATGTACGACTTCCGCTACGACTTTCAAAATAAAGCTCATGTGTTTACTCATGAAAGCATTGGGAAATTACATTTTTTGACCACAGAGAAGTTCATTCTTGACCTTGGAAACAAACAGTAGTTGAAAAAGCAATCTCTTTTTTTTTTTTTTTTTTTCAATATTATATTTATTGTTTTTTGTTCATTTTGAGACAACAGAACAAACATTCACAAACGTCCCCAATAATAACATTCTCGGTAAAAAGAAACTTAACAAACCTAATATTAATATAAAATAAGCCAGTATAGATACAGGAAAAATATAATATATACAAAAAGAATATACACAAGTAAAAAAATAAAATCAAAAACAATAAAATAAGATAAAATCTATTTATATATACATATATATACTGTATACATCAGAATCAGAATCAGAATCAGAATGGTGTTTATTGCCAGGTGTAAGAGGTATACACTAAGAATTTTCTTTGGCTTTGTTGGTGCAAGACAAACAGTATAATAACAAAAGAATAGATAAAACGTTCGAATAAAATAAGAATAAAATGTACAATTTACAAAATAAGCTATAAACAAAAATAAACATGATATAAACAGGTAGTGCAAATATTGAGAGTGTATGAGAGAGGGGGAGAGTCAGTACATATATACATACATACATACATACATACACATATACGCACACGCAGTATATACACATACCAAAACACATATACATATAATCAATTAAAAAACTCAGTGTACAATTCAGTCTGAAAAAGCAATCTCACTACCAGGTCCATTCAGTAGCTGTCAATTATTCATGTTTTTACTCATGAAAGCATTGTGAAATTACATTTGACGTTCATTAGAAGTTCATTCTTGACCTTGGAAACAAACAGCAGTTGAAAAAGCAATCTCAGTGAGATTTTACTTGAGTAAATGTACTTAGTTACTTTCCACCACTGAGTACATGTTATACTGTTGTGTTTTTCTAAGCATTCTTTACTGCTCCTGTTGGAATAAAATAATTGTTGATTATTTAACTGCAAAGTAGTGATATGTTTTTGATACCTTCACTTTTTTTGCATTAAATCATACCGGGATGTTTGCTGAAATTGATTGGATGTGGCACAGCCCTACCTAGAAAAATGTCCTCATGTTTTTACTCATGAATGCATTGGGGGAAATTACATTTGACGTTCATTATAAGTTCATTCTTGACCTTGGAAAACAGTTGAAAAAGCAATCTCACCACAAGGTCCTTCCTTCCTGCAGCTGTCAGACTCCACAACCAGCACTGCTCCCAGTAGACCACATACACACCAAAAAACTGACAAGAACTGCACTTTACTGTACACCGACTGTCTATCAGTACTACTCAGGTGTAATTTGTACTGTGCAATATCATTTTCCACTTGTGCAATTTTGTTAACAGTCTGTTTATTATCAATACTGTATATACTGCTCCTTTTTTTATACTTCCTTCTTTTTAAATGGTTCATATTTTGTTACACTTTGTTTAGCTTTCCCCTTTGCTGCTGTACACTGCAAATGTCCCCACTGCGGGACTAATAAAGGAATATCTTATCTTATCTTATCTTATATCATCAGCTGATGGAGTTTCCCAGGTCAATAATGAACTTCAGCTGTTGAACCAACATGGATGGTGAAATCCTAAAAGCGCTCAAGAGGAAATGGAAATTTTAACATCTATGATTCCATAACTGAACTCTATCTGATGCACTACATTGTGATGAAAAGTCAACAGTATTTTTCCAGCAAACAATGTCCTGTTACTCAGGATAATCCACAGACATCACTTAGACTATCTACTCGGCATACAGGAGGCCCTACTTCTTTAGAAGATTGGAGGGGTACCAAAAATCTCAGAGGGAGATATCTGAAAATCTGGGCACATAATAGCAAAACTATCTGCAGTGATCAATACCACTAGCAGTAAATGCAAAATGTGTCTAATTTTGTAATTTGTGGTTAGCACTGTCGCCTAACAGCAAGAGGGTCACAGGGTCAAACCTGGCTTGGGGTCCTTCTGTGTGTAGTTTGTATGTTCTCCCCGTGTTAGCGTAGGGTTTTCTCTGGGTTCTCTGGTTTCCTCCCACAGTCCAAAGACATGCAGGTTAGGTTAACTGTTGACTCTAAATTGTGCATGTGATAGTCTGGTGACCTAGGGTGTGCGCTCCCTGTGCTACATGTCAGCTGGGATCGGCTTTGTGAGGGGGATATTGGTTTAAACATCTACATTGACTTCTGGGCAATAGAAATAAAAAATAACACTATGAGTGAATGCATGATGAGTATGCACATCCTTTTATTTTGAAGAGACAATGACAACACTTCCGACATTAGACTGACTAAATGTGTCTACTTTGCAGCAGCAGCTCTGGTCCAATCCCCATGATCCAGGTCCAGGTCTAGTCCAGTCCAGTCCAGCGCATCGCAGCCTGCTTCCTGATGCTGGTACCCGTCTATAGCTGCTCCTCTCTCGGGCTGGCGCCCTCCAGCGGTAGACGTAGTCACCTACAGCTGAACACAGCATCCTCCTCAGCTGTCACATCTATCACATGAAAACGCCTGCTCTCTTATTTATCAGTGCAGATCAAATATCCCTATGCGTTCTTAACATAAGCAGGGATACATATTGTTAATAAATGTTCAAAGAGCAATGGGTCGTTGTTACTAACATCACATTCAGCTGTGTGTTTGCTGTCTTGAACACACCCCGCTGAGTACCTCGATATTGTTCAAGGGGAATAATGGCTGCACAGGAGCCGTCTCCACCATCTTCCCTGGAAGGAAACAAACCGGGCTTCCCAAAGAAAATACTGGCCAACAACCTGGAAGACAAGCATCTGTGCAATTCGTGCCAGAAAGTGTTGAGGAGGCCCTTGCAAGCTCAGTGCGGTCACCGTTTTTGTTCCTTCTGTTTCAACAAAATTGTGAGGTGAGTATAGTGTCATTGCTAGGGAGCTAGCTAGATGGGGAGAGCAATCAGAGCTTGTCAACCAGCCCTCCTTCAAATATCTCTCAATTTAACCATGCCCTGCTTATTGTTAGGTAACGCGATATACGAGCACAAAGACAAGTTATGGTGTATACATTACAGACCCACTGCACAATTCGGCGTGCATGTAATTCACCAATCACCACTTGATCCCAATGAAATCTCCACTTGTGTGTGACGGGTTGTGCCAGGTTGCCTCGTAGTCTAGTCCTCCGCTAGCCTCTGTTGTGGCTGGCCCGAGCAAGCAGTGGAGATGTGGGAAGAGTTGAACTTGACAGTGTATTGTGTTAAAGTCAGGTTGATGTATGCCGAATTGACTGGAAGGTCTGGGACCTGTTAACACCTTCACAATATATTCAATTCACCATGTATCTTTTGTGGATAAGCGAGCCAAACATTAAACTGGGCATTTTCTGATGGGAGTTTGGGATGACCTTTATCCATATGGTAGATACAGTGACCCGACAAGGGTATATCCTATACATACTATACGTGTACTTTACAATAGTTTTTCTCTATTAGAATGACAGCAGAAGGAAGGAGAGTATGACTCATTTGCTTTCTTTTTTTTCTTTTTCTTTTCTTATCATGAAACACATAAAAAATCCCATATTGGCTATTATTATTATTATTATTATTATTATTATTATTTTTCTGATTCGCACTAAGGGTGCAGTGAGACGACATTAAGCTTGGCAGTGAGATCACTGATTTTTCCTTCTCACAGTGCGCATGTGTGTGTGCCATTTTTTTCACTTTCACATTTAGTTGTATTTTAGATCAGTAATTTTTGGTGCAAGAGTGGCCTAATGTTTGCTGCCACAGCAACACTTTCTCCTGTCTGCTCTCTTTGTTGAGCATATGGCCTTATTCACAAACCCTATGGTACTCAAAAATCAGATTCTGTGATTCTGTATGATTACTATTGGGGATGACTATCAGTGTAGTACATTATGTGACTACAATGAATACAAATGAAATAAATAAATCAACTGATCTTAGAACATATGGCCAAGAAATCAGGCTTCTTCAAGTGGAAATCCAGTAGTGTTGACCTTGCTAATAATAATAATAATCTAATAGCTTAATTAATTAAATTTGTGTTTACATTGTTGTATAATATAAATACTAAAGTAGGTCTCCCAGGTCCCTCTGTTGATATCTAGACATTAATTCTGTTACTTTATATAATATTGTTTTAGTTAATCAAATTTACACAACTAAATGACACACAGGAAACTTACCAGGTTGTAATATTCCCACATAGGAGTGCTGGTTGGTTTCTGGGTCTCTCTATGTATGCTGTACCTGATGGGAACTTGTCAAGGTACACACTGTATACAGTGACACAGAGTTTCCAGTAATTAAACTATTGCAACCAATACAAACATGTTATTCTTCCTTGTTATCATATTTTGTCACAGTATTCTGCTTTCATGTGTGAATATAAATGTAAACAATACGCCAATTTGTTATGAAGTTTAGGTACTAAAGCTGGTGCCTCTACAGCTTCTGCTGTATCTTCAATAAAATGACAAAGCAGACTGTAGTATGTGTGTAGGGCTGCAGCTAACGACTGTTTTCATTATTGATTAATCTGCCGATGTTTTTCTCAATGAATCGGTTAATCGTTTTGTCTATAAAATGTCAGAAATCATATTTTCCTGCAGCAAAAATTGACATCTTCAAATGATTAGTTTTGTTCTAACTGTCTAAAAACCCAAAGATATTCAATTTAGAATGATATACAAAACCGCTGAAGCTGGAACCAGTCAATATTTGTCAATTTTGCTTGAAAAATGAAACTGAGCCAGAGTAAAAAAATGAGGTCAATTCCATTTCCAACCTTCGAAACCAAGACCGATCTCGACAACTAAAAAACACTGTCTCAAGGTCTTCGTCAGAAAATGGAGCTGTAGTTATTGGTCTGGCGTTCACTTGAAGACCATGAAATGCAGTTGAAAGCTCAGACGAAATGTTGAGTTGAGATTTTACTGTCATAATCACCGATCCCAGGGTCAAGAGTGAACTCGACAGACTTTAACAGCACCTGGATGGCGGTGATGATAATGTCTGGTACAGTATCTATACTAATGTAATATTTTGCTTTTCCTCCCTTCAAGTTCTGGACCGCAGAAATGCAGCGCTTGCATCAAAGAAGACTTGTTTGAGGAACCCACCTCCATTCTCAAGCAGGGCGGTGTACGTACATTTTCACCTTATGCATCTTTTTTTTCCTCACAGTTACATTAAATATTGCATTAGTATGCATTTAAAGTTACTACAAAGAACTTTTAACTGCTTATGAAACAGTCTCAATTCAATACTGATGCCTCTATACGACCTACATACTGTAAGTAAATGAGACCATCGGCAAGAAGATATTGGCTATTTGGATTCTGCGTGAAATCTGATGAAATGGTTCAGGTTCGCCAGAAACTCCTTCAGCTCAGACTCCAGTGGGGCCTCCAGCAGCGACCAGCCTAACGCGGACAGATCCGGCTTCGCTGTCGCCTTCGATCTACAGTCGGAGCTCCGGCGGGAGGTGGAGAGCTCTGCACCTGGCAGAGGCCGATCCTCCTCCAGCAAAGAGCAGAGCTTCTCCTCGCTGCTCTGTTGGTCCTCGCTGGGATCCAACACCGACACCACGCTGCTGGAGGCCCAGGCTGCATTGCTGGGCCCGCTGGAGGAAAGGGAGTCACGGGAGAACCAGAACCAGGACGAGAAGTTTTCTAAAGGGACTCTGGTGCTCGGACACACTATCGCTTTTGTTCACAAGTTCCTCGTAGTAACTTTAAGTTCCCTAGTTTGTTCACATAATGACGAGTCTGTCATTGGGACCTGGTTTGGTATCTATGGGTTAAAGGTGATGAGAGCCAACATTTCTGTGGGTATAAAAACCCTGCAGAGTCAGCACTGTAACGTCATAGCCATTGTTTGTTTTCAGGTCCAATGTGCTGGAGTATTGAGCCAACACAACAAAAACTTTGATTGCTCTATAATTCTTGGCAGCGTAGACAGAGAGTAGATGGATCAACTATAGTCCTGTGTCCCTAGAATGACCATATTATGTCCTGGAGAAATTAGAGCCAGGGGAGAAAAGTGAGATCTGATGTGGAAACTGATGCAGAGTGTGTTTGTAACAGCACCCCTCCGACTGTAACTGAAGACACAAACAACAACCTCTGCTTCTCCACGCAGGCTTTCCCTGACAATGCAGCTCGGAGAGAGGTGGAGGCCTTGGCAGCCGTCTGTCCCAATGAAGGATGCACGTGGACGGGAACTATCAAAGAATTTGAGGTGCGCATTAATGTGAAGCAGGCATGGAAATGAAACACCCCGCTCTCACCTCCCAGTCAAATGTCTTAAGTGTAATTCACACCGTGGCTGGTGTAGTTTATCTGCTCTACCAGCTACTTACTGAGACCTCTGCTCTTCCAAAACATTTGCAGTTGTTTCTTGTACTATCAACGCAACCTTATTTATATAGCACATTTCATACACAATAAAAATGCAACACAATGTGATTTACATAAAATTACATATAATAGTTAAACAAGTGCAAGTACAGAAACCTACACTTTGTTGTTTTGAAGAGAAACGTCAACCTGCTTGTGTTCGTCTCTCTCAGGTCCTCAGACAGGGTGTTCCATCTACTTGGGGCATAAATACCGAAGGCAGCGTCTGCTGCTTTAGAGTTAGTACGTCTTTATTTGGAAAAAAAACGATACACCCCTCTTAATATCTCAAAATTAGTGCTGAGTTGGTACAACTTCACAATTAGAGCCTGAAAGAGGCAAAGCATAAGAGATAGTGTGTACCCCAATTGAAATCTTATGCTGTATGTTTCTGGAATCATTCTCTTTATTTTTCACAAATAAACCAATTCCATTATGCCGGAGCCACATGGCCTGGCATGTTGGAGACCTGTCCTCCAGACAGCTGTTCTTATTTTACACAAAACAAAGCTCTAAGACATTTGGTGACCGTTTGGCTAACTGGAGGACTGGATGATAAATTGTGTGTTTTCAGATGACGGTGTACAGAAGTGTGCATTAAAGGTCCCATATCATGCTCATTTTCAGGTTCATGCTTGTATTTTGGGTTTCTACTAGAACATGTTTACATGCTTTATTGTTCAAAAACACTTTATTTTTCTCATCCCGTCTGTCTGAATATACCTGTATTCACCCTCTGTCTGAAACACTCTGTTTTAGCACCTATCTCTTGAAGTGCCCCCTCCTGAAAAATGCCAGTCCTCTCTGATTGGTTTGTGAGAAGCCAATGTGTGTGTCCCCTTTAATGAAATCATATTAGCGACGTTACAAACTGTAACCTTTAGTCATCATGTGTTATTTCTGTTCACCAATTAGAACAACTTGACAACATGAGAAACCTATCTGAAAATACTACATGACACGTACCCGACTAATATTCTCATTTCCACATTGAAAAACGCTTTTTGCACGACTAAGCCTGAATCATTGCCGCACTTATTTCCTAAATGTAGTCTAGTGTCTACTTTTTGGAGCGGTGTCATTTCTTTTTTTACTGCACACTCAAGAAATACTCGTTCTATTTTCATGTGCAAAGTCTACAATAAAATAATTTTTCGACTTATTTATTCATTATTTTCTAATTAATATCAGCAATGTGCAATTTTTACACACATCTGGAGTTTTTGGTCTTTCTTCTTCTTATTGATTTTATATTTTTTTAATTTATTCTTTGAAACTTCTAAGTTACCTTAAATACCTACCCTACACATGTGAAGTTTCTATTTCACATCATAACCTCACCACCTCGTCATTGCTGTTTGTTAAAGTGTTGACTTTAATAAAAGTCTCTGAAAAAAGTAGGCGGCTTGTCATGTTGAACATGAATTATATTCAGGACTAACGTTATGTAAAGAACCAGCGTGACATAATCATATTCCATGACGTTGCCACCACACTCACGAAGGTGCACCCAAGTTCATCGAACAATAAGTGAACATTATTTTTGTTGGTCACCTGCAGGCGAACCATGAGGGCAACTGTGACTTCATGATCATCCTGTGTCCCTCCTGCAAAGAGCTGATGAGAGCCAACGAACAGGAGCGCCACAACGAGAGAGAGTGTCCAGAGAGGACGCTCAACTGCAAATACTGCAAAGAACCCTTCCTGTTAAAGAACATCAAGGTCAGACTTCTCTGTATTACTATAATCAAACACTGTTCACTGTATATGACTTCAGTTAGGGAGATGTTTCAGGGATATATTGTAGTTTAATATTGTAACATGATACCTGCATGATCCTGTTTAGTCCAGGCATAAACATACTTATGTTACGATCAATGTGTGTTATTAAATGTCGTTTATAAGATATTCTAAACTCGAGGTTCAGTTATTAGCTTTCCCGGAGCATTCAACCATATCTCACAGCCATCCTCGAAAAAAAGTAACTGTCCTAACACGATGGAGGTACAGAACTTGGCTCAAATGGTAACTTGGTTGTAGATGATCTTTCTCCAGTCGTCCACTGACTTCCTGTCTTTAGGGTTTGTTGAATGGGTTGTGTTAAAGGAATGGTTGGTAATCTTATATATGAAGACAACGGAGTAGAAGCGCTGCTGGGTCTTTGTGGTAATCACATACAGGTGTATCGGGCTCATTCAGTCTTGTGAACGGCTCATTGCGTGGGTGGAATATGGTCTCATAAAAGTACAAAATGCAAGTCTCCCTCAAAAATATTCCAAGGCACACTTTAGTATTGTATAATAAAAAGGCCTTTATTTTACATGGCAATTGTATAAAATGACCAACGCGCTGCGACCAACATAGCATGCAGCATTCAGCAGTAGCTTGCACACCTTTTATTGTGTTACACTAATCAGTTCTCCATCAATGTGCAAGCCTATTGCTCGAACAACAAGGAAATGACACATCATCAATAGAGAGGAGAAAAAAGATAAAAAAAAAAAAAAGTGGAGGGGGAAAAGAAAGGGAAAGATGTTGTTATATTTGTTGAAATTCTCATTACATCCCGACAGCAGTCAGTAAATCAAATGCTCTGATGAAAAAAAAGAAAAAAATGTGGTATCTGTGGCTGTCGCAGGACTGTAATAAACCCGTCCAATCGTTTCATTCATGAGCTGTGAGTACTAACAGTAGCCATGTTGGTTGTTTATGTTCATAATGATAATTTTGGGGGAGTGGTTTTGGAGGGAGGCCTGAAGCGACGGGCTGTCAGTGTTGAAGACTTGGCGACTTTCTCTCTGTATTTAGAGACTTTTGGAGCTAGTGCTGATAGCTACTTTCATTGGAAAAGAGTTGGCACAACACTGGGCTGAGTTTTTCCGTTGGATCATTTGTAAAAATCTAGTGTACTCTTGCTGGTTTCTCAGCATCGCCCAACCCTACCATTAACTGCTGACTACTTGTGACTTGAAAACTCTAGCGAGGGATATTCATTATCCACATCGTGCCTGTTGTCCACTCTCGTAAGAGGGGTCATGAGGCAAAGATAGTGTGTGAGGTGAAAGGGAAAGGTGCATGTAAAAAAAAAAGTGTGACAACAAGCACTGAAGGCCTGCAGGTTTTCTGGCTCAAGCCAATGCAACAATGAAAGGAATGAATTCAATTTTTAGTTATACTCAATTTCTGTTGATGTGACCCACTGTAGCCAACTTCAAGGTGACATTTGAGGTGACTGCATCATTGGAGCTAAATAAATGCAGTCTCGCCCATAGAGATTTGTCAAGTATTTAAAACTCAAATCGACACGGGAGTGGGCAAATATGCTGCTTTATGCAAATGTATGTTTATATCTATTGTTGGAAATCAATTAACAACACAAAACAATGACATATATGGTCCAGAAACCCTCACAGGTACTGCATTTAGCATAAAAAAATATGCTCAAATCATAACATGGCAAACTGCAGCCCAACATGCAACAACAGCTGTCAGTGTGTCAGTGTGCTGACTTGACTATGACTTGCCCAAAACTGCATGTGATTATCATAAAGTGGGCATTTCTGTAAAGGGGAGACTCGTGGGTACCCATAGAACCCATTTTCAATCACATATCATGAGGTCAGAGGTCAAGGGACCCCTTTGAAAATGGCCATGCCAGTTTTTCCTCATCAAAATTTAGCCCAACTTTGGAGCATTATTTAACCTCTTTGGCGACAAGCTACCCTGACATGGTTGGTACCAATGGATTCTAGGTTTTTCTAGTTTAATATGTTACCAGTAATCTTCACTCTATCTTTAAAACTGAGCCCGCTTCAACCCCAGGAGGATGAATTGCGTTAATGCTTTAAAGAAATGAATGCCGTTAAAACAAATTTGCGTTATCGCGTTAAATTTTGCAGCCCCAATATAAATATATTCAAGACTCACTCATGTGATGATCATATCATGCAACTGCTGAATTAAGGAACTGACACCCTTTTTTGGTCCAATTCAAGCACTGGCTGGAACTCCATAAATTGAAGTAAGACAAAGAGTAATAATATATATATACAAAATCCATTAAAATTAACTTTTTTCATGTTGTACTATTTATAGATTTTTGGACATTAGTAAAACTCATTATGTCCCATCGACATGGTTCTTATATTCCTGGAACACTAACACTCTCCTCTATGCATTCATATACAGATGAACATAGACAAAAACTCACACAATGTTAAATAGCGGGGGATGTTGGCGTGAATTTTAACTTGCTGCAAACTCATCTCAACATATATTTAGTAAAATTGTTGTAAAAAATACTGATGCCAACTGCACCATATACAGTATATAGATATTTCTCTTATTGTGAACTTTTTTTTTTTTAGGCTCATGATGAAATCTGTCCAAAGTACCCGATGATTTGTGAAGGTTGTGCAAAGAAAAAGATCCCCAGAGAAAAGGTATTCCAGATATTTATTTTTCAAGTGATTTCTCATAATTCTGTTGGATTGATCTCATTTACCATTTAGCTATAGGGATCAGATTCTACAACGTCTTCTATAGATCATCAGCTTCCTTCATTTTTTTTTTGTTTTGTTTTGCAGTATGTGGACCATATTAAGTTCTGCGGTAAATTTAAAGCACCATGCAGATTTCATGTTGTTGGCTGCGATACGTCTGTAAGTAGACATTTTTGTCATAATTTGTGTAACACTGGCTAACGTCACAACTACTGGATCATGTAATAACTTGGCAAAATTCAACAAAATCTCACACTTGGTCGACAGAAAGATTATAAATTACATTTTCAGACAAATGGTTTAACTAAAAAAAGTACGATAACATGATTTTCCCAGTATATTAACTAATATGTGAGAAAATAAGTTAATATTATGTTGATAAAACAACAGACATTTTCTTTAGGTTGCAAAGGTTATTACATAATTCAACAGTTATTACAGAATTTGTTGCTGCATGCCTGTAAATGAATCCTGTTTTGTTGAGTACGATGTGTGTGTGTGTGTGTCATGATAACACATGAAACGGCGTTATCATGGTGTGTTTAGGCTTTTCAATACTGATCAACAGAAAAAGTGAACATTTTGTTTGTTTTTTCAGAGCGCTCTGACATTTTTGTGCGGCCGCTCCGATCGCTCTAGTTGAAAATCTCTGATCTATTCAGAAAGGCGCTGGTGTCATCACTGCGGATGAAGCGCTTCCCAGCACCCTGTCAGCGCTTTCTGCCAGAAAAAGCTCAGTCTAAAGCGCACACTGGGATTGAATGCCGTAGCCTGCCTAACCACCATAACGGCAAATGGCGACGAGCAAAGAGATTGGATTTGGCCAAACAAGCAAACCTTCACAAGTATTTTCTGAAACCGAGCAGGTCTAATGACAATGAAGACAATGAGTCTGAGATGCAGTCTGCTGGTGCCGTGGCTCCTGCCAAAATGAATGTCATTCTTATATAGCTTACCTATCAATTGTTTCAAAGCTCAATAAACACAGATAATATTTGATGGGAATTTCTCCCATTTGTCCGGGACATAGAAATCTTCCAGGACAAATGGACCGGCGACGGAAATCCTGACGTCAATATTTAGTAGAAGCACAAATTTGGCAGAAACGTCCACTTGGACTCAAGGATGAACTGATTAGAATTTGATGGTCAAAGGTCACTGGGACCTCACAAAACACATTTTTGGCCATAACTCAAGAATTCATATGCTAATTATGACAATTTAATGCTAGATAAGATAAATTTATGAAGTGATGACATTTTGGACAGACATGGATGTAAACTACATCTTGACTGGTTGGTGGAGGCATACAACCGTGAGGCAGCAATTGTAGTTTTTATAATTGACCTTACTGTACTCAGAAGGATAGTCCTTCCATTGAATGGTCCTTTTAATTATCAGTATATTGAATTAGTTTATAATGTCTTTTTCTCTCCATCCTGTGTTTTTTGACAGGAAACTGACTAATCAGGTGTATTTAACATAACATTAATGGCACACCGTCATTACACGTAGCTAGTCTCTATTCAATTTTAATATTCGACTTCAAAAAATATATCATAGTAAAGGGTGTGAAAAGTTGTACTTATTATTGTGAGAACACTTTGACGTCAAAACATTTTTTCTGTTGTTCAGTGTCAATGTGGTGAAACGATAAAGCATGAAACATTGCGGCGATGAATACTTTGTATAGCGTATATTTCCATTATAAGCTCCATTATTTATTTGCTGTATGCTTTTATTCGTTTCTTCTTCTGTGGCACAATTTCACATAACATCATACAAGTTGATTTCTGTTTGTATGTAACGATTGAGGACTGTTGTTTGTGTTCTTAATGGGTTTCTGCTTGTATCTTTCTTTGAGTGGAGGTGGAGAAAGAGAAGATCCATGACCATGAGCGGCAGTGTTCGTACGAACACCTCAACCTGCTCCTGCATTTCATCATGGGCATCAAGGTGAGCCTGGAGAGCCTGCAGCCCCAGAGCCTGGAGGTGGCCAGCCACAAGCTGCAAGAGCTCCACCAGTCCTTGAGGGACCTGGAGCAGAAGATGAGCCAGCTGGGTGGTGGGGGTGGGGGTGGTGCGGCAGCTTCCGTGCAGGGTGCGTGCGCCCCGACCCTGGTCACGTCCTTCACCCCGCTGCCCAGCGCCGTGGGCGCCGCCCTGGAGCTGCAGCTCCAGAGCGAAAAGACCAAGGTGGCTGAGCTGAGCCGACGCTGCCAGGAGCTGGAGCTCAAAGTGAGCACGTTCGAGAACATCGTCTGCGTCCTCAACCGAGAGATGGAGCGCTCCTGCACCACCATGGAGGCCTATAATCGCCAACACCGACTGGACCAGGACAAGATTGAGATCCTCAACAACAAGGTGACAAAATGACACATGACCTCTGCAGTCCAGCTGTGATTTCCACCAGATTAAGTTGAAATCTTAACGGTCCCAAAAGGAAATTAGATTGTAAAAGGCAACAGAAATTAATAGAGAATTTGAAAGGGTCACTTCATGCTCAAATCATCCTTAAAAAGGGTAACGTAATGCAAGTGTTAACGGTAAATGAAGTGTTTAAATCAGGTGTTTGCTCATCGCATTCGTGAAAATACACTACAGCACTCTACTTTTCGGGGAGCATTGGTTTTGGTCTCAGCGAAGAACTCAAAGATAGCTTTTTAAGATAAGTCAACTGTCTTGTTTATGCGTTACCGTGCTGCAGGTTCGTCAGCTTGAGAGGACGGTGAGTCTGAGGGACCTGTCCATCGTGGAGATGGAGGGGAAAATGAGGGAGATGTCTGCGGCCACATACGACGGCATCTTTGTCTGGAAGATCTCGGATTTCACCAAGAAGAGGCAGGATGCCGTGGCTGGCCGCGCCCCTGCGATGTTCTCTCCTGGTAACAGCTTCATATGATGACTAACTTCTCAAAGTTATAATCCAGACAATGACGAGGCATCCTTTCTGATTTAAGAATTAACACTTCTTATAGTGAATAAAAGACATCATTACATTTATCGGTGTATTATGTTTTCCAGCCTTTTATACCAGTAAATACGGCTACAAGATGTGCCTGCGGATCTACCTGAATGGCGACGGGACGGGCCGCGGCACCCACCTGTCTCTGTTCTTTGTGGTGATGAGAGGACACAGCGACGCACTGCTCAAGTGGCCTTTTAATCAGAAGGTAGGGTGTCTACCCGGCAGACAGAAATACGTGTATGTGTATTTTCATTAGTTTTAAAACTGAGCCCACTATTAGGTTAAAAATCTCGTAAACAAATTGTAAAATCGTTAATGCGTTTTACTTTGCAGATTGAGAATAATAATACAAAATATAATCAACAAATAAATTGTGATGTATTATTATAGGTTTATTGATCCCGGGGAGGAATTCACAAGCTACCCAGCAGTATATAAATGATTAAAATTAGCTCCACCTTTATCTGCAACATGAATGCATTAATGCATCATTAATTATAATCCAATAATATAATATATTATTCTGAAATGAAACGGAACAATCTGCAAAATAAGTACATATTGATGCTAATACTTTTGTACTGTTACTATTTTAAATGCAGGACTTTGACTTAATGTAACAGAGTATTTCTCCTACTTTTTACTTAAGTAAAAGATCTGAGTACTTCTTCCACCACCGCAGTAATGTATAAACACATAGCTTAACCCCACCCACAAGTTAAACATGATGTAGCTGCCATTTCACTGGGACTTTAAAGTACGGAGCTGCAGCCATGAAGGGGTTAGCCTAGATTAGCATCAAGACTGAAACAGAGAAAACAGTTGGTCTGGCTCGGTCCAGGTTCAAAATTATACTGATGATGTTATTTTCATATTTTGCTTCAGATTTAGTGCACTAATATTTTTTATTTATGTTATTTTTTTCTATGGTCCATTATTCATTTTGAATACACTGTTAATTATATTCTAACGAGCACTTTAAAGTGTCATCATGCTGTAGACTAGAACTGCTGCAGTTTTTCCGTCAGAGCAGATGTAAGACTGGACTCCTAACATCTGTACCCAGGTCACCCTGATGCTGCTCGACCAGAACAACAGGGAGCACATCATCGACGCCTTCCGGCCCGACATCTCCTCCTCGTCCTTCCAGAGGCCCGTCAGCGATATGAACATCGCCAGCGGCTGCCCGCTCTTCTGTCCACTCTCCAAGCTGGACTCTAAGAACTCCTACATACGCGACGACACCATCTTCATCAAGGCCATTGTAGACCTCACTGGGCTCTAGGTAACGGATGAGGGCATAAATCCAACTCTGCCTTTTGTTGCTACTAACCTGTTTGAATCAACAGGTGTTTGTATCACCAGTAACTGGCATTTGTCTTTTGGCATTGGTCTGTCTAGTTCTTTTGGTTTTGGATTGTTGGCGGCAATACACAAGACCAGAGCAGAGCTTTTCTTTCGGCCAGTGGCTGTTGGTTATTCAAGTCTTTGTAAGCCGCTGTAACTAGTTTACCAATCAAACTGAGTTTTTATTTGACAAAAACTTTGATTACCTACCAAAGTGACTGGAGGACTGAACACAACATATATGCCAGTATTTACCTGGTGACAGGTGTTAATTTCCCCACCCTGCAGAAGACCCTCAAACGGTATTTGAGCTGATAGAAGCATTCCAAGACTTGAGTAGGATATTACGCTTGTGAAAGTAGACAACTAAGATTACATTAACCATGTTTCCATTCAACTGTCAAGCGAATTTTAAGAGAAATATACAAATGTTGCAAAAAATAAATGCAAATTAGGCACGTTTCCATCAACTGGTTTGGAGCAAATAAACTAGACTGCGTAGTTTCAACAAAAGTTGGTGGTATAGGCTATGCATGGCTGAAGAAGAAGTAGAGGTTGTGAACCAGAAACAAAACAAGTCACCTTGGTTATCTAACCATCCACGAGAGAAAAAAGGGAATTTGTTTCAATAGTTCTTTCACGTCAGCTAGTATTGTTTCATGCTGTCAAGAAAGACAATATAAATATATATCTAGGAAGACACAGACAGCAGAAACAGTTGATCAGTCATGTGAGTTTATTCAGTAAAGGCGTTTCCATATCCCATTTAGCGCATCAACTCGTTTTCAAAGGCAAAAACCACCTCAAGCGAGTGTAAAAACTTTTCACGCAATTGAGGTTTTAATCGTATTTTGCCGTTTCCATACAGCTTTCCCTAATGTGATACTTCAAAATGCGCATAAATATACGTGAATGGAAACATGGCTATTGTCTCTAATCTCCAGTGATCATCCTATGGCTTCTTGTACCATAGATGAGGATTTTTACATGGGTTTTATGTCCAATCACATTCACACATTGTTGTTTCCTTCTGCAAGTAAATAAGGTCCTCAAAAAAACAGTTATTGCTGCTAGCTGCTAGCTATGTTCAAAAATAATTGGGCCTTAACTAGTAGCTATCATAACTACCATAACTCGAGACAAGCTAAAAATGACACGTTTAACGTATTACGGCCCTGAGAAGTTGATTTGGCTAACATGTTAGCAAACTATTCCTTATTTGCACATCCAGCCGACACAGAGTAACATTAGCATTCATTAGGGGTCGTGTCTCTGGAAACCTGACGAATTAAAGTCCAATATAATCTCCTTTTAGTTCTGTTTTGGTCTCCACCAACTCCTGAGGGAAATATCTGGCTCTTTAGCTTACTAGATGCTTTAGTATGTTCACCAGCTAGTCTCTAATTTGATCTGTCTGCAGGTCGTGTAACGTGGGCTTATCGGAGCTTTTTCACTAGAAACCTGGATGAGAACAGCGAACCCAAACAGTAAAATGAAAACGATGAGCTAAAAGATGCTAAAGTGCATATAGAGCTGCAGAATTGGGGTTATAATTCTCTCAAGGTGTGGGTGACCCCTCTCATACTACATGTAGTCATCTGGCCCGCTGTTAACATACAAATATTGATAGTGCAGCTGTTAAACTACAAAGTGCTTGTGATGCAAACAGTATTTTTGTTATCTGATTTTCACCTGGGTTTTTTGTATTGTATTTTTGTATTGTTAAAGTTTGAAATTTCAAACGCCAATAAATTTCCAGATTTTGTTTTTAAAATGAAAATAATGAGCCTTCAGAGCAGCGACACACCGTCGCTATGTAGATTAAACCGCCTACAAACACAGCGCTAGATCAAGCAGGTCTAGGCGTTTGTGCTCACCGTTTGCGTTTACTGCTTGACATTTGGTTAACTAATCTTTTTTTTTGTGTCTTTTGCATTTACAACGTGGAGTTCCAATAACAGTGTGAGACGCCCGTGTAGCCTTCAGAGTGTCGCTCAGCTCTGCACACAGTGTGTGGTGCAGTTGGACTCGTTTACTGTTTCTTAACGTCTATGCCTCCAACTCTCAAGTCCTGTGTTCAATGGTAATCATTTGTGGTGGTGGACATTGCTTGAATTCCATGAATTCTGAGTGCAGTATCTCAGCGTGTGTATGTATGTGTGTGTGTGTGTGTGTGTGTGTGTGTGTATGTATGTGTGTATGTATGTGTGTATGTATGTATGTGTGTATGTGTGTGTATGTATGTATGTGTGTATGTGTGTGTATGTGTGTGTGTTTGTTCCATTTCTTCGCTGTTCGTTTGCATGTTGGCTCTGTGGAAGATGCACCTTAGCTTACAACAGTTTCTGGGCTGTTTGTCCGGGACGGCGATTGGTTAGTCGAGCTGATTTTCCCCAAATGGAAATATGACATATTTTATGAAAAATAAAACGTATATTTGCATACAAGGTCTGATAGATCCAATAAATATCTTTTTGATATTAAACTTTGGCTTTTTTTCAATATTTGTTGTCTGCATATTTACACTTTCTTTGACCCATTTTTACCAAGGATGTAATCCATTTTCATTGTAGCAGTTTATAATATTTAATAACATGCATATGTACAAATATTGTGAAATGGCCAAAATGGAATATTGAATATACCTGTGCAGTGATTTTGCACCTACATGAGAGGTATATCAAAAATATGTCCACTGCTGTGTCTTCACAAAGGATCCATTGTTCTCTGCAGTTTGTGCTAAGGAGTGTGGTGCTCTCCAAACATATTCATAATTGTGCAAACATTTTTATGCCCCAATAGTAAGAGTTGATAATTTTGTTCAAGACCTGGTATTTTGTCATCCTGGGGTCCGAGCTGTTGGATGGAGACTGAATGTGCTGGGCTGCAAAATCAAAACACTGCAGCGAGTGGCAATTTTTTTTTACAATTAAACCATTGTAAGTGTTTCCATGGGTTTCTCCTCACAAGAACCTTTTGTTACAGTTCCCGATTATTCATGTTTTTGTTGTGACATGCACTGAAATCACTGCATGAATCACAAACAGTCATTTCAAATTGGAGAGACATATTCAAATACATTCTAAGTGATGAATACACCTCCTGCTAAGTGACCAACCTGCATTTCAGCTTTGACATTTGAATATAAGTGCATAATTATAATTTCTTAGCTGTGCGTGGATATTTAACTTGTAATATTACTAAATGCAGAAAGGGGATGTTGAACCCTCTGTGAAGACACCGAGTTATATTTCCATATGGGTGTAGCCTCTGGCCGCGCTTAGACACGCAGACATGTGGAGGCTGGAGCTGGGATGTGAAGGCCTCAGGATGGAGGCAGAGCTGAGGTATTAAAAGAGGAAATGGTTGATATTATTGTAATATTTTCCTATTTTTGGCTTTCCTTACAGCTTTGAACTGACCTACTTTTTACAGAAAAAGAAGTGCCTGTACCTTTTTTTATGTTCCATGAGCCCACTTAGTTGTGGATGTGCTTTCCTGTGAGTTCAAACCTACCAAAATGTGAAACTTTTAATTTTGTGCAGTGTATTTTTAATTTGTATTTTTTGTATTGTTGTCCTCTAAGAAGCCCCCCCCCCCACCCCCACACACCTCTTTTCTGAACCCTTTGATGTGTTGAAATCGAAGTGACTAAGAATGTTTCCCTTTGCATACATAAAACTAGTGAATGTTACAGTTTTACTTTATATAATCACAAAATCAATGAGGTCAGAATATCATTAACACCCAGCTTTGGGCATCTTCATCCGAACACATCCAGCATGTTTTTAAACCTCTCAACAAATACTGAAAGCTCTCTGTGCATGAGATGTTTCAGTAGTGAAGCAAATGCGTTTCTATATATATAAACACTGGTTCATATTGTAGACCAGCATTTTATTTTTTATGATTTTATGATCGAGATATACAGCATATGAGCGTGTGATATAATTTTGGTACAAACTTTGACAGTGTTATTGAGTTTGATGAGCTGCCGTGAAAAAGTTAATTATATCTGAACTAGAATGGTGCACTTAGAAGAGTGCAGATCTCCGCCAGGGGTGTCAGCAGCGACCACCGCTGTAGTGTTTGATTGAATAAATACAACCCACAATTGGCTATGTCTGCACCGACATCTCAGCTGCCTGCGTGTTTCCAGTCGCCCAGTGCATGATGGGAGTGTTGTGGTGAGTTGGAGGGTCTATTTTTTGCATAAAGTTGAAAAATCTAAACTTTATGCAAATGAGCCCGTCCAGTGTGACGTGTCTGTTCTCACTAAACTTGGACCAAGCTGTCAAACAATAGGCAATGTAGTTCCAAAATGAAACGAGATTCAGCAGCGACATAGACTATTTCTCTTCTCAAATGTTTTCAGAAATAGATTTTGGTGGATTGTTTAGACGGAATAACAGAAAGTTTACGATCAGGGCCGCCAGCAGCGAGCAGAAAATCAGGGACCAATCAGGTGCATTCCACGATAGGGTATACGTCACCGCTTGAGCAGCCAGTTAAGTGGAGCAGCGTGTCCTCTTTAACGTTTGTGCCGGATCTATTGCACATGTAGCATAACGGGCATAACCGCCAACTGAAGCAGCTGAGTATAGGCAGTCAATGCACTCAGCTGTGTGATCACTAGCGGCCCCTACTGGCTTGGGGTCCGGTTGAGAGTAGCGAGTCAGCAGTCAATCAATGGCCGTATCAAACAGGCAATAAAAGGTGTTTTGAGAGTGAGTCATTGCAACCACGAGAGGTCCTTGAGCATGCAGCCATAAAACGAGCACCCAAAATATGATGCAGTTTGTGAGATTAGCTGTGGACAGACACAGAGATGCACACTCACTCGACCCATCTCATGATCCCCTGGCGGAGATAATAATAATAATATATAGTATTTATTGAAGATTATACTGTATGTTGAGAACGTTTAAAAGCATGATTTGGTTTGTTTGTCAAAAAGAAGAAGATGTGCAGTCTGGCCTCAGTTGGTTGCAGCTTCTACAGTATATTCCTGGCTCTTTCAGCAGAAATGGTCACCTTTTTGCTCTCTTGTTATTCCAGAAACGTTGCCTCCTTTCTTTTCCTCTTTAGAATATGTCGTCAACATTATGTAGACTACATTTTGCATGTATGACTGTGGCCTCAAATAAATTAGCTGCTACATTTGTTGGGCCCTATGTGCTGCTTCAGGCTCGTAGACGCAGCCGAGCAGCACCGTATGGATGTTTATCTTTGCTCTTGTGAAATGTGTTACCTGATGTGGGCTGGGATCTTATTTATTATTCATAGCTGGTGAACATAACAAAAGGGCTTCGCATTTCATTCCCATCTGCCGAATGTCGCGTAAAGGCATACATACACATGCGTCTGTAGCTTGATCTGTTGAATGGATCTGACAGAAGCTTCTCTCGACTCCAGCTGGGGAACCACATCACATTTGAGCCGGTTGATGTTATGCTGTATCAGCGATATTGACTTGTAGGAAATGCCACACTGCCTCACTGTTATTGCAACAGAATAAACAATATGTCAATGTGATGTATGTATTTCAAATAACACTTCAGAACGGTCAAACTGAACCAGTTTGATTTATTTACATATCTATTTCTCTGTTTATGGATCTCTCTCTCTCTAAAGCCCGTGTTGAGATTAAGATGAAGAGCTTTCATCTGTAGCAATGACATCAAACTGCAATCTGCTTGTTGTTCTCTCTGCTACATCGTGTGGATAGTAACCTGTGTGTTAGTGAACTCTTTGTACTACTGGAAATTTGTTCCATATTTGTATTTAGTTTTGTTTTATTAAAGGTTTTAAGATGCCCTCTATGCAAAGAAGTGCAATGTTCATCAATTTTTGTGAATGTGAACATTTACACATCTGCTGCGAGATTGAAAACTACGACAGCACATAGTTTTACCACATGAGGGCGCTCAATGCCAATGCATCCACACAAAGCCATGCCATTATTAATGTATTGTATTTTGTAAGTTAGACATATAATTGTTTTATGAAAAATCTTGATATTAAAAGTAAAAAGTAGCCATAGTTGTAATAAATGTAGTGGAGTACAGTGCATGAATAAAAGTACTTAGGCAAGGCAAGGCAAGTTTATTTATATAGCACATTTCATACACAAAGGCAATTCAAAGTGTTTTACATATATAACAGCAAGATAAAAGAGCACAAAGTGCATAAGATAAAAATGAATAAAAGAATATAAAAGTATAAGTTAAAAGAAAAAAAAAGGATAATAAAAATGATCAAAAGACAGTAAAGTGCAGCATTTGATCAATTAAGAAAAGCGTCTGAGAAAAGTTTGGTCTTGAGTCTAGATTTGAAAGTGGCCACTGTTGGTGCATCTTTGATCTCATCTGGAAGTTTGTTCCACAGTTGAGCAGCGTAGCAGCTAAAAGCAGCCTTGTTTCGCCCATGTTTCGTTCTGACCGTACTAATAGATTTTTTCCCAGTGACCTTAGAGGTCTAGTAGGTGTGTACTGCTGAACCATATCTGAGGGGTAATTTGGACCTACCCCCTTTAGTGATTTGTAAACAAGCAGTGGTGTTTTAAAGTCAATTCTGTGACTTACTGGGAGCCAGTGTAGGGACTTAAGTACTGGAGTGATGTGATCAGTTCTTTTGGTTTTTGTAAGAACTCTAGCAGCTGCATTTTGCACCATCTGAAGCTGTTTGATGGTCTTTTTAGGAAGCCCGTGAAGAGACCATTGCAGTAATCGACTCTGCTCCAGATAAAAGCATGGATAAGTTTTTCCAGGTCATGCTTTGACATAAGACCTCTAAGTTTAGCTATGTTTTTAAGGTGGTAAAAAGCTGATTTGGTTATCGCTTTCACATGATTATTGAAGCTGAGATCACTGTCGATTAAAACAGTAAGATTTTTGACAACATCCTTTGTTGACTTAGTTACTTTCCATCATTCTATAAGCAACTCAAACACGGCTGGACCTCTTCACAGACAGAATCAGTATTTGACTCAGAACACATCTTGTTATCAAGTACACTGCCGATGTATTTGGACTCAGGAACAACATATCTGTCCTTATTGTGGATGGCCGTGTTAGTAAAACTGGGCTGTTGTTATTCTAAAAAATCAATGACCGTATCTCTGGTTTTTGCTACGATTATCTTTAAATAAAACTCATCACACAAAGATGCAAAATCATCAACAGCTGGTCAACAACAACCAGCTCAGGATCACCTCACCTAAACTCAGTTGACCTTTTTGAAGCTTACATAGTTGTAAAAGTCATGGTAAACACATGGGATGTCTAACATTTAGCACTACGAATAGTTGCTGGTCACTCAATGGAAATTACCAGACTTATCCACATAGACAGAAGCTCTTCTTGATCTCATCCAAGATGTTAGAGGACTAACGTCAGTAATTGATATACACCCCCGACTCTTCATTACGTCATCAGTGGTTCTTAGTCAACTCTCTGGAACTCCTAATGTCTTCCACACATCTGTTGAAGATCTCCCCCGTCCCCTCTGACAGACGTCCTCCTGTGTGATTAATGGAGGATCAGGCAGTAAATCATTCTGTGGTTGTGAGCTTGAATGGGAATGGCATCCGCTAAGAAATAAGACGTTGAATAGTTTATATATTTGGATGTTCTCTCTATGTTAACTTATTGTTGCTCCCAAATGCTTGTATCTTCATTTTTTTTTTAAGAAATAAGAAAAGCAGGAAACTTGCTCCACACAAGAACTCCTAAAAAAACACATCATTGCCCATTTTCTTCTCCATGTGGTAGCCTATAGAAAGAACTTTGAGTAGTGAAGCAAGAACTACCCTTTACAAAGGCTCATTTTTGGTTTCCCCTTGGGCTGGATGGAAACGATATTCCATGCTTAGCTTCAAAGACAGAGGTCATGTGGAGTAGCCAGCACCATTGGGATAGAGGAAATGACCAGTGACAGGCACTTGGGAATACCGTGAGTCCGTCTTAAGGATGAGGAAACACTACCTGCCATTTCTATGAATGAGGCTATGGTTGTCCGTACAGGCTGATCTTTGTGAGATGTGCACCTCCAATTCTCCCCTGATCCGGGTTAATACGATGCCATAAACCATGCAAGCTGGAAAGAGAATTGAAAGAAAGGCCTTCTCACGGTGCAAACCACACTAAAAGAATATAGGTACAGTAGCTGAAAAGTGGATTAGTTCCTAAATAGAGATTCTTATTCAGCAGAGACCTCCTTACCAGATGTCACTGTGTTTTTTTTGTGCTTGGCAGTTAAAGTGCTTCTGAAACAGACCTCTGATTCACTGAGAAAATGGAATAAAGGGGTCTGTATGCTTCCAATGAAGTGTTGACGAACAGCGCCTGAAACCCCATCACACCTTTTTCCAATTCAGAAGAGTGTGTACAAATGAACGCAACACCATGAATGTCTTTCCCAATGTAAGTCTATGGGAAAATGTCATTTTGGGCCCAATGGCATCACGTGACGGACACGGAAGTTGTAGTAATTTACACAAAGAACAGCTGATGGGAATGTAGTTAGTTAGTTAGTAGTTAGTAAACCTGATGATGGCGCAATAGGTGAAATGTCAGAGGATCACCAGAGTGAATCCAGTTCACCCTGATAGGGAACATGAATGTCTGAACTACATTTCATAGCAATCCATCCAATAGTTGTGAAAATATTTCAGTCTGGACCAGCGTGGTGGACCAACTGACCAATAGACCAACTTTGCCATTCTTGCAGCCATGTTACTAAAAACAACTGGATGTTGACTTGAAATTTTCCCGCCAATGACGTCCTAAAACATCTGTGCATTGGTTTGTCGGATCTTAAAGGGTTTAGAACAGAGATCCTGTAGGTAACCTACACTTCTGCTGACCCTTAATTGGACTGCTTCATGTATTTACTCTACTCTGGTTTTTTTTTTTTGTCTCGACTTGTCTCAACATTTTTTGGCCTTGACCATAACTTGACTGGGAGTGGTGCTGGACTTTGACTTTGACATGGCTGAGATACTACTGACTACACAGTCCAGGCTGTGCAGATATGTGACCAAGAGTCTGATGTGTCATAACCCAGCATTGTCAGTGTGTTCAGCGTGGGTTGGAGCATCACTAACCATTACCAGCGTAATCGCACAGCGCATACGATTAGAAGCTTAATGATGCCCTCTGCACTCGGCGAGCTGAGCCGGGATCTGTGGTCTAATATGTGGATTAGCACAGGAGATATCCTAGAGGGAAGAATTTCCTCTATTTACCCAGAGGCATTGTGGGACGTGCTTAATTCTCAATGGGCAGAGCAAACGCTTTGTTATCAATGCATTAGTGTTACTGTGAAAGAATCAAGGGCAAGAAATGCCTGGAAATATTCTATGGATAGAGTGAGTGGAAAATAACTATATAACTCAGCCCAATCAATTAAAACAAAAATAGGCAAACTAGTTTAATTTAAAAGACTAAATAACACCCTGAATATCTGGTCACTGTAGTTTTTATCAAATGTTACTCAAACAGGAGGACATTGTGCATTTGTTGGGGACTATTTTCAGCGGTGGATTAATCCACATTTGGTGCTCTAATGAGTATTTGGGGCAGAAGGACGGTGTATGTGGGATTAAGTCTAAATAAACTACAGTCTGTGTGTTCATAATGAAGGAACAAGTCAGCCAGTGAGGCTCATTGATGTGTTTCTAATAGTTTTTGGACATAGATAGAACTCTATGGCACAGAGGAAGGAGATATATCAGACTTTAATACACAATACTTATTAGTAGATACATTCATTGTTGGTTTGGGTCTTTTTAAAATTCTACAATTTCATTCAGCAGACGCTTTTGTCCATAGCGAGAAATGCCTGAGAGTTCGTATAACACAACCAAGGATCTAAATAGGAGGGAACAATGTGAGTAAGTGCCAACAACAGCTTCAAGTACACACATGCCCAGGGTGTATAGAAGCAGATTTATTTGTCATCATCATTAACAACAACATCAACAACATCCTCAATCAACAGCATCAATGTCATTAGGTGCGGAGGTGTTCATGAAAGAGCTGGGTCTTAAGCTTTTTCTTAAAGCTGGAAAGGGACTCTGCGGATCGAATGGAGTTCGGTAACTCATTCCACCACCGGGGGACTATAGAGGAGAAGAGTCTAGCTAGTGACTTAGGATCCTGTTGTGATGGGAGTACCAAGTGCCTTATATTGGCCGAGTGTAGTGGGCGGGAGGGAGTGTAGACCTGGATGATGGAGTTCAGGTAGGAGGGAGGGAGTGTAGACCTGGATGATGGAGTTCAGGTAGGAGGGAGGGAGTGTAGACCTGGATGAGGGAGTTCAGGTAGGAGGGAGGGAGTGTAGACCTGGATGAGGGAGTTCAGGTAGGAGGGAGGGAGTGTAGATCTGGATGAGGGAGGTCAGGTAGGAGGGAAGGAGTGTAGATCTGGATGAGGGAGTTCAGGTAGGAGGGAGGGAGTGTAGATCTGGATGAGGGAGTTCAGGTTGGAGGGAGGGAGTGTAGACCTGGATGAGGGGAGCTAGTGGAGGGATATGAACAGCGGAGTGACGTGTGCTGTTTTGGGTTGGTTGAAGACCAGTCGCGCTGCTGCGTTCTGGATCATCTGCAGAAGTTTGAATGTGGAGAAAGGGAGGCCTGCCAGTAAATGGTAAATGGACTTGCATTTATATAGCGCTTTTCTAGTCTTCTGACCACTCAAAGCGCTTAACACTACATATCAGCATTCACCCATTCACACACACACATTCATACACTGATGGCTATGCCTTCGGAAGCAATTTGGGGTTAAGTGTCTTGCTCAAGGACACATCGACATGTGACCCGGAGCAGCCAGGGATCAAACCACCGACCTTCCGATTGGTGGACAACCTGCTCTACCTCTGAGCCACAGCCGCCCACTTTAGGGAGTTGCAGTATAGTCAATCCGTGATATCACAAGAGCCTGTACCAGGGATTTGTTTACAATAAGAACATATGGAAAATAATCAGCCTCATCCTTTAAATGCATTGCAGCAGTGCTTTATTTTCTTATTGTTATTGTTTCGGCCATCATCACTATCAGTAATAATTACATCATACTCACCAAGTTACAAATTCAAAGCATTCAAGAAACATGAGCGTTCATGTTCTGATCAGACATGTTGGAAACAAATCACAGGTTAGTCAAACTTATGTGGAAAAGAAAAATGAAGAAACAGTGAAATTAAATGGATTGATTTATCAAACTGATGGAAAAAGAGTTGATTCCAATTCTTGTATATATTTTGTATGATGTGCCTCTGTGCCATCTCGGGAAGAGATGTGGGTATCATGTTGCTCAGCAGAGGGCAGGCTTGTCTCAGTTTTCCCTGAAACACTCAACTCAAATATGAGTAATGCTGTACCAGGTTCTTTTCTTGTGTTTTTATACCATAAACCTTATCCTGTTTCTTGTGTGATCACCAGCGGTGTTGCTCTTCTAATGTATTTTTATCTGCTAATGCACCCGCTGACACAGTATGTGATTCACTATACCTGTGCGTGTGTGTGTCATTATAGATACAAAGATAGAGTGACAGGTGAGGAGGATGATTAATGTTGCCTGACACACATTGTTTACCATCCATACGTCTATCCATCGCCTGTCACCTCCTCAGCATGGTCACCATAACCCAGTGTGAGCAGGCATTGTGGGTAGCAGCCTTCATCCTTTTTCCTCTCAATGATATCATTTTAACCACTTCCCCCTCATCCTCTGGGTCTATAGTTTCCAGACCACAGTTCTCCCTGAGCCCAGCGTTTAAGAAGAGGTCTACAAGTAGGACTCTTGTGTTTCCTCCGTTAGATACACAAGCAGCCATTCTCCATCTCAAAGGTAAACAGTGGGTGGCCACTGAGGAATCTCCCCGCTGAGTTAATTTACACTGCAGGATGGGGATGAGACTTTATCATCCATGCAGGGGGAGAAATACAGTTGCAGCAAGACGCCACAACTCTTGCTTCTTTGTGCACTTTGTGTAGTATTAATGTTACTTTTACTTAACAGTGTTTTGAATGAAGAATTTTACTTGGCATATTTTAGATATTTAGACATAATAGATTTCCTTTTCAACTAGCCATCATGTTGAAATCATAGACTGTATATAAGAGGAGGACGTAGTCACCGTGACGTCACCCATTGGTTTGTTGACTACCGTTTTGAAGCCTCGGGTTTGGCATTTTGGCCGTTGCCATCTTGGTTAATTTGGAACCAGAAGTGACCATATTTGGATAAGACAAACAAATATTTATTGATAACTGTCAACAGCCAGAATGCCCTTCAGGGGCCGAAAGACCGTGTTGTATTTCTATTTTACACGAACAGTGTGAGCACTGAGGTCACGGTCGCGGCTTCTTTATGGTCTATTTGACTCTAAATGGGACCATAATTTACTAAATGATCATCATGCTGTATTGAAGAAGACTTGAAACTAGCGGTTGAGACCATAAACTCATGTTTACAATGTTTACTGAGGTAATAAATCAAGTGAGAAGTAGGCTCATTTTCTCATAGACTTCTATGCAATCAGACTTCTTTTAGCAACCAGAGGAGTCGCCCCCTGCTGGCTTTTAGAAAGAATACAAGTTTAAGGCACTTCCACATTGGCTTCACTTTTCAGAGCCAGATGTTGCCCCTTTTGGTTGAAATATACACAGGATTGCCAGTTTAGTTACAACTACCCTCATATTTATTGTACCCTCACTATCAGTGAGCTGTAGCTTATTTCTCCCCCTGTTCTCAGTATAACCTTAAAACCTTCAGGATGTACCACGGGACTGTTATATTAGACGGCATTAGCTTTAGCCAGGGTGTATCTAATAAACTGGAAACTGAGCTAGTCAACGAGCACAAGATTTTTTTTTTAACAATGGTTATATGTAACCTACATGTCTAAAATAAAGAAAATAGCTTTTTAACCAAATCAAACCAAGTTTTAATCTAGATGAGGTTTTCTTGACCTGAAAATCAACATATTCCTATTAACTGGAATTACATTGCCTCTGTTGTCATCCATTTTCAAAAAGGAAATGAGCTTAGCAAACACATTTTCACCAAGTTTCCATCCAAATTTAGCATACATTTTTAAACACATTTCCGGAAAATTGGCAAAAGAAAATGCTAATTAATAAATGTTTCCATCCGCTGTTATGCAAATTTTAAGAGTCGGATAAACAATTGGTGGCGCTAACTCCACTCCGGTGCCATTAAACCACACAGGACACAACAAGATGAGAGTGCAAGTCAAACTCCAGTAAGATTCATTCATTCAATATATTAACTGCTATACTGAAATGTGATATAAGGGGGAAAAAATAGTCTTACTAGAGAACAGCTTTATCCAGGGACCAACAATAATGATGAATACACCTACTATGAAACATGTATCAATAAAGTTTACTTTCCCTCTCTCTCGTTCTCTCTATACGTATATATGTATAGAGAGAAAGTGAGAGAGAGAAAGTTTTACTATCTCATTCCCCCCGGTGTCTGTCTTGGCAGAGATATACTGGACTATATTCACTTCTTATGTTTGTCTTAGATCACTCTGCGCCAGAAAATCACTTATTGTTATTGCTTTTTCGAGGCCCTCGAGAAGACACACCGCACTGTGTTCTGTGGTTTATTTGTCTTTGGGCCAGCAGCTGTTTTACTACTCAATGGAAATAGTGAACGACATTCAGGAGATGCCGCTGGGCTCTCTCTAGTTTCTACCTGCTGTGTTGTTCGTCATTACGGTAAAGAGTTACCTACTGAGAGGCTTCTGAACACTCCCCCTTTACTTTACTGCCTCTTAGCTCAAAAGCGCAGTTTTTAAAGACGGAAAAGTTGTAAACGTTCACGTCCTTTTAGCTCTGACTCACCAGAGGCACACCAGGTCATTAACAACACAGCTCTGGGTCAACATGCCAAAGTTCATCAGTTCAGATTGCCACTAAGCACACATCATTTTCACCCCGCTGAGCGAGGCGTCCTCACCTCATACTCAATTAAAGAATCACTTTTTCGATGTGCTCATTGTGAGGTCTACAGAGGTACGTCAGCGTACAGTGAAATGACCAGTAGCTGATTGGCCATGTTCATGTATCACTCAGCAACACTCGGTAACCCATGATGAACATGGGGGCCCCTGTCTGGAAAACTGCTGCAGTGGGGGAGAAAACTCATGGATTCCCACTGGAGCCCCTTTCATGTGGTGTTTTAACAGTGTAACCCACATTCTGGTGGCTTGAGCTCACTTCCACACATCTCGTGGTTCTGCTTCCCCCTGCTGATGTGGTGAATACACCCATGCTCATAATGTCCTTCATTAGTCCTTGCAAATACACACTTTGAAACAGATGCACGCAGTCAGCGGCCTGGTGGGAATGGAACAAACTAGAGATGACGGGAGGTCAGACTTCCACACCTCAAAAAATGTGCTTAGCTAAACCGTCTCTATGGCAACACCATCAGCAGTGTCGAGAAAGCTTCCTATGTTCCCTTTTTCCCATAAACACTGTGCAGACGGGCATTTCTGAAACATCTGGATGCAGGCTGTCGGACACAAATGTGCTGTATTTATTTAGCTTTACCTCATAATCTCCATGACACTGAAACATTGTGAGAACTGTCAGATCTTCTTCCCCTCCTGGCTGTGGGCATTCTTCTTATGGTCTTGGGTGGCTCAGTGTGGTGCAGCATGGCACTACCACGACCAGATTTTCCCATTTGGGCCACCCAGTCTAAACAATGCATGCGCTCATGATGCCGTAAGCTACTTTAAATAAAAGCATCCACCAAAACTTCACATGTCAATGACAAACGGTCAGCATGTGATCACGTCAAGGTGGAAGCATGTGTCTGGCCTGTTGAACCAGATGGTGGAGCATTCGGCCAAGGTCACGTTAGGGTTCAACTGCGCGGGTAGCAGAGTTGTGGGGGGAATTGTGAAATATCTCTGACAGAGCCTGGTGACTCCCCACAGAACACAGCTATCAAATGGCACCCCAGGCCATATGACTGCACATGCATGAGTAAGAAAACCACAGGTGGTATTGGCCCTTTCCACATATCTATGTTTCTCCAGGCTGGGTATGTTGTGAGCCACATTGGGATGGGGAGAGGAGTTTCAGAGATAGAAGTTGGTTAGAGTTGGATATAGGCGTCCCATCTCTCAGGAATTGAGATGATAAAGCAGCTGTCTGAAGACTCTCGGTAGAAGCAATTTTTCATTTTTAACAAGAAACGTTCTCCAGAGTGTTGGTACTGATAGTTTGCACCTCACATAATATTCCTCAAATATTACATCTACAAAATTGCTTCGTAATGAGCACAGTACGAGCGGTGAAGACATTCTGTTTTCTTTACATCCAGAAACTGAGGATGAATTAAAAGAAAAGGAGGGTTTTTGATTTGTGGTTAGAGAGTTCTTTAAAACGGGGATTGGTTTTGAATGAATTCTGCATATTAATATCCTCTGTGTGATGGGACAAGTATTCATTGTTATATAGTATTAATTTTTACACATCCACATTATTCATATCATGAATGAAGAACGTCATTTTTAAACAGACAACCAGGGTAAAAAGCTAGACTGGAGATGTGAACTACAGAATCTGGTCTGGACTCTTGAAAATTAACCTGAGAATGGTCCTAAACTTTGACGTATGAGCCCAAATATTCTTCGTGCAACATGCAAGAAGAGAGCTTATACAGTAAAATACATTTCCCTTACGGTCATGTTGGCAATATCAATATATGCTGTTTGGGATATTATTCATTAAAATCTTTAATAGTTAGAGGACAAAGTAACCATTTGAAGTCAGAACCATTTTATGTTGTTCAAATGTCCAATTGTTTCTAATTTTCTAAAGTACAGACTAAAACATTTCCATAAAATAATACAGAAAAGTTTATATATTTAGAATAGGGGTGTCACAATATATCGGTATTGATGATAACTGTGATATTTAAAAATGAAATATTGATATCAAGTTATCATACATTTCCAAAAAATATAGGAAGTGTGTAGCTGCTGCCCTGCTGGTCACTGCTGACTGACTTAGGAAACCTTAGGAGCTCTCTGAAATCATTTTGGAGCCGAGACCAACACTTAGAAGGTTTATGCCTGGCACACTATTTTATAAAGATTTCTAGGGCTTTTATTGCCTTTATTAGAGCAGCTGGAAAATGACAGGAAAGAGGGGAGAGAGAGGGGATGGTACGCAGCAAAGAACCGCAGGTTGGAATCAAACCCGTTGCCAAGGATCCATCAGGTGAGCTCAAGGTCGACCCATGCACAGCACTCTAAAATTCAAAAATAAAAGCAAACTTATGTGATTCTTAGAATTTTGAGGCCCTTAAAACTTTTATATAACGTTTATATGTGTGCAGTAGGGTCATTATTTCCTGCCCATTGATATGATTAACTGGA
This sequence comes from Sebastes umbrosus, assembly GCF_015220745.1. Taxonomy (NCBI): domain Eukaryota; kingdom Metazoa; phylum Chordata; class Actinopteri; order Perciformes; family Sebastidae; genus Sebastes; species Sebastes umbrosus. Next base: position 9,342,863 of record NC_051276.1, read on the forward strand.
TCTCCAGGATAAGGATCTACAATTCAAAGTTTCCTTTAAAAAAACAACCCACTCCACACACAAATGTGCTCAAATGTGATCATGTCCATATACTTATACCGAGGGCTTGATTGAATTTGACAAACGGGGGCCAGCCAAGTCCGATTTGAACAAAGAAAGGTTTCAGGTATGGTTTGCAACACTAAAAAAATGGATAGGGCATTTTTTGTGTGCAAAGCAACAGAGGAACTACAGTTGTGCCAAAGAGCTCTTCGTGCAGAGGAAGTGATTCTAGAGTCTGGATTGCAGATACAAAATGAAACAGGATGTAAGCTTTTCACTCGCAATAACGTAAAGGTTGACAGTCCAATGCTACATATTTATTTTGGCAGGCTTAATATTTAGGTCGATGTCAACAATTCAAGAGATTTAAAACAAAAACATCATGAATGAAGAAAAATTGTGAGCACCAGCAAAAAAAGACACTATAAACAGATATGTGAAGTAAAACCGGATCAAAGAAATGGCACAACATTCAAAATGGTTGTTTCTAAATGTGAATACTTAAACCAGTGTGCCTTAAACCGGGAATAATGTATTTATTTTTTGACACTTGGCAGAAAAAGATGGCATATCATCCAGTACCCACCCACCTATGGCATGTTGCACCCCTCCACCTGATGCATTTTTATAATAAAAAGAACAAAATATGTTTTGCATTTTTGTTCATATTTGAAATTATACAGATAAAAACACAATTAGGGGTATAATTTAATTGTGGATCTAGCAGCCCAATTTAGGCGGAAGACAGTCAACCATCAAATCTCGCACATAACTGCGAGATGACCCGCAAGGTCAAAGGTTATGCCGGTCGCGTCTAGAAGGTAAACCTAAACTCTCTCGAGATAGTTAAGGTTTTGGTCGGCTATGGTTTCTCAGTCTCAGCAACACTTGCAAGATCTGGCAACTAACGTTAAAGTGAATGCCCTAGCTAACTAATTTTCGGAAAGCTATGGTTGTTAGCTTTGTAAATATCTAATGTTAGCAAAAGAAAATATAATACACAGATTTTGAGATAAATCTCAAACTTTTTCACGTGAAGGATCCAAAATGGATGTCCAATAGACCACAGACCATGGACGTAGAAGAGGTTGTGTCCTGTGCTTTTGCCCTGCGTGTTAGTGAATAGCCTACAACTCCATTCAATTCTGTTGATGTCATGCTACTAGCACTACTAGCTACTGGCCGATAGCCGGTTGTTTGGGAACAGAGACGTTAATACATCCACCACAGTACAGGCTTACAGCATACAGCCCATGGGTGTATTAAAAGATCATAAAAGTGATGAATTACAGCCAATAGATCCATTATTACAGCCGCATACCGCCAGCAGGAAGCTGGCAGAACCGGATATGTCATATTAGCGCGCTGGGCGGTGAGTCCTGTGGGTCTGATGAACATTCATTATTGCGAGGAAAATAACTCTGGATTCAGCTATTAGTTCATTTTACAATTTTAAGGACATGATGATTTAAATGAGGGCTATTTAAGTGTTCCTACTGGGAAGTTGACAACTTTGGTTAAGGTTAGGATAGGTCAGAGGTCAGCAACCTGCAGCTCTGGAGCCACATGTGGCTCTTTAGCCCCTCTCAAGTGGCTCCCTGTGGATTTATAAAAAAAACTGTGGAAATGAAAAACAGTTTTTTGTTTACATTTTCATTTTTATTCATCATTGTTGTAGGTCTATGGTACGACGGAGTATTAGGTCCACATTGAGGAAAAAAAATAAATCTGAGATTTCGAGAATAAAGTCATAATATTACGAGAAAAAAGGTCATAGTATTATGAGATTAAAGTCATAATATTATAAAGTAGTAATTTTACGTGTTATTTTCTTTTTTTCTCGTAAAATGTTATGACTTTATTCTCGTAATATTATGACCGTATTCTGGAAATCTCAGATTGTTGTTTTGCGGCTCCAGACATATTTTATTTTTTTTATTTTTTTTGCCTAAAACGGCTCTTTTGATAGTAAAGGTTGCTGACCCCTGGGATAGGTCGTCGGGGCAGCTAGTCTCGCGATAGTTTCTTGCAAGTTTTTGCTGTTTTTCACAATTTGAGGGTTACCTTCTAGACACGACAGGTTACCGGTTAGCCCTGCGGCTAATGGAGCCCCGCTGCTGTCGTCGGTTTGCGGGGGTTTGGTTGTGACTCTCAGTGGACCACAACTTCAGCCTCCACATGATCTTGGAAGTGAGAGAAAAAAATCACTCTTAGTAATGAGGAGTAGCTGGACTTCCGGAGGGACATCACACGCAAATGTCAGACGGAAGGACAGTGTCTCCACCGCGACGCCTCACCTGCAGCTCTTCCGGTGAGTCCAGTTTTTCTACAGTCGTTAACGCAGATTTGCATACTGACTGTATGGAGGTGGGTTGCGCAAAACTATTAGAGTTAGCAGTGTTGGTTAAACTCAGGCTTGTGCGCTATGTTGTGGCATTTTGTGAGAATAATTAAAGCTGTATGAATCCTTTTTTTTTAAGGCCACTTTGGGGTAGAACTCCACAATAAGATAAAAATGACTCTTGTAAAGCTGATCTGGCTAACCTGTTACCATACCTCTTTACACATTCAGGGTACACTGGAGCAACATTATAGCATTCATGCGGAGTCTGTTTATGCGAGTCCTATATTCACTCTCCTTCTACCTCTGTTTTGGTCTCCACCATCTCCTGAGAACAAATATCTCTTTAGCTTGTTACATGATTTACTAAAAGTTCACCAACTGTAGTTTGATAACTTTCCCTTTCTGTCATTTGGAGCTGGGCAGGTAGTCTGATCATCAAAGCCTTCTCCCTGAACAGAGACGATGATGAGAGCTGTGAGACTGAATCAAAACAGTACAGTTGCAGCCAGAAAACCAAAACAACGAGGTAAAAGACACTAAAACATTCTGTAGAGCTGAGGGGAATTGCAAATTGCATGATAATTTTCTGTAGGTTTAACACCACACTACAAGCGACACATTTAACATTACACATAGCTATCGTCATTTCATCTATTGTAATACAAATAATGTATTAGTGCAGTATTTTATCTAAACTAATCCATACTTGCCAGTCTTGCCGGTCTAGGGGTCCTCCCCCATAAAAATTTGCATTCTGCATTCTGGTGATTTCTAAAGAATGAAAATAACAAAATAATAAGTACACTGCATCAACATTTTTATTTTAAATAGGCCTACTTTAATTTTACTTTTAATTCTCAGGAAAGAAAACAGAATAATTCGCCCCTCTGGTGTGAACTTCTCTGGTCTAAACTAATATTCATCAGTTTTTATTCATTCATTAATTTTTCGCCCCTGTTTGAGTATTTATTTTTCTTAGTTCTCTGCATTTCTCTCTCCTTCTCTCACTCATTGAAGGTCCTTTCAGACACAACGTGACAATGGCACCACTGCGCTCTGAAACCCGTTATTTCTAATGGCTTGTGCCATGCCACAATGGCTTATCGCTGCGTCAATCAAAGCTATAGCTACCAGCTGTATATATATCTCGTGAGCTGCTCTCATTTGGTGTAGCTCTATGGAAACAGTAGAGCTTATAGACGCTGTACAGTGTACAAGAAACAGGTTGAGATAGTGAAAAGGAAAAAAAGGTGTGAAAAACGGGAGAAGTGTGACCCCGGGAGGAACCTGAGAGAGGGCAATGACAAAACGTGAGTCTCCCTGGAAAATCGGGAGGGTTGGCGAGTATGAACTAATCCCTCGGTACAGTCAGAATGAGGGTTACGCTGGTGTGATAGAGATTTCCAGTGAATGTACAGATTCAATCGCCTGACTCATGAAATAAGAGACTTGACCATCAATATTGTACTAATTCAACCCAGGTCCTCTGTGTGCTTTTAGAGACAAAGGCTTTTTATTCTAAACCACGCTACTGTTCCACAGATATGTTCCTAAACCCATAATGTATTGTCTGCGTGCTGGCGGTGCGCTGGCGGTGATGTTCTTATAAAGCCTCTCTTCTTTGGGCGGTTTCATAACCATCAGAACATTCATCCCTTTCAGATCGTCTTGCGGTTGGCTTCCAAGAGGCTCGGGTTTGTCTGTCTCTAGATGGTCTGGGCTTACGGGAGGCTTTATTTTCATTGCTGGAAGCAGTATCCTCTGAAGCGCCGGGGCCTCTCACCAGGGCCGTGTTTTCCTTGTCAACGGCTACTGTTTTCTTTGGAGGCCTCGTGCTCTCATCGATAGCGCTGCAGTAGCATGAGGTGGAGAGTTTTCCTCACTGAGTGACATTTGTGGTGCGAAACAAAAAAAAATGTTATCGTGGAAGAAAACCTTCAATTTATGAGCCCAGCTTAGCTCCGAACGGACTGCTACACAGATGTGGCTGTTTTGTGAAATGACTGCCTGTTGCAGTGTGATGTAGAGGGATGTAAATCACGTTCGGTGGCTTAAGTCATCGAATTTAGGCCTGGCCTTCAGTGGCACGGCTGTGTGTTTAATACCCTGCAGATGTGTGTAACCTGTTTTAAACATTAAGATACATGTCTTCATTGAGGCAAACTTTTCCACCACTGTCAGTCCCCACTATACTTCTTTTACTCCCATTCAGGCTGTAACTGCATTTTCATGGAATTGCTTTTTTTTGGTTAGGGACCGTATGAAAATTATTGGGAAGGGGAGGGAAGATGAACTTTATGTTTCACTAAAAAAAAAGATTTATTAATATGTTTCCGTGGACCCTCCCTTTGTCTCAGAAAAAACTGCAAAATAATATTCAATATGTATTATAATATTTTAAAATAATAGTCAATTTCAATTCCAGCATTAATTAATTATCTGCATAATGGAAGAATTCATTTTTACAACAACCACAATGTGCACATAAGCAGAGGAGAAAGTGGTAGGGATGTCACGATACCAGAAATTGAGTAGTCGATAACAATACCAGTGAAACTGCACAATTCTCAATACCCAATTTGATACCACGATGAACTTTACACGTTGTTTATAAGAATTTTATACTTTCTTAAAACAGGTGTGGGTGACAGAAGTTCCGGAAGGTTCGGGTGTCATGTTTTCTCGGTATATCAGGTCTCGACCTCCTCAATGAAGTGTTTCGAGTAGTTCTAGTTTTTGAGTATTGGGTGGTGCGCACCTTTCAGGTCGCAAGCGTGCAGGGCTCACTAACATGACTTGCGGGTATCAAGTGGAAGTAAAGCAATATGCTGCATTATCCTCCCAAAATATTAGACTGTAGTCTCCATAAAGCTGATAACTTATAAAATCAAGAAGTGTTTCACTTTACTTATTGTGATAATTGTCTTGATGCTGCATGTGCAGTTTTTTCTTTTACAGTAAATAAACAAAAAACTGTTTATTATGTAGGGCTAGGTTTTCACATATATAATATAAAATAGATAATAGAGAGGGAATTATGACCTGTTAAACTTCCTAACAAAAAACAGTATGCAAACAGTAATAAAGGAGTGTGTGTTGAAGTACATGGGATTTATTGTTTTTGTAGCCTACCTCACCTACTGGTGAAATGTCAGGAAGCCTAGTATTCAGGCTTGAATTGATTAACTGTCAATATATTTAAAATATTTTGCTTCTTTTTCGGACACTGGGCATGACAGCAACCCCACAAGTGAAGCCAAAACATCTGGATTGCCCCCTGGTGGCTGGCTGTTAGTTTAGGAAGCGCTTGATTTGATATGCAGCAGAGCTTTCTATGAGCGGAGCACGCATTATAAATGTCAGTATCTCAGTCAATCATGTTCACTTGATTGTGGGAAGCCAAAATCGTGATTGCGATTAATACAGTATTATATGTGTATATGCAGCCCTAGTATGTAGTAAGAAATGACCTGGAGACGGGTATTTGCTAAACAATTATTAACACTATACCAGGCACAAAAAGTTGTGTTACCAAACCAAACTGCTGCAGTCTCCCCAAAGTCCACAGACAGATGTTGGAGACGGGTAACGTGCTGGGTTATGTAGTGGAAAGAAGGTGTAATATAGAGTTAGGAGCCACCAATTTGAAAGGATGGTTCACTTTCAACGCCCTGCCTGTAAATCACGGTTTTTACACTAACATCATCTTCACTAAAGATGCCTGGATGAGCTGTGGCCTTCTAGCTAGCATTAACTAAGCCATTCATTAGACCAGCCACCACTACTTAGCTCCCTTTTAACTCTCAATGTCACAGGTAGCGTTTTTGATAATGTCGAGGACTATATTATATAGTCTATTATATCCAGTCCTTTTTGCTGCTGCCAACTATATATGAAGGACAGTGTTTGTGCATCTCTGGCCCTCCCCTGAGGCTTTGATCGTTCACGTTCAAAGACCGGCGCGATACGAGCACCTGGATCTTCCCGATGGTTAACAAGGTGCAAATATGTGGCAGAAATAATAATAGTCATTATTTCCATCGACTGCTGTTTGAAAGGTGGGAGTTACCATGGAATGGGGGCATCTCAACATGACCATTAAGTTGCAAAACAGAAATTGTGAAGAAGATTCCCCGAGAGGTTAAGAAGAAGGCGATGTGAAACAACTGCTTATTTACTTAGCATTTTAGGTAATCTAATGCAAAGGAGTGATCGCAATACACCTGGCTGTTGATGTACATGTCATTATGATCAAGCCTTTGACCTTTGTGGCGACAGGATCGACTCTGCTATTTACACAAACCGTCGGAGCACTTTCCTCTTTTTCGTGTATTTTTCAGTCCTGTTAGAAGATTAATTTGGGGAGCTCAGTGGCTATGGCAACTCACCAGACTAAACAAACGCTGGCAGCTCCGGTAGTCAAGGCGTCAGCAGCACTACATTGGCTTCCTGCTTTCTCAGTGTACATCACGGATGAATCTGAAGTTGTGTTGAACAAATTACTGGCTCAGATTCAGGGAGTCAAGTTCAAGTTCCTTTTCTCTATCAAACTTTTTTTACGGCAGTTTTGTTATAGAGCGGCCCCTCCGGATGCTTTTTTATTGCTGCTGTGATGTTGTTGCAGCTTCGGCTAATGGCATTTACCCGGTGTGTTAACCGGTGCAGAGAAACATTTCAATCAAGGAAGACACATGTTTATTCCAGTAATTAAAAGATCTTTGACATTGACCCCATCAGTGAAATCAATTTATGGCGGCGACACCCTGTAAATAGCAGTCATTCCAGAGATTCCCTGGGGAGCCATAGATGTGGGCCCTGACACTGGTGGTGGAGAGGAGGAACAGACAACAATGGAGTTACAGCAGAGAGACCAATCAGGCGTGCAGGGAATTACTTAGGGGGGCCCCAGACCCTCCAGGCCCAAAGGCACCAGGTTCAAGGGCTTGGGGTTATTTGGTGCATATAAAATGTGCTTGGTAATACACCATCAAATCACAATGTGAACTAAAATGATGGGACTTTACTGTGATGCCTGCATTATTATGGAATCTCTGGGCCCTGTGTTGTAGATGGGGTCGAGTTAAATTTAGTGTTTTAGTATTGTGGGTTTTTAGAGGGTTCGATGCTGATGAGAATCAAAACAATGAGCTGAAAAATGCTCTATGGAGCTGAGGGGGGGGGGGGACCGCAGAGTCGGACGATAATTCTCTGTGGCTTCATTACTACCAGCAGCTCCTTTCACAATACACGCAGTGATTTAATCCTTTGTTAATATCAAAATATTGACTGTAGCAGCTTGAATTACGACGACATGAAAACAGTTCTCACAACCTGCGATAGCCTATAAATGAACTCTTTATAAATCCATCTTCCCTACAGTTGATTAGATTAGGTGGTTTACCTTGCCCAAAGGAGGTGCCAATCCACATAAAAGAATTCAATTAGCTTTTTAATGGAAAACAGTTTCGGTGTTACATGCTTGCCTAGATGCTGTTTCAGCATTTCCACCCTACTAAGAATATAACTGGCTACAAACTCTGAATACATCAGGTGTGGTGTGGTGGATGGAAAAACCTGAAGCTATTGGCAGAAAATGTCCGTTATCAGCTTCAGAGATGAGAAAAATATTAGTCTGTGGATAATTTATGGTAACAGTGGAACTAAAAAGCAGTGACATGGCACATTGCTCTCCATAAACATACAGTGAGCTGCAGGGGGGGTGAACTCACTTAATGTTAATGCTACACGATTTCCTGCATTTCTGTGGCACACCACAGAACCAAGAGGTCAGTGGTGAGGCTTGAGCACAAAGGCTCCCTGTTCTCTGAGGTCTTCTATCCCGTCGACCAAGAACAACCTCTACAGGCCAGAGACTCTGTCTGCTGGCTGCTCAGGGATCCTCCGGCTCAGCCCTGCTGGGGGGTGTTTGCATTATATGCTTACAGAGAGACAGTTTTCTAGATGTCACATTTGCTACCGCAGCCTTTAACTATAAACTATGACATAACACAGAGTAACCGCCCCTCAGAGACACATCGTCTTCCTGACACAATGCCCCTTTTGAGATTCAGAGGGCAAAAATCAAAGGTCACTGCTGGAGATGAAGTGTGGGAGGTAGTCATAATAATAAACTGTCCAAAGAGAGGCATGCAGTTCAGTGGGGAGGCATGAACAAGCAGACTGGAGGTTTTGCGTAGGCGAGTCATCAAGACTCCTAAAACCCTACTGGAAAATATGGATGGGGGAAGTGAGTAATGATTTCCGTTCCCTCAGCAAGTACTGTTGAAGTGCCCTTGAGCAAGTAACTTTACCCTCAACTGCTCTGATGGGTCTGCTCAGAGGCCATGAGTAGAAGGTTGTGGTGGAAAGCTGCGTCAATGTGAATATGAAGCGTGAAATCTGCAAAATCCTCATTTTTTTTTAGTTTATTTTTGTCTCCATGTGTTGGCAACATCTTCTGAAGCTCATTGCCACAGTGGTTCTTCACTACATTTCCATGTCTGTTCTCATGACATCATTTCATTTTGAGTTTTCTATTGATGAGTTCGAGTTTCCTGCCTCTGGTTAGCCACAGTGTTTTGCTCATGCTCATGCTCATTATCCAGATCCATTTATTCTCCACAAATGGAAGTGAAAAGTCATTTTCTTGTGGACCAGAAACTGAATCTGCACGCTATTGTACACTATATGTATTACAAGGGCCCGGTCACACCAGCATCAATCTCGGAACCCATCGGCTTAGCCAGCACATGGATGTATAAAGATAACTGGATGCAGCGTTGGAAGCGAGACCCCGTTCATTGCTATGGAAGTTGCTCAGTGGCGCATGAAGCAAAAAAATATATAAATAAATTACATATATCGTCAGGCGATCATCCGCATTCCATTGGGTCCATATGCAGGCGCAGTAGCGTTTCCTTTAACGATTTCCTTTTTATATTCAGATATAAGTGCAGGGAACAACCATCAGAACTTCCATGGCGGTCCAGAGTGAGTCAATGAAACAAATAGTTTATAATGAAACTGTGTTTATTATGTAGAACACTTTAATTTGATTGTTTAGTCTGGGACAGTTGAAAGTAGAATGCTAGGCAGTTGTGGTACATCAAGTTAATTTGGAGCCCTGATGAATAGCCTGGATCGTTTGTTGAGTACAATATGACATTATATCTAATCAGCACAAAAACTCTATAGCTGTTTATCTGACATCACTGTTTAACCACGCTGATGACCTTGATGAGGTGCTCCCGGTGGGCTGATTCAGTAGGAGCTGAGGTAACTTCTGGCATCTCGCTTCCTCCAGTGGAGGCCATGTGTGGTGACCTGTAGCTGGCTCAGAGTCTGGGGAAGAGATCACATGCAGTAAAAGCAGACACACAGAGACCAACATGATGACTGATTTCTATCCGAGACACAGTCTCCTTAATGTAGCGATATTTTCCCATTACATCAGTAGCCCCTGGGGAAAGGGTTAATCCTCTCTGAAGACTGATACGGCTCTGTTTTTTCCTGCTTCCTCTACTTTTCAGTTCAAAGAGCCACTGAGTTATTGTTAGTGGCATTCAGTTAAACACTGAATCTATTGTGTACTTTTCCTATGATATCACGTATGTAGTGTCAGACATTTGAAAGATTTTCTTTGCGCACAATTTGAGTTCTCATCAGGCTCAATTAAGTCAACATATGGCAATTATTACAGATTAGTATCTCCCATTGGATGGGCTAATTGGGGATGCCTGATGGCATTCTGTGTTGGCCATTAGTGTTGAATAAAGTTTAACTGGACTAAAGCCTAGCTTTGAGGTGATTTATGCTATCAAATTAGGAGCGTCAGGGATTGGGACCAGTTTCAGAGCTCCCTCTACACTCCTGACTAAAGGCCGATAGATTCATTAGGCGTCCGCTTCTTTTTATCTGTTTAATTGGCACCATTAATCAAAATCCCCCCGCACCACTGAGCGGAACGAGAATGTGACGGTGCTCACGTACAACTGCTTTTACACCCTCGGTAACAGTGACCAGTCTCAGCTCACCTACAGCGGCTTTACTTAAACCCATAATTGTTCCCACTGGATTCAGCAGAAGTTGCTAATGATCAGATAAGTGTTCAAACGTGGCTTTAGAGGATGAAGTCATGTGTTTTCTTTGTCCTCCAGAGGTCAGGCCAATTGGGGTGGGGGTATGCAATCCGATCCTCTGGCCCCTCTGCCCCCCCACGTCTGCGATTGGAGTATTGTGAAATTGAGATGAATTTACAGCCGGCTGCTTATGAGTTCATTTTCTTTAAGTCTGCTGGGAGCACAGAAAGTCTTGAAAAGTAATAATGGCGCAGGAGGCTGGAAGGAGTTGTAAGTGTTTTTCTGATTTGTTAGGGAAATACCGTGTGTCAGTAACAGGGCCATGCTCCTGTGTCTGATGTTTTGATCCAGAACCGGTGTTGACTGATGACATCCTCTATCTGTTGAAGAACATTTTCCAATGAGTACTATGTCTGTGTATTGGCAAGAATCTGGCGATACGATACCTGTCATCATACAGGGGTAACGATTCACTATATCGTGATATATTGCGTTGCTGTAAGCAAGGTGATACATTGAAACAGTTGAATCATACACTTCTAGGGACTTTTACTTTGGAAAATATCTAAATTAATACAGTAAGAATGTTTGATTTTCAGCATGTATGTAGTCAGAGATGTCTTGAAGTCAAATATATCAGGATCATTGTCAGGCATTATTTATTACATTTTTTCCAGCAACCCAAAAATCAAAGAATAAAGAAATTACGCTGACAAATTAGTGGTATTTTCTTTTTAATTTATAAGGGACATGTAATGTTTTATACTTCTGGTTAATATAATCCAATTAATCTTATTTCCATATTGTATGTATTTTGTATGTATACAGTTCCCTTTGTTAACACCTTATTTTGAAAACCGGACGTAGTCACACATGTATACTTCCTCTAACTTCTCCAAGGTGGTCTCTAGCTCTCCCGTCAGCTCCGTTCTCTTTATACATCCATGGTCAGCTCCATCGGTGGCCGTTTGAATGCATTTAACATAAATGTCAGTATATGGGTGCTCTACAGTTGTAGCGTCGAACCATTTGACCACAGAGATGAGAGTGACGGCCGGCCCGACCGCACGTTACCACGATACGATAACGTCTCCTGTCCATGACAGAGTTAGCATGCAGCTTTAGTCGTGATGTCTAGCTCTGCTTTTCCTGCAATGTGTGAAACCCAAAGTGTTTCCATCCTTTACTGTATGTGTAGTGTTTACCGTGTTGGGTTTAACATGTGTGGGTGCAGGTCATATCCACGCAGACCCTCCTCCGTTTTTAACTTTGTCGTCTCGGCTCACTGCGGTTTGTTTTGTTTTTGACAGATACGGAACGGATATGACGTCACGTTACTCAGACTACAACAATAAAAGCGGTAACTTCTTTCTACCTCCACATAGACTCAAATGAAGCAAATATATCGATTCTGGCATTAAAAAATCAATTTCAAAATCGTAAAAAGAAAAATCGCGACACATAGGCGAATCGCTTTTTTCCCACCCCTACTGTACAGGGAATATCAGCTCAAATGATATTGTAGCACATTGAAAATGTCCTCATTATTAAACTCTCGTAAGCACCTCTACTTTGGAGTCTTTGGACTTCACACTGATGCACATCCTGTATGAGTGACTGTGTGTCTTTTGAAAAAGCCCTTCAGGCTGCAGGCGGTTTCCCATTGGATATCAGCAAAGCTTTTTGGCACTTTTTCTCCTCTTTTGATGGTTTGCAATACAGTGTTTGGCCTGAAGGTCCAGCATAAATGACTGAGGCAGTGGAATCACGGCGCTCATTCATGGTTTATAAATAGAAGGCATCTTTTTTTGCAGGATCCTTTGTGCTTCCTATCAGCTGGGCAGTGATGTCAGAGGGTTTTGGGGAAGCCCTGGGTCTGCTGCGGTCTAAGCTAGTGGAACAAAGCCACGTCGGTGGGGGCTGGTGGGGAGAACAGAGGGGGTGGAAACCTAGCTGTCTGCCTCACAGTGCCACTATTGTCTCCCTGCCACTGTGCCCAGACCTGCACTCAGCCCCTCGGCTGTAGCATGAACAGGATTACTGAGTTTTGGTCTGTCTCAGAGCTTCTGCATCCTGCTGAACCTCTTACACACTGACTGTGGCAATGAAGGAAGCTTACTGGTCACTTCTAGATCTTCAAAACCAGTCGTCACGTGATTAAAGGTGCTCAGGGACTTGCACAATAGCACACATCTTTGGGAGATTCTAGATCATTTTAATACTGTGCTAAATTTCAGGTCAACCCACCTTTGTTTATGACCAAATACCTCCAAAACTACAGACATTCCCATCAGCCTCAGCTGTACTTTGTGGTTTGTGCTATAGGGTGGGAAAAAAACCCAATTCGACTATGTATCACTTTTTTTTTTTACGATTTTGAAATAAATTTGTTTTAATACCAGAATCGATATATTTGCTTCATTTGAGTCTATGCGGAGCTAGACGGAAGTTACAGCTTTTATTCTTTTAGTCTGAGTAACGTGTCGTTATAGCCATTCTGTTTCCGTCAATCAAAACAAACCGCAGTGAGCCAAAATGAAAAAGCAGAAAACGGCAGAGGGTCTGCGTGGATACGACCTGCACCCTCACATGTTATATAACCAAAGTGGTAAACACTACACATCCAGTAAAGTATGGAAACACTTTGGGTTTCACACATTGCCAGGAAAAGCAGAGCTAGACATCATGGCTAAAGCTGCATATTAACTCTGTCATGGACAGGTACCATTATCGTATCGCGGTAACGTGCGGTCGAGCCGGCCGTCACTCACATCTCCGTGGTCAAATGGGCCGACGCCACAACTGTAGAGCGCCCATATACTGACATTTATGTTAAATGCATTCAAACGGCCCCGATGGAGCTGACCATGGATGTATAAAGAGAACGAAGCTGACGGGAGAGCTAGAGACGACCTTGGAGAAGTTAGAGGAAGTATACATGTGTGACTACGTCCGGTTTTCAAAATATGGTGTTAACGAAGGGAACTGTATGTACAAAATAGTGCATTCAATGTGTTTAATAGATCTAGGCCTACATGTGTTTCATAGGCTATGCCATGCTGTCAGAGAATTTGCAATATGTTGCTGTGGAAAAAAAGCTTTGATTGAACCCACATTTAATATTGTTTGGTATATGCACGTTTTTTTTAATTATGATTAATCGATTAATTTGATAATCCAGACAATGCAAGCCACCCCCCAGCACTAACTGGGACATTTGTGTCGTCTGTAGTAACAGATGAATCTGTACAGTGGCCACGAATCAACCAGATCAGCGAAACAGTGTGTTGATAGTGGCGATGCATCCCTGGCAGAAGACCTTCTCCGGTTCCATACCCTTTAGCACATGCTAATGGACCTCAACCTGGGGCGATTGGATGACGGGGATAGCACAGAATCCACTCTCAAGGCACACGGGGGCTGAGTGGCACGAGAAATGTCGGCCAAAATTCAAGAGAATTAACTACAGGAAAACAACAAAGTACCTCTACTGTTCACATGCATGTGATCCACTCACAGCCATCCACAGTCCACAGAGCCGATACTTATTTCTTCTGCAATGCTGGTTCTGCAGACTTATATAATCCAATAGCTCCAAGTTGAGGTCATATGGTATGTGCTGAAGGATGTGGAACCAGAGAAGGTCGTCTGCCAGGGATGCATAGCCGCTGTTTCCTGGATCTGAGTTGACACCGTAAAGATTCCTCTGTTACTACTTGGCTGAGGACACAAATGTCCCAATTAGTGCTGGGGGGTGGCTTGGATTGTTTGGATGTAGATGGCTGGGTCCATCAGGACGTGACACTTCGGCGTGGTTTCGACGAAATGACTACGATCACCTGACAGTAGAACATGAGACAGTTGATCAAACTGTCAAACTTGGCAGTGTTTATCAAATATGAATCAAGATTCGGGCGTCATGATTCGATTTGATTTTTGATTTAAACATGCCATTGTTAGACTATGGAGTGTCGATTCATAAAGATCAACAGATCATTGGTTTTATACCCTGACAACTGTCATTTACACTTTCAAATTCTTCTTTAAAAAGAGAACTTAGCTCCCTTTTTATTTAGAAAGTGTTTCAAAAATTAGACTACTATATCTACAATATAAAAAAGCTGCATCTCTTCAATATCAGTATCTGTGTGACCAACCTCAGTACATAATCATTACAAAAACAAAACAGAAATCCTTCTGCAGTGCATTACAAGTGTGCTGTGATCTACAAAAATACGGTTTTGTTGTCATTTACTGTCGCGCTTCTTTCTCTCCTCTCTCTCTCTCCTCTGATCGCTGTTTGTCACCGAGAGCGGAGGCAGAGTCTGTGTGCGCTGAGAGACGGCACTCGGCAGTCCCGCTAGTTGGCTGCTACCAATATCAGCTGCTCAATGTTGAAATTCAAATGAATGGGCATCCCCAGCTTAGTTGGAAATGACACCTTAAATGTTTTGCTACACTCTTTGTTTCCAAAATTAAGCGTGTGATGATTAGACCCTGACGGACCGGTGGCCATCTTGGGTTTGACCTCTAATGGTGCTCAGAAGTCAAATCTAACTTCCCTCCACATCTGAAAATAAACCTTATGATATGCACTAACTATGTTAGAAAATTCACGATTTTCACATAACATGCAGTGATAATATGAGAGCTTATCCACTGTACTAATAGGTTTTTGTTGCGTGGAGTGGACACAGGCACTATATGAAATAATATAAATATATTTTTGTGACGTAAATGGAACACGGCAATGTGGGCTGGACCCGGAGTGCATAGCTGTCCCAGCTGACCACATTTTCGCATCGCACTGGTGAGAAACTGCTTTAAGTTTAATCAAATTACCACAAACTTATTGCCTGCTATGTGCACTGTACCTGATAGACCCTTGAAGGTGACTGGGTACATCCACAATGCACATTACCTCATGTAACTTTGGGTCTCATTTTTTTTTTTTTTTTAACATCCTACAGTCCTTGTCTTTTGGTGCAGTAAAATGTACCTGTCCTAGTCTTTTATTTTTATATTTGCCCTCATACTTCCTATCTGTGAACTAACAGTACTTGATCTCGCTCTATGCTTACCAGTGCACCTCAGCTTCCAGCCATCTGGCTGTGGTCCCGGCTTAGTGGGAAGTTGTTGGCTTGTGTCCTACCAGAGGTCTGGTCCAGTTATTATGCCGGCAGAGAGAACAGAGCGTTTTAAGTCATTTCCCCGTCTCGTCTCCAGACGCCAGTTTCTGCTACCGTACATACAGTTTTCCATGCTTGTCTGGCCTGCGGAAGAGGCACAAGTTTGGGACAGCCGTCAGGGGAGTCGCCGCTGTTATGTAAGACCTCCTTTGCTCAGCGTTCTGACTGTAAGGCCATTATAAATCCACATGGAACAGATGTCTATGCACTTTGTACCTGCAGATGTAGAATTGGCGACACGCTGCACTGCGCAGAAAGTGTGTGTGCAAATACAATTAGAAGTGTCATTTCAGAGATGTAATTGTCCAGCTGTGCAGTCTACCTTTGTGATTAATGAGTTACAAACCGGGGCTCTGCTATAGTAATCATGTGGAAAATACATAAAATGTTATGATGCAAGGTAAGGAATTTATGGGTTTTACATATATTTCCATTATATTTAAAGCAAAGAAATGTCTCTATTCTAAGATGCATTGCAATGCAGACGTGGATGATTCTGCAATGATGCAGTGACGGAACATAGTTGAAAGTTTGGTTTCATTGCAGCTCGACGTGAGTCTTTTCTGCGTTTCGCTGTCATTTAGTGTCGCGCTAGTTTCTCTCCTCTCTCCTCTGTCTCTAATCTCCAAGCTAATAATGTGATTTTGACACCTCTTTGCAATAAAAGTGTATCTGTAATAAACATTAGTTTATCAAGGACTGTTCTAATGAGGCGATACACACAGTGGTGCTGTCATGCACGATGGAAATGTAGTCATGTCCTGTACTATATAACGTGTTACGTTTCATTGTTGTTGCTGTTTCTGTCAGCCAGCTGTGAGGCTCTGTCCTTGCCAATACTGTACATACCAAATGTTGACCATTGATCAGAATTCAAGGCTCATGTCTCCTTAGATGAGTCTAACAGAAACGTGCTTGTGATCTGTTGGGAGATTTCCACACTGGTGTAGGTAGTGCAGCAGAGCGGCGTCAACAGCTTATGATGCTGGGTCGCAGCAATAATCTGACCCTTCTCATTGTTAATCATGGACCCGTAGCTAATGGGATTCCATCTATCAGAGGATTATGATGATCTAGCTCCCTTTGTACACCAGCTCTGCCATTTTACATACATTCTTTATCAATTTGACACACACTTTGTCAGCAGCAGTTGGAAATGTGTCTCCCCCAACCCCCCCTAAAAAAAAGAAAATCTAAACTACAGTATTAGGAACATGATATGATTAATGGTGAGAAAAGTAAGGAGATCTGAGGTGTCAGAGTTTTTCTTCTCTTTGAAGATTGTCTCATCACTGAGAATATTACTTTGTGGGATGCTTCAGAGGTTTGCCGTCCATTACACTTTCCCAAACGATGACGGGGGATTAGTCCAAATGACAGGCATTGGGACAGGCAGGGGGTTGCCTGCAGTCTGGACAATTTATTTCTTGATTACCCATCCAGACTTCAATGCAGGAATAACGGGGGTGCTTCATCACGAACATTGCCGTATATGACTGATGAATGATGAGGCTTTCGAACAAAGAAAGGAGCTCACACGCTTCACTTGTATGGAGTCTTTTTCTCCAGTAAATCACTGTATATTACATCTTATGACAGGCTAGTGTTAGATAGGATGACAATGTGTGAGTGTGTGTAAGTGGTACTCACAGAGATAGAAGCCACTCAATCACACAATGTCCTTTAACTTACACCAGAAGAAGGTCGTGCCTCGCTCCCCGCCGGACTTGATTTTCACAACACATCCCTTACAGCTGGGCAGAGCTATGATGATGAAGCCAGGCGTGATGGTCTACTCCGACTCCTCCCGCATGTCAGTCTTCTCATGCTGCCATTATCAAGCCGATAAGGTTGGGGGTTCACAAAACAATCTAGAGGGAATGTATTGTGTACAACATAAATAAATAATCAGGCACCAGCGGGTGCACGTTCATATCCACCACACAAAGTCATCTTGTTGATATCGACATGGTCGATATTATTCATTATTATGATCAATTATTCTGTGTTGTAAATCCCGACATGACATGCATTTTTGGCTACAGCCACTAGGGGGTTCAGTGAGCCCCCCTGAACCAACGCAAACTAGGCCTGTGCTCCATGTCCGTCCCTTTGCATCTTTTGGAAGTCAATGAATGCAGCGATGAGTGAAGGGAAGCAGGAGGCAGCGGCTAGAGACGGAGGCACAGTGGTGCACTGGGAAGCTCAATAAGAATTAGGTCATTACCCGGGGCAAGTTCAATAGATGATTAGAAAGAAATGCCAAAAAGTGGGCCTGCCCCCCCTCCCCGTTTTCCTGATGCTACTGCTGCGAATGCACACAAGACTCACGCCTCGAAGGAAAATTCTCTTGCGGGTCCCTGCTGAGTGCGACCGGAGACTTTAAAGGCTCATATTTTACTCAGCAATTTTCTTTGGGAGAATTTTCAACTGTCTAACAGGTCAGAGCCCAGAGGACATTACACATCTTTTGTGCTGTATTTTTTTTTTCACAACTATCTTTCTTTCTCAGTTTGGACTACTTCAACTCCTTTTTCGAAAAATCATCTCGTTCCCATAGCAACAGTCTCTTTTCTCGCAGCCATTCCAGGAAGTTGACTGTGTCGGCTTCCTAAGCCGTCGGAGCACGATGGAGCGTATGGACCATTTTCTTCCTGCCACAAGATAAACAGTGCAGCTTAATGAGCAGTGAGGTTTCAGATGCCTTCAGACATGCTTTCTTGATAAATGAGTCTCCATCTACTCATCGCCGTGGCTTGCTTTAATTGAAATAATCAAAAAGAGACTGTATAGCTGTACAGATTGTAAAGACCCCCGAGGCAAATTTGTGATATTGGGCTATACAAATAAAATTGACTAGATGTGCCAATTGATTCTGCACTTGGCTTATGTGTTTCAACCACATCTGCGATCTTGACTCTGGGTTTGGGGGTGGGGTAGTGGGTGGTGGTGGGGAGCTTAGTAGCATGCAGTACAAAGCAGTTCCTTGTGCTCCATCCTGTCTGATCATCAGAACTATTCTGTGCATGTCCCTCTCTTTATATGCTGACCTTGTGCTGTAATAGATTTCCCATGGAAACCTCATAAAGATACACAGTTTGTATTCCAGGCATTAAAGACCGCATTGCACTGTTGTCTCTCACCACACTAAACTGCAAAAAGACCTTACAGCTAGTTATAGTCTTGCCACCTGATTTTGATTACGTTTTAGGTATGAAGTAGGGCTGTCAAAGTTAACGTGATAACGCGTTAACGCAAATTTGTTTTAACGCCATTCATTTCTTTAACGTATCAACGCTATTCTGTCTTTTGGAGGCAGTAGCTGATGTAGTTTTAAAGCTAGAGTGAAGATATGGGCATCATATGAAACTAGAAAACCATGTCATTAGGGATGCTAATTTTGTTTTTTTTCTTCTAACCGATAGCCGACCCTCGATTACCGATTATTAACCGTTAACCGACAAGATTAGTGCGTTGCATTCAGCGATGCTATGGTTTTAGTGCCTAACAAGCCGCCAAGCTGCAACGATAAGCCGATGCACAAACAGGTTAAATCCATCATTTATCACCAGCTGCAGTGTATGAGCACAACAGACAACTGAGTCCCCAGTTTACCCGTCCGGGAGAGTTAGCAGCCACGATGCTGCGTGTATTGTCGTGGACACATGCAGCCACTTTCCCAGTAAGTCTCCACCGCATCGTTTAGTTTAGCTGCGAGGTTGTCACCTGTATGTCTACCTGGCGTAACGATAGCGAGTGTTCGGTCGAGAGCCATAAATCATAAATCGGTTACTTTTTTTTCCTTTCAGTAGCATCAGCACTTTGTTTAAATGAAGGTTCTGCTTGCCTAGACATATAATGTGATTTAGCCACGTTTTGGTGAGTGTATAATCACAGTAGAGCTTTAACCTTCACTTTGCTGTTAATAACAGCATAATAACCTCTGGGGGAATCGAGACATACTAATTAGAATCTTTTCTTGTGTACATTATAAAAAAAACCTCTCTCACAGATGCAAGACAAGTTGGTAATCGGGTTACTGTAATCCGTCCCTTCACCAGTGTATCAGAATGCTAAATGAAAGCTTAGTTGAACGACAAAGCTTTGAAATTCACAAATCTGAAGGATTAGATGACTTTCAAGAATCAGACATTTTGAGTGCAGCGGGGATATGGTATCTGCAAATATGGATATCATCTTAGTCTCATGAAGAATATTATATAAAAACGCAGACACTAAGGGGAAAATGGATGGAAAAACAAGGAGACAAAAAGATGTTGTGTCTTTTGCCGACTTTGTCGTTACATCAGTACACTGAGAGATGTCGGATCTATGAAATGGTTTCCTCTACTGACGAGCAACACTTGAAGTTTTCTCTCTCTAGAGAACGGAAACTCAAACTGCTCTCCCCAGGGATCTCCTATGTACTCATATGTGCCTGTAATGCAACTTTGCAGAACAGGCAGTCTGCGTTGAACTCACATATGACAGTTCATTCCTTCTCCTTCAGTGAGACAGTCTGATTAAAGGCACATGAATCAAATCCAGGAGAAGTAAAAATAGGCCCATGTGTGCAATGACATTCAAGGTTTATTTCATATTCAACCAGGAGACACATTTCTTGCCGTAGGTACCATTGATTTGAGGGCATTAACATTCTTTTTTTTATATAGATTTCATGACGTATTTAAGTCCAGAGCTATTGGGGGAGAATGCTGAACAAAACTCGGCTTGTTAAATGAGAATAGCTGGTCCACCTTAAAAGCCAGCCCATCTTAAGAGCTAACTTCGGGGCTAACCTCCTTCACTTTAATCAGCAGCAGGTTCCAAGCAAACCACGGGACTTGTAACATTTATTCATCAACAAATATCCTAAACTGTCCACAAACCGCTCTGTTACGTTCACAACTGTAACGTTACTGATAACTTCGTACTCTCTCGACCACACACACACTCTCTAATGTTTCGGGTACCGACTGTGCCGACACATCAATGGGCTGAACGGAGACGATATACAGGTGCCAAGACTGGCAGTTGTATAAAATCATGTGGCTATAAGCTGCTTTTGTAGTTTGAAGAAGACTAAAACCAAAACATTCAAGTCGCCATCTTTCTGAGCTCAGCTGCCTGGTACTCTATAGAGACCGACCTCTGGTGGTGCGTGCTGTGCACAACAATACATCACATCATTACAGCATCATACAAAGCGGAGTGTCTGTATTTATGACAGTACTGAAAATCATACCGTCGGGATTTCTATATACCTTGCTTCACCTTTATACCATATTACCGCCCACCCCTAATACCACTCTCATGTCTGTATGTTAAATATGAAAATAGAAAAAGCAGGGGATTAGTTTAGCATAACAACTGGAAGCAGAGCTATAGCTTGGCTCTATCTAAAATCCGCCTACCAGGACTTCTAAAGCTCAC
Source organism: Sebastes umbrosus (assembly GCF_015220745.1). Lineage (NCBI taxonomy): Eukaryota > Metazoa > Chordata > Actinopteri > Perciformes > Sebastidae > Sebastes > Sebastes umbrosus. The sequence continues at coordinate 9,363,949 of NC_051276.1, forward strand.
TAATTGAGACGACACACACACAGAAATGTGACACTGACAAGTCGTGGTTTTACGCGGGGGTTACATGCTAGTACTTTTTCCCTCTGGTTCCAGCAAAGCAATAGTCCGGCACAGAACCCCCCCCGTAAAAACACGGGTCGACCGGCACAAAAAACAACATTCAAATCAGACTAGCTGTTTTCCCCCTGCTTCCAGTCTTTATAAGCTAAGCTAACTATGTGCTTGCTCTAGTCCAGGGGTCGGCAACCTTTACTATCAAAAGAACCATTTTAGGCAAAGAAAAAAAAAAGAAAATCTGTCTGGCGCAGCAAAACATTTGAGCATTGTGATGAAGGTAACACAGTTTATAGTCTAAGTATATAGTATATAAGTCTAATGCAGTGAGGGCCAAAGTGCAAATGTACTACGGAGTATTAGGGCCACATTGAGGGAAAAAACATCTGAGATTTCCAGAATAAAGTCATAATATTACGAGAAAAAAAGTAGTAACATTACGAGAATAAAGTCATAACTTTATGAGAAAAAAAGAAAATAACACTTAAAATTACTACTTTATAATATTATGACTTTTTTCTCGAAATCTCAGATTTTTTTTTTTCCTCAATGTGGCCCTAATACTCCGTCATACCACAGACCTACAACAATGATAATTAAAAATGAAAATGTAAACAAAAAACAGTTATTCATTTCCATTTTTATAAATCCATAGGGAGCCATTGAAGAGGGGCTAAAGAGCCGCATGTGGCTCCGGAGCCACAGGTTGCAGACCCCTGCTCTAGTTTCATATTTAGCATACAGACATGAACATATTTTCTCATCAACCTCTTGGCAAACCATCAGATGTTACATGGCTGAGGAGAAAGCATGAAATGTTTATCAGAAAAAACAGCATCAATGTACTTATAGTCATTTAATAGTTTAATTCAGTAAAAGCATGCTAAAGGATGTTACTCTGTGATATAGTAAGTGCTGGGAATGTATCGAATAACAGGAAAGTCACTTTAGTGCACTTGTCTCTGACTGAAAAACTTCCCCACCGTTGTCTGAGCTGAAGTGAAGCCCAACCATCTGGCAGTGAACACAGACTAAAACAAACAATGATGATTTTTTAGCTACTATTTGACCCAGTCCCTTGTCCTCCTCCTGCCAGATGTTCAACACAACTCCTGTCATTTACCTCACATTGGAGAAACACCAAGTTCTCTAGGGCCCAAGTAACTCCTCTACATCCTCTCTCAAATTAGTTGCAGTCACACGTGTTAGAGGAATAGTGATGGCAGGTGAGACATGAGTCGTAAAACGTCCCGTCTCCAGGGAAGGAGGCTGAAGATTACCAGCTCAGAATGGAAACCTCCTTCCCACCCACTCAGGAAACCTGTCTGCAGTCGTCTACTCATCAGGAGAGGTGAGACAGAGAAAGAGGAAACGACCGAGAGGGGATCAGCAAGTTTCTGTTCTATGAGGCAGAGCTGGCCATTGTTCTCAGTTTGTCCACTGAGACAACGTGATCTCATCCCTACTCGTCATTTTGTGCCACTCGAGCAGAAGCCCCTGGCTGTACCATAATGACAGAAGCCTTTTGCGTAATATCTTGACGCAGAAGATTCGCGCGTGGTTAACATTAGGCTCGTTCGAGATGAGCCAGGCCTGCGCAGAATCCATCACTGGCGATCGCCGCTAAATGCATGCTGGTTAGATTTGTGTCCGACTTAATCCCGACTAGCTCTGACGTCATGCACACGTGGGCAACGAGAACCTCACAAGATCGAGGTGGCCGCTGTTTTTACGGGAAACGCCTGGCTGTCGCCTACTCAAAGAGCTGATTGGCTCTTAGTTTTGACAGCAAATACCACGTGTTGTAGAAACTTTCTGTGTAATTGTAATATTTAACACTAGATTGTAGGTTATTAGTGTCATGTTGCGCAATGAAGATTTCATCTGTTAACAAACACATCTTGTGTGGTTGATAATAATAATAATTTATATAGCACTTATCAAAACGAGTGCTCATTACAAAGTGCTTTACAAGGCGACAGACATAAAAATAAGAAAGGACAGAATCCAACGCCAGATACATGCACATTTCCACATATATTTACAAACAAATATAAATAAATCAGAACGTGGTCTGCAAACTACAAGTAGCCTACAGATCGGGTCTAATAGGATGTAACTTTTCTTGTGACTTGCTGTAAATTCTTTGAAGGCTGCTGGAAACGGCTGGAAACTGTCCAACTTGACCGCAGCTTTTTGTCTCCGCCTCCCCGCTGCTGCCGCCGGATCTCGTCTACTTTCCAGGCGAGGCGCAGTTCATCTCGAACGAGCCTAGTGCAACACGTGGTTAATGTTGTGGAACTGTCGTGGTAAGGTTTAGGCAACAAAACTACTTACTTGGTTAGGGTTAGAAAAAACATTTTCTGTCACTTTTCAACACGATAAATGTATTCCTTGAACACTTTTTAAAGCTTATACGTTTTAATTCTGCTAGTTCAGCGGTTCATTCTGACCATTCCATTTTAAAAAACATTTCCTTTGCAGCTGTGATCAGGGTGACTGACGGTAAAGATTCGGGGCGCCGCCTATGAACATATACCTATGCACCTTTTATTCATGGCTACTGGCTTTACTGTTTGAAAGTTTGGCTTCAATTAAATTGAGTCTTTTTCTTTTTCCTGTCAGTTCTCCAGCCTCCGTCTCACCCTTCACCCCTCCCTGGCTTCCTCTGTATCTCTGGCTTTAATCAGCCTCTCGGTGTCCAAACTGAGAGTTATGTTCAGCCTGGTAACCTGAGGATGAAGGCCTCCCCGGGGCCTCAGTACTCCTTCCTTGGGCTTTCCGCTCTGGCTTGATGGGTGCAGTCATCTTTTTTTGCGCTCTCTGGCAGGTGGGCTCAGTAAATGAGAAAACCATCTGACACAGAGACGGACATTAGGTGGGCAGGAAAGCGCTGATATGGGGTTTAAACAGAGGGGAGGATAGTCTCAGGGCTTCTCCAGTGATACCTGAAACATCTGAAGTGATTGTGTGACATCAACAATTAAATGAAAAGTGACTTTTAAGTATAGTTAATAGCACTAATCTAAAATAAAGAGTTACTACATTGGTTGACAGAAACAATATGACTAAAGCAGATGTTGTGTAAGCTGGGTGTATGACAGCTACCCCTCCTACTACACAAAAAGCAACACAATTTAATAAGCTTACACATCACCCACACATCACACATGCACTCTGGGTATGACAGCAGCCACTGAGAATCTGAAACGCGTTATTTAAGCTACGGACGTAAATTAGAATAAGTGAACGTTGACTTTTGGCTTTACACTGGGACATGAACTTCTGGGTGAAAGTCTTTGTTGGTTGGACCCGTCCACCAGCCTCGATGTCCTCCCTATGCGAACTTCCGCAGACTATTATTACAAATTTATTTGTGGTACGTCAAAAACAAACGTAATCCGCGACAAAATACTTTTCTCTTGAAATGTAATTCACAATTAAGTTTAGTTGTGTGGGAACGTAATTTTTAGGAGACCGGGCTGCTCTGTGGTAATGCTGACTCTCTTCTAAGTTTACACAATTCATCCTTGTACAGCGTCCTAATATAGCGTCAAATCATAACAGAAGTCATCTCAAACACGCTTTTCATATAGAGCAGGTCTAGACCGTACTCTAGTTTGAAACAGTTAAACATTTTGTAATATTAAAATAAAGAAAATCAGAGCATGTTGCAGCTTGGTGTAACAGCAACGCTGGTAAAAGCCGGAAGACATAAATTCTATTGGTTGAACTTCAGGGAGAAATGTGTCACTTTGTACAAATTCCTGACATGGAAATGTATTTTTAGGCGAAGGCCAATAGTCAATCTGTCTTTACGAAGGACAGTTTCAGTGGTCTCTGTTGGAAAAAAGCATGAATGATTTTGAAATATGAGCTGTGGTTGGACATGTCTACTGTGTGTGAGTCAGACTATGCATTCATCAGACATCAATCACACCATCTAAGAGATGAATTCCAGCAGAGCTGCTGAGGCGAGTGTAACAGGCAACTTTGACCAAACGGTGAGAAGTTTGAGCATCAAATTACCTGTTGAAAGACTGAATACAGGAAAAGAAGCCCACATGGATTCATCATTTCAAAAGTTTGACCTAATTCCCCAGTCTTACACCATCTCCATGACAATGACACTTTTGTTTTCCTGTGTTTTGATGGTGACTTTGCTGGAGGTCTACTTGTGAGGCCTTTGTGTTTTATTCACAAAATCTGATCTCACACAGTAATCTAATTGTCATAGTACAATAAAACGTCTCAAACTACTGTACATCTGTCGAGAGGGACATATAACACTTTTCTTTTATAAGTTCAGGAGCACCCACCTCAGTGATAAAGAATTTTATGCACCACATAAATGTATGTGCGGATCGGGAATGTTAGAGAATAAAGGGTATTTTATATTTGTTGTGAATTCTTCATATTCAGAGACTTTTCTCTTGAAACAGGGACTTTTATTTTGGTATTATGAGTTGGAAAAGTAGTGGACTAACTGAACAACCGACATACATTGCCATCCCAAGAGCCGAGCTGCTTGTGTCGGTTGCAGGTGTTGTGTCCTTGCAACGAACCCACCTGTCCCCTCCCCATGTGTCAGCAGAGAAACACTGTCTAAGCACAAAGAGGGAATTTTGTTGTAAAACTACTGAATTTAGAAGATAACTTATCTGCACAAAACAAAAACTGTCTAGTAGTATCAAGTAGGGAGTGCTCCACAGGCAGTATTGAGGAGAGGAATGATCAATAATTCCCTCAATGTTTATGGCATGTGAATATCGCATTAAGATAGACTTGAAAGAAATCCAAAACTATCCTTAAAGGTCCCATATTATGCTCATTTTTAGGTTCATACTTGTATTTTGTGTTTCTACAAGCACATGTTTACATGCTGTAATGTTCAAAAAACTCTTTATTTTCCTCATACTGTCGGCCTGAATATGCCTGTATTTACCCTCTGTCTGAAACGCTCCGTTTTAGCGCATTTTGACGGAATTGCAACAAAATTGCATTGCTAGGCAACAGCTTGGGTTCATGTGTACTTCCTGTCAGCTGATGACATTCACATACACTGCAACCAGGAATAAACGGGGACATATTTAGAATGTTGACGTTTAAAATTGTGTCAAGGGTCTAAATATTGTATATTCGTGACATCACAAATGGGCAGAAATCTTGACAGCTTGTTTCAAATGCAGAGTTTCTGAATACGGGCTGTGTTTATTTCCCTGTGGATTGAGTGTTTCGATACTTTCACAGTATTTATATAGGACTTAAGCCTGCTTTATAATAAAACAAAAACATGAAAATCTCACTTTTTTATAATATGAAACCTTTAAATATCTGTGTTAAAGCAAAAGTTTTTTTTGTGTGTGTTTTGCTTCCATTGTTTTACTCTAACCAAGCTTTAACATATCTTTCGGAATATATCATTAGCAGGCCTAATGGCTACTTACTAAATTTGCCTGCTGGCTAGTACTGTAAGCTTGACAAAACCAAGTGTGTGTTTAAGAAAACTGCGCTTATTCTTCTGTAGCTCCAACTTGCAGCTCTTTGATGCTGAGAATATAAACCCTGAGGGACTACAGCTAAAGACAAGACAGTTTCCTGTGTCCCAGTAACCTGAATTTGAAAGAAAAAAAATCTTACTATATTTAGACTATATTCAAATTAATTTGCAATGTTAATGAATGGCTTAACACCCCACATCACAACAATCCTTTTCAGGTATAGGTTCTCGTTTGAGTACTGTATATACAGCATGTTGAATTCTAGCTACAGTATGTTGCTATATTTGCTATGTATAGCTTCAGAGTAAATCTGAGGAGGCGAACGTCAGGATTTAATATGCACATTAAGGGGTAAATGCCAAACCCCATCATGGAGTGTGAGTGACAGCAGAGACTTTATATTCAAAGTATAGGTGGTCTAATGGTGTAATTAGCTTAGGTGTCTCTCATTCAGGATCACTGAGCAGCAGACGTATTTCATTGGAGAGATTGAAACTAGCTATTAATCTTACGAGGACATGAGTTGTCGAAGCTGTGTGGTCTGACAGGTGTCAATGATGCAAAATGTACAACCTGACAGGGATGGACAAAGGAGCACATTTTTTTTATTAATCACCATCATTCATTTTTTCTCCAGCCCCTTCGTCCTAAGGAGTGCTGAGAAATAGAACAACTTTTATAGATCCTCATTTTTCAGTGAACCATGATTAAGTTTTATTGTAAGAATAAGCAACAAAGGGCTTAATATCTGACTGTAAGTAAGTAAAATGACATTTCTAGTGTCAGCGAAGCCAGCAGTGAGGTGTCTATCAAAGACACAAAATGTCAATAATTTTCATTTGGACCTCTCGTTCTCCGAGCGTGTTCAATCAAATTCCCATTGAATATTGATAAAAAAAAAAACCATTTGACCCTATCTAGTGTTCCTCATTCATTTTAATGAGTTTCTGAAATGATACTCTCCTGTGAGCATCTGTCACCGCTCAATTCTCCTTTCCACACAGACACCTTATCTGGCAATAGACAGCGAATGGTATCGCTTTTTATTTCTCCCCCCCAAATACAATTCCATCTCATCTGGAAGGCAATAAAAAAAAAAAAATAATCACATTCATTGTGGGTTTGTTCTGAAATGTTTCTGTTAGCAGGTCTGATAACTCCATTACAAAGGGGAGCAAATGAGAGTTTAATGTTTTCATTGCACCCCACAACCTCTAACCTTCACTGCCAGAGCAGCAAGGAGCGCTGCGTTGGCTTTGGACTCTGCAACCTTAATGTTTAATCTTATGATCGCTATAAAGCACATTAACTTTGCAGAGGAGGGGTAAATTTAAAGAAACCTCAGATTTATGCTTGAGATATTTCAATTGTTCCCCATATTATGATACTCAGGTTTTAAAGACAGCATAACTTTACTGACATTGGGCAAACCCTGTTGTTAATATCCATTGTAAAGCTGCTGTAATCTATATATCAACAATGGGCCAAATCACTGTGCAATTTGAAATGGGTCAGTGCGGGGCATTGTCCCTATACCCTATATAGGTTCCCTCCAGCCTTTTGGCATCTTTCAGCTCATTGTTTTAGTCTTAAGATACCAGCAATTACTTTGGTGAATTCAGTGTTATAACTCATAGAGCTGATGACCAGGGCTACCAACATAACACCCAAGTTGTACTAAACCATATTCCTTTTTTAATGTTGAACAAAATGCTGTACATGCTGGCATAAATTGTCAGCTATCAGCAGTTTACATCCAGACATACTGGCATCGGTGTTGGTCTTTAAAGTCCCTATAACCTGAACCGTAGGAAAGTGATTGTAAAATGCTTTAAAAGTTGCTTTATGTAGCTTCTTTGAAGTTTTATATAACTGTTCTCACACATGGTATTGATATATACCACGGCCTTGTTCACACTTGGACTTGCACTCATTGAGGACGCATTTGGATCCAATCACACAAGTCATATTCACAGGTAGCCTCTGTAGTTTAATGCAAATGCACTCTAGACTACATCAAAGGACCAGCTAGTTGTTGAGTGCTGCATGGAAAACCCCTTGGCTGATTTGTGTACGTCAAACAAGTCAGACAAAGTCCTCTTCTCAGTAAAGAGGTGTATTGTTTATGATTAGCTGTGGTTGCAGTTTCCCACATACAGTGTGATGCATATGAGATGTATTCTGGTGCCAGCTGATATACATCTGAATAGTCCTATATCTGAACACAAAACTGAGATTTTCATTCTCACTGTAAAATGTACAATTATTTAAAATGGAATTGAAATAATGTGCAGCATGTTGTAATTTGTTATAATCAAGCTGTTCTGTGTTTTATTAATGAAACAGTGTTATTCTGTAGCATGTCAGACTCCATAGCACAGCCACAGACTGTCAAGACAGAATATTACAGTAAAACACAGTGGTTCCCAGCTGTCTGACGGATGCACACCGCATTAAAGATGAACTCTAGTACCCTTTCGTCAACACCACCCATCATATTCCAACTGACTTTAAACTTTACGTTGTTTAACACTGTTAACTATGTAAAGGTGTAGGCTATATTGTTAAAGTCAGGGTTGGAAATTAACTTGTTTGTCCATCTGCCACACAATATGCAGTGTACATTTTTATAAATATGTACTATAAAAACATCATATCAAATCATTTCTGTCTTTTCAAATGAATTTAAGAATACTTTCACCATCTCACCCTCCCCATCATGATCCTCTTTGTCTACAAGTGTCTGTCTGAAGGTTTACAAGTAGTTGCAACAGCTGCTGTTTGTCAGCAAACCTTTTTTTAATTTTCATTAAACAGCAGCTATGCATAAACATACCTATTTGTTCCTACTCATTTTTTATTTTACGCTGTAGTACATTTTCCTGTAATTGGAACCAAGTGACGTAGCTGACACCATGAAAAACAGCCCAAGACCAAAAATACATAGACCTACCTTTTAAAACTGTTAACATTCATAACCATAACAACTAACAATAAATAACTCAACATATAATATTTGTGAGGGAAGTGACTGACATTTTGACCTTGCTTTAATAACAACTGAGAAAAAACTGAATAAATTCAAACTAAATGAGTGTCTGTCCTCTCAGCATTTTAAACAGGCTCATAAAGTGAACAGCACACCTCTTGCATGACAAGATCTCTTTCTCTGGCAGATGTGTGGTGGGTCATTTTTTTTTTAACAAATGACCATCTGCTTGGCCAGTTTGGGTTATGGATGTATTATATAACTGGATACGGCGCCGCTGCTCAGCCTTGCCTCCAATTGTTTTTCCGGTGGCCACTCGCAGTATTGCAACAAATAATCCCCTGCGGCCTAGAATGTATTTTCCACACAGACCGACATTGTAAAATAGAAGTCTGTAAAACTTTTGACAGGACACCTCCAGCTATAACCATGGTCAATTATTGATCTTTTTATTGTATAATTTTACACCATGGGGGTTTGATCTTTGTGAAACTTTTCCAAAGCCCAGAAAGTCAATCGTTTTCTAAATGACGTCATTGCTGTGAACAAGCACTCTACACACGTTTGTGTTGTGTCTCGGAAACGAGGATGCTTGTGAGGTTAAAGCAACTGCTGTACAGATGTGCAAAGTTAAGGAAAACTGAATAACTGACACAAAGGCGAGTCTTCTTTTTCACAATCAATGTATTTAGATTTTGTGGTTTTGCGTCTCATTTATTGGTCACTTGTTAACCTTTGCTCCAAAAATTTTTCATAATTTCTTGATTTACTGATATGACACTGTAGACAATTTTTCATAAATTCCCCCAGTCACAATTTTCTTCAGAGTATTTTAATTTAGTAAGTCATTTAACTTATATGTGATACTTTATGTGATCTGCGTGTGCCAGCAGTGTCTCATCCTTTTGCACTGATGACTGAAGTTTGTCAAGCCTGAACTAGCATTTGATATTATGACACGTTATGGCAAACATGACACAATAACAAACAGAAAGCGAAAGGTAAGAGGTAAGAAAAAAAGGTAAGCAAAAGCTTTTATTTCTCTGTAGGGTCCTGTCTATAATGTTGTCAGACACTTATAATAACAATCTGAGTCTGTCAGTGGCAAAAACAAACACTTTTACTGGACGTAAACTGACTGTACTCCCTCAATAATGGACCCATTTCAAAAATTGTTGTCCCCATTAATCACTCCAGGTTGAAAAATAACAAAGTTATCCTTTAACATCAGTCTATAGTGTCAGTGTCGCAGTCGCCAGATCCAGAATGCAGTTTGCTCGTTCACATGGACCAGCTGGACCAGAGGTATGATGTGATTAACACTACTGCACATATTCAGTGGGCCGGAAGTAACCCGCGAGCTAGAGACTTTTTTTGGTGTATGCACAAGGCGAGCAATTCTCATTGGACTGAATAGGCACCATCTTTGAGTCCGGTATCCAGTTCTACAATACATCCATGGTTTAGGTGAGGACACCAATGACCTATAGTCCAATAAGGTTGAGCAGCAAAGCCTGCTGGGTCTTAGACATTTGCCACATAGTGGATGGCATTTAAGGATACAGTATATGCATATATTTCATTATTTACCTCTTGCAATTGTCCCTAATATTACTTATGTTTTGAATGTCCTCACCTTGGAAAGCACTTTGTGCTTATGGCTTGAAAAGTGCTCTATAAATAATAATATTATTTATTACTAATAATAATAATAATATCTTACAACTGCCAGTGAATATTACTGAAAATCCCACATTTGGGTTTTAAAAATGTAATCTTGTACATACCTCTTTAGAGGGTTTGGCTTAGAGGGCTTTATTTATGTGAACTAATGGTGCATATGCTCAAAGGCAAACAGCATTTTATTGCCAGAGGCGTGCGGTGCATGTGCGGTGCAGATGGAAATGGGAGGAATACATTTTCATTCAGTGGCATCAGTCGTGATCGATCAAATCACCTCTTTTCCGTCCCATTAAAAGCAATGTCACAGTTATCTGACAACTTCAAGATGGAAGAGAAAAGTCACAAAAGCAGACCCAAATAGAAAAGACACAAAAGCCCCCTCCTGGAGGGAACAGTGTCCTTGTGTGGCAGGTGCAAAACCAATATCAAAATAAAAACTGAGCTTAAAACCATTTGCTTGTTGAGGAACTTATGCCATAAGTGGTTTCATTCAATTAGGCAAATATATAAACAGAAGTCAGCGGAAAACCACTGGAACAGTTTGACAGAGAGGGCGCCATGCAGTATTCAGCATATGACATACAGTATGTTTTTCTCTGTCTAATCCCCGTCATGGTGTTGGACACATCATTTACGCCACCACAACCACATGTGCATACAGTAGTCTACTGTTGGTAGGATGACACATGTTGGATGGTTGTATTCTTCTGCATGGGACGTCTGTAGAAAAGTCCGATTGGTTAAGACATTCCAAAAGAGTTTGTAAGCTCTTGAAAGGGATCTGTTTACGTAAGCATTGCTCCGTAAAGCCACTAACATTGAATATGGCTTTGTGCATTTTTCCTGCTTGAATGTTACTGACACAACCATTAGTGCACCTTTTTTTTTGCATTTTGACACTGTAATCTATACTATACTCAAATCAAACACGTCTCCCCAAAATTACATTAATTTACAATAGGGCTGTCAATTGATACATTTTTTTTTATTTTTGCTGTTTTGCTGTTTTATTTTTTATTTAATTGTGATTAATCACAAATTAATCCCACATTTTTTTATCTGTTCAAAATTTACCTTAAAATGGCAGTAGGCAGTATGTTTTTGGCATCATTGGGCAAAAATTCCATAATAACTTGTCAGCATATTGTAATTCAAGTGTTCTGAGAGATAACTAGACTTCTGCACCTCCTCATGGCTCTGTTTTCAGGCTTTAGAAAATCTAGCCCGTGACGGGAGCCTTTGACCAATCACAGGTCATTTCATTGAAAGAGAGCGTTCCTATTGGCTGTGCTATGGTCATGTGCCCGGAACTTGGCGTTCCTTCACCAGATTTTACATTGGCGGCGGCGTCACAAACTTTCTCATTTTACAGCTAAACCGTGCACTACAAGATGATTCTGAAAACATTTGAGGCGAGAAATAGGCATTAACGTAACAGAATATTGATTCATATTTGATCAGCGCGGCCTAGTTTGACCATTTGTCGGACTTTGCGAGTGATTGAAAGCTGGCTCTCATAGACGGCAGCTGGACAGCGGACCTCAGATCAGCTCTTACTGCTTGTTTTCCTCCGGTAAGTGAAATCTTGCAGATGCCCTTAGGAGCATCGGAGGACACGGAGGCACATGATTTTTTTCAGGTTACCTGTTTCATTACTACTGTCACGATATAGCAACCGTTTTATAAAAATAACTTTTTTTTAATCATATTTGCTCCAATCTCGCCTACTTCAGCTCCAAATGGAGATTTGTCAAGTATTTAACATGGGAGTGAGCAAATATGCTGCTTTATGCAAATGTATGTATATATTTAATATTAGAAATCATTTGGCAACATGATGTTTGGCAAAACAACAACAAATATTGTCCAAAAACCCTCACAGGTACTTAGTTTAACATAAAAAATATGCTCAAATCATAACATGGCAAACTGCAGCCAAACATGCAACAACAGCTGTCAGTGTGTCAGTGTGCTGACTTGACTATGATTTGCCCCAAACTGCATGTGATTATCATAAAGTGGGCATGTCTGTAAAGGGGAGACTCGTGGGTACCCATAGAACCCATTTTCATTCACACATCTTGAGGTCAGAGGTCAAGGGACCCCTTTGAAAATGGCCATGACAGTTTTTTCTAGCCAAAATTTAGTGTGAGTTTTGAACATTATTCAACCTCCTTCCCAACAAGCTAGTATGACATGGTTGGTACCGATGGATTCTTTAGGTTTTGTAGTTTCTTATGATGCCATATATCTGCACTCTTCCTTTAAAACTGAGCCCGCTACAACTTAAAAATCTCAGGTTGCGTTAAAGAAATTAGTGGCGTTAAAAGTCATTTGCGTTAACACGTTATTATCACGTTAACTTTGACAGCCCTAATTTACTACTAATATGTCTAAGCAAATATGTTTTGTATGTAATGCCACCCACATTATGTTTTTAACACCATATTGAATTTATAATAAAAAAGAAAAGTTCACTGTCAATGTATGCCATTTGTTTTACTACAATATTAGTCTGTCTCACTGAATGTATTGTTATTGTTTTGAAGAAATACAAACAAGCCAAATTATATTCCCCTTTGCCAGAATGATAATGTGTGGAGCCAGACCTTTTGACTCTGGCTGTACAAGACTACTCCTTTCCTGCCAACCAAAGCAAGATGAATTTCTTATTGTTATGTGCTCAGAGCACTTGGCTATAGTTTAGGAAAGACGGTGGCCTTGTAGAATATTGAGCTAAGACATAAGTGTCTACAGCCAAGCTAGTGGCTCTGTGAGGCTGTACTTAGGCATATGAAATATTAATGTCTGCAAAAATAATAACATGCTGATGTTTAAGAGATATAATGTTTATGCCACATTAATCCTGTAGCTTGGTGTGTTAGTCTAATAATATTTGACCAACAGACTGACAGAACGGCTTGGCCACACCACTAGCATGGCTAAAACATTAATGTTGATTTGAGGCACAAGATGGGACTAGTTACTACTGTAGTAGATTGTTCTAATAACCAAAACCACCATCTGTTGCTAACATTAACCGTGTTTAGCTGAGGTGGAATGCTGGGGTCAAAAAGTTAGTGGAGCAACTATGAATATTTCAACAAAGGGCAGCATTGTAGCCTGGCTGCAAACCTTTGATTCATTGCCAACATCTACAATTTTAAAACAAAATGGTATAAAAAGACTTTGACAAATGAAACTAGGTTATTGTTTACAGTCTGATTAGCAACTTGAGACACAAGAGTGCAACTGGATTGTTTCAAATGTAACCAGTTATTTTTAAGATAGTAAAAAGCTAAATCTTCATCAAACAATAGCCGATGGGTTCCCAGATTGCATTTCGGGCCAATACGTTCCGCCTCTTTGTCTCTCCACACGGACTGTTTACCTGCATTCAACCAAAGCCTGCTCAAACACGATTAGTCAAACGGAAACCAGAACGCTTCCGATACCAAAATCTTGTCCCGTTGCCTAGATTCTGCTTATGAATGCTTGAATGTTTATAGAGATTAGCATACATCCAGCTTGTGCTGCACAATTAATCGAATATTAATCCCGAACACAATTTTGGCTTCCCACAATTAAATGAACATGATCGTTGAGGTGAGATATTGATGTTTAAAATGTGCGTTCTGCTCATAGAAACTGCTGCATATCAAATCAGGCGCTTCCTAAACTAACATCCAGCCACCAGCCGGCGATCGAGATGTTTTGGCTTGACTTTTTGGAGATAATCATATATTATCTATACAACCATGTTGTTTATGATTAAATTAAGAGCATACAATTGTTTATTTAGCCATTATTGTTGCTTATTTTGCTCTTGAAGTGCATCAGATTGAAGCATTGAACTTTAAAGTGTAGCTAACAAAGGGGTGGGGTGTATTTTCTCATATCAAAATGTATTTAGCAGAAAATAATTTCAGTTTTTTCCAACATCGTGCAGCATTTGTACATTAAGAGGGATGTAACACTATCTGCTGTTTTCTATTCCTTTCTATTTTGGTAAATCAATTAATAATTCAAGTGAATCTACAATCCAAGCAAATGGCATTGGATAGTGAAAATCTTAATGTGTACACTGTACCTCATATGTGGTGAAGTCTTGGCATGCGTTATTGATTGCTCAGGTTAAACTGGTTAAACCAAGTATTTGTTGAAGGATTAAGTTTAAACCATCTGCACCTCTGCAGCTTATTTCTGCCCATGGCCTCCTGCAATGTGTTGGGTACAGAAAGAGTCTTAAAATACCAGTGACTTGAAGCTGGCTGTTTGTACACGCGTGTGTGTGTGTGTGTGTGTGTGTGTGTGGGCGCTCCAGCGTGAAATGTGACCTTGCCTTTATGGTGAAGAACAACAGCACAGGTGTGTAATGTGATAGATGCGATCCCCTTACCAGTACGCCCACAGATCAGCCGGGCCTTTAGCACTGCCAGATTTCTGTTGTAATGACTGTGGAGATGAATGAACAATTTGTCATTTGTCACATCAGAGAAAAAAAAAAAGCAGAGTTTCAGCGAGGTAAGAGACAACAGAAGCTCAACCAAATCAAAGTCAAAGTCAAACGTATTGTCTTACAACTTTGTGATTTTCTAACTTTGTTACTCACTCTACTTATTCCCTTTGTAGTTTTAAAAGAAGCTTTTAAAATGTTTTTTTTTTTATGACATAAGAGACTCCCTTTGCTCAAGGACAAATAAGGGTAAATCAATTGTTATAGGATAGGATAGACGGTGCATTTAGTTTCTAATTTAGTACATTTTTTAATGATTTAAAACAACAACAACAAAAATGTTTGAAAAATATAAACACATATAAAACCCAGTCAATTAATGTATCTGAGTTAGCTGTGATAGCTGTCAATAATCCCATTAGGTGGTGTTGAACTGGTTCACCAGTTCAGCGATGTAGTCCATGGACTAATGGACTCTCGATACCATCCTGCTAAACCCACAGACTGTAAGAAGTGGACGTAGTCACCGTGAAGCCACCCACTGGTTTGTGGACTACGGTTTTGAAGCCTTGAGTTCCGCATTTAGGCCGTTGCCATCTTGGTATTTTGCAACCAGAAGTGACACCAGAGGGTGCAACCGACCTCTGAATAAAACATTTTTAGGTGACCAAATGTTACAATTAACTTTCATGAACTGAAAACACACTGTGAAAGGGTTAAAGTTCTAAGACGAAACAACAGACAACTCCCAGACCGGACAACACCTTGGCAGCGACCTTTCAATCACAAGGTAGCCACGTCCTAAAGCATCCCCTGCTTTATGGTCTATTTGACTCTAATGGGACCATAACTTACTAAATGAACATCATACTGTATTGAAGAAGACTTGAAACTAGCAATTGAGATCATAAACTCATATTTACCATGTTCACTGAGGTAATAAATCAAGTGAGAAGTAGGCTCATTTTCTCATAGACTATACAATCAGACTTCTTTTTGCAACCAGAGGAGTCGCCCCCTGCTGACTGTTAGAAAGAATGCAGGTTTAAGGCACTTATGCATTGGCTTCAACTTTTCAGACCGGGAGATTGCCCACTGGCTAAACCTTGTTAAAAGTTCAGGTCAGTTCAAAACAGTAGGTCTGGATTAACCCCGTAGGGATCCCTCTGTTTCTCCCATTCCTTTGTGCATTAGTTAGTAATTAGTGATAAGTTTGTGTTAACTTGATTAAGCACACATTTAGTAAAATGCACTTTGTAAGCATAGTATAAACTGAAATAATTAAGGCCTTTAAGCTAGGTTAGATTTTAGGGTTCTACAAGATAGGCTTCAACATTAGGTAATGCAGATGTTGCACCATTTTAGTTCATAATGTGCTTTAGTGATGCATATATGGCTGTAACGATTAATAATAATATTTTTTAAAATTTTGTTTACAAATTGACAGTAAATATAAAAAAAAAAAAAAAAAAATGCCCATCACAAATCCCCAAAGCCCAAGTCGTCAAAACCCCAAAAACCCAAAGACCAACAAATCCCCACATCAAAATAGAATACATGTTCTGTCAATTAGACTAATTTATTCATCGACCAATGGTTTCAGCTTTAGATGCTTGCACTATTAACAAGCCATGTTGAGCAAAAAGAGCAAATTTTTGTCAATTTCAAACAAATAATCTTACCTTAAGGTAAGTCAGTTTTTTTTTTTTTTTTTTCCCAAACTACTGTTAATCAAAGACATTTCACTCAAACTAACCTGGAACCTTTGGGCCCCATGGGGGAGTCCGGGGGCCACTTTCTACAGTCTTGCAAAAGAGAAATAAGAGGTTGGATCTACTTTCTGTTAAATCTCATCTGAAATCATAGTCCATATAAGAGCATCTTCATTGTGTAATGATGTTGTTACGGTATCATGTCTGCATGTGTGCAGTATGATCATCCAGGCACATTGCAGCAGCATTACATTTTATGTGTAATTACACAGATCACAGAACTCTCCTGCTGCTGTAAAAGCTGTGAATGCCTGAGCCGTGTGGCGTGCGGTAGTAATCACTAAAGAATGAGCACACATACTACTACTCTGCAGCAAAGACACTGGGGACAGCTGTCATTCAGATGAGGACAAATGTAGGTCACTGTTCCTTGTGTCTTTGCTGAGCAGAGCTTGATTAAAGCTGCAACCTATGGCCTAAGATCTCTGCCCAGCCCTCACTGCCAAGTTACACAACATTTGACTTTTTTTTTTTTGCAGTTGTGAAGGCTGCGTGATTCGATATCCTTCCTCACCGAGAGTCCTTGCCCAGCGCCACCCTGACTCCCGTTTAGAACAGCAGAGACTGGATTACCCAACTGTCAATCAATCATACGGGTGCTGATGCAAGCCCACCATGAAACATCCCAGACAGATGGCCAGCCACTACCACACGCCTGCACCCCCCACCCAGCCCTAACCCGGACCTAGTCCCTTGGTAAGAGACTGTAAGCTCCTTAGAATTTTTTTCATGCTTATCACTAATTTAGGTCTTTTCATCAAAGCGATCATGCTCCTATTTTTGCACCAGTAATGACACTTATAACGCCCTCTTTGCGTATAGTTAACAGCTATCATACGCTTCATTTACAACATTGAATCGTCATGCAACTGTTAAGAAATGTGCAAAAATGTCTTAATGAGTTCATAAATCCGCGGCTGTGCTTAAGACAATAGCATGCCAGGGGGCTGAGCGATGGGTGTATTTTGGGGCAGGGCAGCGACCCCCGACACCCAGGCCGGCAGGCAGCGGAGGAGGAGGCTGAGCCAGAGCAGGTGTCTCTGCTGACATCTGCTTCAGTTCACTGGGGAAACACAAGCACCCTGCAGCTACAGCGCTGACAATGCCACTGAAGTGCCCCGGCTCCATATAAACAAGGTAGACTCTTTCCACTTACTTCTTATGGCTCATATTATCAGGTTGAGGAGTGAAGACTCATTTCTTTTGCAGGATTTTGTTAAAGATTGGTGTTTTTTTTTGTTTTTTTCCCTATATGTTCGAATTGTGCTTTCAGCAAATATGACTTTTCACTGGGAAACTTTGTGGTTAACTTTCCTTTATTACTATTTCTTGCTTCTGGCACTTCTATGTTCCATGTTCATTTTCAATGTGGCAGTTTAATCCATTAAAAACGCACATTTTCATGGCTGAGTATTAAGAGGATTCGACCCAGATCTCTTACAGACATTAAAGAAAGAAATCGTTGGATGTTCAGTCTCATGCAATATTGATGCTGTCATGTTTACTCATCAACCCACTTTCTGCTGAATCTAATCAAGCTGACAAGACAAACCCACAAGGCTGTTGATTCAGACGCGCTATTGATCCAAGTTTGCGTTCCATTTACCCGAGTGCATTTTTAAAGACTTTGTAGTGTAATCAAAGGCTCTGTGGACTCCCTGACCTGTGGTTAGCAGATGTAGCCTATATATTTTATTCTCACTGTCAGCTTATATAAAGCTGACAGGCTTTCACATCACAATGCCATACTTTGTGTGTTTGCTATAATCGGACATTGATCTTCCTGTGCGCTCCTCAAACAATGGATTGTAATAGGACAATGATATGATGGCGGAGTGTGGAGGCGGCGGCAGGAGGATGATGTGCTGTGATGGATTCGTGTTGACCTGAGGATGAACGAAGGGGGGGGGGGGTGGCTGACAGGAGTACCTGATAAAAATTCTGAGCATGCACTGGGGTGGTGTGAATCCCAGTCCATATGTGTCCTGTAAATGAAAGAAGCTGTCGTCTTATCGCTGTAAACTGACCTATTTCAAAAACTCAGAGAGAACAGAGGAAGTCTACGATGAAGAAAGCGGTTTGATTTCTTAAAAAAATAATAAGTGTGCAGCATTTCTGATCTTTACTGCTTCTTCGGTTTGGAGGTTTTAATGAGCCCAGTGCACAATAGGAATGATATCGACTTGTGTTTGGGGAAGTATGCCCTTTCCCTTTCCAATGGCTTGCTCTTTTGCACTTGTGTTCCAGACATAATTTGATTCTGCTCACACACACACTCTGTCTTCCTAACCAACAAAGTGCCACTGCTTATCTCTTAGCAGCCAATAGGCGCCTGTAAAATCCAAATGTCAGGAGGTGAAATTGATCCTGGGTTATAGACAGCTTTGTGTATTTTGACAGATTCAGGTGTCTTTCTGCAGGTATTGAGTTATGGGTGTTATTGGGAGCAGAGCGGCAGCAGGGTGTCCCCTGAGCCTGTGGATTAGAGAAGCAGGTCTGATTTGTAGAAGGGTGCATAGTAGAGGAAAAGTGAATCAGTTTACCTCTAAGCAAGGCATTTAATATCCGAAGATGAAATGTGTGAAAGTAAAAGAAATCGTGAAATAGATGATGCTATAAGCTTGGTGACGAACTACCGTATAGCTGGCAGGCTAACCGCTACACTCCTGTAACATGGCTGAACATGCAAACAATGTGAAATGTGTCTACAGGCAAGCACACAATGTTTACTTGGACTTCAAAATGGAGCTGTTCTTATAAGGAAATTTCTATTTTAGCCATAGTTAGTACCAAATGACAGTTCTTTCTGGGAAACCTCCTGAAACAACTATCAACATGTTATTGTGAAATCATGGAGTTAGTTAGAACATTTAAAGGTCCCATATTATGCTCATTTTCAGGTTCATACTTGTAATTTGTGTTTCTACTAGAACATGTTTACATGCTGTAATGTAAAAAAAACAACTTTATTTTCCTCATACTGTCAGCCTGAATATGCCTGTATTTACCCTCTGTCTGAAACGCTCCGTTTTAGCGCATTTTGACGGCATTGCAACAGGATTGCATTGCTAGGCAACAGCTTGGGTCCATGTGTACTTCCTGTCAGCTGATGACATTCACATACACTGCAACCAGGAATAAACTGGAACACATTTAGAATGTTTATGTTTAAATCTGTGTAAAGGGTCTAAATATTGTATATTTGTGACATCACAAATGGGCAGAAATTTTGACAGCTTGTTTCAAACAAAGAGTTTCTGAATACGGGCTGTGTGTATTTCCCTGTGGATTGAGTGTTTCGATACTTTCTTTTTTATAATATGTCCCCTTTAATATGAAGATTTATATTTAGAGATACAATTTAAGTGATCAATTTTCCCTTTTTTTATTTATATACTGCTCAATTAATAACTTGTAGAAAATTATCATGAATTAGCTTGATAATGCACAGGCATAAATAAGTAAATATAGTTTGTTATATAGCTTTTATAGCGTCTCCCCCACACCTTGACAAATAACGGTTAAAGTGGTGTCTTATGGAGGCTGATCCTCAGACCAGTGGGCTTATTTGTGGAGACGGGGGTCCCTCCAGCCTGAAGTCATTGCTGATCTGGCATCAGCCTGTCTGGGGACAGGATTAGGGGGTGAGTGTAGAGGTGAGGACTTGCAGATAGATCAACGGCCTCTGACTGAGCCTCACATGCAAACAAGCGCATTATCAGCAGGACCAATTTACCTAACATTGCTGAACACATGTCCACTGTAGATCGATCCGCTGCTTAATCCCCTCAGTGCAGATCCTGGAATATGATGCGAGTACTGCAAGTATATGAAATGTATGAGATTTAGAGTGCTACAGGAATGAGTCCTAAAACCCGTAAACGAGTTCGCATTTTAGCACTTCCAGTTCCCTCGTCTGGAAGTCAATGAGTTTTTTGAATGGGGTTTTTAGTTAGATGCCTGAAATAAGGTCTGTGGTTAACACAAGCTAAAAAGATTTAAAAAATTTTTTCAACGATATAAAATGTCAGTAAATATACCAAATTTTGAAGCTTTTGTGTCTTAAAAAAGGCAGTTGTTAATAAGTGGTGAAATGAGACTACTAAATGTCATCACGCCTAGGGATGCACCGATACCGATACTGACTCAAATAGCTGGATAGGATATGGGTGACGATCTGGCCGATCTATTCAGTTAAATTCTATGTTTATATACTATAAACATTATATACTGGAATTTGAATTCCTGTTTAAGTTTTTTACCAATTTGTTGCTGCATTAAAAAGGTTTTCGCCTCAATTGTAATTCCTGTTAATTTTGAAGTTGTTGGTGTACATTTTATTATTTTAATAAGAAATAACAATTCACTAAATTTAAATCTATGTAATTATTTGTTATATTTTGTTTTACAGTTAGGAAAACAATGTTTAAGTCAAACCTGATGTTGCCTTACACATAAAAGAATGATCAAATCTCTTCCACACAGTGAGGCATACAGTTTATTAATTAAACACTGGTATCGGATCGGTACTCGGTATTGGCCGATACCCAAAGCCATGCAGGTATCACTATCGGGACTGAAAAAGTCAGATTGGTGCATCCCTAATCACGCCGAAACGTCTGCCTTTACAGCCTCGTTGTGTATACTCATGCAACCGCGGTGCAATAATCCAAAACCCAATGGAACAATCCCATTGGGTTTTTGTCGAGAGAACCCAGGGCGATGCTAACTTCCTGGTCGGCCTACTAAAATACATCATCCCTGGAGCACACTATTGGTAAACCATACAAGTCATGCGCTACAATGGCACAGAGCTCTCTCTTTGTGGAGATTTTATTCTATAGTGATTCCCTTGATCTCTTTAACCGGATATGGTTTATACTGAAGGGAATATAGTAAATGGACTTGCATTTATATAGTGCTTTTCTAGTCTTCCGACCACTCAAAGCGCTTTACACTACATGTCAGCATTCACCCATTCATACAGGATCTAATCTAGATACTCATTCACACACCGATGGCTCAACCTTCAGGAGCAGTTTGGGGTTAAGTATCTCGCTCAAGGACACTTCGACACTGGTGCGCGACCCGTTCCACCTCTGAGCCGCAGCCGCCCGCTACAGTATACACTCAAGTTATTTTATTTCCTGGTTAGCCCAATAGATTTTGTTCATTTATGTTATTATTATTATTGTTCAGAACAGCCACTTATTGCTTTTTAGAGTTAGTCCATGTCATTGTTTTTTGTTGCAAAAGCCCAGATTAGCTCTTATCCTGCTTATGAGAAATCCAAATAAGATAGCTGGGATATAGTGTAATTAGATGGGATACTGAGCATGTATAGACACCTTATCCCATCTTTGTTAATTGAGTTTCTGTGGCAATAGCCAGAAAATCTGTAAAGCTTGTTGGTAACTAATTAACTAAAATAAGTAAATGGACTGTTGTCTGGAGCTCTTTGTGCAAGCACTGCAAAGTATGGGCAAGTGTAGGTTGTGTAGTCAGATGTGGTCCGTGTACTGTAGGGGTGTCCCCGACTAAGAATTTACAAAGTCGATTGGTCAAGTCAAGCCTATCGTCGACTGATCGAATCATGTTTTTTTTCTTTTTTGCTCATTGTTTACTCATTGATATAGAAACATAATACAAAATTATTGGCCAAGATACATGTGACTAATGCTTAGCTGTTGTGTCAGAGTTATGGACAGCGCCGTTTGTTGTGCGTGTAGTTTGTGTGTGTGTGTGTGTGTGTGTGGGAAGCTGAGGCGCTGTCCGTAGTACTGAAGCATAGCGGAGATCAATAGAGAGACACAATGACAGACATTGTTTTATTCTCTGTGAATGTAGCCATATGTTAGCCTCTCTGAGGCTATCAGCAACATGCTGCTCTGATGGTCCTGCAAATTTGTATATTGCAACTTAGTCTACATGGTGATTTCTTCACGCACACTGAGGAGATTGATTGAAAGCACATGAGCTATTTTCAAATTTCCATTAACAGTATTATTAATAGGCTGATATTTAAACCAAAATAGGCTATATATATGCTCAATATCAGGATTTATTGTGAGAAACCAAGCAATTCTATATCAAATCAGACATCCAGCACCCACATATAGCCCAAATGGAATGTTCCTTTGTTTCATAACCGCATTTTTGGTCGACGATTTGACTGAGATTGGAAGACAAATTAGACACCTTAGATCAAATTGTTGAATAGTCGACTATTCAGGTTGACCCCTAGGTTAGTGTGTAGTGTTTAAAGGCAATTTCAGCAATATTTAATGTTAACAAGCTGTGACATTTGGTGTCATGTTTCTAGCAAAACGACAAATGTAAGTCCAATATTCACTCTTTTAGCTCCGGTTTTGGTCTCCACCAACTCCTGAGGGAAGTATCTGTCTCTTTAGCTGCTAAATGCCGCACTATGTTCTCCAGCCAGTCTCTTAACTGTGTCTGTCTGCTGTTTTCTGCTGAGCAGGTATGAGTTCAGTGGCTTCATCACAGCTTTTTAGCTGAAAACAAAGTTGATGAGCAGTGAGAGTGAACCAGAAAGAGCGACCACAAGTAAAGGATGCTCAAATCTCCACAGAACTGAGGGGAAGTGCTGTGTTGGGAGATAATTTTCTTTGGGTACGTCACTCCAAGCGACCCCCTTTCACATCACATGTCGCAATTTGATCCACTGTGAATATAAAAATATTGATTAGTGCAGCTTTAATTGAACGTTTTGTGTAGAGGTTGATCAGTTTGACCTTTGACTCCAGTGGGATCAGTTATCTCACCCTCCAATCTGTCCATACTTGGATAGCGCCATGTCTCTGGGGAACACAAAAGAGCCTCGATTAGAGCCTTGACCCTGCTACACCCCCCCCCCCCACACACATCTATCTATGGCGACACATCTTTAGGTGTGTGTCAACAGCTACTTTGTTTTAGCTCATCGCCAAAGAACCCACAAAGTGAAGTTTTGAGTCAAACTGTTTTCCCAAGTCTTTGAGCGTGAGTGGATGTGAACAAGGGGAAGGATGAAAGGGGAAGGTTAAATGGGGGGTGAAAAATGCCGTTAGCAAAGCCTCTTTGAGGATGGAGGAGGAGGCTGAGGCACACATACACTCACACATGGACTCATGCGTGCAAACACACATGCACACGTCCCTCCAGCAAGCAGATACGCAGAAGATTTAGTTCCCTTTTGAATATGTAATGAGTTTAACATGCATGATGAGCCGGTGGTTGATTCCTGGTGAAGCGGGCTGTGATCCATGCAGCACATTCAGGATTATCTGCCACCAGAGATAACGGGCAGAACAAAGCTGGGGAGGGCGCTGCGGGCGGAGGAAGCCCTCGCCGCTCGGCAGCCGCTAGACCCTCACAGCTATTTGATTGGACAATTCCCCCCACATTACCTTTGCATGCCTCCAGGCTGCACTCCACTTTTGGGGGTAGGCGGCCTTGGGGGAGGCAGTGTTGGCTCTGAAGGCGACAAAGCATTTAGCAAGAGAGTATAGGACATAACTTCTCTTAAAAGCTTTGCTTTCCACTAACTCAGCCTTGATCACAGTCTGGTATCTGATAAACTGAACAGCCAAGAAGCTCAACTGGGAGAATAATGATGATGTGTACATCATGATAAAGACATATTTAGATATTTGCTCTTATCTTATGATAGTATCATTATGGGTACCACATTGCGACGGATAATTGAACTGTATAATGTACGCCATATGGGCTGTGATTTAAAGGGGCACTCCAGCAATTTAGTATTGCACTTGAATCTGGGTGATCATTAGAGACACAGAAGACCGCTGTTTTAATTCATTTGCAGAACGTAACTTAACTTACATTGTGTACGTAACGTAGCCTACTCTACTACGTAACAAACATACTTATTTGAACCCAAACCATGACCTTTTTCCTAAACCTAACTAAGTAATATTGTATATCGTAAATACATACAAGTGCACATAGTTCAATTGTCAATTGTTAAACAGAATGCAAATACATTTTAAAACATGCTGTAGCACATTGATGAATGCTACGGTGTATTAAACAGTCGTGTACATGCCAGACTGACTGAGACCACAATGTGAGTAGTAGAAGGTGATGTTTAACACACATTGAACCATTTTTTGCTGTAGCAATACCACCAGTGTAAATATTTCATATGGACAATTGAAATTCTGGGTCAAGTCAGGAAAAATATAGATTCCATCTGATTGATGGTCACATGGGCAGTGTTTTCAGAGGAGAAGCAAATGAAAGATTGACTATATGAAGCCTTTAGCAAAGTAACACACGTCTTTTCACTTCACAGCTCTTGTAGTTCTTACCAGAGAATCATTGTGAAAGTTTAATGACTCACATTTTCAGCTGGAGTCTCTCATTTTAACCTCAAGCCATTGTGGTGTAAGATGATCGCTGCATTGCTGCATTGAGAGTCCCACCGTTTAACTTGAGAGGGACCTTATTACAGGCAATTCAGGGCTTCTTTTCAGAGCCAGCGGCACCGCTGACTGAGGCTGTCCAAAGTTGAGTCGGCTGTTTCTGAAGAGGTGTATTTTCTATCAGGAACGTTTCAAATGAAAAAACGAGGGCTTCTTGACTGGCATGTCGACGCCGGCTAAGAGTAATGATTTGGCTTTTAGCTCGTGACTCCAGATGAGACTCTCGACAGCGTCAGCCATCGGGTACATTTCTGTAAAATGATCCTCAGTTTGACGACTGCGTGTCAAGAGAGTCCTAACCTTAAAAAAGTTCTAAAGAGACTGAACAGCATCTCAGTTCAAATATTTGTATAATGGTGAAATTGACAGTTGCTATTATTTTTGCTATCCATACTGGGCCCATTACAGAACACGATCCAGTGGATAAAACGCCAATCGGGTAAAATAGGAAAGTGCTAAATCAGTCAAGGCTTCTTGTGTGTTACACTTGTTTATTCTAGAAATGAAATTAAGGTTTGTTCTGTTTTTCCTCTCTGAGTTTTCTCTGCCATCTTTTAACAAGATCTCCAGCGGTGGGTGAGGGGGAGTTTTAACACTCAGCCTTCTGTTGCTTCCAGTCTCCTGCTGGACTTGAATAACACAGTGACCTAGTTAGGAGGAAGCTGATGATCTCCCCCACCTTGTCATCAGTGGCCTGAGACTAACGGATGAAATAATTTCCTTCTATACCCAAGGCAAAGGAAGAGTAGAGCCAGGCCTGTAGCCCAGACTTGTGTGACACATAACGGCTCTCTAATCACGCCGAATGCAAACGATTCGGCTCCCTGGCGGCTTGGCGCTGGGAGCTGGCAAAAAAGAAACTCCACTCATCTGGCCCCCGTCTTTCTCTGGACCGAGCTAAAGACCTGCCGAGAGGGAGGCTTCAACTCGCTACAGTCAAGTGCTGTTGGCAACCAATTAATGTTAGCAAAAGGGGAAAAGAAGGGTAGGAAAAAAGCACCTTGCACAACACTTTTCTCAGGCTCCTGTTTCCATGGGCACAAGCTCTCCAGGGGGGCTGGTGTCAGATCGTAACAGGTAGCTTACTCCACGGCGCGACCTCCTCTGAGCTCAATTACATCTTTGTAGGATTTATTTTTTCACTTATCAGCTGCAAACTTTGCAACCTGAAGACTGCTGGAATGTGTGATTTCTCCTTTTCCCCTCAGGTCTGGTGGTTATGTGAAGGTGGATTCTGTTTGAGAACTCCGATTTTTCTTTTTTTTTTTTTTTTTACCCCCGTCTCCTCTTTCTTAGAGAGGGAGGCACTCTGCCACCGGATCATCTGCCAGCAGAGCTGCCCCAGTGCCAGCTCCTTTTCATTCAAACAGAACAAGCGCCTACATTATTCAGGCTAGAATGGATCGTCTATCGCTCTGCCAGGCCGCTGGGCTGCACACTTACCAACAGATATGTTTACTGTTCGCGTTAGAAGATATATTTCAGAGTCCATTTCGAGTGCTACTTTACTGCACGGATCCAAAAGGTATGTGCCAGGAAGCATACCAGAAGATCACACTGGCTTAAACCCCCCCCAGCACAGCGGGATGTTTTCTGCTGATTTATTAGACAGTGATGAGCCTGGGCGATATCCGAGTGCTGCTGTGAAGTGTTGATGCACTTTACCACCAACACCAACAAAACTGCCAGTGAAGGAGATTTAAGCATGTCCACACTCCCCACATCCCAGGATAAATGTGTTTACATAGCACGCTCGACTCCACAGTGCACTCTCACTAAGTGGCTGTTAAAACACTGCCCTTCTCCTCCCCTCCGCCTGGTTAATGGCCAAGTGATGATGTGCGTAAGGTCAGACGGTAGGCTGCCATGCCAGTGGCCCAGTGTGTCGGTGTGACCTGCCTGCCTGCCTGCTGCTCAGTGTCATTCCACCCACTGTTGTATTGCTATCAGCACTAACGTTGGGGGAAGTGCTGCACTCCAAGATGTAATCGGAGAGTCTGGTCCGCTCCAAAGGCCAAATAGGATTTTACCTTATTTCTGCTGTACCAACCTCAGAACCCATTGGCTATCGGTCTGATGACGGATACGCCGTTGGGGGCAATGGACAATATTTTGTGGGATTC
Source organism: Sebastes umbrosus (assembly GCF_015220745.1). NCBI lineage: Eukaryota > Metazoa > Chordata > Actinopteri > Perciformes > Sebastidae > Sebastes > Sebastes umbrosus. Next base: position 9,390,974 of record NC_051276.1, read on the forward strand.
CGGTGTAGCCAGCTGATATCCAGGCCAAGACTTCCTTTTCCTTTTTCATGTGCTGCTCATTGTTTATAGTCCGATTAGCAACTTGAGACACGAGACTGGAGTTGGAGTTGAGAGACGACGTGTACGACTGGATTGTTTCACAAGTTTACAAGCTACTTTTTTTACTTTATTGCCATTAATACAAATGAATAGGCAATTAATCATCACAAAACAAAACTGCCTTGAGACTGACATACATGTACACAAAAACAAAGTAACACCAGATATAGATGGAGTGCACACACATCCATCCACATATATACTTACAAAAACTATACTACAAGCTACTTTTAAAGCTAAATTATCATCACACGATAGCTGACGGGTTCCCAAATTGCATTTCGCCCAATGCAGGTCGAAACTGACTGTTTACCTGCATTCAACAAAAGCTGACTCGAACGCGATTGGGCAGTACTACTGCCGACTACAAACGGAAACCAGAACGCTTCCAATACCAAAAATCTTGTCCTGTTGCTACAGATTCTACATGTGAATGCAGAATCTGTTTATATAGATTACTTCTGTGCTAACAAAGACGGCTCCTCCGCGCTGGCAAACTGCGTTGATGAGGTCATCATCCTCCGGGGCTGCTTTAAACTGGTGTGACAGGTCAGGTCATATAATGAGATTTAGACTACTAGCTACTGGATGCAGACATAGTTTCAGTGTCTGCGAATCCACACTTCAACTCTTGGCAGGCATTTCTTTTGAAAACTGTATATTTTATTAATCAGACTTAGTGACTGGACTCAAACCTGGCTTTGATAATGACAATACTGCGGTCTCATCATCAGACTACATGCAGATGTGTCTGTTCTGCAGCTGCATGACTCATCTCCGTCGAGAGTCCAAATCTAGAAACCGCAATTAAATCATCTGATGTCATTATTAAGTGTAACTTGGAAGTGTGGAGAGATTCTCCTTGGAACAAATCACAGCTACCTCATGTTAACATCCTTGTGATCATGTACTATAATAAATGCATGATGTAATCGTTGCAGGAGGCGCCTCCACATACCTGCAGTGTTACATCAAGTCCTTGTAATAGTAATTTACAGCATTCTTCACGCTGAACCTCTTTAACACTCATCCAAACCCAGGGAGTTTATAGACTGCTAGTGTGTCACACTGTGTAATGATTTTGCCTTATGGAGCTGTTACTGATCACTTTATTGTAATACATCTCCACTCAGTGCTGAAGTATCAATTACCAAGACAGTAATAGGTGTCGCTGGGTGTAATTTAGTCCAATATAACCACTCTCTCATTGAGAGCACTGCAGGTAATGAGGAGTTGGAATAGATTTAGTGGGAGGGAGTGCAGTTGACCCGGTGTAAAGTCTTGCATCATGTCTTACTGAGAGGTATCTTCTTCAGCTTCATTCATGCTGCAGTAGAACGAGGGGACACAGATCACTTTGATAAACAACTCCAGCAAAAAATGCTTCTAAAAGTTTGGATCAACGAAATAACAAAAGCATATTTTCTCACGTACCTCTAGTGGTATCTAACCATGCAGCCATGCAACCTAACCAAAACTTCACCCCATGCCAATACCTGACCCCAACCTCACCCTGATCCCTACTCTAACACCGAAATCCCATCATATGGGACCAGTAGCTCACAAGCAAGTTAACAAAAAGTTAAGCTTAGGGTTGAGCCTGGCCACGACCTGGAGGGGAGACCATGAATAACATACTGGAGAGGAGAGGAGAGGAGAGGTTGTGTTATTCCCCCACCCATAGAGACTAACCGGCATCCTTTTAATACCTTTTTTTAAAGATTTTTATAAAGATATTTTATATTGATATTAATGTACCTGTGCCTGTGTACAGTGCCTCTCTTTTAACCCTGCAGCCTTGCAAGTTTTGAGATATCTGTCTCTAAGGTTTCTGCCTCCACACCAATACAATAGAGGTAAATAGCATTTTGTTTGTGGGGCTTTCGACATTGAAATCTGATCATCAGACACCTGGCAGCACTTGGTTAAGGTTGATGAGAGATCACGGTCTGGTTTAATACAGAAGATAAGACACAGGAGAATAGAATAGAATAGAAAACAGGAGTGGCATACCACTCACATGGACCGACTTACGCCGCTGAACCACAGCGGCACACCATCAGCCACTTTTCAATCTCGGCGCTACTGAATGCAGAAGTGCCTTAAACCTGCATTCTATCTAATAGCCAGCAGGGGGCGACTCCTCTGGTTGCAAAAAAGAAGTCTGATTGTATAGAAGTCTATGAGAAAATGATCCTATGCCTCTCACCTGATTTATTACCTCAGTAAACATTGTAAACACAAATTTGTGGGCTCAATCACTAGTTTCAAGTCTATTTTCAATACAGCATGATGTTCATTTAGTAAATTATGGTCCCATTTAGAGTCAAATAGACCATAAAGCAGGGGATGCTTCAGGGCGGGGCTACCTTGTGATTGACAGGTCGCTACCACAGCAGTTGTCCCGTCTGGGACCATGTTTTCGTCTTAGAACTTTAACCCCTTCACTGTGTTTTCTGTTCATGAGTCTATGGGAAAAAGTCTTTTTGGGCCCAATGGCATCACATGATGGACACAGAGGTTGTAATTTCACCGTTTGTCCTACAATTTGCTTCAAAGCCCGGCGCTCTTCCTGGGGGCTTGAGCTCCACCCCCTCATGTCACTTCTGGTTGCATAAAACCAAGATGGCAACAGCCAAAATGCCGAACTCGAGGCTTCAAAACAGCAGTGACAAACCAATGGGTAACGTTACAGTGACTACGTTCACTTCTTACAGTGTATATAGTCTATGGTTCAACGGCACAACACACAGTTTCTGAGGCATCTTCTCTCTGGCGTTGTGTCTTCAGGCTTAGAATATACATCACAGCTATATGTGAATATTTAAGGAGGCCTTCGTGGTAGCTCTTAGTATATCTGGTATCTCTGAGACGGATCACTGGATTTCATACCATACATCCTTTTACCTTTTATACTCACAAGGATTATATAAGCCAAGTAGGTTGGAATTTAATACCTCATATATACATTCTGTAAGCCAATATAAGTATTCATTTGTTATTTTCCTCCTTTTCTGTTAGACTGGGTTGTAATTCATAGCTTAGTTTGTCATGTTGTTAGGTGTATATGAGCTGTACATAATGCTACAAACACATAGATCAACACCAAACATGTACAAAACAAAAATAGCTGGTTAAGCAGGCACAGGGAGGCTGTAGTCAGGCAGTTTATTTGATTTCAGGTGGATAAATGGTCAGAGCAGCACTCATACAATAATAGCTTTAGGGATCCAATAGCTTTATGTATCCACAAATGCTCCAGACAGGCGGTATATTACATGAGCCAGTCCAGAGGGACATCCTCTAGTATAAATGTGTCTGAGAGTCAGGAGAGAGGGTGTAGGGCTAGTCCTCCATCACTCCTCTTCTTCTCCTCAGTATGATGAAGGATAAGATGAGTAGGCATGTGAGGAAGGAAGAAACACACAACGTAGACCCATATTTCAGCTTCTTGTGCCTCCGCTGTGATCGCTAACTCTTATAAATGCTTTCACTATACTTGTTTGAGGTCAGGGGTTCGAATAGACGATCCAGTCTTATGATTATGGGCATTGAGGAGATGCTGGGTGATCCATCTAGGCTCTGGTTGACATGTCATCACAGAGGAAAAGGCCCTTCGCTTAGTCGTTGAAGAGCCCCTCAATCAGGCTACGGCTCGCTGCTCACAGCAGTTTGACTGGAGATGCCACTTTCATCTGTTTCATCCAGCTACTCTGGAGCCACACTAGAGATCTGTCTGTGATTCACTGAAGTCAAAGAGTGTGTCTTTGGATTTCCGTGTGATTCTTATACATAATCAGCAAATTCAAAGCTGCAGTTATCAATGTTTTCAACAAATGACGTATAAACGGCATCACAGAGAATTATCACATATCAACTGTGCAGTTCCTCTCAACTTTACAGAGCCTTTTTTTTAGCTCATTTTTATTAGTATGCAAATTAAGCTGTCATCAACCTTGTTTCCAGAAGACAGCTGTCAGCAAAACAAAGCTGTAAAATCCCACTTTACACTACCTGCTCAGACACAGTTAGAGACTAGTTGGTGAACCAGCCCGTTGTCACTCCCAAGTAGTCAAATACGGCAGCTGAGTCAGTGACCCTACAGGTCAAACTATGACGCTCTACGTGGTCATAACTTTGATGAAACACAAGACTTTCCCCCAGGAGACCGGTGTTCGTGTCCCCATGTGAAACCAAAAGTCAACGTTGACCTATTTTAAGTTACATAACATCACGTTATGTAGGTTAAGTTCAAGTTTCTTTATTCGTTATATACACAACAATTACAGCAAGCAGTCGTTGGCAATGAAAATCTTGGGTCTCAGGTATACCCTCCAACAATGCTCTTTCAAAATATATATATACTGTATAAAAGAAAAATCTGAAATAAAAGCAAAATAAGAATCGAAGACATAAAATAGTCCAAGTCGTAAATATAAAATAAAATAATTACGTACTTAACTTACAACGAATGTACTTTTTTTTTAACCCAAATCATAATGAACAAAGTTGTTTCCTGTGAACATGGAAGTTAATTTTGAAAAGACGGTGTATGCATGTAACGACTAGGCTAGAGGGGTACATAGAGCGTCTTAGAACCACTGACCAAGCTGCCGTATTTGACGAGCTGGGAGTGAGAATGTGTTGGGTGAACACAGTGGAGCATTTAGCTGAAAAGATACAGCTATATCTCTAAGGAGTTGGCGGAGCACAACTCCAATCCAGAAGACATGGAGCTACTTTATTATTAGTCATGTTTCCGGCCATGCAATGAGTGTAAGTCCAATTTTTAGCTCTGTTTTGGTCTGTGTCTTAAGCTGCTAAATGCTCCACTATGTTCATCAGCTAGTCTCTAACTGTGTCTGTCTGCTGTTTGCTGCTGAGCAGGTACAGTACAGTGGGTTTATCAGAGCTTTTTCGGTAAAAAAAACACTGCTTGCTGCTGCTACTGGAAACCAGGTTGATGAGTGATGAAACTGAAGTAGATAAAGTTTGGGGTGTAAAACCAAAAGAATGAGCTGAAAGAGTACAGTCAGGTGATTATTCTCACACGCATTTGATGCCTTGTATAATATAGAAATATTTATTAGAATATGAAGTCCTTCCTTCCCTTCAGATGGAAAACCTGCACAGGTTTCGAGCTGTAGCTCCGTTTAAACCAACATCTGATTCTCAAGATTAGGTGATAGAGTGTACAAAAGTCATTCAGGTCATCTTGTAATATATAAAGGTTCATCCTTCCTAATCCTAATCAGGCTGCACGGTGGTGCAGTGGTTAGCACTGGCGCCTCACAGCTAGAGGGTTGCAGGTTCGAATCCGGCTTAGGACCCTTCTGTGTGGAGTTTGCATGTTCTCCCCGTGTTAGCGTGGGTTTTCTCCGGGTACTCCGGTTTCCTCCCACAGTCCAAAGACATGCAGGTTAGGTTAATTGTGGACTCTAAATTGCCCGTAGGTGTGAATGTAAGCGTGAATGGTTGTCTGTCTATATGTGTCAGCCCTGCGATGGACTGGCGACCTGTCCAGGGTGTACCCTGCCTTCGCCCAATGTCGGCTGGGATCGGCTCCAGCCCCCCCGCGACCCCTAACGGGATAAGCGGTTGCAGATGGATGGATGGATGGATGGATCCTTCCTAATCCTGCTTTGATCAAATGTATTTATTTCAAACATTTCTGTTTCCCACAAGTTGTCTTGCTATCTCTATCCGTAGCGTAAGCCTGTCACAGACTTAAATCGGTTTGTTTTGGGTTGGTTAAGCGTTTTTTCAAGAGATTTGCAGGTTGCGCGGGTCAGAACTCTGGTAGTTATGTAATCCTCAAATGCAACTAATCATCACGTGTGTGTTCTCGAAAATCCAACAACCTTGAAATCCAATGCTCCAACATGACAGAAATCTCCAAATCTCCAAAATCTCCCCCAAAAAAAAAAAAAAAAAGCCAGTAGCTGGAGTGTATTGTGGAGTGTTAAATCTTTTCACCATCTGTTCAGTCATGTGTCCTCGTGTTTAGAGTGTCTGTGTATACACAGAGATCATCCCTGTCCCTTTTTTCTCCACCTAGACGTTCACACACTGAAGTCTTTGTTTCGCTCCCCGTCAGACACTAGCATGGTTGTATAGTATAGAAAGGGGGAAATCACAGCGAGGAAACCAGTGCTCTCCGTCCATTCAGTCCTGGGACTCTCCTAGCATGTCAATGTAAAGGCCTTATTCTGTTTGACTCCACAGATCGCGCCAGTCAGCCATGCAATGAGATTACAGAAGCAGCAGCGCTTGTCAATCACACAACAGGAGCCGCAGTGATACCCAACCCTCCTGGGCTCTCACTGATGAAAAGGCAAAAGATGTTTCTCTCCACATTCCGATGAAATATGCACACTTGTCAAAGCACACACACACACACACACACACACACACACACACACAAAGGCATGAATATTAGAGGATGATTAAGCACAAGCTTGGTCATCTAAGGGCAGCGGTTTGGAAAGCCAAGATCGGCGTGCATCACTGTGCTATCTTTAAAGTGCTGAAGTTGAGGGATAAAGTTATGTTTTGCCTCTGCGGGGTTTTGCAGAACTTCTCTCAAGTTTATGCTTTCAACTGTTGCTGTGGCCCGATGGGGTGAGATCACGCTGCGAGGCTCCAAAGCCTATTGCACACTCAAGTTTGCCAAACTGAACTCCTGAAAATATTTGGATTCAACAAATCCCTGCTGGTTTCACGCTATACCCAATTTTGCTGCAATGTTGTGGTTTCCGAGCCCTGTCCACGGGTCTCAGTGCTTTAGCAGTAGTCACAGTGATTGACGGATTGACACAGAACTTCTTTAAAGAAGTCCGATCAAAGCCAAATTTATCTGCATTCTTGTATTCACATTTGTTTACACGCTCATCCCAAAGTGCTTTATAGAGGGCATAAATGCATATACAAACACTAGACACTCTCCTCCTCTTTACAGTAAAAGATCAATGTGGACCCTCCGGACACAGAAAGTGAGAAGAGTCAGGGAGTCGTGTATGCAGCTGTGCTCGAGCCCTGAACAAATAAAGAGCACTGCTGAAAGCCGAGATGTTGTTTTACATTCACATCGGTGCCTCTCATAAATCCCTCATACAAGCGCTGATCCCGATCTCCTTCATCCTCACAAGGCCTTGGCCTAACCTGCGTACATCTTTGTTTCACTGCCCTCCCTGTCTTTTTTTGGGCCACAGCAATAGAATACGATTTATTGGCGTACGTACGAACTGAGGTTCCTGATATATAAGCATTTTTGTGCTGGGTTGGTGAAATGCTCCAGGGTCAGAGCAGGAAGGATGGAGGCCACTGTCTGTTTTATTGAGCACACAGCTCAAAGGCTTCGGCTTGTAACTCAAGACAAAGCCAGCTGAGTGGTCGTGTGTTAGTGCAAATGAGCACCCAAGAGGGGTTTCCTCACGGTGTGTGTGTGTGTGTGTGCTCACGTGTTCTCTCGCATGTTTTATGGAACAAGCCCTATACACAGCTCTCATAGATACTCCCATACAGACCATCAATCAGTTTGAGGAATACATCATGTCATTTCCCTTTTTTTTTAATATAGTTATCTCCCACCAGGAGATTATGTATTTGTGTGTGCATGCATGCATGTGCATCTCTGTGTCTGTCTGTCCATGGCTAATCTCTCGTACTGCTGGACCCATCGGACTAATATTTTTTGTGCTCATTTATGACTGTAAGCTCAAGGACCTCTCGTGGTTGCAGTTATTTACACTTTTTGAAAACATCTTTTATTGACTGTTTTATACCGTCATTGAGTGCTGACTCCTCGCTACGCTTAACAGGCCAGTATAGGGGCCGCAAGTAATCCAACATTACAGCAGTGGCCGTTTAAAACATGGCTCGAGGCTAACGCCGTCCTGTCGTCCTGGGAACGATATTGTGTTCACTTTTACTTAGCGAAATGACAAATTCAAGCGAGCGCTGTCTACAACAGAGCTCATCTTCTCATGTCAGCAGGATGGACAGCTAGTTAGCTGTTAGCTGTTAGTAGCAGCTGGGCAGTATTGTAGGTTGTTTTTTCTTTGTCCAAGTGAAAGGTAGTGGGTAAAAACTGTGTTTGTTTGACCCATCCGACCTCCCTCCCACCCTCCTTAAGTGGACTTTCTCACTCTCAAACTACGTCAGTTTCTCTTAGCGTCTAATAATGAGGTTTACATCGGAGTCAGTTGAAAGCCTGGTGCATCTCATACAGACACTAAAGAGTGCCTCGGTGCGTCAGTATCAGACGCTGAGGGCCACTGACCAAGCATCGGGATTTGAGAGTGAGACCGGGTTGAATATACAGCTTATACATATATTTCCAGTATATAGTACATGACCTCTTTGAGGTGTATAGAGGTATTCTTGAGAGGAAATATGGGTGTCAGAGGAGGCACAGCCAACATGACCTATTTCAGCTGGATGCTCTATATCAGTTGAATCGATGTCATCTTCCACCCATAAAAACCCAACTAACATATTACAGATGGCTGTGTTCTTGCTTTATGACTAGCTCTGCTCCGATACACCCTCAAATTTGTCACAGTGAGCTGCTGGCTGTTTTCAGCTGGTTGTATATTTGAGAAAGAAGGCTTCGCCTGCAGTAAATTGTCAGCTACCCCAGACACGGCTGCAGAACCTCTGCCAGCTGCTGGGATCCTAAGGGGTGTCTCCGATTTTACTGGCTTGCCAAGGCATGCGTGTGTGTGTGTGTGTGTGTATGTGCATTTATCACCCTGTGTTGTAATTAAGTGTCCAGCATGCTTTGAAGAGAGAGGCCACACCAGACGGACGAGGCAGACTGATTTTTATGTCGCTCGGTCAGGATGTCATAAACACAAAGGGAAAGTCAAACGATAGTTAAAAAGTCACTTTTCATTCATCCTCGTTTGTTTTCCATTTGATCTACAGTGTGTTTGCCATCAGATACATCCAGTACAGGCACTCAGGTACTAGAAGTAATACAGAGTTATTTGTTGCCGTATTCATATCTGAATGGAGGCCATAATATCATTTTCTACCTTTTGTTTCTGCACTAGCTCTCATCCTGACAATTTCAACATGGATTTGTTGATAGTGGCATCGCAAACCCACGCCCTGCAGTTGGTGTGGATAGCCTCGATGCAATTCTTTGCATCGATGATTTTTTTAATCTAGTTACTTGAGTTTGTCAAGGAATCGTTTCAGCTTTACTTTCTTCTGCCACTTATATGTAATCAGTCTCACAGAGCTGCCGGTGTGTCAGTTTTTTTTGGTCCCGCTCAATTTCTGGAATGGCTCTAGTTGATCCATTTGAATAAGTGCTGGACGTAAAGGAGCCATACTTCCCCCGGTGCTCTTAGTAGCAATTACCCAGCAGGCTCCCTGCTCTCACACTGAAGCTGCCGCTGTAATTATAGGCTGCCGGTGCTGAGGCTATAGCTTCGCCTCTCAGACGACCAGATTTGTGTAAGCAACATAGACGGGCACACACAGATGTCCATGCACACACATACACACATACACACACACACACACACAAAGCTGAGGAATGTCAAGAAAAAGTGTGAACATAAAGGAAAAAAAATACATGGCTGAGACTGATGAGCGCTTAGTGTGATCAGGCAGCAGCAGCAGCAGCAGCAGCAGTGGAGGCACATGTTAAACATGCACATGGAAGCCATTACATTCCCTCCGCCACTGTTCCAAAGAGTGCATCTCAGCAGTGTGTGATTATTACCCTGAACGGGTAGCAATGAAACCTTCAGCTATTCTCTCTGCTCCTTCCAGGCTTGCATTCACGGTGTTTCAGGCAGTGCTGCTGGCATACAGATGTGCAGTATAGCTGCTGAGATCTAGGTCAGACAAGGGTGAGCTGTGAGAGGAATAAAACCACACAACTTATTGGAGGGTATATTCAGGAAGCATAAACAAGCACAAACACTATATCATCAAGTAGAATCCAACTGAAGGTATGATCTTTGATGATGGGACATCAAGCACAATGATTGTATCCACATTGCGGCCCATAATTGCCAGGGAACACTTGGTAGCTGTCATGTAGGTTGCCTAATTTTAAGCTTTATTGAGTATTTTTGCACAGTGTTGATGCCGAATGGCAGGAAAAGTAATTTGATTTTGAAGACTAAAGAAATCCTGTGCTGGGAGTCCCATCAGGCGATGTTTGCAAACTGCATGGTCATTTTTGCGAAAAGGCTAAATATTTAGGACTCAGACTGACCGTATAATAGAATGGTGCCGTTTGCTACGTATACCCATATATTTACGTATATTTTTATAAAATAGTCAGTAGCAATCTATAACAAAATGATATGCTTATTCTACATAAACTATCAAAACTATAAAAAACTATTCAATGAACTTAATATCTTATTTTCTTTGGTATTTTTTGTCATATACAGATATGCAATGATTGCTTTATATGTTGATGTTGTCTAATGTCAAGTCTCTATTTGGTCATGTGATGATATGATATGCGGTGGCTAGTTTAGGCGCAAAATCTGTCAAAAAGCAACAGTAAGAAAAGACAAAAGAGAAAACAACAGGAGGAGAAAGTAGCAAAGCTCCCTAAATTAGATTAATTTAGCTTTTTTATAAACAGCCGCCAGCCCACGCTGTGTGTGCTTCATAACTAGTAACTAGTATATACAAAGGCCCATCATAATAGCGCGCACCAGAGCTCATCGTAACTACCTTATACGCCACTGGTTGGACGGGTCAAACAAACACAGAACTTTTAGCGTTGACTTATTTTACTGTAGTTTCGTTAGGTAACATCTGCACTTAACTAACGCCAGTCACGTAACAGACTTATTTGAACCTAAACCACAATGAGCTACTTTGGTTCCTGAGAACCAGGGTTCTGTGGATTATGCTATTATTCAATCTACTAAGAACACATGAATGACTTACATGAACTGTTATTTTCTTGAACCAACAGGCTACTGTCCCAAGAATCTGGTGTATTTTTACAACCAGTTACTGCACCATTATAACTGAGAGCTTGCATCGTCGTCGTCTTCTTCTTCACTCTGTGTTTCCATCCATAATTGGAATCCATTAGAATTCAAACAGACCTGCCATCATTAAAGAAAAGCTCTGGGGTAAATTTGGATGTAATTCATGTTTGCGAGACATTTGCAAAGGCTCCGTAAGTGAGCACAGCAGGGCTCCAGATATATTTTCTCTTTGTTTCAAATGGCTGACAGGTTGTGAGAATAAATAGAGCAGACTCTACACCTCGGGAGATCACTGAGCCCTCTGGAGTCTCTGAAGCTAGTTTATCATTAATAAACACTTAGTAGTCCCCATTTCCCTCCATCCTTCCTTCTCTGCTTCTCTATACCTCCATTTCTCTATCCCAGGAAAATATGAATCATAACAGTGTTTTTTTTTTTTACAGATGCGTACAAGCTGAGAGAGAGAACAGAGAGTACTATACACCTCTTTACTGCAAGGGCAACATTCTTTAGACGTACCGAACGTTAGGAAGAATATGGATTGTAATCTGCAAAAAATCAATCAAGTCATTTAAGCAAGGCAAAGAAAGTTTATTTGTACACATTTCATATGCAAAGGCAAGTCAAAATGCTTTGCATAATGTATTACAAACATTGAAAAAACAACTACAGCATAGAAAACAAATTAAAACATTATAGACTTTTAAAAAAAACAAGATAAAAACAGAGAAATTAATACTAAATCAGAATCTTGTTTATTGCCAGGTGTATCAGGTGTACACTAGGAATTTGCTTTTGGTTTGTATAATAGGTAAAGATGAGTGTGCAGTGTTGATGATCATGAGTGCTGAAGGTTCAATCAGTGGCAGTGGAGAACATAATAGTGATTAACCTGGAAGTTGGGGCAAGTTCTACATGTTCTTAAAAGTTTGTTCCAACTCTGTGAAGCAGAGTAAGTCTCTCTGGGAACACTCAGCGAAGCACCTGTTGCCACCGACAGCGACGTGGCGAAAGAGCTATAGCCAAGATGTCCAAGCTTATCAAAGACACATCAGAAGCCCAAGACAAGAGACTTGACTCGATGAAAACTACATCGTTACATTTAGTACAAGATTTTGTTTTAGGTTAAACATTTGTCACAAAGTCTGTTTAAATATGAGCACTATTAATTAATCATTGATCATCCTTCTGACATTTAATAATGATGACTGAGATATCCCCACGATAATGGTTTACATGTGCACGTGATGAATTAAAGCTGCAGTGGGTAGAAATGGAGCAAATATGATTAAAAAAAGTTATTTTTTATAAACAATCACTATATCCTGACAGTAGTGCATGAGACAGGTAACTTGAAAACAATCATGTGCCTCGGTGTCCTCCGGTGTCCTCCGGTGTCCTCCGGTGCTCCTAATGGCATCTGTAAGATTTCCTGTGATTGGTCAAAGTCTCCTGTCACGGGCTAGATTTTCTAAAGCCTGTAAACAGAGCCATGAGGAGGTTCAGAAGTCCATTTTTTTCTCAGAGCACTTGAATTACAATATGCTGAAAGGTTATTATGGAATTTTTGGCAAATGATGCCAAAATATTCTGCCTACTGAAGCTTTATGGTAGGCCTACGGGAGCTTTATATTCACAGCCATGCATGATTGTTGCGCGTAATGACAGCTGTTCCTCTACTCCTCTAGAGACCAAGGAGTGTTTCCTGCTCCTCTCTGTCTAGAGTACATGACCGTTTTCTCAGACATTGATTGTCTTCCTGTTCATCCTGATTTTTTCGCCCCCGTTTTCCAAGAGCACCCGACACGTTTTGTCTCATGGTCGAATACACCGAGCAACCAGTTATCTCTCTTTCCCAGTTTTCCCAGTCACTTTACTCATCCCAAAGCTCCTTTACTTCTCATGCCGTTCGTTTGAGCTTTAAACATTACGGTTATGGTTAATTTGCATTTGGGCGTAAGGTAGTTACGACGGGCCCTATAGTGCACGCAAACCAAGTTACTAGTTAAACACAATAACACACTCCAACAATGTGTTGGATTTTACAGTCGAATCAGTTACTTTGGCTATTGTATTTGGAGAGTAGAGAGGTCAAAGAGGAAGCTATTAGGACCATGGATAGCGCTCTGACGGTCAAAGTGCTGAAACGTGAAAACAAGCATCAGCGCCTGAGAGCAGAGGAGCTGTCTATTTCACTGTGGTGCTGAAATGACCGCTGACTTCAACAAAAGGTATTTTTTTGGTGCGATAACCTCACGCGTGATCTCCTGTTTAATATAAAGGCAAGAGATGATAGTAAAATGAAGCCTATAGCACATGATGAGACAGAAGAGAGCTGCAATATTTAACAAAAACAACACCATGTCCCAGAAACTGGCCAGCTACACACAGTCTGCATAAATCCTAGTAATTATAAATTAAAAAGTGTAGCTAATATTCCTAAAAACATTGATGAAAGGCATTGTTTGGTACGGCAGCACACACAGTGGCTTTTAGCCACATCTGAAAAACACAGACATAACGAAACAGACGCTCTGCGTCGACCTGACTCTGAAATGATAACAACCTGTGACTGTAACTATAGGGGCATGGCAGCCCATCAGATCCCCATGATCCCCTTGAAAAAGCACTCCTACTCACTTATTTGAATGGCATCCGAGGAGTCTTGCGTTGAGCGAAATCCTCGACAATGTCTGATGCTTTCAATGGACAGGATAGCCGGCTCATTCAGCACTCTCCTGCCTCATGCTGCTCCTCAGGTAGGTCTTAATGAGTTTCAATTTGGAAAAGGATCACTCAGCTACTGCCACTCACACCTCACCGAAGGCGGATGTTACGGAGTGATGATCCACAATCAGCATCTTGGCATGTTGGGAGGCTGAGGACTGCTGAGCAACATTGGCTCAAAAACAAGCCCTGGATGACAGGAGTTGTGCAGGAATTGTTATTTCTGTGTCCCTGTTGTAGTGGTCAGACTGACGTTTTGCCTTGTCATATAGCTCATCATCGCCTATACACGCTGAAGGGTCTTGGGTTTTGGGCCTCAAACATGTGAGAGGTAGTGAATCTTTGGGAGAGCTGGGGGATTACTCTGTCCAGATTGGCATAGAAAATGTATTTATTTTTTATAGGTGCTCATTTTCCCAAGCTCGTCAAAATGACGTTTCACTCTTCTTACTCTTACATTTCTTAAGGTGTTCTGAGCTCCCCAATAGTCTGCGAATGTCTGTGCTGTTGTCTTTGCCTGGTCAAAAGTGCCCCGGTACTCAGACAAGATCTGGTGTTCTCAAGCAATTCCACTGCATTCTGTATGTCTGTGTCTTGGAGTATTTTAGAGACAAAATTCACACTCTCCCATACTTAAGGCTGCTTCACCATGCTCATCGTTCTTGTCACTGGTCAGAGCTATTTTCTGTGAGAGCTCTCATTATGTCTATATATCTGTAACGTATGGCAGTAAGAGACTCATACCTAGAAGACCAACGGGTGGGGCATAGTCGCGTCGATGTTATGTCTGAGTGAGCACAGAGGTCTGTGGAAATGATGCCAGTGAGCATGGCCCACCTTTTAATACCGTGTTCTATGGTGTCATAAAGCTGTTCCATCTCTGTTTTTTACTGCATCAACGAGGGCTAGGTTTAGGTTGTGTGCCTCACAGTGTACATATGTTGCAAGTGGCTCCTTTTCCCTTTTCCTGGCCTGTACTCCCGAATAAACCGCACTCATATTGGCCGCTCCATCATAGCCCTGCCCACGATATTTCGAAATATCAATGCCATTTTTTTGTAATGCTGCAGAGGATTTTGTTTTCCAGCTTTCTTGCAGATATTTCAGCTTTTTCCTCAAATCCAGGCAGCGACCTCTAGTTCTGAAAAGTGAAGCCAATGCAGAAGTGCCTTAAACTTGATTTATTACCTCAGTAAACATTGTAAACATGAGTTTATGGTCTCAATCTCTAGTTTCAAGTCTTCTTCAATACAGCATGATGTTCATTTAGTAAATTATGGTCCCTTTTAGAGTCAAATAGACCATAAAGCAGGGGGTGCTATAGGGCGTGGCTACTCACTACCACGGCGTTGTCCGGTCTGGGAGTTGTCCGTGTTTTTGTCTTACAGCTTTAACCCTTTCACAGTGTGTTTTCAGTTCATGCAAGTTAATTATACCATTTTTGGTCACTTAAAAATCTCTTATTCAGCATTCAATTGTACTTAGCTCCACCCTCTCGTGTCACTTCTGGTTCCAAAAAAACAAGATGGCGACGAGCAAAATGCCAAACTCGAGGCTTCAAAACTGCAGTCCACAAACCAACGGGTGACGTCATGTGACTACGTCCACTTCTTATATACAGTCTACGCTCAAATCCCCAAAAAGCCTCAATTACTGTGATATCAATAGCTATGTCCATCCTTACTATGGAGACATATCTGTATACTTGGCTAAGCTGGTCTCCCTTGGACAGATCTTGAGTCGTATCCATAATCACTGAAAAAATCTGTTATGTACTGTTGAACTTGCTGTGACAAAATATATACGAGCTGATTCTGGATGGAGAGGCTGAGGTATTTTTCAGACCCCTTGGGGTCGTTCGATCAACACTTAAAGCACAGGGTCATAGCTTGCCAGCAGCTCAATAATGGCAATGAAGTTCCCAGTGTCTGTCTGGCTGTGCCAATAGGTCCCTATGCCCCCGGAACGCTAGGTTGCAAGTAGCCATTATTAGTGTCACATTCGCTATGCGTTCCACTCTCCAAAAGAGCACCGCGTTACGACGTCCCTATTTAAACTGCACATCAATGGTGCCGTGGACTTTCCACTGTTCATACTAAACACAGCCTCCAACATGTAACTGAGAGGACTCATGGAGATACATTTTTTTTTCTGATAAATGCCCCGATCTCTGACTCCCTTCACCCAAGCATTGTTATAGAAAGGTGAACTGCGCTCTCAAAAAATCACCAGCATGGCTCACAGTACACACAATCCAATTTTGGAGAGCAGCAAAGCCAGCTACATGGCAGTTTGATACCAGCTTTTGTAGATTTATGATTAAATCCATCGACTCTTCCACCCGCCATAAACGGTCTTTCTCCCCTTTTGTTCTACATCATTACATTGCAGTCAGTACAGACTATACACAAAGTGAAAATGACACCCCTAAAGCAAGAACCGCGTCATTCACAGTTTTTTGTGTGACTGGGCTGGCTGGGCTTGTCAGTCTTGACAGATTCTGAGCCTAAACTAGACAAACTTTGGCCAAATGGTCCAATCAGACACCAGGGATATACAGTAAATGCTGATTTCTTAGCAAACATGAATTTGAATGTTATTTCAATTGCTACTTGGAACGTCAGCATGTTTTACGGGAGAAAGGTGGCAGAATATGTCATTTAGAGGCTCATAAGAGGCTAATTACCACCATTTTCTGGTGTTTCGTCCGAGGAGCACAATGATGACACATAGAATAGCACCCTAATGGCTCATCCTTGAAGCTGATTGAGAAAATATAATGGATGTGGGGAGCAGAGCAGCACTCGAACCTCTTCACAGCTGCTTAATGCGATTTGTCCAAAGCTCTCCACTCTATTGTCCGGTGGCCCTTCTGCTCTAGCTGACCTGCCTGCCCTCACCTCTCACCTCTGTCCATCACAGCTGCTGCTGTGTTATGATGGACGGGCGTTTTCTCCAGAGGTATACGGGCTCCCTTCTTTTGCTCGCAGGTGACTTATTTGAGGTGTTTAGTGGTAAATAACAGCGCTTTGAAATATTGTAAAGTCTGGCTCGTGCTGCGTTTTTCACCGTTTGACAAAAGTACAGAGAGAAAAGATGGTTATTTAAAGGTAAGAAAGGAGAAAGGCAGGATGGGAGAAAGAAAGAGGAGGTGGAGAATGAAAAGATGAGCCTTCCTCGCTGTGTGTCTGCCGTCGGCTCTACTGCTGGGTTAATATAAACAGTGGAGATAAGCTATAAAAGTTAACATCCCCATGCCTCAGTTTCCATTAGAAACACCTCTTTCATTGTGTTTCTAAGAGAATGGTCCTCATTAAAATTCATTGCACCACAGTTTCTCTGACAGATATCCTCACGGAGCTTAAATAGATTTACAAAACATGGCATCTTTTTAATGGCTTCGCAACTATAGCAAATGAAGATATTGTGGACGACTGCGGCGCGGTGACATGACTGAAACAAGAGCTACTTTTCATTCACATTCAGGGACCACCAACAGCCTATCGGAGCTCAGTCCCGAGGTAGGCATCAATCATGGGAGCCCGGGCCGTGCCGCCTTGTGTGCTAGCTCTTCTAAAGCAAAAGGAAAAGACTTTGACAAGGACCCATTATTCAGCAGCTCATCGCCCGTCGCTTCACACGTCACCTGTCAGTCCAGTTGGATAGCCTCGTACCCAGAGGTCGCCGTCGGTCATCAGTCATCAGAAATCACATCATTACAGCCGGCTCTGTGTTTTCATCTCTTTAACAAGATGCTAGTAGATGTCACTCACAGGAGTGCAGGACAGTAATGGAGTATCAATTAACACCATTTTACAGGCTCAACAAAGAACTTGTAATGAAACATTTGATATGATTTTTCTTCATGTCTGAAAAACTTGATGAACCCCCATCCAACGGCGTAGGTCTCCTTTCAACATTGTGGGGCACGTATTAAGCGGGGGGGTCTGGGGTTCTCCCCCAGGGGAATTTTGAGTGTAATTTCCTGCATTCTGGTGAACCTTTCACCAATCGATTTATGGTGCAAATGTCTTTATTTATTTAAAGGAAAACACTTAATTCAGGCGCCTGGTGACAATTAAAAATATAGAAATATAATAAAGCAAAGCCTTCCGGCATTCTGTATCGCTTTTAGATATTTACGTTATCCCTACTGAGTCAAGACATATGTCGGCATGATTTACTCTTCCCTACTCTTTTATGTCTTTTGTTTTGTGGAAGTAACTTCTTTAAATGTGTATGTCTCACTTATTCACTTATTCATTTACAATCCCCTCGACTTTAATTGCTCATATGTGTTACAACAAGATTTCTGTTCTTTTTCAAATCTTTCTGCACGTTCAAAACATGTCCCGACACATCTGTGTTCTCTGAGAAGTCGAAAATAAAGTTGAAATATAATGAGAAGAAATTCGTAATTTTACGAGGAAAAATAGTCAAGATTTTAATACTTAATTATAAACAGCCGAGAGCAGTCGTGTCAAATGAGTGTAGATGACCTGAAGTCACAGGTTTCACCAACAAGCATCATATTTTCTCAACACTCATGAATGCTTAATTACAATCTGTTCAGGTTAAAGGCTACCTATAGAAAAGCCAGTGCCATGTAGATCAATTCAGCAACAGATATGTAATCAATCAAACCATGACATCATCATATGATATGTATAGGGGGATAGGGATATGCAGAAACGGTAAAGTTCATCTTATCCTTCATTTTCTTTTCGTGTCATTATATACAGCCAATATTCTGCTCATACAGATTGTGGTCTGCAGTATAACCTGCTCTGCTGTGTGGCTGTCTGCAGGATTAGTAAGCAAGCAGCAGCAGATGAGGAAAACCACAAGGGAGTATGGGGGGGGAAATGACACGGGGACGGTGAGCAGTGTATGTGTACGGGAGGTGTAGGGCTTTGCACAAAGAAATGCTTCTTACAACAATAAAAAAAAGGCTGTGTGAAGCAGTGAAGGTGAGTGGAAGGCTGGAATTCAAATGGCATTTGTGATAAGGTGACATTTAGAGAAATCTCAGCTCCATCTCCTTCTAAAGCAAAGGTCTTATCTTGATCTCAGGAAAAAAAAAAAAGGCCTGGCTGTTGCTCACAAGTTGTACCGGTAAAGGAAAACACAGCTGCACGTGAGACATTTTAATAAAGCAAAATAAGCTATTTTATAAAAACAGATTGTGATTAAACCCGTTTAGGCCATCGTAAAGGATACCTAAATTCAGTTTTCCCACACTGTTGTTTTTGTGAGTGTAAAAAAAAAGCAGAAATAAGTGCTAGATGTTGTGACGATCACCAGCCAGAGGTCATAGTTCACCCTCCTTTTGATTAGGGCTACATCATTGATCAGAGCTAACAGTTACCATGGAGAAACATGCAATCAGCTGGTGTTTCTCTCCCATTCACCACCCGTAACCCTCCGCCTGTAGACGGGCCCTGTTGTTGTCAGATAGTGACGGAGCATGTGCAGTATGTGGGAAGGAGGATCTCAGCTGTTCATCCTGGAGAACTCATCTCCCCTCCCGTTCCGGTCCTAGGTGAGCCTCAATACTTCCCCAGACCTCCCTTTCCTTTTGGCTGCCATTACCCAAACTAAGCTCATTTGTCCCCCCCAATAGACCCATGATCTGCCTTTTGTTCGGGCCCCAACCTCCCATTCATGTCCCCCAGGAGAGCAGACAAAAGAGGAAAAGACACAGGCCTGAACCCTTTGCCCAGACAGACTGTGGTAAAGCGACCATAAAGAGATGCTGGGCTTGAATGGAGCTGTGCTGTGATGGAGAGCTCGCTAGCTTTAACTATGGGCTCCTGTCTGTGAGGATGTCCATGTTCCCTGTCCATGTCTGCGATATGTGTTGGAAGCTTCAGTTAGTGCAGCTTGATATTTTGTTAATTTACAGCATAAACAACACTGGCCCTGAGAGCTCAACGCACTGCAACTAAAGAAAACATGCAAATAGTCAAAACACAATCAAATTAACACATTGACACATATTATGCAGCACCACAAAATATGCTGCAAATATAGAAAACCAAATATCGAATTGCAGCGCAAATACTCTACAGACAACAAAACCAAATACAGACACAAATGCAGAAATGCTGTAAAAGTTTTACAGAAAACACGGAGCTACTTTACAAACCAAGTTTCCAGGGGATATTACTGCTGAACACCAAGTCCGAAGGAAACTTGGGCAGCGGTCGAAAAGTCTTTTTTTTGCTTAGGAAGGTTCCTAACGAAGTGAAACCGGAAGTATCTCAGTAGCAGCCGTGATAAGAGCTGTTTGAATTCTCTAAATGTTAAGGAAAGGTGCTTCAATGCTTCCTTTCTTATCTCTTTTAGCATAGGATACACTGGACCATCCTTTACCAAAGGGAAGGAGATAATGCCACCTGACAATTCCTTGCGGCCGCAACATGTAAAGTTACAAACCATTCGGCCGTTCATGACAGCATACGATATGATTATATTGCATATCATTTTCATACAGTCATATACTAATTGGGATTCATGTTAATTAATATGAGTGGACAGTGATAAACATTTAGTTTCACTTTCTTTTTAGTTATTTATTTATTTCGAACATGTAAAACAAAACAAGAATAGCAAATAAAATGAAAAGTAAACATATAGCAAACTGTCAATAAACAAATAATCCACCTAAATAAATATTACAAAAGGAGTAGGAAGAAGTACAGCGTACTCATGGTCCTCCCCCTTCTCCACAACTCAAACAATTCGCTCAATAATTATAATTTTGTTTATTTCAATTCCAACCTTGGTAATGAAGTGATATTTTTCACCGGTTGTCCACGTTTAAGGTCAGATAATCCTTTATTATATGTTGATGTAAAGTGTTTCAGCAGCAGAAGGACCTGCACTCTCTTTCACACACCGCGGGTAGAGCAGTCTGTCGCTGAAGGAGATATTTAAAACCGCACGGGGAAAGCAGCACCTTTTGTGGTCCTTCTTTGGAACATTGTAGTTTTACCACAGCAGAACCGCGTCCCTAACATCCGCCGCCGTCGCATCATAATTACGGAGGCTAGTGAAAGTGCAGTTGGATTCTCTGAACACCACAGTTATCTTTTCCTAAGTCCTCATTAAGTCACTTTTCCTTGACCTCATGACGTTTTCCATCGAGGTCAAGGAAAAGTGGTTAGGAAAAGATGTCAGGATTTCATTTTTTTTAACTTTTTGGCCGCAGCCATGCTAGGGGCTGTGAAGTGATTTTGGCGTAGTGGCTGCACAAGGTGTTGCATCACCCGGGATCATCACGTTACACACACTGGCCCTGTTTCCCGTACACAATCATTGGAAGTGGAGCGGCTGTCAATCGGTGAATACATTTTTCAGCATCAACAACCCCCTCACTCTTTGGATAAGCAGAATGTGATCAGTGCGGTCCAGCAACTTTTTTGGAAAGGTTATGATTAAATAATTTTTCATGTGCGTGGGGAACCAACAGGAAGTCAGGCAGCTGAGTCTCGAATGCACACTGACTGTCAGCTGGCTCAGCTGGAGACAGACTGTAATGAACAGGCTCTACGGGTCCAAATACGTAGAAGAACAAGGAAGCCTGCTGAAGCTTTTTATGCATATGAGAAACTTTCATAGGAGTGAATGGGGCGCCATCTCTTACCACGGTATCCAGCCCTCCTCATACGCCGAACACACACAGGCATACGAGTTGTTGCTAGGGTGTGTGGCTGGAGTTATTGACTCCATGACTTAGCATTATACATCCGATGTTAGCATGTACAACACTGCACACCTAGCGGAAAGGGTATATTTGTTAGCAAATATCTGCAACAATATCTGAATCAAGCTCATTTTCCAACACCGTTGACGAGCAGTCACCGTAAATGCGTTTGTGTTTCCTGTATTTAGTTGTGTTGTGTGTATTTGATTGTGTTTTCTGTATTTGGTTGTTTTTATGACTCCGCACCAGCCGCTGCCGGAGGCATTATGTTTTCAGGTTGTCTGCACATACGTCGTGAACGCGATATCTCAGGAACGCCTGAACTGATTAGATTTTGGTGGTCAAAGGTCAAGGTCACTGTGACCTCACCAAACACATTATGGGCCATAACTCAAGAATTCATATGCTAATTATGACAGTTTCAGACAGTTGTCTTATAGGATAAAATGATGAAGCAATGTTAACTAAATAAAGACAACTGTGTTGTCCGTATTTAGTTGCGTTATGTGGTTGTGTTTTCTGTTTGCAGTGCATTTCTTTGTGCTGCTGTGAAATGTCAAAGTGAATTAGTTGAACAACTTACCCTTGTTTTATTTCTGAATTCAGTGCTGTCAAATTAGTGAAGATGTTTTATTATTTGCTTGTGATTTGTATATTAACTATATTTAAGTTGCAGTGCGTTGAGCTTTCAGGGTCACCATGGAGAACAGTGTGTGAGCTCTGTGTTTGTATGCTGAGGAAACAGGATAAAGGAATTTAAATGTTTTTTTGCCACAGTGCAACTTACTTCTGATAGTGAAATATCAGTTCTGGATCCGAGTCCTTGTTGTCAGATTGAATCCTGCAGCTTACGCCTCTGTTATGGTTTGCGGCACAAATCACATCGTATTTAAACCATAAGCTATATTACTGTAGCTCAGGCTTTATAGGAATACTCTGAACTCCCGACATGTTAATCTACAAAGCAATAACGTCTGACATATACTGTGGCTGTGTATCTGTCTCCACCTGTGTGATGTTAAATATGAGCTTGGGTTCAGCTAGGAGACAACGGGTGGGATCTGCCATACTGTTCTATAGGGGCTGCATGGCTTAAAATAGAAGAGATAAGGACCAAGTCTCGGGAGGCATCCGTGCTGTTACATATTATTACAAAAAAAAAAATATGGTGTCTGCTGATATGTGTTCCACGTAGAAATAAAGATGAGACTGAAAATGAGAGCTTTTAAAATGGCATATCCATTATCTCCTAAAGATAACGCCTGCTCATACAAAATAATGTCGGCATGGAAGTAAAAAAAACAACAACAACACGTAAATAAGATCCTGGTGTATCTCTTTCATGACACACAGTGTTCTATTTAATATAAAGGTAATGTTTAAAGAAAATGCACCAGGCATGACGAGAACGTCTGCACACAGGAACTAATAAACTCATGAGTGAAATACTAAGCTGTTTCATAAACTAGTGAAGTAATTTCTCTTCCAACACCAACCTTGGCTCATCCTACTCATCACCATTTCCACTTGTGAATTTCATAAACAAACTGCATTACCTGTCTTTTCTAATGAGATCTCATTACAATAATGGATTCCTGCAGTTTGCCGCTTGTGTTGACATACCTCCAACATTTGTGATTTCAATAGGAGATATCAGCAGCAGAAAATTCCTACATATTCCTTATTGTGATTACAACTGGGAGATGGAGATTTGTACTGTAAATGTGACATGAGATGAATATGGCATGGGGAGAAGACGTGTAGTTAACTGGCAGCACCTTACAGGATTTCTGGATATTTCCATTGATCAGATCAGAGCAGTGATTGCATCTTGATGCAGACTGGCATCCTGCTAAAGACCAGGGTACGCTTGAAAAAAACTATAGCTTGATGAAGTGTTGTCAGTGGTCTGAAGGTAGAAGTGTTCATAGGCATTTTGAACGTCCACACTCGAGGGCAGGGTGAAAAGTCTGCCGTCATGAAAAGGCCAATCGCTGCATGATGTGGGAACCTGTTGGAATGTTGTTATCAGAAAAATATTAAAATCATCACCCTCCAGGTGTGGAGGCAGGAGTTTTAGATGCCTTTTTTTAGGTGTTGAAAATACGCTTTTCTGCCGTCCCCTTCCACAGCACTGTATTGCTTTGCTTCAGTGTCGGTACTCTTGTCTGTTTCTCGATGCTGGAGCACACCGACCGCCATCTAACTGTAGGTAATACACCTACCATGGATAAGTAATATAACCCCACTTCAAAACACCCGATTATCCCTTTAATATACCGATATTCATACATTGAACACTGTCATTAGGTCTTCTGTCTAACTAGTCTAACTATCTGAAAGGTAAGCATGATATAGTGCAGTTCACTATCTTCTCCAACCCTTATACTTTCATTTTTTTAGCTGTCTTGGACAACTCTGTCTCCTACAAAATTACATTCCCATACAATTAAACTGCATTCTCTGTTATGTTTTGAGGGAAACTCCGTGTTAAACACGTGGTTAACGTTGTAAATTGAAACAAAACAAACAAAAATGCAGCACGATTACTTGGTTAGGTTTAGGGCAACAACACTACTTGGTTAGGTTTAGTAAAACCATCATGGTTTGGCTCAAAATAAGTGTGTTTGTTACGTTATTTAAATGTTCTCTATGATATCCAGAGCATTAATATATCATCAACAACTATTGTCTATGTAAAGATATAGAGGAGTAATGTCTACCTGAGCAGAGAATGAAGTCTCTCTCCCTCTGTGTGTGTTATAATCAGAACTTCTCCTTGCTTTCTTGACATAGCTGGCCGACCATGTGTGCTTTCAGTGCATGTTTGTGTTCACTAACTCACGGCTGCTGCAAAAACAAACAGGAGAAAATATGTTTCCCTCAAAATGTAATTGACTGTACAGTTTTGTTGTATGAGAACGTAATTTTTTAGGATAGCAGGAGAACGGATGAGATGAGAGTCTTGAAACCTGGGCTCACTCGGGTGTCCGGTGTGGGTTTGTGTGGCATTGCTTTCTCCCTGTCTCTCCTAGGTGAGGTCATGTCTCATGGGGATCAATTCACCTTAGGAGGTCCCAGCTCTTACTAAACACATTCCTCTCTGTGCTGTCTGGGAATGGACGGGACAGCTGTTTTCATTCGGTTACACTAGCTGTCAAGTCCACTTTCCAAACAGATCATGCATCATCTCTCTTCCAAATCAAAGTACTCGATTTGAAGAATATTTTACATTAATTCTTATTTTAAGTTATTTTCTCATCACTGGTTGAACAGCCTTCCTTCACCCATCTGTTCAAACTAAACATGACTTGCATTTTCATCATTTGGATGACTTAAACTTTGGCCTCCTGTAGCTTAGTCGGGCCTTTTGTGGGCAGCCACAGAGTCAGGAGGAAATGGTTGACATGTTCTGTCAGACCTCTGTTTATTTATAGAAGGATGTTGGTGTTCAGTGGTTAAAATGGGCCATTTATCATAAAAAAGACAAAATAAACATAATTGTGTGAGAGTGGAATAATTGAGGTGTTTATTGCGTAACATGTGGCTTGTAAATCAGTCTGCCGTCTGAAAGGGTTGCTTATATTCTGTGTCATCTTGTAGCATGGAATGTCTTGTGTATCAAACAGATCCAGAGAGTAAAAGTATGTGTGCACTGTCGGCGTGGATGACTGAAGCAGTTGTCACATGCAGGCAGCAGTCAGAGGGAACAGGGTGCCAACTGTAGCAACACAAAAGGTGAATAGTTTTAAGGTCAAAGGTCAGGGACCACAGCAGAAATACAAGGTCCTGACATTGTGTTGAAGACATTTGTTGGCCGTTTATACAGATGGGTGCAGCAGTAGTGACCGTGTGTGGCCTAAAACAACAACGCCTTAGGCTTAGCTTGCAGTATGAACAAAGAACTGAATACACTATACCGTATGTTTAATGGCCACGGTGTGCAAAGCATCGCATATACACATCCTTTTATTTCAGGTATTCTTAATCTTTAAAGGAATAGTACAGTGATTTGCTCTCTTTGAGCTGGAGTCAGAAAGTGTTTAGTGTAGCTTATCATAAAAACTGGAGATGGGGGAGGGGGATATAAACTTACCAAAACCTCTAGAGCTAACTTGTTTACATGCTGTATCCTGATGTATCCTGTAACCCAAACATGAACAGAAATATAAAAATAAGTTTGTTGTTTATCAAGTTCATCCATCCGCTCAGCGTGTCACTGCAGCATCTCTGGCTGTAGCGTGGTTTGCAAGATACAGATAGTCAGTTGTACAGGTTTTATAAATGAATTAACTTTCCAGTACAAGGGCTACACTGGTAGGCTACATACTACTTTCAGGAATTAGTCACAGCCTCGCAGTGTGTCATGAGTTTGTTGTCTCTCCCTCGGCTTTTATATATTCTCAAACTGCTAGCAATAAAAATGGAAGCATTACATCCTTAAACAGTGTTACAAACTCAGGCAGTGGAGCACTGTGTGACTAAGATTAGCTTGTTTTAATCAGTCCAGATGGTGACAGTCTGACTGACAGGTTTTCCCCTCAGGGCGGACCGTAGCTGTATGTGCTCACTGCTGAATTTGTTTAGTACTACAAACCTGTATGCTGCTGCTGATACCAGCTTTCTTTGCAAGCTTTAGGATTGGCCAGGCACCAATACCTCGCCGAGGTACCCGTAACCTAATTTGTTCAGGTCCTATGCCTATGGCTATCCTGACCCTAACCACGCAAGGTCAATACCTATAACCTCTACCAAACGTCTCTGCCTCAACCAGCTATGCAGGGCGGGTCTTGCCAGGAAATGCAGTGGGATTCATAATTATGTCTCTCGTGCATAATCGCCGCCCTCCACACTTCCTGAACATGTCAAAATGCTCCCCGTATGCCGAAGAATACAGAAGATACCGTTTGGGAGCTTCAGACCAGCCACATTTATTTGTTCAGGTACCAGAGTCAGAAAGTAGAACCAGCACTCGTTTGGTCTCATGATGTCACCAAACCTGGCAAGTAAGCACAGTTTCCACAGGACAGCCAGGTTTCCCCTTCCTCCTGTCTTTATGCTAAGCTAATCTAAACCTGACTCCAGCTCAGTACAGACATCCTCTCATCTCAAATGAATTTCATAAAATATTGTCATGTCCCTTTAACTGTAGGATTCTTGACTTCTTCCTCCTTCGAGTTTCTCCAGTCTCCAGATTCTACCCAGTGACCTTCAGATCTCAGACCTGCTTCTCTGACCTCTAAACTACAACCCCTCTTAGATTAGACAACTTTCTTTTACAAACATGATGCAAATAGCTACGCAAACAGCTGCAGAAAAGCAAATCAGAAACACTTGGTTTCTCTGCGCCTGCATGTCTCATGAAAGCTATCGTGGGGCTCATCTTTTCCCCCCGCGTTATGAATTATGGATCACTGCTAATAGGCTGTTTCTCCCTTGTTTAACTTATTGTAGCCACAGGCTTTGTCGCTGATGGCTGCTTCTACTTGGACTCCCCACCTCAGTGCTCATCACCTACATTATGCTTCCCACCACTGTGTTATTGTCTCATTATTACATTATAGAGGCAGGGGCTTCAGTAGCTTATAGGAAGAAGGAGGCAGACCGGGTCTCCGTCCAAGTGACCCTCCCTGAGGACTTAACCCACACCGTCCCACCTCGCTGCTGCATAATGGATGAAGGACAGACATTGGGAGGGAGGGGAAGGAATGGGGAGCAGGGCCCTTATTACCTTGTGATTCATTTTTAATGAGGTAAACAGGTCTTTCCAGGTCACCTGTGAGCTCACACACACCCATGGCGGGTGGTGTGTCTTCCCCATCGCTGCCTTATTGCTGCCCGCTTTGACATCCTCCATGGCTGCAGGGGCTCCATAGTATAATTAGGTCTCACTGTCATTGACAGAACGTGTCTCACTTCCCACAGAGTCCCTTTCCTTTCCTTCAAGTTAGATGCCACCAATTATACAGTGGCAAGAAGACCTTATTATAAGTGCTCTAGGCAACCTTTGCCTCACTTTTCCTTCTTGCTGCCTGTAGATTAAGTTTTCCAGCAGTGAGTTACACACTGAATACCAGCACCACAATTAAGTTACTGTATATGCTTTCATAATTGATTCCTCTGCACTTTGCAGCTCATAAATTGAATTTTAAATAGGTTGTCTATAGGGGAAACCTGTTTTTGAAAAATAGCCTGTCCTTTTTGCAGTTCCTGGCAACATCAATGCTGTAACATGCAGTGCAGGTAGTTGTTCTCTCTCTTTGCTTGGCACGTTATCGTAGCATTTCGCCGTCTGTGTGTATGTTAAATGACAGCCGATAAAACTGAACATTGTTGTGCTCTAATGGAAATAAAATGGGCTCCCTCATGCAGACGCCTGGTTCCGGAGCGGCAGAAATTGGATGACAGGCGAGGATGCACGTACGAGGTGTCATCTGGGAAATCAAACCCGCTCAGTTCACTTGCTCTGAAAGTCGGTGAACAGGTACGCCTTCGCAAACAGGGAGGTGGAGAACTCCCACAGCAATTCTCTGCGAAGCCTGGCGAGGCTGTGAAGGAAAGGAGAGAGAAAGAGAGAGAGAGAGTGCGACGGGAAGGTGAGAACAGGAACAGATGGAGAGATGCAGGGAATCTACATTTACAGTCATTTAAAACAGGTGCTATACATAGCCAAGCTTTCAACCCATCATCTCATCTAAATGATATCATTACAGCCAGAAGTCATTAAAAAAAGATCTATGCCCCCAGACTGTATAGATTTCCTCCCTCTCTCTTGGGAGCGGGGATGAAAATGAATTTAGGGCCCCTCAAGTCATTGAATTTGCTTTTTATCACCCGATAGCTGTGCTACATATGTGCCATTGTGCTGTATATAGGATTAGAGAGGATCTTTTCTGCCTGACTGGCTACCGGCTCTCAGCAACAAGATGAGGATCATTTCCCCTGCTGAGAAAAGCTCCACTCAGCACACACACACACACACACCACCGCTGTTCGGTATGGATCTTCAATCACATACCAACAATCTTTATCAACACGTGGGGCATTTGAGATTTGAAAAAGGATATTTCCCCAAAGGCTTTTTCATATAAGTTAGAAAAACATATATTTATTTAGCTTCAAAATGACTTGTTTCCCTGGACCATTAGAAGCTTTCAAAGTCTGCTCAGGAGATGATACTGTATATCAAGCAAAAAAGAAAACCTATATTTGTGAAGGTCTTTATTGTTCCCCACCATCATCAGCACCAGCACCAGCAAAGCCCTGTAGGATCAGTCTGAGGGGTCATATTCTGACTTAATGAGTGTCACGCCATCCTCCACACTGGCTCTCATGGAAGATCTTTTGATGCACATTTCTCTACTCTTTGAAGTGTTTCTTTTTTTCTCCCTGAACGAAGGGGTCGATAGGAGCTGTGTGGCACAGGATCCTCCTGAGCTCTTTGTTCCCGTGTTTATTTGAGGTGGTTCTGCCTGTTTACATCACAGTCTTGAGCGCAGAACGGCTGGTAATTGCAACCAGCGTACAGATGGTACCCCGAGCAAACTCTAATCAAGAGATGGTTACTGACACGACTGTTTGATCCAGTGAGTCAGGTTTCTACTTGGTGGTCGCCGCCTGAACAGTTGAATGGATGTGTCAGTGGCAGAGAAGCCACCATTCAGCTCAGCGACAGCCAAACAAGAATGCAATTTCCAGAATAGAACTCAATAATGATAATCTGTATGCTTTTCATTATATCAAACCCCATTTTTGATAGCATTTATGGTTGACATTTCGTCAGCTATCACCATTTTATGCATTTGCTTTCTGTAATTGCTTTTCTATGCGGTAGTTGTCATTGTAACCGGCAGAATACACCTTTCCCAAATTGCGTACTATCAATCCGAAGGTGGCACGACCAGACAAGAAGGAACGACAATGAGCGTTGGCCACTCCTCCTTGGCTCAACGAGCAAGCGAGGGAGAGAGAGAGCAGCGATGGTAGAGCGAGCTATAGAGTGAATGAAGAGAGGGAGCGGCTGTAACGTTTTTTCGGAAAAAGATCGGCTCAACGCAGATAAGGATGAGGAGGCAGCAGGTAGCATACAATGATTTAATAGCAGAGATTGACAGGAACGTCAGAGATGAAGCGCTGCGCAGCGTGCATGTTTTGTCAGACTTCCTGTTTCTATCTATTCCTTAGTCCAAAAGATGAGGAACGGCTGATTGGTGAAATTGAAATGATATAAGTTAACAAGATAAGATAGATTTGTCTTTTTATTTACTTATAACATTGGGCGCTCTGTCTCCACACCGTTAAATATGTACTTATGTTACTCCATGTACACACACCACGTACCTATCAGCTGTGCGGTCAAGACTAGAGACGTAACTACTAATAGAAAACAATGCAATCAAACTTATTTTGTCACTGACGCTGGCTCACGTTAAATAAAGATATTCCACGTCGTCTTTCACCTCCAGAAGCCAGGCTGTTGTTTGTCTCCTTAGACTCTATTTCTATAGCATTAGACTGTAGTTCCGTCAGCTCATGTGAGGGAATGTCGCCCCCTCCTGGTGGAGCTAGTAAATGCACCTCTTACTTACAGATTGTTTCTACAGATCTGCAGCGGTACCAATTGGACAAAATTCTGTAAACAAACAGGAGGGAAATCGCAAATGTCACATGGCCCACAAATGCACAGGAAGCGATCTGCAAATGCGCACATAGCATTCCACGTGTAGAAATAGATGCACAAATGTGTAGATATCACTTTACATGTAAACCTTAGAATACGTATCTACAGAGTAAGTTATGCGTATTTACAAATCACCCTGTATTTTTGTGGATGTGACTTTACACAATACAAATCCAAAAATCCATGTTTGTGGATAGTGAAATATTTGCAGATCATGGTACACATTTGTGGAATGTCTTCTGTGGATTACAAATAATAAAGTCCAATAAAAACTTCCATAGGAACACAGCTGGTCCAGCAGGCAGCTAAGCCAATCAAAAAAGTTTGGTCACAAGAAATAAACTTGAAACTCTAAACACTGGAAAAACTCTCACAAGGGTGAAACACTACACATAAGGAACAACAACGAACTGACAATCAAATGGGAAACACAAAGACTAAAGCAGGATGATTAGATACAGGAACAAATCAGGACGGGGCAGACAATCACAAAAGGTCGAAAACACAAAAGCAGGAAGTAAAACCAAACATGACACACACGGTGAGTATATCAAAATAAAACAGGAAACACTAAACGATTAAAACAAGGAATATAACAGAAAACCCCAAAACCTAGAAACCAAAATCCTTTATACAAAATCAGAACCAATATAGAGCACTAAAGGATGCATTACAAGATAGTCTTGAGTCCCAGGGCCTCTGGGCACAGAGCCAGACCGTGACAGCAGCGTTAGTGAGAACAAAGCAGTGAATCAGAGAAATAAAACGTTGTTTTCTGATTGTTTCACGGCGGTTATGTTCTAAAGCACAAATAAATGTCACGAGAACCGATACTTCGGTACTAAGTCAATGCCAAAATTCTGAAAATGTGACTGTACTCTTTTCTCTCTCTCGACACACCCTATTTTGGCTGCTAACAGCTACCGTTAACTTGCTGTCGTCCTGCCGATTTCAACACAGGAGGTGCCATTGCATTATGATGCGTTCAGATTCTATTCAGTAAAAATGAGTATTGAGCGAAGGTAAATTCTTTCATGATGTATTCAAATGTAAAATTGTAAAATGTAGTTTTTGGCGAGAAACTTGAATAAATCCAGTTGTTTGAAGGAGATGTTTTCATAGCAATATGAAATAGATAATGGAGAGGGAATTATGACCTGTTTATCTTCCTAACAAAACCCTGTATGCAAATGGTAATGGAGTGTTGAAGTACATGGTATTTATTGTTTTACTTTTGCTTTTTACCGTGGTATCGAATTGATATTGAGAATTGTGGAATTTAACTTATTACCTCCACTAAGGCCGAAGGCCTAGGAAGGAGGTTAAGTTTTCACCGACGTTGGTTTGTTGATTTGTTGGTTTGTTGGTTTGTTGTTTTGTTGGTTTGTTGGTTTGTCTGTTTGGAGGATTACTCCAAAAGTCTGTGATGGATCTGAATGAAATTTTTTGGAGGGGTGGGATGTGGCACAATGAACACTCCTTTAGATTTTGATGGCGATCGGGGGGGAGGTGAGGGGGGAGGGCAGCGATGTACATGAAACCTACCTTGGCAGAGGTCTGCGCTCTCCGAGTGCACTTCTAGTTACTTATTGGTATCAACTACTACATTTCTGGTACATCCCTACACACAACTAACTCCGCACAACCCTGTGGGAAGGTGTTGCGTTGCCGGATTTTGAATGAATGCAACCAAAGTGTATTGTTTCATCCTGTCTGCTGTAGATCAGCGCTGCTCTCGGTCAAACTACAGACAGAAGACAGTAAAGCAGTGGGAACATTGGAGCACATGCACATAAAAACTCGTTCTCATCCGTCAAATATGGCCGCTATCTGACAGCGCTAAAGGGGAACTTGTGCCTCGGTATCAGATGTCGAGGGGCGTGACAAAGCAGGCGGTATTCGACGACCTGAATGGGCTGCACATGCATGCACGCTGTTGTCGGTTGGTCATAAGTGAAGATTGAGAGGGATTATGTTTGTATCAGTCTTTACATCGATTTTTAGGAAATTCCTGCATATAAAGGAAGTGAGTACTAATACTCAGCCCAACCTGCGAGTAGTCAATATGTCTGTCAAGCTTCTTGAACCAAATATTTGGGTGTTAATTTCACTGATTTCACAGTGCCACTTTAGAGTGTGACCGAGATTTTATGCAGAATGACCAAAAATAGCAGCATTGATCATTTTTTATTATACATTCGGTGTTTATCTGTATCCAAATGGAGCCGAGGCGGTGCCTGTTCACTCCCTGCTTTCAAGTTCTTAAATGCTATGTTAATGCAGGTCCTGCATTCACTCATATCTTGCTTTCCATTGGCTTGCCTACTGCAATTTGCTGCTAATGGTCCAACTCCCCCACCCCCACCACCACCCCCACCCCCTTTCCTTTCCGACTCTCTTTCTCTCAGTCACTCTTTCTCTCTCTTTCCAGCCTTGAGGCGTCCCGTTTCAGCTCCTTCGCTTTCAGTCACAATGCTGTGGAGAGGGTGAATGGGTGGGGGGGGCATTTAAGAGAGCAGTAGGTGGGAGTGGAGTCTGACCGCAGAGGGTCTACTGTTTAAGAGAAAGGGGAACTCACTCACTCTCTCTGCCGCTCTCTGTCTCTCTCTCTCTCTTCTCTCTCTTCTCACTGGCTGTACAACATCAGCCGGCTCTCTAGGTAGACTCGAGTAAACACTCTAAGAGAACAGGGAGAGGAGGGAAGATGACAGAGCTGTCAGCACTCTGAGAGATACACTCTGGTGAGAACATTTGTCAGGTCTGGCTGATAAGACGCTCCTCAACACTGCTTCTGCTTACATTTTCTAATCAGTGGAGAAGCTGTGAGCACTGTGTGTGTGAGAGGTAAGTCATCTTCTTTACCTGCATGGAGCCAGTGTGTGTTTGAATGGGAGCAGAATGAATGGGCTGATGGCTTTAATTGAGATAATTGAAAAAAAAAATGAATTGCAAAGCTTGACAACTTTATAACTTCATTCTTTCTGCTTTTTTTTTTACCCCACTTTTATATAAGTTTAACTTTATGGAGGAATTATTTCTGTTTTAGTAATTTTTCTGAAATGCACTGTCATGCTTTCTCTGTTGATTCTAATTGTTTAATCTACAAAATATCATAAAAAAAATGTTAATTGATAATTATGAGAGTGACATCTTCAAATTACTTATTTTGTCCAAAAGCCCAAAATATTAAGTTAACAATGATATAAACATGAATAAAATCCTCCCATTTGAAAAAACAATCAACATTTGACATTTTTGCTTGATAAATGTCTCAAATTATTAATTAAATTAAATTGATTGTCAAGAAATCAACTAACTCGCTAACCCACCGTGTGGATATTATATATTCCCACCTCCAGTGAAGAATGTCGGTGATTTTAGCAATAAAAACATCATTTCCATTCATTTATGCAGCTTCTCTAATTCATCCCTTCGGGGGACTGGCTGAATTGTGCTTTTACTGACTGCTACTGGATGCCAATTATGTTTTTTCTGTGAAAGTTTTTACCTCTTGTTGGCTATTTCATGTTTATTAGCAGAGCAGTTAAAAAAGAGTAATGTCTTAAGAGATGGAAGTCTGTGATGGTGATAGGATAACAGGAGATAAAATGGGTAGGGTTAGTGCGAGTGTGTCCGTATGTATGTGTGTGTGCATGCTGCGTGCCGTAGTAGCTCCATTTGTACACTTTATGGCTGCCAGCAGACAGTGTGTAACCCAGGAGACAGACAGCTGCTCTGTATTAGATTCTGCTGGTTGGTTCCTCTCCCAGATGTCCAGCGTACACACTGCCAATCACTCCATGTGCTTTCCCAGTCTCCTATCTTTAGGTCAGCTCTCATGTGTTTGTCAGTTGTGTCCCACACGGAGACTGCAGAGAGACAAACAGACAATGTGAAATAAAGGATGTTTGATGGATCAGTAAATAGGCTGGTATTCACTGATATGGGTGTTTGACATCATTTCTGGAGTGCTGCAAAGTGCTCTCAATGTTTACTGTCCATCAATTTCATAAAACAAATTGTAAGAATTAAAGCGAGCTGGTGTAACTTTTGGTAAACAGCAGCCTCTGTGGCCACAAGTGTCAATTACGGGTGAATGGTAAACACTTAAAATGCAGTGTAACAGTAGCACAAGTAAAGAAGAGTCATAAGTAATGCTACCGAGTCAGCGACCAGACTCAGGAGGATCAGTTACACAGCAGTGTCTGTCTAAAGTTTCCTAAGATTAGTCACCAGCTCCTGGTCATATACCAGACCAAAGTCAGGCTGCATGGAGCAACCCCTCCCTGACTGTACTGAATTGAATTGAGAGGGTGCGTTTTACCGCTTATGATTTCAACTTTTAATCGTATGAAAATGAATGTAGTGTTTGTCCTTTAAAGATTTCTCACTTTTTAGCATCCCATCTTATTCTGACAGAGTGAGAAAAGCCTCCAAATCGGTGTCTAGACCAGAGTTGAATTCTCCACTGAAAGCTGTACTTCTTTAGCAGGATTTATTGCAGGGTTCACAGATTTACACTGTATACCCCTGAAGCTGTTTGCGAAAAATCGTATCCTCATGGTGCCTGATATTGGGACCCCATATGTATATCTTAGCGAGAGGAGGTGGGGAGGGAGGAAGAGGAGAGTCAGAGAGGATGGGTGTGGGTGTGTACGGAGATATGAGGTGGGCTGTGATGGAGGAGACCCACAGGATACCAGGGCAGCGTCTGCTGGATGGTAATTGTGTATGATGAGGAGATGCAGACATAATGGAAGAGGCTTGCTGAGTTTCATTCGCTGTGACTTCACGTTTACCGGTTCACTCAATCCATCTGAAATATCTCTTGGAAGATTTGTCTAATTTTGACTAATTTCACAATTTAAGGATATAATACGAACATGTGTTTCACATACTGGTAATTTCTGCTGTCCGATCATCGGCAGCAGTGCAGCCTTGGTGCATTAATGTTTCATGATGCTTTGGCTACGCATACGAGTAGCCACTGACAGTGACACTCGGCATAACGATGAGTGGGAAACAGGCCTTTGTTTGGACAGCTGTTAGCTCCCAACGCTCCGCGCCCCACAAAGCTCTCTGAGAGGGTGACTGTCTTTAACCCCACTTAGCTCCTTCACTGGTGATTGAAAGCAAACCGTAATCGTGGGTATTCCACATGAGCCATACTGGGTAAGACTCAGGAGAGATGCAGAAATGTTTAATTCAGGCTGATCCAGACTCTCTCATTGTCGCCTCCTCTCATGCCCTTCCCTTTGTCTCTCTTCTTCAACATGAATCACTGGTTTGTGTTTAAATATTGTGGTGTTCAGTGAAATTTAGCCAGACATCCCATTACATTTATGAGAACATCTTTGGATGATTTCACCTGGACTGTTCTGCACAGTTTATATGACCACCTGTGGTCCAGATGTTTCTCAGGACCTTGAATCTATTAAACCAAAAGACACATTGAGCACAGTGCAACTTAAGGTCTAATGTTAAGAGAGGATAGTCGAACAGAAATCCCTTCCTGAGGTATAGATATTAAAACAGAGATTTGTGGTTTTGGTGACTTTTCCTCAAGCAGCTCAGAATTTTGATTTGTCCAATACTTTTTTGACACCAAATACATAAAAAATTAATGATGACATTCCCATCAACCTCATTGAGTTTTAGTCATAGAAGTCACTCTCTTTTAACAAGACATATCTGAATGAAGCTCATTTTAGGAAAATCGGATTAAGGAAGAGTATCCCATCTTCTCCGATTCTAAGGTTCTTGGCTGAACTTGAAGGATCGCATCAAAGGGTAGTGTGTCTTTGTTGTTCAACTAAATATTTGTAAGGCACCAATGAGTGTACTATCCCCACTAAAGTCACCACAGTCATTTTCCTGTGTCCCACTCAGGCCCAGTCAGATTAGTCATCACCACAGAACAAAGACCCCCCTCAAAGAAATCCAGTGTTTTAAAGCATTCCAGATGGTTTCTAATGTTCCTCCGATGCTAATGTGTGACGGGAAAAAAGAGTGGAAGTCTTGGAGCTGTGGGATCCGGGATGCCTTTGTATTGCCCGGCCCTCCATTGGAGGCATCCAATAGATGAACACATGTGGTAGACACTTCGCGCTGACACTTTGCCTCCACCAGTGACCTCGCACATTGGAATGCATGAGCCATAATGTTCTTGGAACAAGATGGGGGCCCTTTTGAGAGGGGCAGACAATTTAAATTGGGGAAAATGGTAAAAAACCGGGGAAGCCAATGAAGAGCCGACCCCGGGGACCGGGGTCATTAGGCTCATACAAGTGTCTGAATGGAAGGCACTCCCAATTTGGACACGCAACACGCTCCGGGCTTTCATCACAGACAAGGACAAACAGATGTCCGGGTATCACAGCCAACACGCTCGTTTCCATTTATAGTGGAGAGAAAAAAAAAATCCTTTCCATCCTGTTTGAATGGAAGCAACCAATAAACCTCCAGTGTAAAGTGCTGAAATATGCAGTCTTTGAAAGGCCTTGCAAAGTCCTCTACATGGTTACTCAGCATTCTTTGGACTTTATCAAGAAATCTCTCCCTCCAATGTCTGAATTTATCGTTGTAGTCACTTTACGACTCAAACATCTCAGATATTCCACATAGAGAGGGTGGGGGTTTCTGTTCTCTAGATTGAAAATGGTTTCGTTTGGTACAAAAAAAGCAAATAATGTTGGTTGCTTTCAGTCTGAAGGTCAAGGGATTCATGCTTTCTGATGAATTTCCACACTTCTCTATGTTACATCTGCTGTTGGTGCCACTTGAGAAAATACACTGGTACCATTTCCATGTTCAAAAGTTCACAAGCGAGTGACGAAATAAGCCAGCCAAACGCTCTCTGGAGATTGAGGGGAGATTGTGCTCTCACCTTGCAGCTGATTACCTGAGAGGGAAGGTGTTAGTTACACGGTAAGCTTAGACGAGTCCCAGAAGTCAACACCAATACCTCTGTGTAGCATTACGACACAGGCAGGCAGCCGGGTACAAGCCACATTTTTATAGTAATTGTGGTGCAGCGTGAAAGCTGAGGGGAGGAAGTAGGTAGAACGGAGGGCTACGCAATTACAAGTGTCTGGAGAAAACA
Organism: Sebastes umbrosus; assembly: GCF_015220745.1. Lineage (NCBI taxonomy): Eukaryota > Metazoa > Chordata > Actinopteri > Perciformes > Sebastidae > Sebastes > Sebastes umbrosus. The sequence continues at coordinate 9,428,266 of NC_051276.1, forward strand.
GCAGGTGGATGTGCTGTAAAGGCTGTATGAGGCTGCCAAGTCTCCACACCACACAGGGGTTAGGCTAATAAACAGTAGGTCACCAGCACCCAGCATGTTAAAAAGCTCGTGAACAATGACTAGCTTCCAACCTCTCCATCTGGACCCAGCGAGAACAGCAGTGCAAGACGGAGGCGCCGCAGGGGGACGGGCCATAAAGAATATCGATGGGCCTCAGGGCGAGCCGCGAGTCAAATCACAATGCAGTAAAAACTAAATTGAGATTTGACTGTCTGCTGTGCGATTGACCCAGTGAGCGCTCTCGTTCGCTCCACATTTGTTTTCTCTGTATCTCGGTGTCAAAGTCGGAAATTGGTTTTGGTTGAAGAAATAGACTTTTTTGGTGCGGTATCAGTCAAACATGTCAGCTCTGGCTCCAAAGCACTCTGGCGGTTCTGTGTGCGCGATAGGGCTCAGCCTTGGCAGAGCGCTCTCTCCAAGTACCCAGATAAGTGTTTCTGCCGGTATCTCAGATCCAGCCTCCCTCGTCTGCCTTATCAGCCATGAACACACTAACCCCCACCACTCCCCCGCTATCTGTGTCATCAGACCCAATGGGGTCACAGCCGAGAGCCAATGAGCACAGTCTCGGTTTGATGAAACAGCCTCCTTTTCATCCATCAAAAAGAGAGTATTCCCCATTTCACATCTGTTTAGCAAGTCAAATTATTATTAATTTTTTACCATCTGGGAAATAATGATAGAGTGTTGTAGTGGAAATATTGATATGCTTTATTGATTTTACGTCAGTGCCTTCAGTCAGATTTGTGAGGTGTGAGAGGGGATAGAAAGATTTTATTCGTCAAAGGCAAAGAACTTTTGTCAAAAGTTGAATATAATTATAGTAATTGCATACATACCTCAGTGAAAATGATTCTCTAATTCTATTGGGGCATCCTAAGTAATTGTATTTACAATAAAGTGTCAATCGTAATTCAAATCAGATTTCAAAATAAGACTTTAAAGCATTAATAATATTTTCTTTGGCCTCTTGGGGTTAGCAGAACAATCAGTAAACACATTACTGACATATTGTCATCTCATAAAGTAGTCGTAGATTACGTGTTTAGGGCTGCAGTTTATGATTATTATCATTCATTTCATTGTTTAAAGGCATGATTGGTAATCTTTTACATAACATTTTTAGTTATATTTGTTGAAATTCTCATTACATCCTGACAGTAATCAATAATCAAATGCTCTGACAAAAAAGAAAAGAAAAAAAGAAATCCGGTATCTGTGGCTGTTGCAAGACTGTAATAATAAACCCGTCCAATCATTTCAATCGGCCTGAATGCTACCTGCCTGTCTACCTGCCTACCTGCCTGCGAGCGCTCTGCCCTTGCACGTCACTTCCACCAGCTGCTAACTTGACAGCTGTTCATACTAACAATAGCCGTGTTCGCCGTTCACATTCATAATGATAATTTTGGGGAAGTGGTTTAGGAGGGAGGCCTGAAGAGACAGACTGTCAGTGTTGCCAATTTGGCAACTTTCTCTTTATTTAGTGTCTTTTGGAGCCAGTGCTGCTAAACACTTTCATTGGAAAAGAGTTGGCAACACTGTCTGGGTTTTTTGGTTTTGATAATTAAAAAAATCTGGTGTACTCTTGCAGGTTTCTCAAAGGTTACCTTCCCAATCTTTAATCTGCAAATTATTTTCTCAATTATTCCATTAAAGTGTGATCTAAAATATATCAGAAGGTTGTGAATAATGCTGCAAGTTGACATATTAAAATATTAAAGTTTGTTCTGACCAACACTCCAACACTTAAAGACTAACAGGCGAGAGGCTAACAGTGTCCTGTCGTCCCGGGGGATGATAGAACATGTTTGGGACGCAATGAACTCACAATTGACACGTCCAGAGGACGCACCCTATTTTTTCCTTGATAATGCTACATCCCAGGTGAAATCGGCAGCTAGTTAACGTTACCTGTTAGCTCCGTGCAGGTCTGTGCTTCTTACCGGCTGCTAACAGCTAACGTTAACTAGCTGTCGTCCTGCCGATTTCAACACAGGAGGTGCCGTTGATTTACATTATGATGCATTCAGGCTCTATTCAGTAAAACTCAGGCGAAGGTAAACTCTAATGTTATCATGAAGTGTTCCGATATAATCTTGTAAAATGTTGTTTTTGGTGAGAAACTTGAATAAATACAGTTGTTTGAAAGACATATTTTCACAGCAATATAAAATAATAGAGAGAGAAATATGACCTGTCTAACAAAAAACGGTATGCAAACGGTAATAAAGGAGTGACGGTTGAAGTACATGGGATTTATTGTTTTACTTTTGATGTTTTACCATATTATCCAATTGGTATCTAGAATCGTGGAGTTTCACTCGTATTGATATTGACTACTATATTTATGGTATTGTGACATCCCTAATCAGAAGATCGGCGGTTCAGTCCACATGTCGAAGTGTCCTTGGGCAAGATACTGAACCCCAAATTGCTCCTGACTGCTGAGCCATTGGTGTGTAACTGAGTATCTAGATTAAATCCTGATGGGCAGGTTGGCACCTTGTATGGCAGCCTCTGCCATCAATGTTTATGTTTGAATGTTGACATGTAGCGTAAAGCACTTCTGAGTGATCATAAGACTAGAAAAGAGCTATAAAAATGCAAGTCCATTCACCATTGACGTATGCAGAGTCGGTTTTCTGCTCACCTGGCAAGTGTAAGTCCAGTATTCACGTCCTTTAAGCTTTGATTTGTCACCACCAAAGAAAAGACTCTGTCTCTTTTAAGCTGCTAGATGTTCCTCTTTCGTCTCCAGCTACAGCTAGTATGGTACTGAGCAGGTAGTGTACAGTGGGTTTATCGGAGCTTTCTACCAACTAACAACAGTAGTGGGCTGTAAAACCAAAACAATGAGCTGAAAGAGGCTAAAACGCTCCATAGAGCTGAGAGGAGCTGCAGAGTCAGGTAATAATCTTCTGTATCTTTGTCACTACAGGTGACACCTTTCACATTGTACATAGTCATTTGTTCCATTGTTATTGTAAAATAGAAAATATAGATTACAGCCGCTTTATGGGTCAAACATCAAATATCCAAGGCTGCATATACTATCATCTTAAAAACAGCAGTTCGGTGAGACTGAACCAGAACGATGAGCTGAAGAAGTTTGTCACTATGAGTAACTTCCACATTACACTCATTCATTGGATCCATTGCTGATATAGAAATATTAAATAGTGCAGCTTTAAATTCACCATTAAAGACAAAATAAACTCGATGGGACAGAGATTTTGCAATAATGAAGCTTAAAACATATCCAACTAATCTATGAGGCTGGTTCCATGACCTCAGAAAGGACAGATGTTTCAGCTCAGATCATATTTGTATTGGCCATTCATGTTGGTCTGTGAAACATGTGCTGACCTGCCGCACCCAACCTGCTTTTGAAATATACATCTGTCAGACAGAAGCTGGCAGATTTTCCAGAGGAGGAGCAGACTGAGGGGAAGCTTGTCTTCTCCCAATTAGCTGTGTCCTAATGTCACGGCCCGACCACATACCTGCTGAGTTGTTTCCTTCACATGAAATGAGTCGAAACTGATTGCCTCTTTGTCTTGTTTTCGAACACTGCATCTCTTCAGCCATTAAGCGAGCAATTTAATTCTTTATTCTGCCGTTGGGGTTTTTGTGTAGTTCAGCACAACAGTGACGGCTGCGTCGGTCATAAAAGAGCAGAAAGAGAAAGACGGCGTGTGTCTTCCAGAGCGTGAGGTGATAAAATTTGAAAAACCTTTCTCTGACAAGCAACAACGGTGCCATCGATCGTGCGTTGAGCAGTCAACCCAAGCCGTGCCTCTTCCTGGAAATTCATTTCTGTGTTTGATGATTATAACTCACAACCATAGTGCTGTCCTCAGCAACTCACTATCTTATGTGGCTATGACCTTGGTAGAGATACAGGATCCAAATCAATATTCACCTGCTCTAGCTCAGGACATGTGTGGGAGGTTTTCTTTCACCTTGCAGGCAAGTTGATTGTGATAAAAATGTTTATCAGCAGATTCCAGTTCTAGTGGATTTGTGGTTATTTGGATTATGAGCTCTTTAAAGGTGCAATGTGTGAGATCTGGCCAGCATTTTAGTTTATGTGAAGAATGTGAAGAGGTTACAGTGTTGATGTTACGTCAAAGACGTCTATGTATTGTGTTGCAGAGATATCTACTGAAATGAGCATTCTAACCAGCTAGCCCCGGCCCGTCCTGTCTTGTAATACCGCTTGTTCCTCTGAGAAGTGATAGTGAGTCACTGTAGCGTCCAGTCTGCCCTCAGTCCAACATGAGAGGACCAAGAAGAAGTAGAGTTGCCCCGAGGGCTTGTTATACCCCCACGACAACGTAGTTGGGGGTATATAGCGCTCCGCGTGTCCTTCCGTCCGTCCGTTCGTGTGTCGTGTGTCACACTTTTGTTTCCGGAGTAGAACTCGAAAACTGTTTAACTTAGGAACTTAAAATTTGGTATGATGGTTGACAGTGTGGTGTAGTTGTGCCTTTTGGGGGTTAGAAGCCCAGGTTGCCCATAACTTTTAAAATGTTTCCAAAAGGGCAAAACCTTTGGCCCTACTTTAGTAGGGGTCAAGCAGTGAGCGGGGTAATGTGAGCCATGCTCACTTTTGCCTTGTTAATCACGTTGAAGGTACAGGGTCCGTGTATATTTTGTTAGTTTGTTTAGTGGCTGTATATTTTTGTTTTGTCCTCCCTGCTGCCGGGAGACTGCTATTCCGGCAGGAGGGCGGGTGGCGGTTAACCATTAACTGAAGGTCCGTCTCCCGGAGCCGCCGCCCACCCTTCGCAGGGAGGACGAAACGAAAATACGAGTCGTTGTTTTCTCGTTTCTTTCACTTTGGATTTAATCCAATAGACAAACTATCAAAACGTACACGACCCGTACAGCCCCCGATTAGTGTCACAGTAAACACACAGATGGCTAATGTTAACCACAGGCCGACACCACACGTGAAGATTCTAAAATAGCGGTGTTATTTTGACCGCCACACGTTTTTTTTTTTTATAACTGATGACTGTAAATGTAGATTGTATGGACCCAGTGGAGTAGAAGAGGTGAAATGCTATTCAGCCCCCTATTGTTTTGGAGCATGTAACCAGGCATTACACATTGCACCTTTTAAAGTGTGATTTCATGATTCTTGACATGGTAGTGAGTGTCCGTGACAGAGGCCCATTTCCTGGTCACTTTCCCCTTGTTACAATGTGACAGTATCTCAAGGTGAAAAGAGCCCCAGACAATAACCCTTCATTCAGTCCCTTATACCAGCGACCCAGATTTGGATACTGTACCAAAGAAGGCAAGCTGAGTTTTTGTCATGGTGACCTACAAAACTAGGCAAGCTTGATAAATTCTTCAGAAATGAAAAGAAAGCATGTGCATCCTATCAGACCTGTTTAACATACAGTCCTGGGACTTGAGTTGTAGTCGTTGAATATTTACAGCATTTACACACCGAGGGGGGGGGGATGCTGCTTCATTATTCAGTTTGTTTGTTGTAGAGTTATCAGGCGGCTGCTGCGTTTGTCTGTTCACACTCGCTGCTGCCATTATCCACTGATAGTTAGCAAATCGTTCTTGTCCTTTCGTTAAAAGCACCGACTGCACATGTTGGTTTGCTTTTAAATGACCTACCTACCACACGTGCTGCTGATAACACTCGCCTTTCTTTTGTGCCCAAATAAATTGCATTTTCTTCTTCAGAACGGCCGTACAGATAACCACTGCTTACCGAGCAATAGTTTTCCTTTTGATTTATCTTGGGCCTGCCATATGGCAGTCTCAGCAAAGGTGAACTACAGTAGCGACTATATGTTTCAACATGGGGGCCTGTCTGAGTTGGAAAAGAAGCTTATGATATCTGCAACCCTCCCCAGACAGAAAGTGTGCTCATCAATCTCTCAACCAACTGAAAGTAAGACCTGTGTCTAAAAGGAGGAAAGGATAACACTGGTAAAGTAATCAGCCACCGGGGATTGATTTATTTCCATTGAAAGAAGCTCTGTTCGAATGCAAGATCAATGTTAAGTGATAGACTACTGTATAAGACAGATCTTTGCATGCCATGTTGCGTGTGGGGGGGGTATTCAGTAGCTTATGGGGATTTGTGCCGACTGGACTGTCCTAGTTTCACTCTTATCTTGATCCCCTTGGTCCTTCCTTGTGTGAAATAAACGCATTCTCTTGATTTACCGAAGGTTTCTTGACTTGCTCAACAAGGAAGCTAAAAAAAAGGGGGACATGCTGGAAAACACTTGTTCTTGTAAGGAAGGAGGGAGTTACTGGAGTGTTTTTTACATTACATTAATGGGAAAATCAGGGAAGTATGAGAAGACGTATGTAAAGAGGCACCTCTGTGGATTGTCTGGACTCTTTGAATGTCTCTGTTTCTTCTGGCATGTGCACATGAAGGAGTATCAGCTTTCGTTGGAAGGTTTGTGCATACCACTAACATGCATGTTGCACACGTAATGTATATGGATCGTTGATGTTAAGGCGAGACACTGCAGGGAAAAAACATTGTTTTTATTATGCACTGATCAATTTTAAGAGTTTGGGCTATTCCATAACATGGAAGAAAACATCCAAAATACACATTTAGGTGTTTATTTTACTGCGTTGTCTATTTGCGTCTGTGGATTTCTTCTAAATTCACCAAAAGCTAGCATTAGATAATGCCTCATTTTCATAGTTCAACATAACATTTCAGAAAAGTTGTAATACAAAAAGTAAATGTCTTCATGCAGGTAATCAGTGGGGGGAGTTTCAGAGTGACATCTATTAGTTAAAGATTTTTACTTGCCTATTCACCTGTAAAGTCTTCAAAATGTATGGAATTTTACAATCATCTTTAAAGGCCGTTTTCTCTCAGACTCTGAGCCAGAAATCTCCACTTCAGCAGCACTTACATCCACCAAACTTTCCAGTTTCATTACTATCTATATTCTGAAGGTTTCTACTGAGCTGTTTGTTCATATGTCATTCATAGCCTGATTTATACAACATTTTATTCCTAAAAACATGGTGACAATTGATTTTTTTATGGCTGTTGACAGTATTTTCTCATTTATGGAGTGATAAAAAGAGATATCCAAAATTCCCTCTGTAAAAACCTTTGACTCTAATATGTCAACAAAATGAAACAAGAATATTGAACCTGGCTTTATCCAATCCCAGATTACACTTTCTGGATGTTAGCACATATTTAATAAGATAATGCCTCATTTGCGTATTCAAACATAACATTTCTGAAAACTTGTAATACAAAGAATAATTGTCTTAATGTAATTAATCAACTGAGGAAGATTCATGGTAATATATATTAGCCAAAATGTGTACCCTATTCCCCTGGGGGTGAATAATGCATGTTTTAATGAGACTGTCCTGATACAGACCCTGATGAAGATTGTTCTGTAAACTACAAGTGTTGCTAGAGTTTGCCCTCCTCACCAGAGAAAAGATCACACATTTAAAATAATCTATGTTAATGTTTTCCTCCGTTAACAACAAGCAACCTTATAAGGCTATATACTTCTCTAGGGACGCACATAAACAAATGTGTTCAGGGCTCTATTTTGAGACATCCTTGCAGCTGTTTCTTTTATATTTGAACAGATTTGTATTTTTTAGTAGTTCATTTGTTTTCCATTTTGAACCTGCCTCCTGGCAGGAGTTGGATCAACCGATCAGCTTGTTTGATGCTCAGGTCCGCAGGTTGAATTGTTGAGTTGATATATAGACCAACAGAGACGTTTATGTGTTTCTGTAAAACCAGAATTTCAACCTTTTGGTTGTGCAAATAAGCGGCGTGACGTTGTTATAAAGCCACAGAACCTCTGAGGGAGGAGGTCGGTGTGGATTGGGGTGGTTGTGCATTTCACACATCTTTTATATCCTATATCCTAACTTTAACTAAATAGTTTTAGTCGCTTAAACTTGACCAAACCTCAACCATAGAAATCAGAAAACTATCACATGGACAATTTCAAATGGATTTTGGAAGGCAGTGAAAAATTGTGTTGTGTTAACAGTGGCACCAGATCAGAAAACGCTCAATTGGGTCCATTTTAAATGACAAATAATACTGTAGCTAGGTTGGTGTATTTCAGCCCAGTCGACGGAAAAAATGTTGGCATTGTACATTTCTGCAAACCACGGATATGTTGATTGTGGACGTTTTTGCATTAGATCAGAGCAAGTGACGTAGTATATGGAGCGACCGTTATTGAAAGTTACATGGTTGGATATCGAGGGTGGATGGGAGTGGTGGACAGGTCAAACCAACACAGGACTTTCACCAGGAGGCCGCTATTGTTGTCTCGTGTGAATCTAAAAACGAACGTTGACTTCACGCTTGTTACGTAACGTTACACAAGAAAGTCCGCTGAGGGCGGTTGTGATTTATTTACGGTAGATACGTTATTTTAACACGAACCATGATCTTTCTTTGTAACCTTAACCAAGTAGTTTTGTTGCCTAAACCTAACCAATCATTTCACAACGTTAACCACGTGGCATTGTGCGTTTCTGAAAGCGTGATATGAGGCTGATATAAAACATGTTAATGAAGCGTATTTTTGGTTCAGAAACATCGACATTCAAAGTATCCGTGTTTTTTTCTGTGTTGTATGTTTTGGTTTTAATAAATGTTTAGTGAATTGGTTGTTAAGAAGACCACAATGCATTGTTTTTTAGGGCTGGGGAGGTTTTCATTAAGGGTCAGGTCGCCGTTTAAGGTTGGTTGTTTGATTGGCGCACCCTGTCACTTTAATCCCGAAACAACAACACCATAAAATTAATTTAACATTCCCGACAGCAAGAGAGCCGATCGCTTTTGAAATGGGCGCCAACTGGATCTTTAAAGCATTTCCAGCTCTCCACTGTGTGAGGTATAAAACTTCAAGTGTTTTCCTCATTCACAACAGGGTCATTTAGATCAGTTGCACCAAAATGTGTGTGTGCCAGCAGGTTTCCCCTGGAAAAAATTCGCCTCACATTCGACCACAAGGCGGGCAACAAGCTTTGTTGCTGTTTGAGAAGCTAACTATACAGCAAAACCAAATGAGGGGATAACAAAGCAGCAGCAGTCAGATTGTATCAAGTCTGTGTCTACAGTGCCAGCAACCAGCTGCATTAGCATAGTGCCAGGGCCACAGGGTGCTCATGAAGGAGGTCCAAACAGAGGGATCAGCTCTGTGTTTCTCAGCGTCACACTCAGATTCTCTTATTGTGATTGTTCTGCTTCATATTAAAAGAGTGGTAGATGGCAGCTAAGAGGAGAAAAGGTCAAATCAGATTTCTTCTCAGAGTCTGTGGAAGTCTCTTCTTCTCCATCTATTTCGGAATAAAGCTGAGTTTTGTCAGAGCCACAGATTCTCAAACAAAGCGCACTTTGGTCTCTCAGGGTTGCCTCGCTCAGAGGTCCATGTGGAGAGCAGCCAGCCTTCAGAGTGAGAAAGCCAGCCATCCGCCCAGAACTAAAACCTTAGCAGCAACTCAAAGCAATTTTCTGGCTATTTTGTTGATTTAATCCCTAGTTTGTGATGCTTGGGCACAGCGGTGTGACTGTATCGGTGTGCGTGTGGATGTGCAATGTGTGACATAGTGTGTTAGAGTGAGACGGATGGTGGGGGTGGAGGGGTGGGGGTGCCGGGACCCCCGAGGGCCCAGATCCTCAGCGCTCCCATCAGCAAGCCACATTAGCACTTTTACAGTCTACCCATCATGGAGGCGCTCATCCCTGCCTGTCTAATCAGGGGGCTGGGGGGTGCAGGGTGCGTGTGTGTGTGTGTATGCGTGTGTGCGTGTGTGTGGGGGGGTTGTAGCCGTGGGATCCCTCCAAGCTGAGCTCATCTGTCAGCTTGCCTAATCACACGTCAGGCCGGGATGAGGAGACCCAGCACCTCTTCCTGGAATATTATCTGCTGACTGTCAGCCTCCCTGTTCCTGCACACATGAAAATGGCCGGTAAAGATGCCCTGTGTTTTTACCGCATCCACATCACTAAGCGACTAAGTCAGGTGTAGTGGAGAAAATGAAACCCTTTCATTCATATTCCACCGCAGGGCTGGACTATGCAATGTAGGCTTATCCAGACAGTTTCATGTTGGCTGCTAACCGCTGCTATTAACCTTTTGGAGCAGCCAAGGCACACATTGGCTTTAGTAGAGGTAGGAAATGATTGGTGTCAGCATCTCTGACAAGGTGGACTTAAAAAGTGTATTATATAAGACTCAGGCTGATCCAGACACTTTGCATGCATGGAATCTTTATTCATATTTTGTTCTCCCTTTTGGTTCCAGTAGTGGCAGGCCAGGAATTTGACTTTATGTCTCATCATCTTTCAGCATAAAAATAACTAGAAACAGGATTATTAGAGAAAAAATGCTTCAAGCAACATTTAACCTATCTGTATATTTAGTTTAACGCTAAGATTAAATGGCTAGAAAAACATGAGGTTTTAAGGCCGGCCAACCTCAGCACATTTTTCCAGCAGACCTTTTAAAAGACTCATGTTTCCAAAGAGTTTGGTGAAAGCGAAAAGAATCATGTTACAGGAATAACAGAAAAAACCCAGTGGCTGTCAGGAGAACAATCCGGGAATGCTGACCTGACTGTTTGCAGGTAGCAGGGGAAGTTTGTGCCGACCTCTGTGCTTTACAGGAAGCCCACAGATGGTAGAACCATACACCGGTATTAATCTGTCAGCTTGGGTTTTGCGGTCTGGACTGCAGACAAAAGAGGAGGCTCCCCACCGTGCAGGTGTTGCCGAGCTGTTCGTGGCAACCTGTCTCAACACGGTCAGAAAAAGAAAGCTTCAGATAGCCAAGGTCACACGCCACCTCTGCAGTATAGCTGCTGCTCTCGGGTCCTCGGAGGAATTGTGAGAAGAATGTCATCTGCTAAGTGTGTGTCTCCTCCTCGAAGAGCAGAGGGGCTAAAATGGGTCAGAGGCAGCAACAGGATATGGAGTGGTCCTTTGTTAGGGGCAACAGAAGAAGGTTAATTGCTTTCAGTGGGATACTGTAATATTTCAGTCCAGCCATGGCCCCCAGTGTGGATGTATGTGTTAATGAATATACCCTGAATGGCAAGGGCAAACCAGAAGAGTGAATATCCAACAGTATACTGAGTCGATTGCACTTTATGTGTTGAACATAAAGACATAATTAAGAACTATTTGACAAAGTTGGAAAGAAGTGATCGTCTTAATTTTTCCCTTCTGTCTGTACTTTCTTTTACTCCCAGACTCAGGACAAGAACACCTATTTGATACCTGAATAGTCTTCACTCAGCTGCTACTTCCTCAGAAGCCTGCAGTGTCTGGGTGTCACCATGGGGACGAAAGGCTTCCTCTTCGGCTGCGTGACTGTGGTGCTGCTCCTCGAGCTCTCCACCGCCGGCCTGGTCAAGAAAGTCATCCGGCACCGTAGAGAGGCTCTGATGCCTAAGAAAACCCAGGAGAACCTCACCCTGCCCCACCCCGACCAGCCGGTGGTGTTCAACCACGTCTACAACATCAACGTCCCCTCCACGTCCCTCTGCTCCGTGGACCTCGACTCGCCCGGCGACGCCGAGCTCAAACACAAGAGCGCCCCGATGGAAATGCAGAACACCGAGCACATGGAACACACGGTGGACGGCGACAATCAGATCGTTTTCACCCACCGCATCAATATCCCCAAGCAGGCGTGCGGCTGCGACAGCCAGCTGCCAGACTTCAAGGATATCCTGAACAGGCTGGAGATGCTGGAGTCAGAGCTGTCTAGTCTGAGAGAGCAGTGCAGCAGCGGGTCAGGCTGCTGTGGAGCTCAGGTTACAGGTAGGTCTATACCTTCCACTGTATGTGCCGGTGGACTGTAATTAATGTGTTTCTACTTTACTATACATGAAGTCAACTGAAATCTATTTCTCAAAAGTATTTTTATTACTGGAGATGTAGGTGCACAGTATCCAAACGTAACAAACATCTCCATGTTTCATATTTTCAAGAACATAAAACAGAACAACTGATGGAAAAAAAACGTTTCAAGATGTCTCAGTTAGCTTATTGCTTGTCTGACTTGAATTTGAACAACATTCTGAATGCAAAGCTTCTTAGCCGCCGACTGTCAGTTATGGGTTGTCAGAGCATCCTTGCAGTCATCATCAAGTTTGGAAACTTCACTCTGTTGAGACTATCTCATGTCTCTGTGAATACAATGTCATAGTTTGTTGAAATGGACTGGAAGTTAGGATGCAGTCAAAAACATATTTTATACTTTTGCAAAAGGGTGGTATATATCAACATAAATTACAAAGTGCTGCTGGAGAAGATGAAGAAGAGTGCCTTAAGTCTTCTAAACTGAATTGCATTAACAGTTTTCTCTCATTCAGATCTAATGCTCACTTTTATTTGAAGGGACTGTTGTCCTTTTAGTATCGTTTGATGATAGGGCAGATAGTTGTCTTAGATATGTTGCTAGAGTTTGTGTATGCATTGTATACATTGTTTTACTGAACGATTTGTGATCACACAGCTTCACAATACTTCCTTTTCCTTTCTTGCCTCCCCCCCAGGTGAAGTGTCCACTAAGCCCTACTGTAATGGCCGTGGGAACTGGAGCGCTGACACCTGCAGCTGCGTATGTGAGTCTGGATGGAAGGGCCCCAACTGCACTGAACTTGAGTGCCCCAACGACTGCCAGGACCAGGGCCGCTGTGTGGATGGTAAATGTGAATGCTTTGAGGGCTTTGGTGGGGACGACTGCGGTATTGAGCTCTGCCTGCTGGACTGCGGCGACTATGGCCACTGCGTCGAAGGGTCCTGCCTCTGTGAGGATGGCTTCATCGGTGAGGACTGCACCCAGACCAACTGCCTCAACAACTGCCTGGGCCGCGGACGCTGCGTAGACGACGAGTGCGTTTGCGACGAGCCGTGGACGGGCTTCGACTGCTCCGAACTCATCTGTCCGAATGACTGCTATGACCGCGGACGCTGCATCAACGGCACCTGCTACTGTGAAGAGGGCTACACTGGGGAAGACTGCGGTGAGCTCACTTGTCCCGGCAACTGTAACAACCGTGGCATGTGCGTGAATGGCCAGTGCGTGTGCCAGACCGGCTACAGTGGAGAGGATTGCTCGAAGCTCACCTGCCCCAAGAACTGCAACGACAGAGGCCATTGCTTCAACGGAAAGTGCATCTGTGATCCAGGATATGAGGGTGAAGATTGCTCCATCCTCTCGTGCCCTGACAACTGCAGCAACAGGGGCCAGTGCATTAACGGAGAATGTGTATGTGACGTCGGATACGAAGGCGAAGACTGTAGCGAGGTCTCCTGCCCTAACAACTGCCAAGGCCGCGGCCGCTGCGTTAACGGCCAGTGCATGTGTGACAGAGGCTATGCTGGGGAGGACTGCAGCATCAAGACCTGTCCAAAGGACTGCATGGGACGCGGAGAGTGTGTGGACGGCAAGTGCGTGTGTTTCGTCGGCTTCACTGGGAAAGACTGCGCCGAGCTGACCTGCCCCAATGACTGCCAGGACCGCGGTCGCTGTGTGAACGGACAATGTGTTTGTCATAAGGGTTTCACTGGCGAGGACTGCAGTGAGAAGACGTGTCCCAAGAACTGTCTCGATAGAGGTTACTGCGTCGATGGCACCTGTGTGTGTTATGAAGGTTTCACCGGACCGGACTGCTCCATGCTGACCTGCCCAGAAGACTGCCAGAACCAGGGACACTGTGAGAACGGAGTGTGCGTTTGCAACGAAGGCTTCATTGGGGAGGACTGCTCTGACGGTAAGAAAGATCGTGCATACATGCTGAGCAGCTTTCCACAGGTTCATTTAACACAATTAATTCTGAGGTGTGCTATTCAGACCATACAGTCTACTTCATTATAGTACCGGTGGGTGCCGCAAAATTCAGATACATTTTCAACATTACAACAAGCTTAAAAATGACATATGCTTGACATATTCTCACCCGTGAAGTTGATATAGCTGCATGTCAGCAAAATATTGCCTGTTTACACATCCACGGAGCAACATTATCAGGAGACTATTTGAAGTCTTGCCTCTGGTGACGTGAATGTAGTAGTCCAATATTCAATCTCCGTTTTAGCTCTGTTTTGGTCTCCACCAACTCCCGAAGAAAACATCTGCCTTTTTGGCTACTAAATGTTCCACTGTGTTCTCCAGCTAGTCTCTAACTGTGTCTGTCTGTTCTTTGGAGCTGGCAGGTAGTATACAGTCAGTTTTTAGAGTTGTTTTTTTTAATTGCTTAAAACAGCTGCCTGCTGTGGGTGAAAACAGGGTTTGTGAAAGCGAGGCTAAAAGTGTTCCGTAGAGCTGAGGAGGGACTGCAGAAGTCTCTTTGGATTTGTAACTTTGAGTGTCTCCTTTCACATTAGTTGTTTGACCCATTGCTCTCCTATAAAAAATACTGATTAGTGCAGCTTTTTGGTAAAACACAAATAGACACGACCCCGGCTGTGGGGATGTTCACAATGCTACTTTTTTGGCTGGATCGCAGAAAAGTGGCGCCAGCTCTATAAACACAGAAGTCTGCTGTTACTCTTTCAAAATGAATCGGGCCGAACAGTCCTCAGTTACGTCCTAGGAGACGTTTATAGCGGGCTTGGAGCTTTTTGTCTTTTATCATTAAATACTCCTACAGTGAGCTTTTCAACATCACAGACACGCATAATGGATGACTTGGATGAAAAAATGTAATTTAATTTAGTTTGAAATCTAAAAATGAACCCTGGTGAATGAACATCTGTTCTTTCGTCTTTTACAGATGACATTGAAAAATATTGTCTAGAAACATTTTCACTTGATAGTACAAATAAGGCCTGTCTCTATTTCTACAAATGAATGAAATATGTTTCTATTTAATATAATTGGCAAATGTGGTTTTGATTTCCCATCAAAACTGACTACAGTGAATTGGTTATTTGGTTTACAATGCTTAGTTCATTTCTTTAAAATCACATGGAAAAATGTTCAATTGTGGTTGTGGAAATCACTGATTGGATAACTGCCCTTGGCGAGGGGCGAGGGGTGAATTTACACCAGAAAGTTCCAAAGATGAGGCACAGCTGGAACAAATCATGTGCAACATACAGTAGGGACCAGATCAAGCAATGCAAGCTCTATGAAAACACTCTTTTCAAGACTTAAATGTTAAATCCGTTGCATATCTTCCAACTTAGTATCACTAAAAATTGTTAAAGGGTTAAAAATTATGTAAGAATTTTGTCATACATTTTTTTTTAGTTTAGAATAATGGAAAAAAAAACACTAATTCATTCAATTTGTTCACTTTGGCGGCACCTATGGCGATAAGCGGTAATTGCAGGTGTGTTTTTGGATCCGACTTCCCAGAGATCCAAAAAGTATTGCCATTTCCCAGGAATTTTGAATACCCAGTTCGTAATACTACAATAGGCTCAATCACCATTGTGTTACCTCATTTAGCAATAGATTGTGACATAACAGACATTTATTTAAATGAAAATCTTCGAAATTATTACTTTACTAGCTTATATTTTATAACAACATCAGTCTTCAGTGAGCTTTACAAGAAAAATGTCAACATGGCTCTGAATCCTGTACTCAGTCTTCAGATTATATTTATATATATT
Source organism: Sebastes umbrosus (assembly GCF_015220745.1). Taxonomy (NCBI): domain Eukaryota; kingdom Metazoa; phylum Chordata; class Actinopteri; order Perciformes; family Sebastidae; genus Sebastes; species Sebastes umbrosus. Next base: position 9,443,963 of record NC_051276.1, read on the forward strand.
TTCTAGATAAAGTCACTTCAATACAAATTCTTGAGGCATCAACTTGATGTTATCTTATCTTTTCTTTCTTTTCTTTTATATCTACCCGTTGACACAATTCTAAACCATACAATAATCAGAAGAAACTCCCATTACTATGCTGCTAACATTTAAAAACCCTCAGTACAGATCACTGATTTTCAGTGTCTCTCCATAGTCTCACCACCCAAGGACCTGACAGTGGTGGAGGTCACCCCAGAGGCGGTGGACCTGTCCTGGGAGAATGAGATGCGTGTGGCCGAGTACCTGGTCACCTACGTGCCGACGGCCCTCGGAGGTTTGGAGCTGGAGACGCGGGTACCTGGAGACCGGAAGATGACCACTATTCGGGAACTTGAGCCTGGCGTGGAGTACCTGATCAGCGTCTATGCTGTGCTCAACAACAAGAAGAGTCTGCCTGTCAGCGCTAGGGTGGCGACACGTATGTCAATCTCCTCTGTGGCACTTTACAAAATGCAGTGTATAAAGTTAGATGACATGTAGTCAGAGTTTTGTTCTATGCCTCCCAGATCTGCCTGAGCCCGAGGGACTCAAGTTCAAGTCAGTGCGGGAGACGTCCGTGGAGGTGCAGTGGGACCCGTTGGACATTCCCTTCGATGGCTGGAACCTCATCTTCAGAAACACAGTGAGTCCCGCTACCCATTATATTAATGGAGCTTCTGTATTCCAGGAGCGGGTTGAACTCTGGAGCCCACCACAGCCTACCATTATGCACATTTTCCTCTGGTAGAAACCATAAACGGCCCCACTGCAGACCCCTACTTCAAATTCAGTAATTGCTGAATGTGCATACATGAGGATCATGGTGGGTATCCTGTGGGAAATAGTTAAGCCGAGCCAGCGTGCAAAAAACACAGCAGTTAAAACGGTTAGCATGTCCTGACAGCTCCGATGACCATACGGCACAGAGTGAATGTAACTCTGTGTAACGCTTTATTTTCTTTTTTGAGTGCTCATAGAAACTTTCCCAAGCGGTGCTACGGGGATCTACTCAAAGCCGCACTCTATTAAACCGAGTCCCCTGTCAACTCTTAAGTCCAAACGCCACCCAGAGCGCCATTATGTATGATTTGGCAGTTTTTTTCCCTCCCACTCCACACATTATGCCAGGGCTTGTCTTTGTAGTGGTTGATGACTGGTGTTTTTCGGTGCTGGCAGAAAGAGGAAGACGGTGAGATTCTCAGCTCCCTCGGCCGTCCAGAGACCACCTTTGAGCAGTCGGGCCTGGGCCCCGGCCAGGAGTACGAGGTCAAGCTGGAGGTGGTGAAGAACAACAAGCGTGGACCGCCTGCCTCTCAGAACGTCGTCACAAGTGAGTGTACACATTCACGCTGCTAACTGGCTTATCACTCTTTTGTTTTAGACTTATGGTTTCATTCCAGCAGGATGTACATATTCTTCTTCTCTAATTTAAAGCTACAGTCGGTAACTTAAAAAAACCAACAACTTTTTGTCATATTTGCTCAAACTGTCACTATATCCTGATATAATCTGTGAAAACATCTGGTTCCGCTGCCTCCTTTTAGTGCTCCTAATGGCATTTGCAAGATTCCACCGTGCCCAAAACTCTGGCAGGTGGGCGGTGTATAGGGGCTCGACTGTTTTCCACATGGCTTTCCGGGTCACAAACCTTCTCATTTTACAGCTAAACAGTACACTACAAGATGTTTCTGAAAAAATTTGAGGAGAGAAATAGGCACTACAGTAACAGAATATTGATTCATATTTGATCAGCGCTGCCTAGTTTGACCGTTTGATCGGAGTTTGAGCTTCACGAGCAGTGATTGAGAGCTGCGTTAGAGACTGCTCGTCTCTGATTGGTTGTAAATGCCATTAGGAGCACTAAAAGGAGGCAGAGGGACCAGATTTTTTTTCCACAGATTATCTGTCTCATGTACTACTGTCATCATATAGAGACAGTTTAAGCAAATATGACAAAAAGTTATATTTGATTAAAGTTACTGATTGTAGCTTTAACCCACCATGCAGGAATTTTTGGGAAAAACACAACATAACCATGCCAACCCAGACATCTTTTTTTGTTGCCTCATTGTGCCATACAGGTATAAAAGCATCAGATAAAAACACCAAAAAAAACCAGATATAACATTTACCGGTCTATTGGTTGTTGTTGTTTTTTTTATTTTTGCAGTGGAAACATACTTGGTGAATAAATCGTGCCGTACATGAAGCATGTGACTTAAATGCCACTTATGCTTCTGCTCCACTGATGAGACAAAAACTAGCCGTAGATGAAAACCTCAGATCTGTGTGGAGTGATAAGGAGACTGTAACCTTCCTCCCATTAATACATGAGACAAATATGAATGCCATATTTCCAATCGTGTTTTCAACCGCTTGAGTTTTGACTGGAGCTCTTTGTGTCATTATGTGCTCCTCTTTTGTCCATCTCCATGAACCAAATGTTCACATAACATTAGTGGATGGAAACACACATTAATTCACATTTTTTTTTAACAATTTTATGAAAATCCAGTATATGTGCCACCTTTGGATGGAAACCTGCTGGATTCAACCCTCTGTTTTTTTTCTTAAGAATGAGGTCATGCTGTACAGATTGCATTTACACCTGCTGAGATCTGATGATTGGATTCTTTAGAGATACGCTTGCATGCTTTCATGCTAAAATATGTTATAAAGTAAGTAGTAATTCTAATATTTGTAAAGGTAAAAAAATACTTTCTGTCACTCAGGGCACAAAATGCAGTAGAGAGTTCAGCTCTGTTACATGAAATAGTTTGTTGAGGGAATGTTCAGGTTAGCCTGAGGAAAGAGATCAGAGATAATGGGACAGTGAATAAATGGTATGTCCTATACTGTAGCTTATCAGTGTTGATGCATACTTTATGCTTTATGACACTTAACCAATGTATTCAAAACCCATTTACAGGAGGATAAGCCTAAACTCCTTTTCACCATTCTGACCCAGTGCTACAGATTGAGGGGGTGTGATTTTCCTGAAATAGAGGTTATTGTGGAATAAATTGTAACTTAGAGCTGTCAAACTAAAATGCAAAAACAGGTTGTCACCTTCATACCTTGCGTAGGTTCATTGGTTTTCTAAATCTGGGTTATCCGTCTTGCAGCTCCCAACAGAGTATTGAAAACAGCCCGACATGTCAGCCCTGAGTGATTAGCTCATTAGATTTCATAGCATTGTTGTGATTTAGGCGGGGTAGTAAAAACAGATATGGATTTCCAGCCCTATTGGCAAGTTGTGAGATATCTCCATAGCTTCACCAGGCTATAAAGCCCAATGGCTTGTAACACTGTTAGGAGCTCAGGGGCTGGGGATCAATATAAAGAGAGAAAACAGGGTTGAATTTGTGACTCCACCAGCCAAACCAACCACCAACCACCAGGCTATTTTTAGGTGTCTCATAGGTGTTGACTGGGGGGGGTTAAAACCCTGCTCCAACTCCTTCTTAAATGTGTATTTTCTTTTAAAAGTAAGTCTCGGTGGCTGGCTGTTACCACTGGGAGACTTCTGTTTCAACAAAGTAGATTCAACAGGCGCAGCAATGTTCGCCACATTCAACATCAAGTTTAATAGATGGCAGCTCCATCCAGCAGTGGGTCAGGCCACTTCTTTGCTTATTTATGGTGTGAAAGTGGTCTGCACTTTGCCAGGATAAACAGAAGTAATGCATGGAAAGGCCATTAGAGGCCTATCGTAACCTTTGCATGTACACTCAGCAGTAAAAGCAGGACTGGTAAATTACAGTGAGAGCACATTAAGGTGTTTTTTGTTACATTTCTTCAGAGTCATCTACAGTGGAACCAAAAAAAAGTAAGTGCGGTGATAATGCCTTTTCTGTCGTATTGTATTTTGACGACTAGATCCCTTATTCACGAGTAGAGAGTAGCACACACTGTTTGACACTCTATTATCATTATATATGTTTTATGGATTAAATACCCTCAAAGGGGACTTTCTTGGGAGAAAAGTCAAATTGAAGGCGCAATTGTTTTCTTGAAAAGAAAATTGTACTGCAGCATATTGCTGCCACTATGATAATGACAAGACAATTGTTTCAAATAAATCACTTTCATGTTATCACAAAATATATAGCCTCAGAGAGACAATATGTGGTGTGCGAGGGTACTAAGGTCTTTACTGCTGATAGAGAGGGACACTTGGTTGGGATGCTGATGAGAGCGAGAGAGGCTGAGATGAATGTGCATTTAAAGAAATAGTTCAACATTGTGGGGAAACTCGCTGACCAAGTTGAGAATCGATGGCACTCTCATATCTGTACCCTACACACAGTATGAAGCTGGAGCCAGAGGAGTTAGCTTAGCTTAGCATAAAGACCTGGAAACAGGGAGAACTTGTGACCTGTGTCATTACCGTGAGGTTGCTAGGCAACCAGCAGAGACTCTGGGAAATCGCTGCACCCATCGAGAAATACCCCGGCACACATAATCCTCCATAAAACCACAACTCGCCATTTTTACGGATTAAAATGAACAACAACATTAGCTGCAGAGAGCGGCTGGTAGGTGGAGTTTAATACCTTCAGACAGATCCAGACTAGCTGTTTCCAGTCTTTGTGCTAAGCTAAGCTAACCATCTCCCGCCTCCAGCTTCATATCAAACAGACAGATATGAGAGCGGTATTTGTTTTCTCTAACTCTCGGCAAGAAAGAGAATAAGTGTAATTCCCAAAATGTTAAACTATTCCTTTAAACACATTATCATTGGTAATTTAAATTTCTCCTTTTAACACCATATGGACGTTTCTTGTTGTAACTACATACCAACTTGTTGATGTTTCTTGTTTTAATGAGATATGTTGATTTTGTGGAATCACGTCATTACAACATGAAAAATCTTGTTATAATGTAATCATCTTTAATAACCTGAAAAGGAAATCATTAAAATGAGAAATTCTAACTTTTTTTTTAAAGAGCAAACATTTTTGTCATGGTGGCAGCAATAAGCCGCCGTACAAATGTATGCTGTTAGTGTGTTTTTGGAAAATGATTGGGCCATTTTTCACATTGACATTGATGGAAAAATTGGGCAATTATCTCTGAAGTAGTGACATTTTTTAAGTAAATTTTTCACCAAAACTTCGTAATGGATGCAAGAAAAAGTCAAAGGGGATGAACGTTTCTTACTTCCACTGTTTATGCATGCATTCGTGAACACGCATATGTATGCCCACGTGTCAGCACCACTTGGATTATGAGGTTCAGAGTTCTCCGTGTCACTCAGGCTCTCTTAATGTCTCCCATTACATCGGCTTGCGGGCGCGTACTGTGGGATTTGCATGCTGAGGGGCTAATTGTGTGAAGCGAGTCTCTCCGCTCTCCCCCCCCCCACCCCCTCCAACCCAACCCATGTGTGGGAGGCACCAGTCAGTCAAGCAGTCGGGCTCAGAGGGACATTGGCCTCCCAGGAGAATGGTATCGTGACACCCGAACGACACACTCGCAGCGTCCTCAAGAAGACAAATCTGTGTTAAGCTCAAATGCAGATTCGTCATTTTATCAGCCCTGCGCAGAAGGTTGACTTTCCTAAAGTTGCTTACGTGTGACAAATCAATTTCAGCGCTGTTGAAAAGGCGCCCTTCATGGCGCGGGGATTTGATCTGTAAATAGGCTGAATAACCCCATAAATGCAAAAAGGGCTGTCACATTTTCAGCACCTGCATTGCTGAAATAGCTGTATTCATGCATATAACACTGCTCCCCACACCAACCCTCCATGTGCTTCCTACCTTCATGGTCTATGGTCAGGGTTCAATTCCATCAATGTGTGGAGCACGGCTCCAACGCCAGTGAGATAACCATGATGGAAAATGCCAACCCAGTCGCCAGAATAAAATGTTGGCATTTCCTATTTCTCTTATTGTAAATAAGTTTCATATCAGCCTCGTATCACACTCGCAGAAACACACAATGCCACATGGTTAACATTGTGAAACGCTTGGTTAGGTTTAGGCAACAAAACTACTTGGTTAAGGTTTGAAAAAAGATCATGTTCTGTGTTCAAATAACACCATACCAACGTAATGTAACATCCATAACTAGCGCACATAAATAACAACCGGCCTTAGCGGACTTTGGTACGTAACATTACGTAACAAGCGTAAAGTCAACATTGACTTTTGGTTTCACACAGGACATGAACAGCGGTCTCTTGGGTTAAAAAAGCCTCTTCCTCCTGCCCTTAGTGGACTTATTATTATAATACCACATAACTTTCTTTAATGGTCGCTCGATATACTACGTCACTTGCTCTGACCAAATGTAAAAATGTCAACATTCAACATATCCGTGGTTCGCAGAAACGTACAATGCCAGCATTTCTTTTCCTGGCGACTGGGCCAAAAATTTCTACATCTGCTCAAACATGAATTCTAGCTGGAAAGAAATCAAACTGAGCATGCGGGTTTGACTGTAATGTGTGCCATGCTGCTGTGTTAACTAGAGCATGACCCTTCTTTCACACTATGTGATTCAACCAGTAGCTAGATTCAGCTGATGGTGGTCGACTTGATTCTGCTTAAGATAAGACAGCAGATACTCTACTGGGAAACTGTGATGTGTGTCCAGACAGAACATTTACAGTTTGTGTTTATTCACCCCAAACAGCCATCGTACTGACTGTACAGACGCACACGTCCTTTGGGGTGAATTTGCGTCCAGTAGTCTTTGTATTGACTTTATATTCAAACGCACTGCTGCTAAGTTTCACTTCATATTCTGTTTAGAGACTGTTAATTACCTTAAAGATGCAGCTTGGACCAAAGTGCATTTTAAATCAACAGGGACATAGTCTGGTAAATAACTAAACTATGAAGAATAAGACAAAAATTCAGTTTCAGCTTTTTGTTGAGTCTTCTATGTACAAGTGTTAGACCAACACTGCCAAGGTTAGGAGACTTCCGCTGGGACTATTTATCCAGACACAAATATAACCCCATGGAAATGAAGCTCTGAATAGAACTGTGATTACATGGTAATTGATTTGTCTGCTGCTGATTAGGAACACTGCATATATTCTTACATTGGAGATTTATTTAGAGGACATATTATCTGAGACGTTACGCGAGGAAAGCATTCAGAGATTCAGGGATTCTGATACTTTTCCGTAATTCATAGCTTTGTTAATGACCCTGAACCCACATACTGTTATTAGGTTGGCTTTACATGGTGCAACTTCAATGTCGCTTCAATTTTGTGCAACATAGTGTATGAGTTCTGTAAGAAAACCATCAGGAGATTCATAACAACAGTCTTAATGTGCACTGTGTAAACCCAGTCGTATAGGCTCTTTATTGCACCATTCAATCAGGACTTTACTGCTTATTTTATGGTGATAGTTAATATAAATGTTTATTCCCTTGTTGTTTGAAAATGTAATATTACAATGGAGTTCATGTAAATTTTGGGCGAGTGTTTATTGTATATGATGAAATATGATTAAACAGACAACAAAACAAACTAATCTTATTCTGGTGTATGTGAAACTTAAACAAAGCGTTACCTTGACATGACTGTATATACAAACATTTTAAGCATTGCTGGAATTAAACCGGCAGGTTAACAGTTTCAGGAACTTAGACTTAGACTTCCTACAGTTACGGTCAAAGTTTTACGAGTCTTGGACTGGACATTAAAAGACCTCTTCCTAATGTGCTTTCAATGTCAGTGATGTGACACAAAATCTTCTTTTAATGCAAAAACATACCAAAGTTTCCATTTTAACAGTCTTTCATCAAATTCCTGATTATATGTGTATCCACATAGAAGGACATTGGAGTTTTGCTGACAGCCTTCCCCATGTCACCCCTTCCCTCTCCAGTGATCGATGCCCCCAGCCAGGTGGACGTGCGTGACGTGACGGACACCACAGCGCTTTTGACCTGGTTCCAGCCCGTGGCCGTGGTGGACCGCTGCAGCGTCTCCTACGGGCCCAGCTCCAACCCCGCGGATCGCACCGTGGTGGAGCTGTCCTCCACTGACACCCAGTACCACCTGGGAGGCCTCACCCCCGACACCCAGTACGAGGTGTCTCTGTCGGCTCAGAGGGGAGAACGGTCCAGCGTTCCCGTCTACGAGTCTTTCCTCACAGGTGAGACTGAAACAACAAGTTGATGTGTTTTCAGGCCAAAAGAAATCGATCTACCTGAACCTCTTCTATTACAACCTTCTTGCCAGATGAAACAGGCACAGACATTAACTGTTTATCAGCCAACTTTGACCTTCTCTTCTACCTCCCTCTTTTTCATAGACCCATTTTTGTCTTTTTTTAGGGAGATAGCAGGTCAACAGTAGATGTCACATAGAAGTGGTGTACATCATCTGAAAGCTGGGAACCTGAAGATTAATTTGCAGCTCAGTACTATGTGTCAAGTTGTTCTTGTCGTAAATCAGAAATAAAACAATAATTGATTAATTAAATAATTAATTAAAATAAATATTTAAAGTGTATAAGGACTTACTTAGTACAGTATGCTAGAAGTACAGTATATGATGGTCATTCCCATGCTCTATTATGTCTCATAAGTTGGTGCAGCAATTTTGGGGTTGATACCCTTTGTTACACAGATTTGCTGCTAAATTTAACCTTTTTTTTACCTCTTGAGAATTGATACAAATGATCTATAATCCCTCCAAACTACCACATTAAGACTGTGATTTTTGCATCAAAACTTTTGACATTTAAAGATTTCTGCAAGAATTGCATTTTTCGTCGATTGGATGCTCATAAACCCCCTTATTGTCGATGTAACTTTCAACGTCGACTTCCTGCCATCTACACTCTTGTGCGTGAAACTCATAGATCACTACCATAATCAATATAAGCAGCTATCAACATGTTGTTTAAATGCTCTTGTTTCCACATTACAACATGAACACACCGAAATCGGAAGAACGACTTCCCACTCGGGAAATGGGACCATCCGAGGAGCACGTGAATGCAGCATAACTGTCCAAGCTAGCAACATCAGAAGCTACCCCCCCTCTCGCTAGGAATAAAGACTGGAAAAATAGAGAAGAATAGGCCCTAAATGAACCAAAATTTCACAGGACTAATGCACAGGAAACCTGCTTTACCACCCGACTATGCACATGTTTCAGTTTCTTAAAACACACAGCTAGTATGCTACTAGCAACCGCTATCTATGAGAATACGCCATGTGGCCTCAAACTCAACCCTTTAGTATGAAAATGGTAGAAGCATAATGTCTTCACTAATACATTTGCATTTTACATTTGAGTGTCTTTTCGGAACTCGCATCCGCTCGCACCCCCCCCCCCTGTCGAACCACAGACGGTGTCGAACTCGATGTGGAACTGCATCACCTGTTGTGCATGCGTCGGAGGCCAAAGGGGATTAGTGTTGGTGCGCAAGGAAAAGTAGTCCTACATGGAACTCGAGGGAATGCTGGAATGAAAACATACTTTTTAGCTCCTGTATTGGTCATATATATATAATAGCATATTGGGTTTAGAATAATAATACTTTTCAATAACCCAATTGATGTGTAAACACTATCGTTCACACTGTTAACATTACAACGTTATATATCAAGGGACTCGTTTGAAAATCCATACCAGTTTTTCCTTGCCAAAATTTAGCATAACTTTGTAGCGACATGCTAGCATGCTGATGGTTTTCCAGTTTCATATGATACCAGTATCTTCACGCTTGCTCTAAATCTGAGCCTGCTACAGCCTTTGTGAAAAAAGTAAAGTCGGCCGAGAGCGCCGGCGCGCCCAAGGAGTGGAGGAGGTTAATGAGTGGTGTGTCAGCTGGGACCACACATACATTAATTATGGCTGTATGTTTATGAGGGAGGATATCCTGCTGCTGCATGTTCCTTGAAGGACCAACTGTCCTCCAAAGTATAGCATAACGAGGGAAATCCCCCGTTGTCAGTGTTGGCTTCAGCAACGAACTAGTTAAGGTTTGGGCTAAGATAAGAAACAACTTGAATTTAGGTTATAGGGTATGGTAACATGCATCTAAAGTCCTTTTCTGTGTTGCAGACCTGGACGCCCCCAAAGACCTGCAGACAGTGGAGCTGACGGACGAGAGCATCACTCTCGAGTGGAAGAACAGCCAAGCTCCAGTGGACAACTACCGCATCAAGTATGGACCTCTGTCTGGAGGTGAGCACGGAGAGCTGCTCTTCTCTCCGGGACCCAAGGACACCACCCAGGCCAAGATCACCGGTAATGGATCCCAGAACCACACACACGTACACACACACACACACGCACACACACACACACACACACACACTCACTCAGACATCCAGTCAGGATGATATTATTACTATCAACATGCAAGGTACAGACACCGCTGTCATGCAACCTTTTACAAGTATAACCAGTTACCAGTTTTCCAAAGATTTCAACCGCATCTCATCAGCGGATGGAGTTTGTTCAGTTGTCATATACACAATATATATCATGACGTTATATATCTATATACAGATATACACTAAGTGGCCGCTTAATTAGGCACCTGTACAGTCTATTGCAATACCTATTCTGCTGTAAAGTCGACTTTTATGATGTTTTTGTTGACACTGTCATAGAAGGGTTGATTAAATTATAAGTTTTAGCATTAAGGTCGTACAGTAGTTAGTGATGGTGTTGTACTGGACTGTACTATATTCATAAACAGGGAGGACATATACAAAAACAGCTCTCAGTGTAATATAATGTAGTCCAGTTCAACAGCAGCTATAAATCTGAGCTCAGTTATAAACATATCATTGAATTTACACATTTCAGTCAATGTCAACAAAAGCTGAATGTTATGAGCTTCGTAAAGATGGATGTTAAGGGCAGGGCAGTTGTATCGGTCTGTGATCAGATTGTACAGGTGTACCAAATAAAGTGGCCATTGTATGTACAGTAGATACTACAGGGTGGCTGTGGCTCTGGAGGTAGAGCAGGCCGTCCACTAATCACAGTTGGTGAGTGGTTGGTGGTTCGATCCCTGGCTCCTTCGGTCCACATGGTGAGGTGTCTTTGAGTAAAACACTGAACCTAAAGTTGCTCCTGATGGGCAGGCCAGCAACTTGCATGCCAATGAACCATAGACTGTGTATAAGAAGTGAACGTAGTCACTGGACGTCACCCATTGGTTTGTGGACTACAGTTTTGAAGCCTCAAGTTCGCCATTTTGGCCGTCGCCATCTTGGTTTTTTGGAACCAGAAGTGACACGAGAGGTTGGAGCTAAGTACAACCGAACGCTGAATAAGACATTTTTAGGCGACCAACATGTTACAATTAACTTTAATGAACTGAAAACACAACTGTGAAAGGGTTAAAGTTTTAAGACGAAAACGCGGGACAACTCCCAGACCGAACAACGACGTGGTTGCAACCTGTCAATCACAAGGTAGCCACGCCCTAAAGCATCCCCTGTTTTATGGTCTATTTGACTCTAAATGGGACCATAATTTACTAAATGAACATCATGCTGTATTGAAGACGACTTGAAACTAGTGATTGAGACCATGAACTCATGTTTACAATGTTTACTGAGATAATAAATCAAGAGAGAACTAGGCTCATTTTCTCATAGACTTCTATACAATCAGACTTGTTTTTGCAACCAGAGGAGTCGCCCCCTGCTGGCTGTTAGAAATAATGCAGGTTTAAGGCACTTGCGCATTGACTTCACTTTTCAGACTCAGAGGTTGTTGCCTGCGTTGAATCATTTGTCAGAACAAGTTGTGGGTTGCCAGGTTGCAGCAATGCTAATGTCAATAATGTAGACTAAAGAATTGAATCTCTATTCAGACGACATTTGTGATTATCTCATGACATTTAATTAGGAGAGCCTCCATGACCAGCGCCAGAGGGCAGACTTGTTTGATATCGGTATGTTTCAGAGTTCAATGGATGAGGGATTTTTCAGTAACTTAGAGTTTGATTAATTTATGACCGTACACCCACTCACTATGTCAGAGCAATTAAGCAAGGACTAGTACTGATCACAGCTACAGAAAAAACAACAACAACCAAGTCCTGCTGAGCACAACGAGCAGCTTCACAGCATATTCACTGTTTTCATTCTTCTGTCTGCTTCGAGTTCACATTAGCCCATTACCACTTTGCATCCAAATGACACCCCTGAAAAGCGTCTGTGGGAAAAAAAAAAATGATACAGTGTGAAGTGTTTATTCTCCTAATTCTTCGGGCAAGTGTTTGTGTTGCTCCCTGTTAAATGGTCAGTGTTATATTCAGCCTGCTCATTTCCAAAATGGGTTGCCTTTGTTTTGTGTCGTGAAATGTTTGCCCGTCTACAAAAGGCTCACTTTATTAGAAAACCACCCAGGGGGGTTTGGCATTCAGACTTTAAATGGAATAACACTGCCGTTTGTTTCACTGTGAGATCTTGCTCACACAAGCGAAGCGGGCACGTTTTCATCTATCTGCACTGCTGACATTATAAAGCCATGCTTTGAAGCGGATGTGTTTTTTTTCCCCCTGTTTGTTTCCACACTGTGTGCTGCGGCATGGCCGGATTAGACACCATGAGAAACAAAAAAAAAAAAGCTTCCAAAAACGGGCTAATAGTGTCTTTGTCTGGCCCAATTCTTTGTCCTTGGGAGGCCCATCCCATGGAAATAAAGCACTATGTCCATTCAGCCGACGTCCCACTCCGCTCCACACACACCTCAGCACTTCTTTCACACAGTTATTATCTGTAATTGCCTTCACGCTCGTGATTTTATTGATAATGAGTTTCCTGGGCATTAGGTGTAATTTCATGCTGCAAGACTCTGTGTGTGATGACCTCTGTGGGAGTTAATAAAGGAATTAGAGGCGATCAGGCTGAGAGAGGGCTTAATTGTAGAGACCAAAGGGCCTCTAGAGCCGGCTGTATCATAGCAAGTAGTGTTCCTGCTCCGCGACAAGGGCCCTATAGATCCATCAATGCAAATACAACACTGATGTTCCACAGTGAGCACAGGCTCTACCATGAAATGCAATTAGGCTGCAGTCTATTGTGCAACCAAGCCACATGAGAGCGTTTTTTGTGTTTGCCATAGGCACCGGAGCCATTAGCCAAAACAGCTGGCCACTTGACTACAGAGCCTCCCCATCGTTCATTTGGTGACACCTCAGTGGATACGCACAAACAAAACATGACATTGCTTTTTATTTCTGTATCACAGTGTTTTTATTTGGCCCTGTTGTGTAGGCCTGAGACCTGGCACCGAGTACGGGATGGGTGTGACCGCGGTGACGGATGAGCGGGAGAGTCTGCCGACGACCACCAACGCAGTGACCGGTAAGATATAATCACATTATATTAGGGATGCAGCTATTCATTATTTTAATAATCAAGTATTCTACTGATTAATCCCTTGATTCATTGAGTGATCGGATAAGAAATACTTTTGCTTTATTAAAGAGTAAATATACACTAGAGAAAATAAGACAGAACAACTAGTTGGTTTCCTTTTCAGAAAAATCTACATTTTTATTGCTTGAATTGGTAATGTTATTTAAAAAGTGTGCCACAAATCAATTAATTTCCTGAATCAACCAACGTTAACGCTGTTCATTCCCAGCAAGTCGACACTTAATTCCCACGATCCACTTTGTTTGAATCAATCCGACAGCACCGTATCAAGATGCAGGAGAGAACCATGGAGAACTAACGTTAAGTTACTGAGTGCCAGTTTGAAAAAATTATACCAAAGATAATTGCGTTCATGTAACAAAAATACGGTGGTCAACAAAGAATCAAGTTGCAGTATGCAAAACATTCAGGTCGAAAATTACAGATGGAGAAGAAAATGACTTAACTCAAAGTTTAGGACCCAGCACTTGACTGTCCTGTCTTGACTTGGGACTTGAGTACAAAGACTTGAGATTTACTTGTGACTTGCAAAACCATGACTTGGCCCCGCCTCTGGCACCAGTGTTCTTCATACGATTTATCTGAACACATAATGTCTCAATTTACATACTTTTCAAACAATGCAATCATGCCTAGATGAAAAGATGTCTTCCAGTTCCCTAACAATGTCTCCCCGCTCTAACAGTCTGGATTATATTTGAATCTTTAATATCTTTTTCACTCATTTTATATAGAAAAGATCTCATTTCCTCTTTATTTCAGTGCTGCTGATGACTCTCCAAATTCTGTAGTTGTTTTAGTAAATTTGAACCTTTTTTGCTGCTGCAACAATCACATTTCTCTCATGGAGTTTTTTTTTGTTTTGTTTCATAATTTCATACACAGTATTTTGTTTTCGCTGTTTTTTCACCGTATTTCATTTCATCAGAATATTCTGTCAATCAAACATTGTTTTTCCAGTACATTGTCACTTCATCTTTAGTTATGCTGCTCCAGTTAACTGCCCAGCTCTTCTTGTCTTTATTTGAAATAAAACTTGGACATAAAACAAACTACTGCATGTGTGCCAGAGGAGACGCAACCGTTTCACAAGATAGCTATTGAATTAATATTGTGTTAATGTTTGTGAACTGGCACTCAAGAGTTACAAAAGAAAAATTCATATAAACCTGCCACAGATAACGGCTTCAAGCTTTGTCTTGGACAAGTTGCCCTGATGTATGAAACCTTAAATGTCCATTTACAACCTCTCCTCTACCTCCCTAATCAGCCCTGGATGCTCCCAAGGACCTGACAGTTGCAGAAGTGACAGAGACCACCATGATGCTGGAGTGGAAACGCCCCCTGGCCAAACTGGACTCCTTCAGACTGGTTTATGTATCTGCCGACGGCCACAGGGCCGAGGAAGTGGTCCCAGCCAGCTCTGAGTCTCACATCCTGAGGGGCCTTACACCCGGCATGCTGTACACCATCAGCATCATCGCTGAGAGAGGCCGCAGGACCAGTGCACCCACCACCATCTCCGCACCCACAGGTCAGCACTCCAAAAAACACATCTTCAAAAGCAATGTCCCAGGCTAAGCGGTGATGATGCCTTGACGTTATAGAGTGTCTGAAATGTCTGCGAGGCAGCAGTGGAAGACGGGGGAAGATTTTATGGCACAAATGTCAGGAGGTTTGTAGTTGGCATTTATTCCAACATGAAAAAACTGACATTTCAGATATTTTACTCTGTGTTATTACCCAGATAAGATTTCTGGCAGAAGCTTTTTGGTGCACAATCTCAGCACATCTCTATTTTAAAGGAATGATTTATCGAAACTACAAAAACCTTATTACCTCACATACTTCAAGTGGTAGCCACGCAGATAGTTTTGGCTTTCCAGAACCACTGTCCTGGTTATTCTAACCCAAGACCTTGCCTCTGACAGTTGTCCCATAAAGAAATAGTCCCTATGAGGACAATTGAGAGTGTGCTCTGTGGATTATCCAGATTAACATGCACTAATGTCTTTACTATATGGGTCAAATGACTACTTATAAAATAGAAAGGGTCACTCAGAGTGACAAACCCACTGAGATTGATCACCGACTCTGCAGTTCTCCCCAGCACTATAGTATTTTAATACTTTTCAGCTACATTATTTCAGTTTTACGGCCCAAAACTATAAAGTTTTAGTCAGGCTGGATTACTGAACGGGCCTACGGGGCCCAGCTCCAGGGGCCCAAAGTGTCCCCTGGCCTTCACCTACAAAATGTTACTCAAAGAGACACAAAAAGACTATTAAGAGACCAAAACAACTACAAAGAGATGCAAAACAGCTGCAAAGAGTCACAAATAGACTCACAACAACTATGAAAAGGGGCAAAACAAGACACAAAATGACCACAAAGAGACACAAAACAGCAATAAAAAGAGGCTAACCAACTATAAAGTCTGTGTGTCTTGCTCCGAGAGGTGGTGGGGCCTTTTGCATGTCTGTGCCCCCGGGGCCCATTGTCTCATAATCCGTCCATGGTCTTGTTTCTAACCACAATTGCGTTTTCAGTGAAAAAGCTCTGATAAACCTAATGTTCGCTACCTGCCCAGCACCAGCTGGTGAACATAGTGGAGCATGTAGCAGCTAAAGAGCCAGATGGTTGACCAAACAGAGCTAGAAGAAGAGTGAATATTGGACGTACATTTATCAGGTTTTCAGAAACTCCAATGACGCTGCTTTGTGTGTTGGATCTATTGGCACTTACACAACACTTTAGCCATATCACCTTTATACAGCCATAATATATCAAACGTATGGAATTCTGCCTCCATGTCACAAAAAACCCTGAAAACTGATTGAAAGGAACAGGTCTTTCCTTCCTCGAAGACATGGTCAAACCCTACACTGAGACATGACCAATTTGCTCCTTTGGCCGCCCCCGATATCCAGTGGTCACTTATCTCAGTCAAGGCTCTTCCACAACTCATCGCAAGTCTCTTTTAATGTAGTGTAATGTATCTCAAAATCTGCAAAAAAGTGAGCATTGTTTCACCCTTAAGGTGAGCTGACCTCTAAAAACAAAGCTCAAGAAGTTTTGCCTTCGACTAACTAGGCTGAGATATTTAGTATCAGTGAAATGTGTGTGAGACAGAGGCTCCTCTGAATGTAGCCCACTGTTTCCATGAGGTTTCTAGCTGGTGGCGCAGGGTTAGAGAATAACCATAGGTTCATTTTTTTGTCCTTCAGTACTGCAGCCAAACCGAGGCAATGAATTGAATTCATTGTTAACTTCTCAATGTAAGTCACTCTGTCTCTACCCCCCCACCCCCACCCCAAGGCTCATTTATAGCATGTGGGATTATTTTTCCTTTTTCCCTGATTTTTTTTAAACCAAAACAAGAAAAGACAAATGAGGTGATTGTGGCATATTTCTCGTGCTGCGGTCAGGCTCCCTCCAAGCCAAACATTTCACAAGTAAATCTTCCAGTTATGCAACGAGTGCCCATTAAATGCATGGCTACGGGCAAAAATCGATATGGCATGAGGGAAAAGTTGGTGAGCTTCGGAAAAACTATCTTTTGTTGC
Organism: Sebastes umbrosus; assembly: GCF_015220745.1. Lineage (NCBI taxonomy): Eukaryota > Metazoa > Chordata > Actinopteri > Perciformes > Sebastidae > Sebastes > Sebastes umbrosus. The sequence goes on from NC_051276.1 coordinate 9,460,941, forward strand.
ATTTTTTGGACTGCACGCTGCCAAGAAGAACAACCAGTGTGTGTGTATGTGAGTGGGTGAGTGCGTGCATGTGTCCACTCATTATGTCCACTTGTCTGTGTGTGGCATGTATGATTGAGAGACTGAGTGGCTAAAAAGACTGAGATAGAGTGAAACTGAGGGTGTGTGTGTGTGTGTGTGTGTGTGTGTGTGCGTGTGTGTGTGTGTGTGGGGGGGTGCTGGGGGTTTGTATGGACATGTGTGCAGCCAGCACAATGTTCATTCATGTGATAATTGTTGGCGTGAGCCCCGCTCCCCTCTGGTTTTGTGCTATTTGACCACGATGAACTGTGGGTCTGTCAGATAAAAGGCCACATGCTGGGACTCCTGTTAAAACATTGTCTCCGAAATCAGCAGCCCCTCTAATCCACAGCCCGGCCGATCTGCAGCCTTTATCGTCTCCAGACACGTAGCGCAAACACTGATCGCTCTCGTTTTACAGGAGGGATTGAAGGAAAAGGGGAGGGGTGGAGCGGGGGGGAGACCGACGAGGTTTGGGCTTCTACTTCTTCTGCCACAGAAAGGGTTAAAAGAGTTTGTTTTTGCGGTTTCCGAAGAGCTGTTTAAGTGACCATGCTGAGAATCAACACCAAGCCAAAATGTGCTTCTGAATATTCACATACAAGAATGAAAGATGTAAAAAAGCAAACTGATGTCATTCAAACACGGAAATCAGGAGACAAAAGCCAGGATTATCATAATTTATACTAATCAGCTGACTGGAAGAGTTATCCTCAGGGAACAATGACAGCAGACATGTGGAAATGATAACGGTTTCAGCAGAAGAAGAAGAAGATTCAAGAAATTGAACAACCATGTGTGACTGCTGTTGTATATTACATTGATAAAAACCCAGAGGAGTTTTAAACTGGTATGAGATGTGCAGAAAGTCTTAAATATGTTTGATCACCAGCACAAAACACCGGTGTCGGTCAATTTATCCATCTATTGCCATCATTTTCGGCATTATGTTGGAGTGCCTTACTTCACAAGATGATGGTGCATGAGCTACTGATTCTCTGCAGAGAAAAAACAGAGAATGTAAAGCATGAAAGAGCAAGATCATTGTCCTGCATGCACTGACATGATCTTCTCAGCAGTGTACAAAAGCAAAGACGTCGGTTAGTGTCTTGACAATATGATATGAATGACTGCGTATCAAATGGCAGATATCAGAATGAGAAGGTGATATCTCAGGGGATCATTTGATTTAGTCATGGCACATATCTTCAACTGCATGTGACAACCTGAACTGAAGCTGGGCTTAAAGGGTTGGTTCACTCAAAATACAAAAAAAAATAATACAAATAAAAATAATTCTGATTAGTGTTTGTGGTATCTAGCCACAGCTGCCTCTGGGATTTCTGCCTCCACCTCAGTAAAATGGAGATGGACCAAATTTAGTTTGTGGTGCTCACAGTAAAAGCAGCATCTTTTTCCAGAAACAGAAAACAGCCCTTTCACTCTGGATATCCCGAAGAAGTTGCTGTTTGTCTGTTTTTTAGTCAAACTACTTTCTATAAAAGTTTGTAAGAACATTTTTGACAGCATGTTTCTGGAAAGAGAGGAATTTTTGAAAAGGAATTTTTTTATGTTTAATGGAAGTACCACAAATGGAATTCCGTTCACCTCCTTTGTATTGGGGCAGAAATCTCAGGTGGACGTTGTTAAAGCTGGGCTAAGAACATATCAACACCGCTAGATATTTCCTCTAGGTAAGTGGAAAAAGGTGTTTTTTTTGTAATTTGCATTAACTGACCCTCTAAAGTTAGAGAGTGAGGTGTGACAACACCTGTTTCCTAGGAAGTGAAGATTTATTTTCTCAAATGGTAAAGGATTGCTAAAGGCTAGCTAAAAGGAAATTTAAATTTTCTTTTAGCCCGCTAAAATGATTTCAGCTAGTTTCTTTAACACTTTACTTTCCCCAAATTGTAGCTTAGGACTTCTTAAAAATGTAGAGTAAGAGGCCTCTTCAAAACAATTTTAGCCAAATAACATTTTTGTCTTAAGGGTAACAACCCTATTTAGCAGAGGTGTGGACTCGTCTTGCCACATGACTTGAACTCAAGTCAGACTCGAGTTACAATTTTGATGACTTCAGACTTGCAACTCAACTTGGACTTAAACACCAGTGACTTGAGTCAAAGAGTGTTCCACAAATCAATTAATTTCTTTCAATTCCTGAATCAACTAACGTTGACGGCATTCATTCCCAGCAAGTCGACACTTAATTCCCCAAATCTTTTTTTTATGATTAAGTTCAGCCGCACCTGTTTAAACAAACTTGTTTTAAAAAATAAATACAAATTTTATAAAGCATACATGATTTTTTATTTTTTTATTTTATATATTGTTACTTTGTTGTGAAGATGGCATTACATTCTGAGAAGAGTGCATTATGACTTCTTTAAGGCTCAAAACTCAAAGTTTAGGACTTGGAACTTGACTTGAGATTTGCAAAACAATGACTTGGTCCCACCTCTGCTATTTAGTATCTATAAGCAGTATACAAACATTAAATACATGGTTTATAATACACTCTAATGTAGTTGTGGTTATATTTAAGTGTTCATTATTATTACTAGTGCAGTGCCTGTTCAGAACGGGCTGAATGCCTGGCCTGTGGTGTTCCTGCTTGTAGATATCTCGAGAAATGCAAAATGCTTTTGCTGGTGGTAACATTATTACTGTCGTGTTATAAGTTAGTATCAAGTCTGACACTGGAGAAATACCGTCTTACTCGTGAGGGAAAACACACACAGGTTCGAGGTTTACTCACAGTCACACTGGTGAAATACAGTAGATTAGGTTAGATTCTGCATCTAGTTGGCTATCCACTTCCAGTTTGATTGTAAAGTGAACGGCAGTCAATGAGCCGCGGCCGTTCAGAAGGATTCAAAATGATCCAATTACACCAAATTTGACACCACACGTCCTTCGGTCCCCAGCAATACACCCACCAAGTATGAAGTAGATCGGATGAGCAGTTCAGATATGAGAATAACACAGCGGGACAGACAGACAGACAGACAGACAGACAGAGAGACAGAGATTCCTTGTTCCATAGTTAGACAGTTAGTAATTATACATTCTCATATGAAGACATATTTTAGGTCATCACATTTTCCATATATTTATCATTCACTATCTGTTTATATAGCAGCCTCAACTTAGTTATAGTTGTTGTCATTGACAAATACATTACATTGCACTTATATCTGCTCACAATGACATTATAGTGTGTAATGAAGCATTTATTAAATTTGTATATACTGCTTATAAATGCTAAGTAAGGGGATTTAAAGTGAGGTGTGCTGTACTGGGTATTATTTCCTGCATCTTCAGGAGAAAAGTTTGCAGCTGTGAACACAACGCTGACTCAAATCCTCCCCCACACTGCATGGCCAGAAACTCATCAGACATATCATACAGTAAATGCATTTTCCATTTGAGCCGTCCATATGAGCTCTCATACAGTAAAGCGATGATCAGCTGATTCCAGCTCAGCCCCCCCGCCCCCACTCCCACCTCCCTCATTGTCTACCACCCCATTTGCGCTCCACTCTGCCACACAGTGAAAGGAGGATAATGGTGGCCTTGATGTTTACCTGCACCATCTATCTCCATCTCTTTCTAATCTACTCTCTGAATGCTTGCACACTCAATGGAGTCCAATTACAGGCTGCTGCTGCGTGGCTCTGCATGGCCTCCCCATAGGATTGAAGTGGACGGCGTACTTCTGCCATATACTGGTCGGGCTACGCTGCACCTTCAAATGTTAATGGCTCATTCACAGCCATTAACGCACACAAGCTGCATCAGCATGTTTGCCGGCTGCTTTCTATCTTTAAGTCTTCCCACTTATATGGTAATATAGAGGAGATGGCTATAGGCAGCCATTGATAATGAGGATGTTTTTCTTCTCTCTGGCCTTTTGTAGTGGAAATAAGGGAATATTTCTACTCCAGACAAAGTGAAGGCCTTTTCTCTTTTTTTTTTTTCTCGACAGCGAAATGAAATGATTGAAATACAAATGAGAGAGCTTCGTCTTTTTTGCAGCTGATATTGTAAAGGAGGACTCTTCCACTGTTGAGCAGAAGCTTGGTCTTGTTTGTTTTATGTGTGTCTCACAATGTTCATTGTTGTCAACAAGAAAGGTTCAAATGGAACCCAAGTATTTGTATGTTTGTGTGTTGTAAGGTTAGACCGATATACGGAGCCAATTCTGAATTTTTGAAAATTAAAAAATCTCCGAGTTACAGTCCAAAAGATTCCAGGATTGGCTATGACAAACCTGTATCGGTCCAACCTTTTGTCTTCATTCTGTCTGTCTGTCCCAGTCCTGTAACTCCATGTTGATGTGTTTGTCATCACCCAGAGGAGGAGAAGCCTGTGGTGACCAACGTCACCGTCAGCGACGTATCGTGGGACAGCTTCCTCCTGTCCTGGTCTGCCGAGGACGGGGCGTTCGAGGCCTTTCTGATCGAGGTTACCGATGCAGAGACGGGGGCTGAGTGGCAAAACCACACGGTGCCCGCCGATGCTCGCAGCCTCGCCATCTCTGGCCTGTCCTCCACCACCTGGTACAGGGCCAATCTGTACGGGGTGTACAGGGGGGCCCTCTTAGACCCTGTCTTTGCAGACACCATCACAGGTATCAACGCTGTCGACGCTGGGGGTCTCGCTCTTTACTTTGCTTCCTTCTTCTTCTGCTGCACACAGTGAATTCACCACTGTTTTTCCCATGTGGACTGAAGTAGCAGTTTCTTGCGGTTGTCAAATGGTGTTTGTCTATTCAGCTCTGGTGTGACTAAGTGTTAAAATGACACCGATAGGTGTTATAGACAACACTAGTTCGTGTTTGTACACTGTTGGACTTAAATTAGCGCCGGCAATTTCCCACGGCCTTCAAAAAATGTCCGTCTTAATAAGTTAAATCAGCCACTTTCGTTGGCTTCAACAGAAGTTCAATGGATTTCAAGAATATTCTGGACGAAAAAGTGATCCGGCGCAATAATTGGAAATCATTAACTGAGCCTGGCCTTAAAAAAAGACCTTAGTTTGACAAATCTTTGTGACTGAACACTTGTTAATGCTGCCATTTTCTAGAAAACTGTTTACCTTCAGCGTTGGAAGTACATTTCAAAAAGGTGTGTAAAGACAATCTACCAGCCGCTGTGCCGGAAGATATTCTTCACACACAAAATCTCCTATACATTCAACAAGAGTGCACAATCCAAATCCCCAAACAACACCCCCTCATCAGCCATCCATCATGCTTGTATCCCTTCCTTTGATGCAGGGGATTGTGAGCACTCACACAAAACCCATTCAATCTATATTAGCCAGCCACGGATACACGTTTGATCCACCTTTAAGCTGTCCGTCTGCCTGTTGGTACGAGTCCAGCCTGAAACAGCACCTGGTCTGTTGTGTGTGAACAGGCAGAAACACATAAAAAAAAAAGGTCAGTGTGCTGTTTAACTGGGGCACAACAGGTGCGTTCGTTTCCCCACCCACTACACCAAACACAGTCATTACCCGTGATTAACATGCTGGGAATTACAGTATGTGCCCTAATAAGTGGGCTGTAAACAGTGAAGCCAAAATCTGCTAATGACGCCTTATGATAGCCTCTGAGCACCTTCACAAATAAAGCACAAAATACCTCTTGAGGATTAATATGCTCACCATCACCCTATAAAACTATTTAGTCTGGACTAGAATGTCAAAAATAACCAGTTTCGAGTTGGTTTTTTTTTTATGTCCGCATCTATTCCGACATTATCATTCAGCATTTCACTGATGAGGATCAGTCAAGTGGAAGAAAGATGGGAGGACTGACAGAGGACAAAAAAAAAACCCTGAGGCGCTTTTGTCACTTTGTGTGAGGCCTCTCTTCTGTATGCATCCCCAGTTCCCCCGAGCCTGGACCGCTCTTCATTCTCATGCTGCCATTGCCCCTGGGCTCTGGTGCTAGGGTGCCAGGGGCTTCTGGGGCCACGCAGAATATGGCATGCGCTCAACACGGCCCCATTGTCTGCATGCTAATGGCTGCTGAAAACCATCTTAACATTTTTCATTAGCATCACTTAATCCATAAAACATTCCAACTTGTGAATACAAGCGCTGACTAATTTGATTACGTTATGCACGGTGGTCATCGTCGGTTCTACCGGAGAGGAAGACGTTGTTGTGGGGGAAAATAAAGTCCTCCTCTGAAAAGGGAAGGGAGTGAGGAAACTTTGAGTTTTTATACAACAAATGATTGATGGAACCACAAAGAGATGTGGACAGCACCCAGAAACAAGCTTGACTCAGTTTGTGATTCATATCACCACAAGCTGCTCTCGTAAAAGTTATCAGGCGAGACTGGAACTCTGGGCTTCTGCTTGCAGACCCCCTTTTCAGCAGGTTAGCTGGCGCCGGCGTGCACCTCCTCCAATAACAGGCTCCCTTTTGTGAGCAGCGATTGTGTTCCCTCAGGTCTTGGGGGGTGTGGAGGAGGGATGTGGGCTAGAGGGGTAGAAGTGGTGGTGGTGGTGGTGGTGGGAGGGTGAAATCAGTAGCAAGCTAGCACATGTTAGCTGATGGATGTGGCCCTCCCTCTCCTCCACTGACCAGCTAAAGCTGCCCGGCGGCTAATGAAGAGTGACAGCTCCCTGGGATTTGTCTGCTCTGCTTCTCATTTCCACCGCTTCTTCTCACAACAAATGCCTCATGCTTTTTTCCCTCACAATAAAAAAAAAGGGGTTTCAGGCTAGTTCAAGGACCCCTGAGACCCTCACATTTGGTGCAGTGTTTTAATGAGCAGTGGCGCTGGGCTTTATTGAGGCTTTCCTGAGCCCACTTATAGCCTATATATGCTTCTATCTTGGCTGCTTTTAAAAGCTCTGTCCGGCCTATGTATCCATCTGTGCTGCTGTTATAGGCTACCGGAAGTTTCTCCAGCTAATTAGCTTCAGCGCCGGACTCATCCTCTGGAGAAACGGAGCTTTTTCTCCAGCAGCTGTAGACTCCTGCTGTCTCTCAGCCTCTCATCCTATCACTGCCATTATTTAGCCGCTGCTAATGACTGCTTAACTACCAGCTTTTACTGCACCACATGCACACACTCCCATCTGCATGCACATAGATGTCTGCACTGTATTTGAGCACTATTCTAAGAGAGGCAGCTGTAGTTTGAAATCCCTAGATGGGTCAGACCAGGGCTGTTACTTTTTCAAAAGATAAAGTTTGAATGGGGGTAATGTAATTTGATGGAAGATCATAAATTACGTTTCATTGGCATTGTTTCGAGGCCATTTCACGTATTTCTGTGAGATCAGGCTGGTATCGAATCCAAAATGCTTCCTCACATTATTTCTCAGATGGTTTGGTGTCGTGATTATCCATTATGCACAATTTGCTAGTTTTCTCCATTTTGCATTAGTAAAGAGAGCAGCAACGACAACCTAGTTTACTGGATATGCATTGAGGTAGAAGGACATAGAAACGACCTGTGGCCCTTAATACACGGTGAACTTTTAATTCAAAGAGATCATTACAGATTGAATATTGAATTTTTCCCCCCATGTTCAAACAGTGGTTTGATTCTTTAATAAAAAAGTGGCAGCCCTAGCTCAGACGAATGTATTGTTTTACTAAAATGTCCTGAAAATGAATTCTGGTAACAATCTTAACTGCATCAGTTTTTCTTATCTTACTAACCACAGTGGCTTTGATAAGTCGGTTCATTTATTCCTTCTCTGTTTTTCACCAGATTGCGTTAAAACTCTTCTCTTTCCGTTCTTTATTTGTTGACTGATGCTGCGCTTCCATATAACCGATGCTGGCATTTACACATAGATTGATGCACTCTCTTTCACTGCCATGTTCCTCAAATGTCAAAGCACTCTTAAGTTCCGCAAAGGAGCAAAACTGACTTTCCCCTGTCACTCAGAGGCCGAACCAGAGGTGCCGGCTCTCCTAGTCTCCGACGTGACCCCTGAGAGCTTTAGCCTAGCCTGGATGGCCGAAGAGGATGTCTTCGATACCTTTGTCATAATGGTCAGCCAGGCTGAGGGCTCAGGCCAACCAAGAGAGCTTGTGCTGGGTGGCGACGAGCGAAGCACGGCCATCACAGATCTCACCGAGGACACCGAGTACAAAATCGAAATCTTTGGGCTCGTTTTTGGAAGACCCTCCAAGTCTGTAACGGAGGGGGTGAGAACAGGTACACGGTGACGGGATGGAAACGAGAAATCAGAGAAACTCTGCAGCACTAGTCTTGTCAAGCGTGGTCAATGTGTATTCTCACACGTCATACCTGTGCTCTCACATTTGTTTTTTTGTCTACTAACCTGGTAACAAAGCGTCACGTCACTGTATTCGTCCAAGGCAATTAACCCTGCAATGTGACCAAACAAAAAAAAGGTTATCTGTAGAAATGAATCACTTTTAACGATGATGATTTTTTTCGTGATGTCTGCGTGGTGTCAGAGGCTATGTGTTGGTGGTGTTCAGTGTTGTCAGTGTTGTCCGTGCTCCTGAGTGGTTTCCAGCAGCAGAGGGCCTTTCATCGCAACCAAAGGTTAACGGCAGTATCCAAGATCACACTCTGGGTTTAGAAGGACCACATGGCGGCTTACGGGGCTGCTGATCTCAGAGGGGCCCCCAGACTGCTGCTGGATCAGAATTAGACCGATATGGGTTTACTGATATCAACCTTCTTTTAAAAATGGGTCTCAGCGAGTCTGATATGATGGATATGAAGCAGCTATATTGATGATGCATTATTATTGTCCTGGTTTTTAGTATCCCATGATTGTCCAAATGCTTTCAGATCCTTTAATGAAAATAATTCTGGGTAAAAAAAGGTCCAATTTAAAGATGCTGAATATCAGCAAAGCAGCTTCAACCTAAAACAACCAGAAAAGGTCTTGAAAACTCACATCAGTCGAGCTCCACTCAGGACATTTACTCAGCTCTTTACTCTGCTCCTTTTCATTGTGTCGTCTCCGTCCGGTCGTCCTCCCAAATGTTGTCTTTGACTGCCTGGCCCCATGTGTCGGAGTCGCTCTTTGTAAACCTTGTGCGTGTGTGTGTGTGTGTGTGTGTGTGTGTGTGTGTGTGTGAGTGAGAGAGAGAGGGGGGGTGTCTATGGCTGTGTCTCCTGTCCTCCCTGGGGGTAAGGCTTTACTCTTGGGTTGCGTGGCGCATGTTTCACTTTTGTGTTGCCATGAAATGGGGGCAAGTTAATCTCCTCAGGTCTGTCACGCAAGATACTGTGGCTCGCTGTTAGCCAGGAAGGGTCTCTCTCCGTGAGCCCGGACCTCCCCAGGCCCCTTTTGTCTGTCTACCTTGCTCTCTCTCTTACGCACTCTGTCTTTCGCTTTCTTCTTAAAACGGGTGTCTTTCACCGGTGGTGGATCTGCCTACATGTAAATAATATGTGTGTCTTTTCATGTCTGCTATTAATTGTGAAGCAGAAAAATAGCCACTAGTATATGTAAATGATTTATGTGACAGACATACTGTGCGTTCTGATTTCTAGTCCTCACCAGTCTCAGAAGGTTAGTACACATATTAACTAAACCTATATTGTGTCTGTTTTTCCCCCCTATCTGCTGTGTGTGTCTTGTTTGTGCCAGACCTGGGCTCACCCAAGGGCATCCGCTTCTCTGATGTCACCGACACGTCCGCCACCGTTCACTGGGTGGTTCCAAAAGCTCGGGTGGACAGCAACAGGGTCACTTATGTGCCTGCTCATGGAGGTCAGTGTCACTCAATCACTACTGAAACAGGGTGGATCCAGACACTTATTACAGCACCGTCACTTGATTGAGGAAAACATTCCCTAAAGTGAACTTAAACTGTAGAAAAAGTGAAGAGAGTAAACATTTACAACATAAAGATTTAGCCCGCAGCGCTGATACTTTTACACTCAATACCTTCATCCAACCAGGGAAGTATATTCCAGGTTATGAATGACTTTATAGCCAGTATGAACGTTCTCACTGCTGTATTATCGCTGACCTATCAATCAGTTCCATCCTCCATCATCTGCAGAGCAAACTCTTTTCTCCAATGATAGACTACTTCTGCCCCCTAGTGACTGGCTCTAGGTACTTCTACTGAATGAGGGAGTGAGAGGTCCAGAGCAAATGACAATAATCATCAGAAAAACATGCCAAAAGAAATAAGTAAAACAAATCTAATTAACTTTTTGTCAGTTTGAAGGGGAAAAAACTAAGTTTATTACTATTATGATTTGATTTCTGCACATGACAACGGCTGTGAAATACAAATATAGAGACCAAACTGCTAAAATGACTCAACATTTGAGTAAAAACAACACATTAGGCCTATTCAAGTGTATGGGTACCACAGAATGGTTAAAACAACCAGGAAAATCAATTATAATGTTTACATTTCATATTGTCTCAGTTGACTGTAATGGACTGTACATTTAGACACATGACTGAAAATCCTCTGAGTGGAAAGAAATCAGGTCATCAGGTTACTGATGAATTTGAGAGAATGTCGTTATCTAAACAACTGCTACTTGAGCCAAGCTTCTAATATCTTTATTCAACCAGATGACTTGTTATTTTGGCCTCCAGGTAATGCTAAGACGCTGACGGTGGACGGCTCTGAATCTCAGACTGTGCTGCCCAACCTGACTCCCGGGGTCACCTATGAGGTCACTGTTGTCGCTATCAAGGGTCAAAGGGAGAGTGAGCCTGGATCAGACAGCGTCACCACAGGTAAGACACACATTCATTATCTTAAGGCTAGATATAAACATGTATATTTTCCTGGTTCGGGTTAGGTTGATTTACTCAGCTGTGATTTGTCAGTTTTGTGATACTGTAATAATTTGCTTGTGTAGCTACTGTTTAAGGGGGGACTACAGGTAAATGGGGTAAAACAAATGAACTAATAGATACTACCATGAAAGTTTGCTGATCTTCTTTGTTTGAATATGCAAATCAGTCATTATATTATTAAAGCCAGGTTAACTATTCTTGTTTCATTTTGTTGACATATTAGAGTCAAAGGTTTTTACAGAGGAGATTTTGGATATCTCTTTTTTATCACTCCATAAATCAGAAAATACTGTCAACAGCCATAAAAGAAATCATTTTCCACCATATTTTTAGGAATAAAATGTTGTATAAATCAGGCTATGAATGACATATGAACAAACCTCTCTGTCAAAAAACTTCAGAATATAGATAGGAATGAAACTGGAAAAGTTTGGTGTATGTAAGTGCTGCTGAAGTTGAGATTTCTGGCTCAGAGTCTGAGAGAAAACGGCCTTTAAAGATATGGATTGTAAAGTTTCATACATTACAGGCGAATAGGGTAAAAATCTTCAATCAACTTCCCCAGTTTATTACTTACATTAAGAAAATTATTTGTTTTGTATTACAAGTTTTCTGAAGTATTATGTTTGAATATGCAAATGAGGCCTTATCTAATGCTAACTTTTGGTGAATTTAGGAGAAATCTACAGACACAAAAAGACAAAGTAGTAAAATAAACACCTAAACGTGTATTTAGTATGTGTGTTTTCTTTCCACTCGTCTGAAAGAAGATGTGTTATGGAAGCAGGAAGAGGTGAAGTTTCCTTCCAACACAATAGCTCTGTCCATGGGGAGATATTTCAGTGTGTGTGTGTGTATGTCTGTTACAGCTCTGGATAAACCCCGTGGTCTGAATGCCGTCAACATCACAGACACTGAAGCTCTGCTGCTCTGGCAGCCCGCCATCGCCACTGTAGACGGCTACGTCATCACCTACAGCGCAGACTCGGGTATCTAGTGTACACATGCATGTACACACAATACATATAGATACATGAATAAACACACATGCTGTACATAAAAAAAAGACGTTTTATTACTTGACACAGTTGGTTTAATTGTTGAATCATGATGGAGATGCTGAAATGACGATCATTAGATGATCATTACTGCCTTTCAATGAAGAACTCATAAAAAGAAGGGGGGATTTGATCATATCTGAGTGGGACAACATGACTGATATTCCAATATTCAGTTTTAAACAAAAGAGTCACATCAGTCAGAAACAAGTTTGCTTCCTCCTCTAGAGTCAGCCTCTGACCCTGCATGTTTGTTCTGGATGTGCTAACTTCAGGCTAACTGTCTGTCTGTGTCGTTCCAGTGGCTCCAGTGATGGAGCGTGTGTCAGGAAACGAGGTGGACTTTGACATGAGCTCTCTGACGCCGGCGACACACTACACCGTGAAGGTCTACGCTGTCAGGGACATGGCCAAGAGTGCAGCCACCACGACTGAGTTTACCACTGGTGAGCATTCCTGCATAAAAGCTGATTTACTGATTCAAATTAAATCAAAAATGATCATTTGCCAAATACAGACTACAAAGTAGCAGCCGAGCAGTCAAGTGGACTTTTCTTTGTAACTACAAACTGTATTTTTTAATCTGAAACAACAAGGGCATGATGAGTGTGAGATAACCAAGAGGAGGAAGTCATTCATACTGTAGATAAACTGCTGTTTGTTTCTTGAACATTAATCGGATGAATGACTGCAGTGATGTCATGTAGAAATATGTGAATGAAAGATTAATTAAACATGAGTGACATCACAACAAGGGGGCTGAAACAGCTGAGAGCAACTGACAGAAAAATGTATATAGTAAAATATGATATGATATAAACTTGTGTTGTGTTATTAGATGTGGACGCCCCTCAGGACCTGGCAGCCAGTAACATCCAGACAGAGAACGGTATGCTGTCCTGGAAGCCACCTCGCGCTGACATCACCGGGTACATCCTCAGCTTCGAGTCTGCAGACGGCACCGTCCGTGTGAGTGGACACACCAGAACTACACAGATTCAGCACTGCATTCAATCTATAAAATGTGTTTGGGAATAAAATGTGTGAACATGTTTCCTCCTTCAGGAGGTGGTCCTGAGTCCCACTGCTGTCTCCTATACCATGGCTCAGCTCAGCGCCTCCACTGAGTATTCTGTCAAGCTGCAGGCCATTGCTGGTCCGAAGAGAAGCAGAGTCATCACTACTACCTTCACCACCAGTAAGTGGACTCATACACACTTGACAGGTTTCAGGCCCCTTTCCCACTGGTCAAAACCCCCACTAACATCTGGCTGTTGTCTTCAGAGGGAAAAGGTTACAATCTGCATTCATTTCCGGGACAAATGATTCAGTAGTCACAGGTTTTTATCGGCTCCAGCTCCGATCGTCAGTGAGGGAAACATGTCATACTGGTGGACACAAATTTTCACCCCTTTTCCAGCGCGATGCTATGTGACGCACAAGTGAATTAATAAAATCAACAGGGATTTGGACAATTATTATAATTATAATTAACATACAAAAATATTGCTCTCCTCAAAACCACCAGACTCCAGTAAGGAAACAGTAATTTTACCTGGCTGATCATCAAAACACACTTCATTCAAACTGGACGGAAACAAAATACAACTCATCAAAACCATCTTCTAATTCTTTTCCACTGTTCCAACAATCACCAAATCTGGTTTGACAGTTTGAAAGAGAGACTGAAAAAGTAACACCTATATAAAAAAAGGAACCACCGTAACATTTTCACTGTTTACTAATCCTGTTTTGTGGCGTGTTCGCGACATTGAACGTGACACGCCAAAAAATAACTAAACAAAAGGCTACTCGTCTACTGGCAATGGGAAAGAAGTCTATCGCCTATTTTTAGCGGTGTTTTCCATGTTTATAAACCTGCATATATGCACTAATTTTGGTGGGAAAAGGGTATTACAAGATATCTCAAAAAGTAGTAGACTTCAGGTGTATTTTCAATACTATTAATAATACAGTGGGAGGTCAAATGACCCTATTTCAAATTCATAACTCCTGAATTATGAAAAACCCCACGAAACAAAACCTTTAAGATTACTTTAAGGACTTTGTCTTTGCGCAGCAGAGAAGTGGCATTTATTTGACTATTGTGTTTTGGTTACTAACTCCACTTTGGTCGTGGTAGTGACCTTATTGATAGGGCAGCACAGTGTAACAGTGATAGTACTGTCACCTCACATCAAGCAGGTCCTGGGGCCGGTGTGGTTCAGTTTCCTCCCACAGTCCAAAGACAGTGTTCATTTATCTACAATGTTATCCTTGTGATTGACTGATGTCCAGCGTGTACTGTACCCTGCCTCTCCCCCAATGCATGCTGGGTTGCCATAAAAAAATACCAAAAGTGATCTGCCAATCCCTCTGCACCCTGCGCACAGTGCAGCCGATTGCTCTTTATGTAGAGTCAGACTAGACAGCCATATTAGCAGAGTGAGCTCCCATCCACTATCCCTCATTACAGATTATGTCTAGTCCACTTTGTTGACTTTTCAATCATATCATGTGTTTTGTGTTTGTAGCTGGCGTGCTGTACAGATACCCCAGGGACTGCTCCCAGGCCCTACTGAATGGCGACACTTCATCAGACCTGTACACCATCTATCTGGGTGGAGATGAGAGCCAGCCTGTCCAGGTCTACTGCGACATGAGCACTGATGGAGGCGGATGGATCGTAAGTCGCCAGATAACAGAGACATATATGCCCAATATGTGTTCATATTTAAAGCTGCACTAATCAATATTTCTATATTGGGGTTGTATGAGGTACTTATCCATAGTCAGTGTATTATTAGTAGATGGCGGTCAGCAAGCCCCCAGTTTGGAGAAACAGACAGGAGTACCGGCACGGGAGCAAAGCAATGTACAGCTGTGGACGGGGGGGGCAGCAGCAAAACAGATTTTAAACACCTCATTTGAAGTGTACGCTATATGTAAAATATTTTCACCGCTTTACCTCACCGTCAGACAGCCTGTTCCGACGGGGAACTGAAGCCGTTATCTATGCTCTCACCAAAGCCAGACTCCACTGAAGAAAACAGTATTTTTTCCCAGTAGTTGTTGGTCTACCACTGCCTCGATCTTTGGCGAGAGTGCATAGAAAACAGTTTCAGTTCCCCCGTCGGAAACAGACTGTATAGATGTCTGACGGCAAGATAAAGCGATGAAAATAATCTAAATAAAGCGTGCACTTAAAGGTATAATATGTAACCGTTGTCGGTTGCCGTTTGTAAACACACCGCATTCAAAGTTGGCCACACCTCTACAGCTCAACGAGCCGAGAGGGAGAGCGAGAGAGAGCAGCGATGGTAACGATGATGAACAAAGCAGCAAATCGGAGAAATAAAACTTTATTTTCGGATTGTTTCCCGGCGGTTACGTTCAAATCACACAACTAACTCTGCAATTATAACTCTGCAGGAAGGTGCTGAGTTGCCAGATTTTTAATGAATGCAGGCTTCCTGTCTACCGACTGTGGCTCAGCGCTGCTCTCGTCAAACTACAGACACACACCGATCATAGCTGCACTCACAGTACAGTGAGGAGCAGGAGACTGGAACACATGCACATAACACAACCTGTGCTCATCCGTGAAATACGGCCGCTTTGTATCTAACAGAGTAAAGGGGGACTTTTGAGTATCAGAAGCTGAGGGGACGTGTCAAAGCGGCGATATTTGACCACCTGAACGGGCTGCATACCCTGCGTGCTGTTATTGGCCCCTGGGGGTTACAAAGGCTGTTTGCAGACGCTCAGAAGCCTCCTGAGTAAAGCAAAATTAGAAGAAAAGAGAAAATCCAGGCAGAGGGCTGCAGGGTCTCTGCAGAAACAGACACCACCAAACACTTCTAGTTGGGCATAAGTGATGATTGAGAGGTATTATTTTTGTATCAGTTTATACTTAATTGTTGCGTATTATACCTTTAAAATAATATAGATTTTTTTAGGTGAGCCGTTCTTTTCGGTATCTAAAATCTGTTTTGCTGCTGCCCATTGCTTTGCTCCCGTGCTGGTACTCCTGTTTGTTTCTATAATCTGAGGGCGTACCTCATACAACCCCACTTCAAAACACCCAAACTATCCCGTCACTCGTATTGACAGAGAATAGTCACCAGCTCTGCAGTTCTTCTCAGCTCTATGGAGCGTTTTATTCTTTCAGCTCGTTGTATCAGTTTTACAGCCCACAGCTTTACTGTTTGGTTCATTCTCACGGCTCTCATCAACCTGGTTTACAGCAGAAGCAGCAGGCAGCTGTTTTCAGTGAAAAAGCTCTGATAAAGCCACTGTACACGACCTGTCAGCGCCAAATGACAGACAGACTCAGTCAGAGACTATCTGGTGAACATAGTGGAACATTTAGCAGCTAGAGACAGATATTTTTCTCAGGAGTTGATGTACTTGTGATGTGTTAATTAATAGGCAACTCTTTGTTAACATGTTATAACAACTTTATAAGGTGATAATATATCAGTGTTATGTTTACAGCTTGTTGACAGTAGTGGAAATAAAAAAAAAATTAAAATAGCTTTAATATCAGTTATGAGTTGATAATGAGAATGTATTGAGAATATTCATATTATAATTTTGCTGATGATGTTTGAGTTTATATTTAATTGCTTCTATGTGCCAATTTAGTTTTGATGAGCTTGCATTTTTGTCAAACAAATATCCAGGATATCTTTAAGATTGTCTGGCTAAGATGAAATTCTCATTTTATTTTGAAAACCCATATATAAAAGTGTCAATTGTCCGATGTTTCACATACAACTCATTCTCAGTAGGAACGTCTGGTGACCTGTTGTCTTTCGCTTTCAGGTGTTCCTCAGACGACAGAGTGGTAGACTGGAGTTTTTCCGCAACTGGAAGAATTACACAGCTGGCTTCGGTGACATGAATGATGAATTCTGGCTGGGTAATTTAAACAACACAACACAGTATTCCAGGACACATGAGGATATGGTCATGTATCAATATGTTCAGATAGTAATTGAGGTGATTTATACAAAATGAAATAGCATCCAGTGTTTTAGTGGCGTCCATATTGTGTGATCATACATAAGTTCTACATTGACTCACTTAATTGTAATAATTATCTCAGCCAGGGGTCAGCTTGTGGGGAGATCATGTGTTCAGTCATGTGTGTGTGTCTGTCTGTCTGTCCGCAACTAATCTCCCATACTACTGGACCCATCAGCCTGATATTTTTCTGCTCATTTATGCCTGTATGCTGAAGGACCTCTTGTGGTTGCGGTGATTCACACTTTTTGAAAAATAAATTTTATTGACTGTTTTATTCCGTCATTGACTGCTGACTCCTCGCTCCTCTTAACCGGCTGGTAGGGGATGCAAGTGATCAATAACGGCTTCAGTAGCAAAAGGCATTTCCTTCAATCAGCTTCGCTAGAAATAGTCCTTATCTAGTCTGCTGCAGGCCTCATGTTGGCATTTGTCATGGCTCAAGAACTGACATCCATAGAAAAGTTTGGTCTCATTTTGAGCAGGAGCATCTGCAGATTAATTCCATAAACTATATTTTATGATCCACTAAAGTAAGGCAGGATACGAGATGAATAAATCCCTGTTTTTGTTATCTTCACCACAATCTTGACTGTAAGGGAATAATTAAACGTATTGAATAATGGAATGAAATAGATACACTTTGAAGCTTGAATCCAACTAGAGGTATCAGCCTTTGGTTTAGTTAGCCTTATTAATGATATATTTAGACTTATTTCAATATAAAATTAGGAATTATATCTGATAATAACATCTTATCACAGCCATCACTGAATTGTTATTATTGCTGTCCATCCCTCTGATATGTAATCTCCTCTCACACTCAGGTCTTTCCAACATGCATAAGATCACAGCTGGAGGTCAGTACGAGCTGAGAGTGGACCTGAGAGATAAGGGAGAAACAGCCTACGCTCAGTACGACAAGTTCTCTGTCTCTGAACCTCGGACCCGCTACAAAGTCCACGTAGGAGGATACAGCGGAACAGCAGGTAACGCTGACTTCTGCAGCCTGCAGCCAGACATGTCTGTCTCTCAGTACCTTCTGACTCTAACACAGAGAAACAGACAGACAGAGATCCTTTGCTTTATAGTTAGATATCATTTCTCTCTAAATAATTTTCCTTATATTATTATTCTGTGAAGAGATGGGGTTTGTCCATTTTGTCCAATTTGGTCCACTTTTTATGTTATTTGTATCAAATTTACTTTGAATTTCTTATTATTTAGATTTAACACATTTATGGGGGAACACTTGTCTTGGTACTCTTTTCTAAAGGTTGTGTTTTTAAAATTATTTTCATCATTGCTAATCATTAAGAGTTTTCTTATAACACTTTCTCATTTCGTCATGAAACACAAAAGAATAAAATGTGAAATCAAATTTATTCCAACCGACTAGACTGCAGTGTGTGTAGTGGCCAGGTAGTGCACCGTTTATATCTGCAGTGTTGTTGCAGTGTTCATCGACTACATAAATGTAACAGAAACTGTACCGCAGTTTAGTCCACTCTCTCTCTCTGCTGTGTGTCTTTGTAGGTGACTCTATGACCTACCACCACGGTCGTCCATTCTCCACTTACGACCACGACAACGACATCGCTGTCACCAACTGCGCCCTGTCCTATAAGGGAGCCTTCTGGTATAAGAACTGCCACCGTGTCAACCTCATGGGGCGATATGGAGATAACAGTCACAGCAAGGTACAGTATGTCTATAGTGCAGTTACTGTACGTCCTAAAATGGATAGTGTTAAATTAGGCTCCCTGGGGGTCACTGAGGGTGATGGAGTTCTTTGAGTCCTTGAGATGAGGGTATTCTCCTGAAGAGGGTATTTGAAGAGGCTCCAGGGGTCCTTAACGGGGTTTCACTGGTGTTTGATTAGACTCCCAGAGTCCTTCAGAGGGTTCAGAGTGTCTTTGATGGAGCTCCACTAGTCCTTGAGAAGATTCTGAGGATCTTTCATCTGAGGGAGTTCCACTGGTTTTCATTTCATTGTTACTTACATTGCTTGGAAATATCCCAGTAAAGAAACCACTGTACTCAGGATTTACTTTGATGTCATCTTCATACAACATGTACTCACTACAAAATCAAAACTAACAACAAAAGTCATCTCATTAAAGGGAAACGTTGCTGATTTTCAACCATCTGTGTATCGTTGCGATGTTGGTGGTATGTGCAAATGAACAGCTTCCCTCTGTGTTACCGGCGCCCAGAGCTCACCAAATGGAAGCCGGACATCGCTCATTTACACATACCACCCACACTGCAACGACAATGGCTGAAAATTGTCTACATTTTGGACAAAATCTTAGAAAAAGGATGTCTTCGGCCTGCCCAGCATCTCTAGGAATTTCATATACGTCCAATGCCAAATACCACGCCGTAGCTGACGTGAGCCTCCTCAGAAATGTAAGCACACACCGGGGCTACAGAGATACCGCGTGAAGCTGGTGGTGTTTTCTCCTACAAGTTTCAGATGCTGGTGGACATTGCCCATAGTGCCACCACTGTTTTATGGAAACAGCGTGTCAGTTTCAGCTTGTTACATGCATACTGTACAGTCTCTTTTCAAAATAAAAAAATTCCAACATAAGTTCACTTTGTTTTTAGGTGTACTCGGTTAGGTTCAGGAAAACATTGTGGTTTGGGTTAAAATAAGTACGTTTGTTATGTACAATAAGTACGTTTGTTACGTAAGCAACGTAACAAAAGTGAGGTAAAATAAGTTAACGATGACTTAGTTTCACACGGGACATGAACAGCGGCCTCCTGGGTGAAATTCTGTGTTTGTTTGACAAAAGCATTCAGCCCGACCTCCTCCCTAAGTGGACTTTCACGCTCTTTATACTACGCCAGTTGCTCTAAGCGTCTAATAATGACGTGGCTGGGTTTACATTGGAGTTAGTTGAAATCCTGGTGCGTCCCATACAGACGCTAAAAGGGTGCCTCGGTGTGGCGGTAACGCAGAGGAGCATTGACCAAGCGTCTTTCCTTGATGAGTTGGGAGTAAGATCAATAGTGGGCCTCGTGTCTAGTATAAATACAGCTAAACCTTACATAAAACATTCAACTTCCCCAACCTCATCCATACCTTAGTGGCCACGCGCAGATATTGCAAAAAGTAAGAATTTTTGAAGTGCTGGCATTAAACGTAATCTGGGGTTTCCAGAAGCGTCCAATATTGCTGTTCTTGTGTGGCGATAGGGTTGCTTTGGCTGTAATGTGAATCTGTGACTGGAACATGGCTAAGGGCCTCCAATTTACTCCTACGTCAACTTCTATTTTTAGACTAACATCATTTGTCCGTCTCCTCCTCTCTAGGGTGTGAACTGGTTCCACTGGAAAGGCCACGAGCACTCGATCGAGTTCGCTGAGATGAAGATCCGGCCATCCAACTTCAGAAACCTGGAGGGAAGGAGGAAACGATCATAAACGATCCAACCAACACCATCAACACTGCTACTACTCTGTCTGGACTCCCCATAAACCACCTTGACTCCCACACCCACACACCCTGCAGCGACCAAAGCCACTGCCAAGAGCCCTGCTGCCTCCACGCAAAACCAACACACCGTGTCCCCCCTCCATTCGCTCACAGATCAGCCTCGACTCCATAACCCACCCCCTTCCCCTGTGATACGGTTGTGGAAATGCTGCCAGTGCGGAAATCGATGTGCATGTTACAAACTGGACTTAAATCAAGCCCACACAGATTCTACTCACGCACCAAAGAGAGCAAAAACAACTCCATCTCACCTGATTCTGATCCTTTCTCTTGTGTTGCAGCGTTTGTGGGGAGGTGACTGTGCAGCTTTGGCATTATGTTGTGTACAGTAATTAATACAGGTCCCTATTTCACGTTTGGGGTTTTACAGAAAGGACAGGCTGTTTATAGTACAACGTGGTCTTGTTTAGGCTCTTTGCTAAAACCGATAATACAGTGATAATTCACCTGGATTATCATAGAAATTCTATTCCTTGTACAGAACTGTACACATATACATCTGATTTAAACATTTGAAAAGGGATGCTCCTCAGATGGCACTGCTCAGATGTCAGATATCTCCATCTAACTCGCCATTCGTTTGTCTTTGTGCTTAACTCGTCTCAGTGTCACTTTATCCTCCCCCAGGTTCCCTCATCTCCCGCAACATCTGATGTGATAGAGATGGAAATGAAAAGAGAAAAAAAGAAATAGTATGGAAAAAGTATTTTACCCGCCACACCCCCCACGTCCACGTGGACGGCAGTGTTTCCATTCATTATGTAAGCCCCTGAAGGCATCATGCTACAGCCACCGTATTGTAAAGAACAGAGAAAAGAAAGAAGCTGATGTGTTTCCATTTGTTTTGTTTCTCTTGTGAATCCGAGGCAGGACCTGTAATTCAGTATATAATGAAATGCGGTGATGTTTTTTTTTTTCTTTCTTTTTTTGCAAAATGTGAATACAGTACATATATGTGGAACAATTAAGAGACTGTCCTGTGTTGGTACTCAAAACATGAAAAACGGCCAATTTCAATTGAATTTCTATTGGACGTAAAGTCTCTGCTTATGTTGATGACAATATAGTGTTTGAACAGGCCAAAACTAGAGACCCCCCCACCCCGGCCCCGCTACAGCAGCATACTAAACCACTGACCTTCTAAAGAATGCCTGTGTAAATTAAGTTTGTTTTTATTGTTTTGTTTGTTTATAACTGGGTGAACAACAGGTGTTTCTCTGTAAACTGTATTACAATAAAACAGTTTGTTTAAAAGGAAGATGCTCAGGTTGTTTTATTTTTTCACATCTTTACTCAAACTTTCTAGCTTTTTTTCAGATGCTTCCAATCATGTCTTTTGTTTTTCTCATAAAGTTATGACTTTATTCTCGTAATATTACGATTTCTTTTTCTTGAAATAGTATGATTTTATTCTCATTAAATTACGACTTTCTTCTCGTAATATTATGACTTTATTTTCGAAATCTCTGATTTTTCCCCCCCCTCAATGTGGCCCTAATACTCTGTTGTAATTATCGCTATACAGTTGTTGTTATTATTTTATTTTAAATAACTTTTCATTTCACGTGTATTTGATAGGGACAAATACAATGTACACACAGAGAGCTGCACAACACTGATCCAATGTAATGTATCAAAGCATTAACATTAGTGATGTGTCGGTCGCGAACGAGCCGGCTCTTTTAAGTGAACGATAAGAGCCGGCTCCCGGACGTTTATTTTTTTTTCTTTAATTAATTCAAGGCAGAATGATAGGACGATCTTCTCCACGCCACTGGCATTCCATGCACTGACTGTGACTGAATGTTGTGTTAATTACGTCCGTGCGACCAATCAGGTGATGACCTACAAGGATCGTACCATCAAGTAGGGAGGGGCGGGGGTGCGCGGTGCGCTGACGGTCTACAGGTACAGAGCAGGAGGAAGAGGAGAAGAGAAAGAGAGTGGAGTGCGGTGCGCGAATAGCAAACAAGATGAGTGACAGTCGGAAACGAAGCAGCATGTAAAATTATGGTAATCTGGAAATTATAAGTGAGTAAGTAAGTAAGTAAAGCTTTATTTATATGGCACCTTTTAAAACACACCGTTACAAAGTGCTTCACATACAAATGAAACATCAAGCAATGATGAAAACAAGGAAAAAATTACAATATGAAACACAGAAACAATGAGAAACAGATCACACAAAAACAGACAAACACACATGAGGATGAGGCCTATAGAAATTAAGGCTTGCCTATAAAGATGAGTTTTTAGAAGCCGCTTAAAACAGTCCAGAGATTCAGCAGCTCTAATAGATTGGGGAGGTGATTCCAGAGAGTTGGGGCTAAGACAGAAAAGGCCCGATCCCCTTTTGTTTTGCAGTTTGAGCGGGGGGATAGATAAAAGGCCGAGATTAGAGGATTGAAGTGTTCGACAGGTCGAATATGGAACTAAGAGATCAGAAATGTAACTGGGGACGAGGTCATGCAGTGCCTTAAATGTAATTAGCAATATCTTAAAGTTGATTCTGAATTTTACAGGGAGCCAATGGAGGGATGCCAGAACAGGGGTGATGTGATGTAAGGTTTACTATAATTATATTGAATAATTTAAGTGATATATGTGCACACACACTAATCATAGGTCAAAACAGCGCTAAATTATGGCTGCATTATAAAAGGCAGAAAACGAAGAGCCGTTTGGGAGCTGAAAGAGCCGGCTCTTTCTTTGGTGAGCTGAGCCAAATGAACTGGCTCACTAAAAAGAGCCTGACTTCCCATCACTAGTATCAACAGCACTAACAGCTGCTTGAAGTCCCGCCGTGTGTGGTTGTATAAAACCCACCAATCACAACGAGGCTCCTATGACGTCACGCACACCGTGTCGACCTATCCCTCCTGCTGGGTTTGTGTTCAGGATGTCACGTGGCTGTGTTTGGCAGGTATCCATTTCCGGGTTCGCCCTGCTGGGAGTTGTTGAGACGGGTTGAGACAGGTCTGTCCTCCGGCACTAATACTGTGTGTTTCATTTGGGACTTGAACCAGGAGGACTACCGGCTGAACAGGAGACCTTTGAGGCGATGAGAACTTCTTACTGGAGGTTAGTGAAGTTACTCTCTGTCTCAGTGGTGCTCTTCCTGTCTGTCCATGTCCTAGTGAGTAGAAAACATCCGCCCAAGCCAATAAGTCCACTTCCGGTGGAGGAGTACCGCCTCATCTCCCCTGAGACATACCAGTATCACCTCAACCAGCCTGCAGTATGCAAGGACAGACCCAGAGCCCCCTTCCTGGTGTTCATGGTCCCAGTTGCTCCTCTGGAGGTCCTAGCCAGGGAGGCCATCAGGAAGACATGGGGTGCTCCAGGTGAGGACACCTTAACTCTGTTCTATGTGGGTCTCCCTGATGGGGGACAGGTGTCCAGCAGCATCCAGGCCGAGCTGGAGGAGGAGAGTAGGACACATGGAGACATCATCCAGATGAACTTCCAGGATAGCTACCAGAACCTGACAATCAAGACCATGATGATGATGAACTGGCTGGCGACCCACTGCCCGGACGCCTCCTACGCCATGAAGGTGGACGCTGACGTCTTCGTGAATGTGTTCCACCTCATCAGGAGGCTGAGGAGGTCCCCCAGGCAGGGGTTCATCACGGGGTCCCTGATAAGCGATGGCAGACCGAGGAGGGACGGGAACAGCAAGTGGCACGTCTCGGAGGAGCTGTACCCGGAGGACAGCTTCCCACCGTACGTGTCCGGAGCCGGGTACGTCTTCTCCGCAGACCTGGCCGCCAGGATCTCCTGGGCGTCTAGGTTCGTCAGGATGATCCCCCTGGAGGACGTCTACGTGGGGCTGTGTCTGCGCGTGCTGAACGTCCGGCCGGTGTACTCCCTCAGCCTGCTGACCTTCAGGAACCTGTTTGAGATCCGACAGTTGGAGTACGACAGGTGCACGTTTGTCGGACTGGTCATCGCCAACAGATTTAAGCCATCACAGCTGCTGCACATGTGGCAGGACTTCTCCAAAGGCCACAGCAGCTGTTACCAAGTGTTTCACCGTTAAGACGAGCAATAGTGAAATCAGTAGCCTGCTGTAAAGGAACAAAAAGCCATTCAACACACAGCCAATGGGTGGGGGGGTTCAGGTTAAAGGGTTAGTTGTGTTAACAAACATAAGAAATTCTAGGAGTTAAATTATATAAATACTATTAATTATCAGGGAATTAAACACATCTTTACAGAGATGTAAAAGAATGAAGTTCTGAAATGAGTTTGTCAATGAATCAATTGGTCAATCAGCAAAATTAATTGACAACAATGTTGTCCCAACCTGGGGATCAGGACCCCTCCAAGGGGTTGGGAGTCCCTTTTCATGCAATACTTATATTTTCTGACTTTTCTCTAATCTTTTTTTTATTGCAAAATCCTGGTTAGTTTAACTCCAAACAACCGGAGAAGGTAACACTACTCTTTAATTGAACTGCTCACAAAACACAGACATATGCAACAAAACTGAAACTAAATAAAAACAATATCCATTAGGTGAAACTAAACTAAAACGATATTGCCTGGTTAAAAAAGGATTAAAAATATATTTTTTTTATTAATTTCAGTTTATTTTTTTTAGCTCTAATATATCACTACCGTTAGAAGAAGACCGCATGAATATCCGTCAACTCTTGTGACTTTTAACCACAGAAAATGAACCGACCTCCAGGAGAAGGTGCTGCGCCGCAATTGCTTTAAATTGCGTCCCAATTCAGGTACAACAGCTAATTAATCACTGTTGTTTTTTCACATGTAGTCTAGTCTTTTAGAATTAAATAACAAGATTTAAATATTGTAGTTCGATCAAATACCATGAAACCACCAAGCCATTCAGCTCAGGTGTAATGTTGACCAACTGGTTGTTTGTTGGACTCAAGTTGATTCCCAAATCTAAAGATTTAAACATTAAGGCCATTCCTACACAGCTCAAAACATGTATTCTGTATGAATATGTAGCTGCCTACTTCAGAGACATTATAGCTCTGGAACTAAATATATAAAAACTAAACTTCTTTGAAAAACTGAAACTAAACAATCAACACATTCATTGACAATGAAAACTGTCTGCAACTAACTGCAGAGTATTTAATCAATTGCTGGATTTCAGAGAAATGCTCAAGTTGACATCTTCAAATGTCTTGTATTGTCTAAACCAACATATTCAGTTTATGGTCGTAAAACAAAGTAAAGCAGCAACTAGAGAATATTTGCTTATCAAAAGAATTGCAGATAGATTTTCTGTTGCTCGACGGGTCTCATTGGGTCTCTTTTACAGAGACGATAAAGAATGTAGGTCTTGAATAATTAATGGACTCATCAAATAGTTAATTGACAAAATCTTCTATGTTGTTGTTCGGTCAGTTGTTTACATCATTTAACAAGAAATATGCTGAAAAATTGGCTGCCTGTCTCTGTTTTGTAGGCATTTTTCATTCATTTCTGATATTTTATAGACTAGAACAATTCATAAAAATATAAAATAATCAATAAATACATTTAAATTAGAACTACAACTAGCCAATTTAAACTAAATGATTAATAATTTTATTTAATATCAGTAAATAGTGAAAACTGTGTGTACACACAGTTTATTCAGGGTTCAATCACATCGGTATTAACATCCAGATCAGCCTCCTACCTCTTCCAACCGAATAGTGACTTTTTTTGTCGTTGGACTGATCGATCAGTTGTTTCAGTTCTAACTGATAATGAAGGTAACTGTTAAAAGATGTCTGTCATGGGCTGATTGCATGAAATGGATTTCAGCCCGAGAGGAAGCAACACGAGATATTTACTGTCGGCAAGTTGAGTCGTTTCAACTTGTTCACCCAAAGTGCTGGAAAAATAAACTATATGTCTGTCCTACAGGGTTGTAGATGATATACTGTATTCTCAAGAATTTGCAGTTTACACCAAAGACTATTTGGATATAGATCCATTTTTACTGTAATTGCACTTATTCTTCTGTTAGTGCCTGATGGGTTTGTGGTCCACATGTTCTGTAAAATGACATGGAGCCACATTACCCAGCAAACATTATGCTAAAAAACACATTGCACTGCTACTGTATAATATAGAGAGAATGTAGACTTTATAAGATAACCTGGAGCTTATTTTATATCAGATTATTACTGTGCCTATTTGTTTACAGTGTGCCTCTTATGACTGTGTGCCTATATCTGCATGTGTTGTAGTTGCACTCCATAACCAGCTGGTGGCAGTGTGTGCCAGCAGATGACATTTATGTTATAGTGTATAGACATTGCTGTTGACTCAGTGCCTACTGCAGATAGACTATATGATCTTTAGATCTTTAGACCTCCCTTTAAGTTGCAGCCGTCTGATGACGGCTGACTGTGATATACTGTATACCAACATGCCTCACAGATACCTCATCACTGGCTCTTTAAGCTATATTTCTTACGCCATATCAATGAGAAAATATACTGCATCCACTTGTTTGTCAGTGTGTCAATTAATTTTAATTTGCCAGTGTTATTCGCTATGTTTTCTTTCACAGTTGTATTACTGCTGTTATTGTTGTGTTGTTACTATTGCTGCTGCTACCTTGGTGTCTTTGGAGACTTTTAGTTTGTCATGCTGGAATAAAAATGCTGTTTCCATTCAGACCAAATAAAAGTCTGGCTCAAATATTGAACGCAGTGTTTTTTGTGTAAGTGTTTAGTTAAAATGCAGATATGAAATAAGTTGTGATGGAAGAATTATTTAGAACCAAGTAAAAAATATTAATATAAAAATACTTGCACACAGTTCAGTAAGTTATTATCAGCAAAATGTACTCAAGTATCAAATCAAAAGTAAAAGTAATTGTTGTGACACCTTTCAGAGTGTTTATTTTTTCGATTTTTAAAATCTTGTTTGCACCAAATATGATCTTGTCATCAAAAGTTATATATTAATATAGATGAATACATTCAAATGTAAGCAGCTTTTTAGGCTATAGCTGGTTGAGGTGGAGCTGAATTCTTTACACATCCATGTACAGGTGTTTCTCACTTATTCAGCACTATGATGAACAGTATTATATGCTTTGTCTGTTTTTCACAGAAATGTAGGGATGAATAACAAAGAGTTTAGGAGTCCGACTATAGAAATAAAAGTTGAAGAGAGACGCCACTGAGATGGTTTAGAAAAGAAAGCTTCATTAAGTTTGGTTCATGCAAATCCCAGTATAGCTGTTCCCAACACCTGTGTGGGTGTGCACGACCTTTAACCTCTAACTATGCCATCGTATTTTATACGTTGACCTCATAAAGTCAGTAGTAAGAAGTATACGACATGCAGTATTTCTCTCCGAAATGTGGAGTGAAAGTATGAAGTAGCATCAAAAGGAAATACTAAAAGTCTAGCCTAAAAGTGATAAGTACCTCAAAATACTGCAAAGTTGTACAGCAATGCAGTACTTTCACTGGAAATACGGAAGTGAGAATATGGACATTTTTTAAATGATAAAAATTATAGATGCGAGTGAAAACTGTAATGTAGCTCTGATTATGTTGGTAAATATAATTGTACACTATTAATTGGTGCTAAACTGTTGTCATACACTATTGCAAAAAGGCCATATCTTTAAATAACTACACACGTAGGCAAAATTGTTGGTACCCTTCCGTTAAAGAAAGAAAAACCCACAATGGTCACTGAAATAACTTGAAACTGACAAAAGTAATAATAAATACAAATTTACTGAAAATTAACTAATGAAAATCAGACATTGTTTTTGAATTGTGGTTCAACAGAATCATTTTAAAAAACAAACTAATGAAACTGGCCTGGACAAAAATGATGGTACCCCTAGAAAAGATGTAAAATAATGTGACCATAGGGACATGTTAAACTAAGGTGTGTCCTGTAATTAGCATCACAGGTATCTTCAAACTTGTAATCAGTCAGTCTGCCTATTTAAAGGGTGAAAAGTAGTCACTGTGCTGTTTGGTGTCATGGTGTGTACCACACTGAATATGGACCACAGAAAGCTAAGGAGAGAGTTGTCTCAGGAGATCAGAAAGAACATTATAGACCTTCATGTTAAAGGTAAAGGCTATAAGACCATCTCCAAGCAGCCTGATGTTCCTGTGACTACAGCTGCACATATTATTCAGAAGTTTAAGGTCCACCGGACTGTAGCCAACCTCCCTGGACGTGGCCGCAAGAGGAAAATTGATGACAAATTGAAGAGACGGATAATACGAATGGTAACCAAAGAGCCCAGAACAACTTCCAAAGAGATTAGAGGTGAACTCCAAGGTCAAGGTACATCAGTGTCAGATCGCACCATCCGTCACTGTTTGAGCCAAAGTGGACTTAATGGAAGACAACCGAGGATGACACTAAATCATAAAAAAGCGAGACTGGAATTTTCCAAAATGCATATTGACAAGCCACAAAGCTTCTGGGAGAATGTCCTTTGGACAGATGAGACAAAACTGGAGCTTTTTGGCAAGTCACATCAGCTCTATGTTCACAGACGCAAATATGAAGCATCCAAAGAAAAGAACACTGTACCTAATGTGAAACATGGAGGAGGCTCGGTTATGTTATGGGGCTGCTTTGTTGCATCTGGCACAGGGTGTCTTGAATCTGTGCAGGGTGCAATGAAATCTCAAGACTATCAAGGCATTCTGGAGCGAAATGTGCTGCCCAGTGTCAGAAAGCTTGGTCTCAGTCGCAGGTCATGGGTCCTCAAACAGGATAATGACCCAAAACACAGCTAAACACACCCAAGAATGACTAAGAACAAAACATTGGACTATTCTGAAGTGGCCTTCTATGAGCCCTGATCTAAATCCTATTGAACATCTGTGGAAGGAGCTGAAACATGCAGTCTGGAGAAGGCACCCTTCAAACCTGAGACAGCTGGAGCAGTTTGCTCACGAGGAGTGGGCCAACATACCTGTCGACAGGTGCAGAAGTCTCATTGAGAGTTACAGAAATCACTTGATTGCAGTGATTGCCTCAAAAGGTTGTGCAACAAAATATTAAGTTAAGGGTACCATCATTTTTGTCCAGGCCAGTTTCATTAGTTTGTTTTTTAAAATGATTCTGCTGAACCAAAATTCAAAAGCAATATCTGATTTTCATTAGTTAATTTTCAGTAAATTTTTATTTATTATTACTTTTGTCAGTTTCAAGTTATTTCAGTGACCTTTGTGGGTTTTTCTTTCTTTAACGGAAGGGTACCAACAATTTTGCCTACGTGTGTAATTGATTTAGTTGCCTCACTGACTGATTTTGCCCTGTTGCTTATAAAAAGCACCAGATTGGATGATGGTGATTAGATGCTGTGTAATGACTGGCCTGCTGGCTGAAAGTAGAAAAGGAGACGGCTGCTGCTTCGTGATTCACCGGTGAGGCTGAGCATCAGCAGATTGCAGCCTCACCGCAAAAACCTGCAACACCTATACAGCAGCCTCACAACAGCCACAACGCTCCGCAGTTGTTTTTCTTCCTCTGAATTGGCCGTAAACCAAAACAGATCAGTGTGTCTTCATCACAGGGAGGAGGAGACTGATGTTGTGCCAGCCCTTTATCTAACATCACATCAAACCCTGTCAGAAAACACAACACACTCTCTTGTGGTCACGTTAATATTCCTCAGCTCTTGAGCAACAAGGCTGCGAACAAGTTGAGTTTGTATCTTTTAAAATAATTCACATTTATTTTATTAAAATCTTTGTAAAATCTGAAATGGATATCTCCATCATGCTCAGTCGTTCACAAGCACGCCTGTATTTTATGATGTATCTGGTAAAGTAACATGAAGCTTACCAGCCTTTAAATGAGCCTGTGATGTTGTTGTTGTTGTTCTTCTTCCCATTTCATCATGTATAAAGCTCTCCTCCATTCTCCATAGAGAGTCTGTTATTTGTTGTGTGCCAGTTCTGTTTGAGTCTATTCATTCCCCACACTGACTGTGAGTGGGAGTTTGCTGCTCTGGGGCCAGTTCTCTACACATTGTTCTCAACACTCCCACCTCTGTGCTGTATCTGGATACTTCTGATCAGCACAAACAGCATCCAGAAGAGACTGTATACTCCTCTTCATATAGTCATTATAAGGCAAAAAAAGGCTCAATGCTGTTATTATTATTGTAAAGTGCTGCCTGGGGGGGCCTGAAAGGGTTCACAAATAGCTCTATAAAAGAATACATAATGGCATAATAATATCTGCTTTCAACAAAAACTCAAATATCACATCTCCATCAGTGAACAGTGTTTGTGGTTTGGAGGCCTGCCTGTTGCTCTGCCAGCCTCCTCCTCCTCCTCCTCCTCCTCTACCCGGGGGTGGAGTTACATCCACCGACATGCTGATGAGACTGGCTGGTTCCTAAGACAACCCATAAAACATGCATTTGCATTAGAGAGGCTCGTTGTTTCACTACCGCAACCACAGAGAGGTAAGCTGCAGGAAGCGGAATGCACTGCCTTCAAGAGGAGTGTGAGTTTAGCTGAGAGGAGACAGCTTACAGCCTGCAGAGACAAACACACAGAGCCAGACGGATAAAGGATGCACAACACTTCACTGACTTCTTTATAGGCTGCTGCTACACCTGAGCTGCCTACAACGACACTGGGACTGATTATATATGTAAGTAAAGTCTTTGCTTGTTGTCTTCTGTGTTTGGTAGAAAGTTTAAAAATGACAAATCTAAAGAAGTGAAAACTCTAATCTGGAAGATTTGATGTAAATATGTGAGTCTTGTTCAATGATATAAAGATATTAACAATCAGGCATACAAATCACTATGAATTTACTAGTGAATAGCAGAATTACAGGAATAGCTTGTACAAAAAGGCTTATTACAGTAAATGTAAACTTACAACAATAGACATCATTCCGTGCAGTGTTTGGTTCCCAACCTAGGGATTGTGACCCCCAAAGGGGTCCCATAATAAATGTAAAGGGTCACCAGTAGTAGTGGATCAGTAGAAGACCACAATGAAAAATGTAGAAGAAGGTCCGGTGTGCACACTGTAGCTCCCTTTAAGTGCAATTTATTGGCACATCTTCGTAAGTGACATTTTGAGCCAATGCTCTTCTTCAGACTTAATAAATCTGCCATCTTTAAAGGTAAACGCTCTGGTCACATGACTCTCTGCAGATTTATTAAGTCTGAAGAAGAGCATTTGCTCGAAACGTCACTAACTAAGATGTGTCACCAGCTACTGAAAGGTATAAAAAGTCAAGTATAGTCGACCCTGTCTCCTACAAAATGACGTTCCTGTACAACTAAACTGCATTCTCAATTAACCTTCGTTTCAAGGGAAACATATTTTCTCCCGGATCACGTTGGTAGTTTTAAACACGTGATTAACGTGGTAAATTGAAACAAAACAAAAGCACAATAAAACTAATGTTAGGCTACCTGGTTGCGTTTAGGCAACAAAACTACTTGGTTAGGTTTAGTAAAAACACAATAGTTTGGCTTGAATTATAGTATCTCTTAAGTCAACGTTGACTTTTGGTTTCACACGAGACACAAACCTTTCTCCTGGGTGAAAGTCCTATGTTTGTTTGACCTGACCCGACCTCAAACCCCAATCTGACCCCGACCTCTTTTATCCCATCTTGAGGGCTCCTGTGTCCAAATGCAATTTTAAAACCTATAATATTTCACTTGATATTACTATTACATAATGCATATCCTTAAATCTGCACTAAATATTATTTTATATCAACAATGGGTCAAATGACAAAGTGTTGAGTAAAAGATGTTGCTTGTAGTGACGATCCACAAAGAATTATTATAAGCATTTTTCAGCTCATTGTTTTGGTTCTAAGAACTCTAATCAACGTTGTTGCCAACCAGCATTTGTTCTCAGTGAAATAAACATTATAAATCCACTAAACGCTACCTGGCTAACATCAAATAGCAGACAGACAAAGTTAGCGAGTAGCTGGTGAACATAATGGATTTATCAGCTAAACAGACAGATATTTTTCTTAGAGGAGTTAGACTAAAAACAGAGGAGTGACTAATGACTTAGATTCATCAGGTGACCGGAAACACAACTTCAAATGAATGCTGATGTTGATCTGTGTCTACTGTATAATGCGTCCCTGTCTTTTGTCACAACATATGTGATGTTTCCAGGTGACAGCTATTTCACAGTCCAATGTCTTGTCTAAAGCATCATTACTGTCCTCTGTCACCAGGCAGGAAATAAACTCATCTGTGACATATTTGAAAGAAACATTGTCTGATGTCTACAATTCAAGACTACCAGTCAGTCTACCATGTTAGTTTTCAGTGTTGCCTGCTTCATCCCATACAGTATGTGTTGTTTATATATTGTGGAAAGTCCTGTGTCTGTGCTTTTGCTCATCTGCTGTTGCATGTATGTGGTTCCTCCTCAGTTTCTGCACAGAGACCTCTGGGTTTGTTCCACCATCCACAAGATGCACATGAATAGCTTAATAGATCAATGGAGTAAGTATTGAGAGATTTCAACTCTTCTTCATATTGTTTACATTTCTGAGTGCATACATTTCATGGATTGTGTATTTACCAAGAGGAAGTGATTTTGATGACTTATATATCTGTGTGTCATATGTAAGACTCACGCAAAAGTAAGTTGGTGACAAACTGAAGTTTTCTGACACTGAACTGAGAAACCACAACTTTGGCGCCTGTCCTGACCTGTGATCTGTGTAGTGCTGCATTGCTTGATGTCAGCAGTTACTGTGTTTGTGTTAAATCGTTGCGTCTCCTGTATGTTATTGTGTCTCTGATGAACTGGTGCTTTGAGCAGGTGAATCTGCCGTACAGTGATTGTGTTTAGCTTTGCATTGTTCTGAAATAGAAAGACCTTTGCTCAGCATCCTTTCTAAACGTGTTCAGAGAGAAGTGTCCTGTTACCTGCCCTCCATGTCTAAGACATCCTGTACACGCTATGGCCTCTTACAAATATCCTCTTGTTCAGAGAATCTGTTTTATCATTGAGCTCAAGTATATTTTAAAGTAGTAGATACATTAAGGAGACCCAGAGTGTTCAATATAAAAAGATATCATGAAATAAATAATCATAACAAAATGCTATTTCATCATTCATTATACTTTTTTTTTATATTTCAAAAGGCTTGTTTTCAAAAGTCTGTTTTTATTTCATATCAGCATTTTGCCAAATGATATTTTTTATTTTAAGTCAAGTTTAACTTTATAATGACACATTTGATTTCATAATGTTTTCATGACAGCGGTGTTGTCAAAGGAGAGACCCTTTCAGCCAATCATCTCCTGCATCTCTTAACTAGTCACTTCCAGTTAGCGAGAGCAACAACAATGCTAGCGTTATTCTGCTATCTAGAGGCTGCTGCAGTAAATAAACCCAGTACACTGATACAGTTAGCCTCCTAAACCTGGCAGAGGCAACTCTGAATTAATTTAGGGCTGACCGTATTTTCAAACCCTCAAACCGGGACCCTTGAAGCTTCAGTAGGCAACAAGTTTTTGGCATCATTGGACAAAAAATCCATAATAACCTTTCAGCATATTGTAATTCAAGTGTGCTGAGAGAAAACCAGACTTCTGCACCTCCTCATGGCTCTGTTTTCAGGCTTTAAAAAATCTAGCCTGTGACGGAAGACTTTGACCAATAACAGGTCATTTCAGAGAGAGAGCAATCCTATTGGCTGTGCTCCGGCTGGTGGGCGGTGCTTGGTATTTCCTCAACTGATCTAAACATAGCTGCCGGGTCACAAACTTTCTCTCGTACACTACAAGATGTTTCTGAAAACATTTGAAGAGAGAAATAGGCATTACAGTAATTACAGATCAGCGCTGTTTAGTTTGACCGTTTGATTCACGAGTTCACGAGTGATTGACAGCTGGTCAGAGACGGCAGACTCCAGCTTGGCTCTGATTGGTTGTTTTCCTCCGGTTTGTGAAATCTTGCAGATGCCATTAGGAGCACCGGATGACACTAGAGGAACATGATTTTTTTTCAGATTACCTGTCTCATGCACTACGGACAGGATATAGTGACCGTTTTATAAAAATAACTTTTTTTCATCATGTTTGCTCCATTTCTCCCCACAGCAGCTTTAAGTACATTCAAGTGTATATTTAATAGTAGGTCTAAGTAATATCAATCTTTTGTTTATTACTTGAGGCTCTGAATTTTTTTTTGTTGTAAAAATATAATTGATTTGTATCTCTGCTGGTGGCTGTTTACATTGTAATGAGCACTGGCTCCATAATTTACTGCCTTTTATTTACCTTGACACTATTGTTACATGCCTTGGGTGCTAAGCTACAAGGTTCATGTTTGCACCGGCCGTGTAGTTTACAGCAGGCGTTTGAAAACAGTTCTAAGCAAGCCGTGTTGTCCTCCTCCATCCCTCACCAAGCAGGCAGATGGATTTATATATGCAGACTTGTCGTGGGAGGCTGTGCAGTGGATGGATGCGGGGAGAGATCGAGAGAGAATCCTGATGAATCCTCTACGCACTTCTTCTCCTGTATACGATGGAGATGCGCGGATTCAACCGGGATTCCCTCTGGATCACACGGATCATCACCAGTGTCGTGACCTCTCAGCGCGAAGCCCTCACCTCGCAGATGGTTAAACGCTGAGAATAATCTCACCATGAAGTATAGACCGATCCTGTGAACTTTACATCTCAGCATCTCTGTGATGTCTCACTTTGCTGTGTTGTGTTTTTTTTTTTTCCATGAGGAGTTTGGGTGTAACCCACTACAGACACAACATCACCCCACCCTTAGTGGTGCAGTGATTGATATATTTGCTATAGGGTAGCGCCCTCCTATTTCCAAACCACAGCCATCAAAGACACTTGTACTGTAGCTTTAAAGGAATAGTTCAACATTACATTTTTGGATGAACACTTTCACATTCACTTTCTTTCTGAGAGTGAGATCAGAAGATAAATATTAATGCTCATGTCTGTGCTTTACAGGACAATCCCAGTATTTTTCAAGCTGGGACTTATGGGCATCTTCAAACCTAAAGTTTGTTTGCTCAGTGGATGAGTTAACTTGTTGTATTTCTTTTGACCTAGGAAAAAATTCAAGTAAACCAAAATGTATCACTAAAAGCCATGTGAGTACTTTAACTCAGGTTATTGGTCGGATGTGTGCATGGTTCTGCGAGAGAGCATCTCTCATCTTTTGTTGCCTCAGTGTTGTTTTGACTTTAACATGATGGAAACTGTAACTCTAGTGGGCCCAGATGATAACATCTGTCGCTGGATGTTGACATTGTTGCCGTGCTTCAAATGCTGCATTCAGGAATGTATGTTGGTTGACTTTTGGTGCACGGCCACATTTTTCCTACATAGCATGAACTTGACAAACAGTGAAGGTTGGATGAGTTCAGTGTTGTTGTGATGTGTGTGTGTTTGTGTGTGTGTGCGCAGTAGAAAAGGACAGAGATACATTGTGCTGTTTCCACATTTTGCATGACCTCCAACACTGTTTCCAGCCCACTCGGGCCATCTCTACAAGTGACATGTTGTTCTCAAACAGTATTTTTCTTCACCGAAAAATATAAAGAGCAAAGCGTCTGCACTCTGCTAATGTTTCCACAAGCAGTCAGGGTGTCAACAAATACCCCGTGTGGTCTCACATGTGCCAGTGAAAGGGGCCCAGCGGATATATGAGAACAGTCAAGTAATACAGGTGTTAAAATGCTCTCGGCAGACCTGAACTAATGCCTTTTAAATTATTCACTAATTCAAGATAATTACTATCAGGATTATTTTTCAGGTAATAAACTATTTATTTAACTTCAATAGACATTATCAAGGGCTGTAGATGTTTAGTGATGTAAATGGTGATCTAATGGTTGTAGAAATCATCTGAAAACATGCTATGGTTATTAAAGTTTAGCATGTATTTCATGACCACATGACCAACGTCACTGTGACTTTAAGAGCCAGCTGGTCTTCGCTGAGCACTCCTATTTTAAGATGTCATATTAATATAGGCCTTGGGATGTTATTCTTTTCCTAGTGCTGTTATGGTATGCAAAAAAAAACATCTAATATTTTTTGTACAACCCCTGAACACATCACTTCTCAGAAATCACCCTTAAGTGACGTGACGTCTTCTTCCTTGGAGCTTGGTGGCAGGGATGCAACAGTAACCACGTTACTACTTCACCATGGTATTAGGTGGTGTACCGCAGGGCAGAGCACATTACAGCCATGACCACATAACAGCTTTCTATTATATCTCAGAGTGTTTCCATCCTCATGACAGTTATGACTTGGGTGTTGCACAGTTGAAACAGTAAACATTGTGTACTCTTCGTTCTCTAGATGATCCTATTTGTTTTGGTTTGACATGTTGATTTATAATGTAGTATAAAGAGACAGGAAGTAACACAGACAGTGTGAGTTAGGGTTAGGCTGGTGTGGCTAACTAAACAGTGTAACCTGAGCTTAAGCATGGCAAATGAAGATAGTGAATGAGGGCAGTGGAACGGAAAGACATAGAAGAACTAATGTATAATGTACCACTTCCTGAGTGACAAGGGACTGTTCCAAGGAGAGGCCTCCAAGCGAGCAGGCGTTAAGAACAATTAAAGGTCCCATATTATAAAAAAGTGATAATTTCATGTTTTTTTATTATAAAGCAGACCGAAGTCCTATATAAATACTGTGAAAGTATCAAAACACTCAATCCACAGGGAAATACACACAGCCCGAATTCAGAAACTCTGCAATTGAAACATGCTGTCAGGATTTCTGCCCATTCGTGATGTCACAAATATACAATATTTAGACC
Organism: Sebastes umbrosus; assembly: GCF_015220745.1. Taxonomy (NCBI): domain Eukaryota; kingdom Metazoa; phylum Chordata; class Actinopteri; order Perciformes; family Sebastidae; genus Sebastes; species Sebastes umbrosus. Next base: position 9,498,183 of record NC_051276.1, read on the forward strand.
CCTGACACAATTTTAAACGTAAACATTCTTAATGTGTCCCAGTTTATTCCTGGTTGCAGTGTATGTGAATGACATCAGCTGACAGGAAGTAGACATGGACCCAAGATGTTGCCTAGCAACGCAATTCTGTTGCAATTCCGTCAAAATGCACTAAAATGGAGCATTTCAGACAAAGGATAAATACAGGCATATCAGGCTGACAGTATGAGGAAAATACAGGGTTTTTTGAACATTACAGCATGTAAACATGTTCTAGTAGAATCACAAAATACAAGTATGATACTGAATATTAGCATAATATGGGACCTTTAAACAGCCTTCATGAATCACTGTCAATAAGGGACATTTATTTATATGATCTAGGTTAAAAAGATTTAAAATGAAACTCATTTACTCTATCATTGAGATGGCACACTGAACTATCATGCCTATACAACAAATATGAAGTTACTGCAAGCAGCCAGTTAGCGTAGCTTAGCACAAAGACTGGAAATGTAACCAAATTGACCCACCAGCACCTCTTAAGCTCTCTAACTTACACGCTCTCTCCTGTTGTTTGCCATTTCCAGTCTTTATGCTAAGCTAAGCTAACCGGCTGCTGGCTGTAGCTTTGTATTAAAGGTGCTAAATTTGATATCCAGAGCATTCATTTAGCAGCAAACAACTATTTGCTATGTGAAGATATAGTGGAGTAATGTCTACCTGAGCAGAGAATGAAACAGAGCTTCTCCGTGCTTTGCTTACATAGCCGGGCTGGCCGTGTGCATGCTTTTTAGTGCTTGAGTGTCTCTGTCGTGCCCCATTGGCTAGCTAACGGCCGCCGCTCTGCATAAATCTTCCAGCAAACCTGGTTCCCATCTTACATACCCCATTATGGCCAACTTATGGCATGTTTTTGCACACCCAAAATGTAGCACTATATTTTGCACTGATTATAGAAAGACTTCTAAGGCTGAATAATCAAGTACAGAACACACACTGGGGTTATCATGCCATTATTGTCATAAACATTTACTGTTAAAAAGACCATGTCAATATTGCATTAGTTGGGAATGGATTTCTAGTGATCTGCAGTGGAAGCTCCCACGGATACGTAGGCCTACAGTTGCCGCAGGCTTTTAGCACAGAGCATGAGGATTACTATTTTCAAAGCTGTCACCCGAATTAGTAATGCAGTGTGATTTTTGGAAGACATCGGCACGAAGATATAGTATACCAAATGGCTTCACCTACGCGATGTTGTGTGTCATTGTAGCATGTCGGTGCTGCTGCACCACCTCCAAGCTCATGTCAATACGGCTCAGAAGGACACACTGATGATGAGCCGGTGTATATGGACAGAAAACAGAGCATGCTTCAGAGCAGAAATGTGAAAAGATAACACTTAACTAAAGTTCCTTATGATGCATTGCAAAAATGATATTAGATATACACGAGAAGCATATGAACACATTTAGGCAAACGTAAAAAGTATAAAACTGGCAGTGGTGAATAGTGCATTTAGTCAAGTACTTTTTATTAAGAATTTACAGCTACAAACTATTTACAGATATGTAAAGTAGTTAAAAGTAAACCCATCTCGACCAGCTAAATTAATAATATAGTTACACTTTAATGAATCAGAAAAAAAACAATACTGCAATATATCATGTATGATAATATAACATTCTGAAAGGGGCCATTCTGCATAATGCCTACTTTTACTTTTAATAATTAAAGCTGCTATTGCACTAATCAATATTTTTATATTACTAATGGATGAAATGGCTGAAAGATGTTGTTGTGAATTCACAGAATCATTCCCACAGCGTTTTAGACGCTTTCAGCTCACTATTTTGGTTTTAGGGCCCACAACTTGTTATGGTTCACTCTCACCACTCTCATGTACCTCGCTTCCAGCAACACCAGACAGCTGTTTTCAGTGATAAACCCACTGTACTCTACCTGCTCTGCACCGAACAGCAGACAGACACTGTCTGTGATTAGCTGGTGAACATAGTGAAATATTAAGGAGCCAGATCTGCCAGGTAGAGACCAAATCAGAGCTAAAATGAGAGTGGATATTGCACCTAGATATGTCATGTGACTAGAAACTAACTCTTAATGAGTGAATGTTGCTCATACTTAAAGGGACTATTTGTAACTTTTTAAGCATATAAATGTAGCGGGTCGCCACACATGCGCGCTCGCATATGCGCGTTCGCGTGTGGCCGCTGCCTCTCCTCCTCTGCCTGCCTGCCTTCACTCAGACAGAGCGCGCGTTCTCAGCTCGCTCCACCTCTAGACGTGAACGCGCGCTCACTCCACACTGCAGAAGAGTTAGTTTAGCTCTGAGAATATCTAGTGAACGTACTGTGGACGTTTGTGCAGAAATAAATGCTGCAGCTCCTCCAGACCAACAGAGATTTCCCGTGTCTTGTGAAGTGACGGAGCTCCTCAGCGAGTAACGTTACCGTCTCGTTACCGACCGGGTGCCGGTGTCTCCTCTGCTCTCTTCGGCGGCGGGCGGAGAGAGCAGGGAGACACGCTGCAGAGCCCCGCTGCATCAGCCTGCGCTGATGCAGGAAAAGCCAACACTAAGATCAGATCTAAATCATGTTCATGGAGAGACCTTCGTCTGATCAGCTAACATTACTGCCAAGCAGCTGAAATATAGAGTGATATTGTGGTTTTAGCTGACTTGTGTTGCCTCACTGTTTTGAGTGATGCTCGTTCAGGTATATTTAGAGCGAGCAAGCGCGAGCCCGACGCTGACTTTCGTTGATTTCACGGCCACAGGTGTCGCTGTTAAGAAGCATTTCTGAAAGTTACAAATAGTCCCTTTAACATGCTTTTATTATTGGGTATTATTACCATCACCTAAACAGTTTTCCTAAGTGTAAATACAATTTTTTTGCATGAATGCCTAGAGTGTATTCTTTATCATTTTATGTACGATCCTCATTGTAGTATTTAGTGTGCACTAATTGTGTAAACTTATGCCATGCTTCAGATGCCCAGTAACACCTTAGTTGAACCATAAAGAGTTGAGTATATGTGCATCTTTCTTTATTTCTGCTGCTTTCAGAGGGACAGTGTTCTAACTCATAAAGTATATCAGTATTAAAACAAGCCCTGCATCCTTCGTGCCCTAATGTGTAAACACGTAAATTATGTTGTGCAACAGTGGCGTAACTCATCATTTATGCCTCCACCACCACCAAGTGTGGTTGACGCCAGTGGGGAGCCACAGCTATGTGCGGTCTGGTTCTGGCCGTCCCTTATTGATCCGATGTCAACCAATCCGTTATGTCACTGCTCCCCGCCCGCCATCTCTGCTGCCTTCAGAAAGCTGCAGAGGAAGGCAGTGCTCCGGGGGCTGCTGTGGCTCTCCGACAAGCGTCACTTTTCTTTGGAAAATCCATGAAGCGGTTACAGTAACAGCTACTGTGGAATGGCGCAGGCCAGTTGCTCAACTTTTAATGCACGAGGCCGCAGCCAAAAATGTCATGAGTGGAAGGCCTATTAATGCTCTGCTGGGGCACATTTGCCCTTGTCGTGTACATACTTTACGCCTGAAGTCATTGGGGCTCAGAGGATGCTGTTATCCACACCCTGACTCAATTCCAGACTTAGTTGGCATTCATTTTCTGCTTTGCTATGTCCTACACCTGGACATGACTCATTGTATGTCCCCTGAGATGTTAGATTGACATCATACATTTTGGTTTCAAGTGTGAGCCACCACTTTGTCGTCACCTAATGACGTGAATCTTCCTGTTTGGGAGATGACGCAGTCCTTCGTGGTTGCTCAGAAGTCATTTGTCAAGGGTATAAACAGACACAACACACACACGCTCTCTGCTTTGAGCTAACGTCACATCCCAGTCTGATCTTTTGGACAATCCTCAGAGAAATTCCTTGTCCTGAGAGACGCAAAAAATCTCGCTTTGGTGCAAACTGATTTTTACTGTGAAGCTTTCATGAGCAGCATTCCTTATCAGCTGGGAGGACGTCAGCGTGGCGATGGCCAGCCCCGATCTTCCTGTTGATGGTTGTGTGTGGTCAGACGCAGGTCAAACTCACAGCGGGTTGTGATAACGGACCTTCACCGCAGACAGACATATTTCCCGCATGCTGCTTGTGTAACCTTCCCATCCCACGGAGCTGTTGAAGAATCACGTCTTGGCTCGCATGCAAGAAGATATCTGAGTCAGAACTGACAACACAACAGCCAAATGAATCATTGTTCCATATTGGTACATACTGTTTTAAATCCTTACTGTGCAGTAGAGCTGTTCAGATGTGTGACCAGATTCTTATTACATTTTCTAAATGAAGATCATGACATGTGGTAAACCCAAACTGCAGGCTTCAAATTGTTCTGAATGTTCCCAATGACATAACCGATTGGATATCCATGTTTTTCCACCGGTTTGTGGTCATTATGGTCCCTGTATGCTGGTTTGGATGGAACTAACTGTGGAGAAGTGGGAAAAGGAATGTGGAATAGAGAAATGGAGAGTAAGAAACAGGAAAGGAGACACAAACTGCAGAATGTTTAAAACTGAACAAAAAATAAGTGAAATATTATTATTATGAACATTATTGTAGGAAGTTTCATGTGTTTATGAGATATGATATACATATATTTGATTTGCACCAGAGGTAGGAGAAATGTTTTCCCTCCCAATTTCAGATTCATTTTGGGTTTTAGTCTTTTGATTGGATTTTGTGCTTTTCCTATGATGACATATCAAAATGTCCGCTGTGAAAATGATGTGTGAGACATAAGAGTCAGAGCGATTTATTCAGACAGCAACGCAACATGAACAGTACAAGATAAACGCACCAGTCAAATCTAAAATACGATGAAGGCTGCCAGCTTTACTGCCAGCATTGGAGCGACATTTGTTACTACTTTCCCCAATATTGTTACCGACGTTTCAGCTTCCAAAGTGGGGCGTGACAAAAAAACTGTTTGGGAACTACGGCTTTAAAATATGTACAGTATAGGCCTGTTGAGGAAGAGAAAGAAAGGAGAGAGGAAGGATTGAGACAGTAGAAAGTAGACAGCTAGATGACATGGCTGCACTGTAAGCATTATTCTCTGTTGGAGCTGAAAGTGTGCTGATTGTTTAGTCCGAAGCCGAATGAACAAAAGCAGCATGAATAGACGGGGGGTTGATTCCCCGGCTTGATTGACAAAACCCTGTCAATTGTGTTAGCGTGTCAGTGTGTGCTTTCCACTGGCGTCATTGTAAAGGCGAGAGAGGCTGCTGTCGTGTTGAAAACAAACTCTGACCCTCAGTGTTGTCACACCAGTCCTCTGTGGCTGAAATACGGTCAGGACCGCCCCCTTTATGAGGAACAGAGAGCAATAAAGTAAGGGTGCTCTGACCAGGAGTTTTGGGGCTGATGTCCAATCCCTGGAAGCAAAATCGGTTCACCAATATCGATCACGGGTCTATTTGAAGCCACCCCGATTCTGCTCCTCTGCTCTTTGTATGTGTGTGTAGCCGATGTCTGTGTGTGCCGGACCATGTGTCCCGGGAGATTTCAATGTTCCAAATTCCAGTCAGATAGGCCTGTTTGTGTTTATTTAGCTTAAAAATAATTGATGGGCAGGCTGGGAAGGGAAGGAAGGACTGCGCTAGTTCGAAGCTTCATTCATAACGTTGACATTCAGATTCTAAATCAACATTTTTGCATGTCTATTCATTGTACACTAATCAGTGTTTCTTTTATATTCATTCTGCAACAGCTCACCGCTCTGCTCTTGTGTTTCACCGGGTGCGCTGGGCAGCCTCGGCATTCACACACAAACTACCACTGGCAAAACTACCGCTGCAGATGGCGATTTTCCTACATGTGTCAATTTCCGTTTGTTACATGCATACAGTCTTTTCAAAATATATGTCTTCACAGCAAATAACGTCTTTAGGTTTAAGCAATAAAGCTACTTAGTTAGATTTAGGAAAATATCTTGGTTTGGGTTAAAATAATTCCAGAAGTGGTGTCACTTATATGTAAGTTACGTGACAAATAAATCAACGTTGACTTCTGGTTTCACACGGGACATGAACGCCAGTCGAAAGTTAGGTAGTTTTTGACTCAGCCATCCACCCAAACCTCCTCTCTATGAAGCGTTCGCTGCTCTTTATATTTCCTGGTTCATGATTATGTGAATTACACACAAATTAATTTCGTGGGATATACACAATTTACAGTGCATTACTTTTCGAAAGTCTAGCTCCCACCACCACCACCACAATAACACAAAATCTGAGTTTTCCCATTTTTTAGAGTGATGACATCATAAAATAGGATGATAGACATTCAAAGATTCATTGGAAAACCTCAATAGAAGCTTTGAATATGAAAAAAAAAATGACATTCAGTAAGGACAGCCCTAGTGATTGAACATAGTCAAGTCAGCACACTGACACACTGACAGCTGTTGTTGCCTGTTGGGCTGCAGTTTGCCATGTTATAAGTTGAGCATATTGTTTTATGCTAAATGCAGTACCTGTGAGAGTTTCTGGACAATATCTGTCATTGTTTTGTGTTGTTAATTGATTTCCAATATTAAATATATACAGAAATTAGCATAAAGCAGCATATTTATCCACTCCCGTGTTAATAAGAGTATTAAATACTTGACAAATCTCCCTTTAAGGTACATTATGAGCAGATAGAAAATGTGTGATTAATTTGCGATTAATTGCGATTAAATCTTGTGTGTATGTGAGAGTAATAACATGCTGTAGATTTATGTGAAAAATAATGAATTATGAAGAGAAATAATGAGGAATTGTTGTACAAATAATAGAAAAAGATAATTGAATGCAAGCTCTTATGACCCTATAGAAGACACACATACTTGAATATCAGTCTGTCATTCTGCACAATATGTGTTTTGTTTAATCCTCTTGTCAGAATGAGATGATACCTTCTCTTGAGGATAAACAGCTCTCTTGACCACTCTGGCCAGTGTCTGTGTTCAGTGACCAGTCTTGTTATCCATCAGTCCTGCCTCTATTTTAAGCCTCACATTATTCACCGTCTTTGTTTCAGTCTGTGAAGTGGATGCACTCTCCCTTCATCAGTGCAGTTCATAAGTGGGAGAGTGAAATTAGACCTTTTGTGAGCCTCTCTTTCATCCAGGGTCGCTTTCATACTGTTAAATGCATAAATTGTCCTTTCGATAGTCATAGTCTTTTGTGTTGGTGTGATCAGTTAAGCAGCAGTGTGCAATGACATTATTTGAAACATGGTTGGGCTGATATATACCTATAATACAGATAAATGTAGATGTAGAATATAGAAAAAAATGAATATAGTGTGTTGCACGTTTTCCACCTTGAAGAGCCTGTATGTTTTGTAAGTATTATGAGCTGCAGGAGCTTAAACTCAAAGTGGATAAAAGTCAGTCCGATAAGTACATAGTGTTCTGGTACAGTTAGCGCTTCATCAGATTGAATTTGAGCCATTTTTCTGTTAGTGTTGCACGTCATTATCCACCCAATTTCAGGTCTGTTCACCAAATTACAAAAAAAACAACACATTTTCTCTTTCCTAGTGGAGGTGTATCTGGTAGAACCGAACCGTACCAAATGGTTTTGAAACAACTTGTCGAAATGAGCTTGGTGTGAACACACCTGTGGTTTCTTGAGTGATTATTTTCTACAGCTTGAATTTTCTTTTTCACGAGAATATAGTGGTGCAGTGATGACATATTTCTGTAGGCCAACCAGGAAGTTATCATCACACTGGTTCCCTTGACAAAAAGCCAATGGGATTTTTCCATTGGGTCTTGGATTATTGCGGAAAATAAGCTCAGTGATAAACAAACGTTTATGATACTTACACGTTTTGTTCCGTAAAATAATCTCCACAAATGAACACTATAAACAAGCTACACCGCGGTCACATGACTTCGCATCACCACCACTAAGCTAAAGGTGGACTATAGTGTCGGCTTGATGACGTTTTGTAGTCACATTTAGCCACTTTTAAGACACGTAAAAGCTCCAAAATTTTCAAGTGGGATATTTACTGATGTATTTTATGTCATACAACAAAATGTTAGAATCTCAATCTTATTTCAGGCATCTAACTAAAAACCCATTAAAAAAAAACCACTGACTTCCAGACGAGGGATCAGGAAGTGCTAAAATGTTAACTCATTTCCGGGTTTTAGGACTCATTCCTGCACCACTCTATCAATTAACTGAATAATTCCGGCTCAAAGAATTTCACCTTTTTGCAGCTTCAGCCTAACCTGTGTCTATGTGTCTCTACTTTCCCAGCGGACGTCTCCAGGATGTGTGACGTGGACGTGTCCCCGGAGCCCACCAGTCCCACCCTGTACAGTGAATCTGCAGACAAGTACGACAATGTGGACCGCTGGCAGAAGCTCCGCACTGCCGTCCGCAAACTGGAATTCTGGGAAAACTTTACCGCCGAGCTGATCGGGAGTGGCTTCTTCTCCAAAGTCTATAAGGTATTCCCTCCGTCCTCTTCCCGGTTTTGCCATGTTGCCGGCCTCCGTTTTTGAGTTTCCAATCAAAGCTTGCTTTGTTCCAGCCACTAATTGGGACATTCTTGCCATTCCGTGATTTGCCCACCAGCTTTGGAGACCAATGGGGGCGCAATACTCATCCTCAGCTGAGACCTTACATAACTCCTAATGTGACACCAGAGCTGGAGTGGAGCTACAGGGTTTTCATACATTTAGGCTTTGTCCCTGATGAAATGAGCTAGAAAGAGGCCATAGGATGGACGAGAGATTGGGCCGAGGTCGGATTGAATGAGATTGAGATTGCTCTCTTAATTTAGACCGGTGTTCAAATTGAACCAACAAAGAAAACACAAATTGGTTCCTGATTTCCTGAATACACTTTTCTGCTGTCACACTGTCTCCACTGTAAATCCACCATAGCCTCCGCCATCACTGCTGCTACAACTACCGCTGCTATTACTGCTTCCACTTCCGCTGTCTCTGCTGCTAACGGACACCAATGTCCCTTCAGGTGATGCACAGCACCAGTCGGAAGGTGACGGTGGTGAAGATCTACAAAAACGACGTGGACCAAGACAGCATCGTACGAGAGATCAGCCTGCTGCAGAAACTCTCCCACCCCAACATCGTCAGGTAACAGTCCACTCATCATGTCCCTCTTCTTACTGAGGCCTTTTTATGCTTTGTCCAACGGGTTCAATTCTACTAAAGCGAAAAAAGGATTTCCCTTTCAGTCTCTGTTCTCTGTCTCTACAGGCTCTACACCCGCCCACACATCACACATCACACTCTCACTCTTTTTCCACTCCGCTGTCTGTAGTTTTGTAGCAGTATTTCTGACTATCATAGTTACAGAGTATAATGGCAATACCTTTTAAACATCTTTACTTACTTGTACTATACTAAGTAGTTATTATATGGTTGATGCTATTATGATGATAATCACTGAAAACAACACACATTTCAAAGATTTAAATCTGCTTTACGGCCATTTATAAATCTCTGTAAGGGACATCCCAGTGCTTTGCAGGTTTTAGCTTATTTAGTCAAATTAGATATACTTTCTAGTACAGCAAATGCGATTTTTACTTTCAGATGTATTTCTTTATTTCTATATTTGTATTAGCAGACTCCTAAACCTTCCTCCAGTTAATCCATCACATTAAGACCATGTGGATTTTTGTCAAAAATCAGCGTGCACAGGGATTAATTGCAGATTGACTTGAAGTCTTCACTGCTGTACTCCACAACTATGACTTTGACAAAGTCACTGCGATGGATTGTACAACTCAAGCATGTTTCAAGAGACATTTGATTTTCATGTGACATGGAACGGAAGAGAAACCAGTCTGCCTATATCACAAAATATACAGTGGACAGCAAAAGCATAAAACATACATGATTTGTAGTTATTAAGGAGTTAAAAAAAACATGGATATGGTTCTTTAAGGTCTTGTACATAGAGTCATATAGCCTTATACATATATAAAGCTACTCAGTAATGTCATTAAATCAGCATTTATTGATTTATTTGCCTACTGGGCAGTGGAAAAAGCTGGAAAAACAACATTATTATCACCTTATAAAGTTAATTTAGCGAACATGTTTTGTATTTAAACATCCAGCAGGCACAGAGCAACATTAGCAGTAGTTTGGAATTGTGTTTGCAATATATATTCTCTCTCTTTTAGCTCTGTGTTTTTGGTCTCTCCATTAACTCTTGAGTGTTGAATGTTGTGACAAAATAAAACAACGAGCAGAAAAAATGCTTTGATGGGAGCTTCAGAGAGAGTTCATCACTATGATTCACCCTTTCACGTGTCATGTAGTCATTTGAGCCTTTGTTTTTATAAAAATATTGATAAGGGCAGCTTTAAAAATAATTAAAAACTTCATTAAGAAATTATTAATTAATAGAAAGCGGTAGCAAATAGTTGCGGGTACAATGTTGCTTACTGTAGTTAGTTTGGTAGCTGTAACATGACTGAAGCACAGCCTTGTTGCAGCTGCAGTCCAGACAGATGTAATGAGACCTTGGTGCTGTTTAACACTGGCCCCGTCATCTACAGCAGTTACATAAGGTGTGATGTTTGCCTAAGCAATCTTATTTTAGCCATTTAGCAAGGTCACAGCGGTAAGGTTATCAGGGTGCAGCTTATCTGCTGAGGTCACTGCTTACAGCGCTAAACAGCAGGCTGTGATGTCCACACTGCTCACACTGTGTTTGCTGAAACCAAACACAAAGTGTGTGCACATTGTTCCCAGGACCTGACGCAATATCGTCGCTAAATTGTTCTTTTTAAATATGAGCTTTGATCATAAACCGTGATCAGGTGTGTTTTTAGGTTTTCTTAAATCTGCTTGTTGTATTTTCTTATGGTGAAACCAAAGGCAAATTTCAAATCATATTAGCTTAAAGGATATATCTGGTGATATTCTGTAGTTTTCTTATTGTCAAGAATTTCCATAAAAATCCAAATGATAACAAGTATTATCTGTGTATCCTGATATCTTTTCTTCCTCTGTAACATAGAGCTCTATATTAGTGTTAAAAACACATCAGTGATCCACGCTGTTGCACTGGGCGACATGTTCCTTCATCACCATGAACACACACTCTGTAGTTTATTTAGACTCAATCCCACGCACAGTACACCGTCCTGCTGCCACTAATACTCACTAAAGCACAAAATGTGGATTAGTCCGCTGCTGAAAGTAGTCCCCAATAAACACACTATGTCCTCGTGTTTGAGTAACGTTTGATAATAACTACAGTGACCAGATGTTTTCTGGAATTTTATAAAGATTGAAGTCTTAGAAATGAATGGCCTGAATGGGGCTGAGAGCCACAGAGAAGCTAGGGAAGTCAGAAAATATGAAAGAGACGAACAAACTGTCGGTTTTGGTCCTTTTATGGGATTTGTTGACAATATGGAAAATATCATTAAAGGAATACTTCAATCAATTAATTAATTAATTATTCAATTACTCACCCTGTGCTACCTTAAATTCTTGAAGAAAACTTTGTTAAAGTAAATCCTTGATGAATTGAAGTAAATGGGGGGGGGGGGGCGTTAAACAACAGTAAAACTGTATCAAAACAACTTTTTACTATTTCATGAGCCCTAAGGTTTTAGTGAAGATTCATGTGTTTGGGAGGTAGTGAGCATATGACTGAATATGATGATTATACAGCACGAGTTTCATGAGAGTTTGTAAACGGATGTTTTGATATCATTTCGCGAAACGCAAAAGGCTTCCATTTACTCTCCATGAGAGAAAACAAAAGTTTCTTCACGAATTCAAGGTAACATGGGGGCTGAGTAATTGACATACAAATGATCATCTTGGGGGTGAATTATTCCTTTCACCTTATCCTTTAATGTTTAAGATATGGTGACTCTCCGCTGAAGTTTCTTTGGCTAATTGAATTGCCTCTAATTTGTAAAAAGAGTGTACTTTTGTATCTGTGTTTTTAGGTGTCCGACACCGTTACAGCTGTAGATCTCTAGTCACTGTTTAACGTGATTTCAGGAGAAAAAGTAAACTAGACTAGGATTCTACTGCCATGCTAGCAGCTCTGTGAAGCTGTACGCAGCAGGGCTTTGAACTAAATGCTAACATGCTGATACTAAATAAGTATAATATTTACTATGCTCACCATCTTAGTTTGTTAACATAATACATACTAGACTGCCTCGAGAAACTCATAAGGAATATTAAGTAATAAACACATTTCCTCTTATTCTAGATATCTGGGAATCTGTGTCAAAGAAGACAAACTTTATCCAATCTTAGAGGTGAGTCCTACACCTTTTTTTTCTTTTTGCACCTTGTGAGTCATCGTTGCTGTGCATGTCCACAGGCTGGCTCTGTTCTGAGCGTGGAAAAACACAACAGATTACACTGATATGAGTTGATAGGGATAAAGAAACGGTAAGTGAGTCAGGTATTTATTCTGTAACCAGACCTGGCTTCATTACTTCAGAGTAATGTCACGTTCACATAATCTAAAATTTTTGTATTTTCCACCAGTCTATGAAATTCAGCACATTCATTTTTACAATTTTATTGCTCAAGCTAGATAAATGTTTTCATCATCCTAACACTGTTTGTAACCTGGTGTATGTTGGCTGTTTCAGTATGTGAATGGTGGCTGTCTGGAGGAGCTTCTGGCCAGGAAAGATGTTCCCCTGTGCTGGAGAGAGAAGGTGGACCTGGCCTGTGATATAAGCAGAGGGATGATCTACCTGCACTACAAGAACATTTACCACAGAGACCTGAACTCGAAGGTAAGACCCTCAAGTCTCTGTCCTGTTACTTAGCTGCTGCAACAGTCCAGTGTCACCACAGGGATCATTAAAGTTTCACCTCATCCCCCGTCAGCTGCCATCACAACTACCACCACAGAGACCTCACAGGGGATGCACTATAGTTGATCCTTGTACGCCATAGCTCAACAGCCAGAATATAAGACAGCTGGTGATAGATCGAGAACTTGAGAATAAAGAACTTCTCAGTGCTGGAATTCCAGGAAGTGCACCATCGAGCCTACTTGACCCTAGAACTGATCTGTAACCTGAAAAGGCCAACGCACGGAGCCCCCTAGTGGCCAAGAGGTTAAGGGGCCGACAATAAAAATTAAATAAAATGAATCAATAAAAATTAAATTAAATGAATCAATACAAATGAAATGGAAAAAAACAAATAAATAATTAAATTTCAATTTCAATTTGAAAATAAATGTATATGTGTAGTAAAAAAAAATAATAAGGACAATAGGAAAACATGAAGAACAATTGCAACATATTATTAGCAGTGGAAACCAGTTGTGAACACAACATTAATGAGGTGCTGCATACTTAAATGTGTTTTTTGAGCTATAAACTGCATGATATGACTGTACTGTGATGAAACACATCAATGCTGGTGTTAATATTGACTTTTTTTTTACCAAATTTATAAAAATCTGCATTTCATGGGTTAAAACTAGCTCAACATGCCATCTAATGTTTTGAATCAGCCCTAATATTGCAAGGCCAATGCTGACATAGAGTTGACTGGTACGAACGTATCTATGTCATGTCATATCGCCCTCTAATCAGAGGCCAGGGCCATTGGTATTATAAAAATGTTGGTTATAGCCACTTTAATAGCTCCCCTCTCTAATTCTCTCCAACATTTTGATGTCACTAATAATTTATCAGTTTCATGAAATAGCTCATCTGTATTTTCCTATTTCCTATTTTCCTGCTTATGTATGTTGTTCTACATATCTCATCCTTAACTTATATGTTAATAAGTTAAGCGTATTCATAGTAGATCTTCAAAGTTTTTCTTAGCTTGTTCATCAGGAAATAATTTAATTAATTCAAATTAATTCATATAATATATTTAAATTTTTTTGAGACATTTTTTTCATAGCATTGTCAACTTGATTTGGAGTCAAATCTGGGTCTTACTTACTGATTTCTCTTAAAGACTCCTTCTTTATCTATACTCTATTTTTCTAATTTTTTCATTACAGTACATAACAGTACAACACATTTAACTGACTAACACATTCCTGTTTTCTTACTGATTAACGATCATGCAGTGATTGATCCTGACAGTGACAGATCCTCATCCACATTCTCATGCGTGGGTACGCTCGTATGCCAGTGTGTGAATGTGTGTGTGTGTGTGTGTGCGTGTATGTGTGTGTGTATGTGTGTGTGTAGGTGCTGTCTGTCTCCCCTGGTTGCCAGGCTTCACAGAAGAAACAGTCGGTAATGCAAAGAGCCGAGGCAACGTGACAGTCACTCTATTGTCATGTTAATAGATAGTTACTAACTAAGTGCTGTTGCTACACACATAGCTTTTGGGTAATGGGGGCCCTTTCACCACACACGTCACCCTGAGGCCACTCATTTGGCTCCCTCCCAATTCACTTTATTGACACGGAGGCCATAGTTGATTTACGTCACGCTCTGGCTACAGAAACTGGATAGATCCATCCATAATGTTTGTTCATGATGAAAGGTAATCACTGAATGAATTATCCTGATTTGCAGTTGAAGCTGCCTGAAGAGACCTGAGAACAAATGACATGTACACAAGACCAGAACAAGACAATTCATTCACACAAACAGCAGACAGAGTGTAAGCTAAAAACAGAGCTAAAAGGAGAGTAATTATTGGACTTATATTTGCCAGGTGGTCAGAAACACGACTCCAAATAAATGCTGATGTTGCCATGGTTCTCAAAAAATCAATTAATGCAGCTTTAATTAAAGGGTAACTTTGATATTTTTCAACCTGCCCCCTATTTTCTCATGTGCTGCTGTCTAAGTGACTAATATAACTAATGGGGACAACATTTTTTTTGAATTGGTCCAGTAATGAGGGATAACGCTGTAACCGGCAGCCACTAAACAGGCTTCAATGTAACCCTTCTTGGCAATTTTTCACTATCGGTGTACGTTCACTAAAAGCGCTTGTTCTGACAACATTATGGAAAGGACCCTACAGAGAAATAAAACCTTTTTCTTACCTCTTACCTTTCTGTTTGTTATTGTGTCATGTGACTTGTTGCCGGAAGGACAACGGTGGAAACGTGAGTGAGGGTTGGAGAGAGGAGTGTTCACGAGACACCTGTGTTGTCAGAGTTTGTTTGGTTGGTGTACACAAAGTGTAGCTTAGTGTTATCTAAAAGATGTTTGGTGTTTTCAGTAGCTGAATATTTAGCTGATTTCGACAGAAGCGAGATTTCAGAACAAGACTTCTCCTTGAGCGAGCCTTGCTTAAACACTACAACAAACAGACCGGATCATGCGAAAGGTAAGAAAAAGCTTTTATTTCTCTGTAGGGTCCTTTCTATAATGTTGTCAGACACATACAATAACAATCTGAGTCTGTCAGTGGCAAAAACAAGCACTTTTAGTAGATGTAAACTGACGGTAGGTTGCCCCAAAGGATTACATTACAGCTCGTTTAGCAGCAGCCAGTTACAGCTTTCTCCCTCAATACTGGACCAATTTCAAAAAGTGTTGACCTTATTAGTCACTTGGACACAAAAACATGGGAAAATAGGGTCCAGGTTGAAAAATAACAAAGTTACCCCTCAACAACCGGAAGTATGTGACTGCTAGCTATTTATTTTTGTCAAAAGAGCATTGTTTGCACTTATTTCCTGCTGGCCCATCCTGAAGGTATCATTTCTGAATATGAACATATATTAAATATGGCTGCTGTGTGGATAAAATACATTTTAGTGGCTTACAATGTTTTCGGCTTGTAGCTCCCCTGATCCCTTGGGTTTGGCAAGGATGTTTAACAGTTATATCATTCCCTTTACTGATAATATGTGCACCAACATTTAACGTTATCAATCAAATGATGGGCGCACACCCACCTACAGTAATAGAATTCTTTGAAAAGACCAAGGCAGATTTATCCCAGCCTAAACTTTGAAATCAATTCCAGTTAAGTGGCTGGACATGTGCAAATTAAATTCCAAAGCCCCCTGAACCAATGCAGTCATTGTGAATACGCCTCAGTAACTCTGCAAGTTAACTTGAATCAAAGTTTAAGCTCCTGGAAAAAGTCGAGGGCCCCTTTTATAATTAGCGCCTTTCTCTCTGTATCTGCTAACGCTTTCCATTTTTGTTTCCCCAAACTGTTGCTTTCCTTGGCAGAGAGGGCCGGGGGCTAAATTTAGAGTTGAAGTGTGGGACTGAAGTTTTTCCCAGGAGAGCCTCGTAATGACAGGCTACTGGATGGAAAAGGCCTCCGGTGCAATGGGAGCCAGATGCTGACGTCACTATACAGCCCATTTATATACATGCAAACAAACAAATTTCACTTTCTATCGGACACATTTATTTTCACACCCCTTTCTATACATACAGTGATACACATGCATTGACAACCCACATATACACATTACGCTCATACGAACACTTCGGCCGCCCACTGTCGTTATGCAATCACAGCTCTCCCACTGTCTGCCTCTCATCACACCTCCAGCTCTCCGCCTGTAAAATCAACGAACCGTGTTTCGTCTTTTTCAGGCAGAGATTATGAACTTTTTTATAACAAATCTGGTAACTGCATGCCAGTCAGTGTGATGGAGGCTATACCGTGTACAGCAGCACACAGGCAGCCACACTGAGTCTCTTTACATGGGGTCCGGGTGAATTAGTGTACTGGAAAGGTGCTGACAACAGATCCTATTGAGTCTGTTGATAAGTGGAGAGACTAAAGAGCAGCTGGATGTTTACTTTCCAGGGAACACATGCTTAATGTATGGAAGATCAAGGCTTAAATATTAAAGACAACGTGGACAAAAGGAACTGTTGATACTGCCTGCTTTTTTTCAGATATCAACCTTACACTGCCCTCTGCTGGCAAAATACAACACTGCAGTTGTATTAACCTGTGTCATTGTTTTCTTGTTTGTGTTTGTGCAGAACTGTCTGATCCGGGTGACGTCTCGGGGTCGGGAGGCCTTGGTGACTGACTTCGGCCTGGCCAGGGAGGTGGTGGAGGTGGTGGAGCTGCCTGTCAAAGACCCCGGCAGGAAACTGTCACTGGTGGGCTCAGCCTTCTGGATGGCCCCCGAGATGCTCCGAGGAGAGCCGTACGACCGCAAGGTAACAGACAAAAAGGTCCTGTTTGTACTACACACACTCCTGCTCCAGCTGGAAACACATTTATGTTGTATTGACATCATTTGTTGCAAACTTTGGAAACACGGAAGTCACATGTGTTGCTGCAACATTTCATATGTTCAACAAGAGATGGATAGAAAGTGAATTTAATGTTCTTCTAGTGTAAGTTCAGATAACACACATTTACAACCTTGTTCTTATAGAGTCAAGCAAGCAGGTAACAAGTCTAAAAAAAATATAAAAATATATATAAATATTGGGGCTGCATTTAATGATTATTCTCATTATCAGTTAATCTACTGATTATCTTCTCGATTAATCTGTTAATCATTTGATTTATTAAATGTCAGAAAATAGTGAAAAGTTGGGATTTGTTTGGTATCAACCTCAATTATTGCCTCATATCTCACTTGTCCCAGGTGGATGTTTTCTCCTTCGGCATCGTGCTCTGTGAAATCCTGGCCAGGATCGCTGCCGACCCGGAGATACTACCCAGGTCACAGGTAGAACTCCATTAGAAACCCAACTCCACCATGCAACCACAAGTAGTTGTTTTTTACATGTCTGTTTGCGTATAGCTTAAACAAACAAGATTCAACGTGTTAATAAGTGAGCTTTAGAGACGTTAGGAGGCGTATTGTTGAACTTTGGAGAGAGGCAGGCTAGCTGTTTCCAGTCTTTAGGCTAAGCTAGACTAATGGTCTAATTTCAGCTCCATACTAGTACTTAACACACAGACATGAGAGTGGTATCGATCGGCCAAGAAAAATTAATAAATGTATTCTCCAAAATGTCAATCCATTGCATGAAAAACTGATTTTTACTTGATTTAAGAACATGGAAATAATAACACAAACACAAAGTATCAGGCATTAGCAGTTTACAATTCTATGTATTGACCTAAAAACACTAATGAGTCAAACCCTACCTTATGTATCGTGTATGAGCCAACACAAACTAGTGTTCCTCTTCCAAACAGTATGTGAGTAGCAGCATATTTCGTCGTTATCAACTCATCCCAAGCTTGTTCATTGTTCCAGTTCCAGCACGTGGATGTGTTGAACTTGATCAGTGTGCTCGTGCTGCACTGACTGTTGATGTTAATGTATTTCAGGACTATGGGCTGGATGTGAATGCGTTCAGGGAGCTGATGACTGACTGTCCTCAGCGTCTCCTGGAGTTAGCAGCCAGATGCTGCATGGTAGGTAGAAAACATATTTAAATACTATAGTCATACAAAAAACAAGGTTACAATTTTGCAATGCAATGCAATGCAATGTCAATCAAAAGGTATAAGACTGGTATTAATGTTGAAAGACAAGACGAAACATGAAGTTATAATGTATCAGCAGGTAGTTTAACACGTGTTGCTATTAGATGGGTTATCACAAGTAAATTACTGTACCTACACTGTGTTAGCTGGAGTTGTTCTCACAAGTTTAGTAGGAGCAGACAGAATGAGATCCATGAAGGTTAAAGCAAGATACCAATATACGTATAAATGTATATTAGAGCCGTGAAAGTTAACGCGATAACGCGCTAACACAAATTTGTTTTAACACCCTAATTTTTTTTAACACATTAACGCAACTTGCGATTTTTAGGTTGTAGCGGGCTCAGTTTTAAGGATAGAGTGTAGCTACTGGTATCATGTGAAACTAGAAAAACATAAGGAATCCATTGGTACCAACCATGCCATATTAGCTTGTAGTGAAGGAGGCTAAATAACGCTCTAAACCTCCACCAAATTTTGGCGAGGAAAAACTGGCATTGCCATTTTCAAAGGGGTCCCTTGACCTCTGACCTCAAGATATGTGAATGAAAATGGGTTCTATGGGTACCCACGAGTCTCCCCTTTACAGACATGTCCACTTTATGATAATCACATGCAGTTTGGGGCAAGTCATAGTCAAGTCAGCACACTGACACACTGACAGCTGCTGTTGCCTGTTGGGCTGCAGTTTGCCATGTTATGATTTGAGCATATTTTTTATGCTAAATACAGTGGACAATATTTGTCACTGTTTTGTGTTGTTAATTGATTGTAAATTAATCCAATAAGAAATAAATACATACATTTGCATAAAGCAGCATATTTGCCCACTCTCATGTTGATAAGAGTATTAAATACGTGACAAATCTCCCTTTAAGGTACATTTTGAACAAATAACAAATGTGCGATTACTGGTGATTAACTATTTTAATTGACATAGTCGATTTAATCGACAGTCATAAAATGACTGTACAGTGACCGTAAGTTATGCAACAACTTTTGGTTTCACACGGGACACAAACAGCAGTCTCCTGGTTGAAAGTCCGATGTTTGTTTCACCCATCTGTCCACCCTGACCTCCTCCTTACGCAGATTTCGTCTGATTTCATGTGCAATCCGACCCAGTGGCACTGATTTCAAGCATTTAGAATAACTAGAAAGAGTCAATCTGGTGTACTTATATAGGTCATATATAGGCATGAGTATGAAATTAAAACTGTTTCATAACCAGTTAAAAGTTCCTCACAGTAACTTCAAGTAAAGAATTAGAATCCTTCTGCCACCACTGAGTGATACCAGGGTAAATACTGATCAATGAGCCAGACTCCCAGAAGTCTCTCACAGAGCCACTTTCCTCTCCTCCTCATCTAAGGTGGAGTCCTTCAGACGGCCAGCGTTCACAGAGTTGCTGGATGAGTTAGGAGAAGTCGCCGAGAGTCTGGAGCCGCCACCGAAATCTGATGTGACCACGAGCTGAGTCGCACCGTCTGGGAACCCCACCTAGAGCGTCTTGGAGTATTTGGTCAGTGTCTGGACAGGAAGCTGGACTGACCCTGAGCCCTCTGTGGCATCTCTCTCCTCTACTGCATAACACCCGACCATGGCTGAACTTGTCTTAACTGAGGTGTTGCAGATATAATAGATGTGTTTTTTGGAGGGTGGTGGAAACTCTCCTGTCTTCTCATGAACACTTTGCTTTGACACAGTTTTTTGTACAGATGAATAGTAGTCTGACTAGTAGGATGGAATGTACAGTATAGTCTGTTTTTTTGCAGCACGTCTTTCTCGACCAAAAAGGTCTTATCCTCCATCCTTATCTTCCTCAGTTCCTTCTGTTCTGTGTGAGTGGTTTGTTTGTAGCCAACAACACAGATGATCATGTCTGTTGATGTGTTTTCTGCCTTTTCTATCTGCTCGCCCGTCCGGTCTCCTCTACACTGGAACAAACACGTCACTTCGTATAAGATGGGACACAACAAATAGGTGACTAACAAATCAGGAGCTGAAGAGATTTGTTGTCTTGTAGACTTTGGAGTTGAACAGAAACACAAGTTGACAGAAAACTCAAACATGCCAACGTCAAATTTGCTCCGTGTGTTCAGGTTCAAAAATCTACACATTTCAGCTTTTCAGGAACAAATAAAAAAAATCTTTCAGGCTTTTATTCAGCATAATGACTGCGTTTTTGAGTTATTCTGTGGATTTTGCTCAGAGGAACCGTACATTTCTCAACAATGAAATCACAAAAAGTGGTTGTTTTCAATAGCGATATGCACAATTTAATATCCACGTCTCTTTTTTTCACGTTTTCATATTTTGTCATTGTTACTTTGAACTGAACATGTGCTTGTAAATATTCTTTTGCTCACAACTTTTTAAATTCTGCCACCTTTTTGGGGATTGAAGGGTCCACATTCCTTCAAGTTTACCAGTATTTACTATTTTCCTGTTTGTGTGTGTCTCAGTGATTTTTCAGACAGCTGCAATACAAAATTAACTTTCACAAAAGGCACATTTATTTTTTATTCCATTAAATTGGTTCCAACTTTTTAGTTGGTTCTCAAAGTTCAGAGATACAGGTTTAGTTTTCTTGCACTTACGCACATAAATATGATACAATGGGGAACAAATATAAAAGACAACAATGACATATAGGTAAAACACAGAAATCCCAGCAGGCTTTTACATACAGAAATAAAAACTAAATTGGTAGACGGACTCACAAATGAGAAGAAATACAAATAATCTGTAACTTAAAGGACCAGTGTGTAACAGTTAGGGGTATCTATTGGCAGAAATGGAATATAATATTAATAAGTATGTTTTCTTTAGTGTATAATCACCTGATAATAAGAATCGTTGTGTTTTTGTTACCTTAGAATGAGCCGTTTATATCTACATAGGGAGCGTGTTCTCTTCACGGAGTCTACCATGTTTATACAGTTGTCCAGAACGGAAAAACCAAACACTGGCTCTAGAGAGGGCCATTTACGGTCTCACATTTTTTTCTCCTACACGCTTGGCAAACGGGAGAAGTTTCTGCTGGTTGCAATCTGCAACCTCACTGCTAGATGCCGCCATATCCTACACACTGCTCCTTTAATTTACCATTTAGGCAGCGAGTTTTCTCCATTCAAGGTAGATCATCTGCTCAGAGTGACTGTATAAATATTCATCTGCATTTAGATTTTGTTTCACTTTTCACATTCCATCATGTAAAACTAATGGAACAATTATCATTTGATCTCCTTTAAAAAAATAAAGTTTCAGTCCCATTTGATATAAATACCTGTGTGTCGTTTATTGTGAGACTTTCTTCATTCACCTAACTCCCATCAATAATATAGCTGTTGATAAAACTACAGGGACCCTAGCGATCCTACACTTTTTTTCAACATACTATACAATGATTTTTTAATCACTTTTTCCCGACATACTATATTATGACTTTTTTCGACATACTATACTATGACCTTTTTCTATAGTTTTTTTGGCATGCTATACTATAACTTTTATCGACATACTATACTGTGACGTTTTTTTATCACTTTTCGAATACAATACTATGATTTTTTTCCGAAACATACTGTACTATGACTTTTTTTTTCGATTTTTTCAACATACTATACAATGACTTTTTTTTATCACTTTTGTTTGACATGCCAGCCTATGACTTTTTTCAACATACTATATTATGACTTTTTGTCAACACACTATACTATGACTTTTTAATAATTTTTTCCGGCATACTATATTATGACTTTTTTCGACATACTATAATATGCCTTTTTGTTTATCAGTTTTGTCGACATACTATACTATGACTTATTTTTATCACTTTTCAAAATACAATACTATGATTTTTTTGACACATACTATACTATGACTTTGTTATCACTTTTTTGAACATACTACACAATGACTTTTTCATCACTTTTTTCGACATACTATACTATCACTTTTTTATGATTTACTTTACTGTGACATTTTTATGGCATAGTTTAAGAGGACATTTTAATGACGTACTATGCTGTGTTTTTTTTTTTTTTGACATACTATACTATGACTTTTTTATGACTTTTTGTTCAACATCTAGCCATATACTTGGTTTTGACCGAGTCTTGTTTATCAGAGACAGGATATTCAAAATCAAAGTAGTATTTCCTTATATATCTGCTTGTTTAAAACACCACCCCATTTATTGATAGGTCAACCCTAATCACGCCTTGAAAAAAGACAAATTAAAATCCTTCAAATATCCATGAGGATCTGTCACTGTATGCCACTATTGTCAGATACTTACAGAAACTATAAACATTTTATAGAGCCTATCCTCAGCACACCACCAGCATGAAGTAATCTTTCTTATGGAAATATAAAAAGATCATATTCGAAAATAAGAACGAAAGATCAATTTGAATATCCACCTTTAGCAGACCAGGTACTGCTTCACGGCAGAGGTGAAGTTGTGACCTTACAACCATAAAGCCAAAAGTGAATATAGATTCTTTCTTTGTTAATACATTTCCTTTTGTGGTTTTAGACTACACCCTTACAACACTTCAACAGACAATGCGTCACCAGGGTAGTTGTATTTTTAAAGTAGCTCACTATCTAAACAATACACACTGTATCCTATTGTCCTGGTCTCCTAAATATTATGTTCCCATACAACAAAACGGCATTGTCAATTACGTTGTAAGGGAAACATATTTTCCCCCAGATTACATATGTTTTTGACGTATCACAAATATGGTTTTGTAATCATAGACCGAAAATGGCGACGGCCGAAAGCCAAAATGCTGAACTCGAGGCTTCAAAATGGCAGTCCACAAACCAATGGATTGACGTCGTAGTGACTACGTCCACTTCTTATATACAGTCTATGTTCAAAATGTAATTGAGAATGCAGTTTAGTTGTATTGGAACGTAATTTTGTAGGAGACAGGGTTGGTATTGTCACATGCCACGCAGGCGTGTGTGTGATATTTCTGCTGATCTTCCTAGTAGCTTTTGACCATGTTAATTATGTGCCTTTGAAGCAAAGCTTTTCAGCATAATCACTGTGGAAATATAATAGAAACATTTCCAATTAATCTCTTTGAGCCGTTATGAAACACCAGGCTTTCCCCTTCCTCTCAAGACTGTTCAGCCCCGCCTCCCAACACACGCACACAGTCACACGTCGGCTTCCGTGCTTGTTTTTAGTTCCTACCTGACATAAAGGCACATCAAAAGATCATGAAACATTTAGCGGCTCCTTTCAGGCTCCCTCTGCCCTACACCTCTCCCACAGATTTAGAATATAAAGAATAGGCTTGATGAGGATGAATTATGCAGACACTGATCTGTTTTTGTGTGTGTTTTGTCTGATGTGGAGGATGATAGGCTGTGTCAGGTCAGACAGGGCAAGAAGAGAGGACGGTTTCAAACGGGAGCTATCGCACATAATGTATTAGGACCATATATTACCATAAAACCACTGGATCACTGGCTTTGTAATGTAGTCTGACTACTTTGGCATTATTTTGCCTCCAAAAGTCCTTCCAAAAACATTGCAAGTTCATTGCTTTAATTCAATTAATTCAGATTTATAGTCCAACTTTACTGTCCACTCATTTAAGGGTGGAAAGTCGCCCTTGGCCTCAATAGCTTCAAAAACCAGGAAATAAAAGCATGTCATCATCACAGTACAGTGCACAGAGTGCAGATACAATTAGTAAAGTGCCTTTTAAATCAGGGTCCAGTAGTATTTCTAGTAGAGTGAAGTGCAGGTCCTACTGTACTGTATATGATGTGAAGCGTGAGCTGAACTTTTGCAGCGGGTATAAAAATGTTCTTAAAACAGTTCCTTTTAGCCTGTAAGAATCTGTGACCTGTGAGGAAACCTTGCAGGAATAGTGGAGGTGGGTGAGATGGGCCCTTCAGGACTCGATTTTCCACTCTGCTGACTGCTTTCAGATAGTGGGGATGAGTCAGTGGAGCTTGTTGTTATGTCCAGATTTACGAAGAAAAACCATTTTGGGTGCATTAACGTTGAGGATGTAGTGACTGTGGTGCACACAGCTTATACAAAAGTTTAAACATTTGACAAAATCATTTATTCTCTACATGTAATCATCTGCACAGTGTGAGGGATTGTATTTTTAAAAGTAGAAACTGAGATTACATCACCTCTTTAGAGTAGTTTTTACAAAATACAATAATTGCCTTTAGTGGTTACAGCAATTTACAAGAGAAATATAACTTACCATGATTACAAAAGACTACACGTTACATCAAACTTTTCAAAATACACTAAATACAATATTTCATCTCAACCCATCAACGGGTAAAACGGTTCAATCTCCTTCTCGTGGAGCTACAGATCTAAATCTACCCCTCTATTTGACAAAGATTGTTGAGTTCAGCTTTATAACCTACCACCTGGGGAAAACAGTCTAATGGTTTGTGATTATGTATTAAGAATGATCTTCACAGAAAAGGCAGTCTATCTTACTGGACTCCCTGCAATCCTTACAGTAAATAGTTCCATTTGCCTCCTTCAGGGTGGAGGTTTTCCTCCCCAGCAGTCATTGGCTTTTCAAATTTTCACTTTCCCACTGGGCCAACAGATAAGGACTCAGAAGCAGGACTCAAACGCAAGGCAGGAATAATAAAATGTCTTTACTTGCAAAAAGGTTCGTACAGAGGTAATCAGTACAAAACAGACAAAAGTATCCAAAAAGTACATGGACAGGGACAGGAAGTGAAGGATCTGAAATGAGAGACAAAGGTGAGAATACCAAAATAAAACAGAAAATACTAACTAAAACTGGAAACAAGGAAAAGATGACCTTAATCAGGAGACTGGGTCACCTTCTATTCTTAAAACAGCAGGTTGTTGCTTATTTTATACCTGACTTTATATGTCTTGTTTGTAAGGTCTAAATATTTTATTTTTTGACTACTGTTTGTACTTAAAATTGCTGCTCTGTGATATTACCTCTTAAAGCCATCTCACCAATAATACAGGATATATGATACTGTCAGACAGTGTGGAATAAGATGATTTTACTATTTAACTTTTAAGCTTATCAGGAGGAAAAGGGGGAAACCAATACCGTAAGAGGTTAAAGTTCACTACTCTAAAGTAATACTGTACTCTGAGCTCAGACATTACACTGACTGTCCACAGAGTGGAAGTGTTTGCTCAACCAAGACTCGCTCTGCCACTCGTTCCACAGCTTGAATTGCTGTGGCTGCTGGGACCGAAATGTCAGTGCAATAATAGTGTTGGCGGTACAGTACATGATCTTAATGATGACAACACATACTGTAAATGACCTCTCTGGTCTAATGGTGTTTTAATGTTACATAATGCAGATCTGTCAAACTGGGGTACAAATAAAAACATGGTGAAGATGTCAGATAGTTCTTCTGAGTAGTGAAGCCCCTCTCAGTGCCTTATTGAAGCCAAGTGTCCCATGCAAGCAGAGACTCTTTATATATCAGGTCAGTTTTTGTCTTTAATGAGGAGAACGACATTTTGTGGAGCACCTTACCTTTCAAAGAGCACAGTTTGTTCAGAGCTACAACAGCCGGTCTTTCTGCCCTTTAGCAAAACGGCAGGTTTCCCACTAAAACCCAACCTGCTGGCCCACGATGAAAGCCACAGAGTGCTGGCTTCTTACTTGAACAAATGTCTCCAAAGGAGTGTAGAAGTATTGTAATGCAACACTACAAAAACTGAGAGAGTGATTGAAAAAATACTTGGGGGAAAAGCTGCAAAATGTGTTATAAAATACATTAAACATTACGTCATACAACACTAAACTAAAACATTAAAGATGCAGTAACAATTAAACAAGTTCACCATATCAACTTAAAATGTGATGATATGTCAATGTTGTGTTCATAAATTGCTTCAGTTGTTGCAGAATGAAATAATATTTTTTACTTTTCTATGTTTTCATGTGTTATAGAATATCAATGAATCCTTACAAAAACTGAAATATTAAAACCCCCCTTTTTTGGAAATGAATGCCTCATTACCAACCAATAGGTGAATACATGTCTATTATGTTTAGTGTGTGTGCGTGTGTGCCTGTGTGCGTGTGTGTGTGTGTCCACTTTGATTGCAAGACATGAGCACCTTATGACGTCTGTCCTAGTTATTACCTACAAGAGGGTCGGGTCTTTGTCCTAGTTGGGTGTTTGTCTTTGTTTATCTTTGTGTGTGTTTCCATGTTTGCCTGTATGTGTGTGTGTGTGTGTGTGTGTGTGCGTGTGTTTGTCTGTGTGTGTGCAGGTAAAGATGTGTATGCACCGCCTCCTTAACAATTGGATTTATATGTGATGAGGCCACACCTGATGAGATAATGAGCTTCTGGACTTGTTGTTGTGGGTAATCTCTCTTCCGTCTCACTGAACTCACTGAAAACCATAAAAGACCCAGAGTTTGAGGGTCTCTGTGTGTTCGTTTGTGACGATATATTGGTGTTTGTGTAACCTATTTAAATGTGTAGCTTTGTGAGGGAGTAGGGGAGACCGGGCTCCATTGTAACGTTTTCACATTTTCCTTGCACAACCTTGCACACTGTGTCCAAGCGTTTTATTATTCTCTTTATTGAGAAAATTCACTATACAAGACAAAACAGCATTAATACCATATGCCATTTTTGAGGATGACGTTTGCACGGATGGTGACTCTGAGTGGTTAAACAACTCTCTTTTGGCTTTTGATGTGAGTGAAAAAACACTGAAAATCGAACCTGTTATAAAAACTTAAATGACGAACAACAATTTCTAAGTCGATATGTAAACGTGATTGACACAATGTGAGGTTTTATTCGGACGAAAAATACGGACTTGGTGTGCAAAGGCCTTAA
This sequence comes from Sebastes umbrosus, assembly GCF_015220745.1. Lineage (NCBI taxonomy): Eukaryota > Metazoa > Chordata > Actinopteri > Perciformes > Sebastidae > Sebastes > Sebastes umbrosus. The sequence continues at coordinate 9,525,480 of NC_051276.1, forward strand.
CTCATAGACTACTTTAAATACACCAGTCATCTTTTGGTATAAGAAACATTTATATATGCACTAATTAATAATACAATTGATATATATTCGCTAATAAGGACAAATGGCTGTCCTCAGGTCATGACATGAGGTGATACATTTAGCTGAAATCATCTCATATTTGGGCATTTCTTCAAGTAAATATAGGAGTTTCTCTATGTCTGTTATGTTTTCAGATTCAGGGTGTATTTTTTATTACATTGGGAATTCTCTGAGCGTGGTATTTGGGGCATCAGGTGAGAAAGTGTAGTTCTGACTCTTTGTCTTGTCTGTTGCACATGGGAGCAGAGTCTCTCCTCCCCTGGCAGCCAACCCTTCTCTATAGCTAGAGAGAGTTTGTACATCTGTCTCTTTTATGGAGCGGGAGCCGTAAACAAACAATCAGAGCTGACATGTTTCCAGCTGTGTTTCTGGGTTACATCACAACCAGAAGCTTTATTTCAACAAAGCATTTTACTTTCACTGTCTCTGTCAAAGCACTCTGTTTTTAACTGTGCTATGTAGTCTGTTATTAGAAATTAAAGATCTTGTAGGACCATAGAATGATTATTTAAAATTACATGTTGCTATAACAGAATTAGTAGAACGTACACTGAACATACAAGTCGCTTGCATCCCGTTCTGAATCGTGTTTTCACTCCGTATTGCAGCTCAACATTTAAATGACTGGGTGTTCTTCAGTGATGGATTCACACACTTTCTTCGTTTCTCTGATAGATATACGTCATAGATAGACCATTGTTGGCTCAATAGCTATATGAATCCATGGGCATCAAAGCTAAAAAACATGAAAACATTTAGGTTTCCAGTGTCTGTATTCCTTAAACACAATTTGCACTTTGATCTCCACTTACGTATTTCAGTAATGTTTGCACTTCTGCCAGACACGTGAATGTAAAAAGCAGGCCAGAAGGGTACAGCGGGATTCCGCATGGCATCAGACCAGTTCCCTAAAGATTCATAATGAATAGCCTGCATGATTCAGTCACATGGTGTGTCTGTGAAATAGAGCATGAAGGTGTGTCGTGAGAGATAGCTTTTTAGATCAATAGTTGGAGGTAAATAACAGAGTTATGTCAGCAATTTGTGTAGCATGATCAATAAGTCACCGGCTGATTAGAATGTCTTGTGCGGTTGGTTTGGACGGCTACTTGCGTGTATCTATGTGTCCTTCTTATGTACTATAGTATAATATAGTGTGTGTCTGTGTGTGTGTGTGTGTGTGTGTGTGTGTGTGTGCGTGTGTTTGTGTGTGTGTGACTGAAGTAGGCCATGAGGAGACTCTGTGGTCTGCAGAGAGGGGATCAGCAAAGGTGACCTAATATCAAAGAATGAAGCACAAATTGATTTTGGAGGATGGATTTTTGGAAGGACATTTGTGTCAGGTGAGGCAGCTCACAGGCATTTTTGTGTAACCAGTTCGCCATGTGGGCCAACTCCCTATCCATCTAAATCAATCCATCTTGTCGAGTGCCGGGCACAGACGCAAGTGGTCCCATACCTCCAAACTATCGTGCTTTTTTCCACAGGGATGTGAAATTTGATTGGAATCGCTACCAACTGCCAACTATGAATTCCGAAAAATGCCACCATTGGCTTTCAGAAACACCCTTTATTTTCTCTTCACTAGATAAATAATTGCTTTATGTTTAAAATAATCTTCCATATGACAAACTTCACAAGTGAACACGCTGACATTACAGGTGCTCAAATATTACACTGCTGAGATCACCTCTGAGAACGAGAGTAAAAGTTCATCATATGAGATCTCTGTGTTATGATTCTCTTTCCATCACGCTCCAGCAATACTGGCAGGACCACACTACATACAGCAGTGGGTTTCTGCTGTTTATACTAGAAGAAGAAGAAGAAGAAGAAGAAGAAAGGCGCTTTATTAATCCCCGAGGGGAAATTAAATTTCTTTGTCTTTAGGCTATGTATAGAAGATGACGTAACATTTTAGAGTAGCCCACATATGTAGAGTACTTTAAAGAAATTCAAACACAGACACAATTACAATACAACAGTATTTAATAAGTAATTTGATATTTATAATACCCCACCATTGATTAAAATTTTTCATCCCCATCCTGTGAAAACCACGTATCTCCAGATGTGTTGATGTTGAATGTTTTGATAAACCGAAGGATTCTTCAGCTTAATACACTATTTAAAAAAACCTCTTGCCAGGAAAATACATCGTCACAAAGCTGAAAACGGCTGTTTTTCTGACACCATGAAAAGTTGAGGTTACATATGTTGGACAACATACACATTAATGCAGTAGTAATCCCAAAACATCATATATAATACTAAAACACCAACAGGGAACATTTTACTGCTCAGTGAGTGCTTTTACTTTTCATTACTTCAGTAAAGGGAATTTTAAATCTACCAGTGGTTCACTGTACGGGGCTGTATACGGTCGCTAACGTTACTTTTGTTTACTTTATACTATAGGATATACCTTTCTGGTGTCGTGTTGTTAGCTACTTCTGGGTCATATTAATATTTCTGATTAATAGCTGATGGGTTGTGGGTGGTTGAAATAATACAAAATGAATGAGGAAAAGCAGTAAAACAATCACAGCAGGCTCTGGAATGAACCTTGTGTGTGTGTGATCTGTCACTAGAAGCCTGTCAGTCCAACGAGGGGGGAGTGGATTGCAGCAGTCCGTTGCCCGGCGGCATCTTGCCGCCACACTAGTTTATCGATCACGGATGGCGTCATTCTCTTCAACGGATAAAAAAAATGATAAGGGGTTGCCAAATATACTTGAACAGCTATTACCTGGTCTGCCCGCCCAAAAGTCTATGTGAAACACTGATCAGACTGACTTTGGTAGCAAGTAACGTTACCAACAAACTAGCTAAAGTTAGTTAGCCCTCCTGAACTTTATGTGTTGGAAAAATACAAACGTGCACATTCCTAAGGTCATGACAGGTGACACTCATTGCCCTTAAGGCCTATTTCTGTTTCAGTGTCGGTCACCTAGTCAACGAACTTGTAGCGTCTATTTGAGGACAAGTAACCCTAAAAAGGACAGAAGTGTCAGTCAGACAGACAATGTGAGATATACGACTGTGAGCCTGCACGCAAGGGTATAAATGTCACGAAACGGAGAGCCTCCTGGCTCTCAGCCTTGAACATTTATGTTGATGGTTGTTTGCCCACTTGCAAGTGTTTATTAAACCTTTAAAAGACTCTCTCTTGATTTTCGAGTCCTTCTTTACAGAAATTGCCTCCACACTTTAGCTGACAGCTCAAACCAGTATTTCCAAACTGGAAAAAGATTTGTTTCAAAGTCAGCGAGACAAGAAACATTTGAGGCGGCTCCCGTATGGAAGTTTTTATTGGACTTTATTATTTGTAATCCACAAAAGACATTCCACAAATGTGTACCATGATCTGCAAATATTTCACTACCTACAAACATGTATTCTTGTATTTGTGTTGTGTAAAGTCACATCCACAAAAATAAAGGGCGATTTGCAAATACGCATAACTTACTCTGTAAATACATATTTTAAGGTTTATATATATAAAGTGATATTTACGCATTTGTGCATCTATTTCGACACATGGAATGATATTTGCGCATCTGCAGATCGCTTCCTGTGGATTTATGGGCCACATGACATTTGTAACTTTCCTCCTGTTTGTTTACAGCATTTTGTCCGATTGGTACCGCAGCAGATCTGTAGATAATAGTTGTAATCCACAGAAGACAATTCACAAATATGTACCATGATCTGCAAATATTTCACTACCCACAAACGTATTTTTGTATTTGTGTTATGTAAAGTCATATCGACAAAAATACAGAGCGATATGTCTGCCATTGAGACGGTCATCGTGCTGAATCAAGTGCTCATATGCGAGACTTTCGCAATTTGAGGGTTTCCTTCTAGATATGACCATCATGTATCTGTAGAACTCATTTCAACCACCTCAGCGCACACGCCTGTAATCGGAAACTGTCAGCTCAATCAGAGTTAATGAACAGGATTGGTGAACTCCCTGGAGTAAGGTTTGTCCAGGAACTGACCAACATGCTGGAGGAGTCATTGGTGTTCAGAGACCTCAGCAGACCAGCCATTCACTTAATGGTTTAGGGGCCCCGCGAGGGCCCCGGTTTTTCATTTGTCTCCCTGGAAGTGACTGACCCTTAAAGTGCTGAGAGAGCTGGAAGGCAAAGTGAACATGCCTGACTGTGAAGGCGTGCCGTTAATGGATAGTTGGAAGAAGGAGATATATCTATAAAATGTACAATAATGTAAGAGAGGGCAAAGACGGAGTCTGGCCAATCCTGGAGGTCGTACATAGTTACAGATGACACCATCGCCCCAACCACCACCACAAGAGCTTCATCAGTATTCTGAGAAAGCTTTCCTTCTGCTCTCAGTAGGTGTAAACGGGGTTGTACATTACTGTTGTGTTCTGTAATTGGAGTGCGCCCGCTGACGGAGGATTTACTGGTGTGCCAATGGCGGACGGTTGAAGATAGATCAGGGCTGGCAGAGCAGCGCCAGATTGTTGTTGGGCCTCGGTGACAGAGCCGTTTGTTATCCGCCAAAGATGGCTCTTATGCTGGAAAGAGGACTCCAAGCGAAGGGAATGTGAGCGAACAGTGATGAAGTGCAGCCAAGACGGATTTTAAAGTGACTGCAGCATGCAGAAGATGGTGGGGGAGTGAGAGTGATGGAGAGAACCAAAAGGGTTTGCAGGTTGTCCATCAGTTATGGTTGGGGCTTGTGGATGCTCATATGATGCACGTATAAACACAAACATATAAAATAACCCACACTGCCACCGTCTTAAGATGTTACTAAAGGGGAGATTGACTCCAATAGATTCACATTCGTGCTTGTTATTCATGTGGTGCAGCTCGGGTCTAACTTGTGATTGAGGACAAGTCTCTCCTTAAACAAAGAGAGACTGTAGAGATGATGTCATCCAGAGACAAATCCTGGAGCGGATCCATTGACAGTAAATAACAGGACAACTCCAGGGACATAGGGGACACAGAGACAGGGGGGACGTTGTCTGATTCAGAGTCACTAATTCAGGACAATAAATAAACTTAGTGCTCTCTTAGTCTTGTTATCTGAAGCCATCTCCAGGCTTCTTTACAAAAGTACAGTCGAACCCTTTAACCCTAGTGAGAACTTTTTATTTGTTTTCAATCACAACTGCTGCTGTTTATATCACTCTTATTTACATGTTATAAAAGTGTTAAATTGTAATTAATAGCTAAAATAACTAATCTTGGTATCAGCAGCAGGAAGAGAAGAAAATTGGATTAATTACTGCTACAGCTTTGAGGAAAATGTGTCAAGTTGTCTCAAAGGAATGTCACGGAGAGGACGTGGAAGAAACTCATTCCCCCCGGGTGTACTTAACACACCAAAGGCGTAGGTTTCATTTCAACATTGAAGCGGGGGGTCTGAGGGTCCTTTGAGCGTCAAAACATTTCATTTTCCTGCATTCAGATGAATTTGTATGCACCTCCTAAAAATCTTTGACCTTGACCTCGAAGGTCATCCTTAATCTGGCAGATATGTGCGAGATTTGATGGTTGACTGTCTTCCTCCTAAATTGGGCTGCTGAATCCACAACTAAATAATGCCCCAAATTACGTTTTTATCTGTATAATCTCAAATGTAAAATATGCAAAACATGCATATATATATATATATTTTTTTACTTTACGTATTTACTGTACCTGTACCTGTACCTGTAGCCTGCTTGTACCTGTACTCATATTTGTGCCTGTACTCGTATCTGTTTGTATCTGTACTCATACCTGTACCTGTACCTGTACCTGTACCTGTACCTGTAGCCTACTTGTACCTGTACTCATACTTGTACCTGTACTGGTATCTATACTCTACTTGTACCATCACCTGTATTCCTCCTGATATTCTGCCTGATAATTGCCACCTCTGTGTTAACATGCAGCCGTTTTATGGCCTGCAGCAACTCATAACGTAATAACTGTGCATAAATTAATAATTTAGATGTAATAAAAGCTCATATGTAATAGTTTAAATGTAATAAAAGCTCATAATGTAATAATCAGTACTTAAGAAATGCAAGAAAAGCTCTCTGAACAAGTCTGAAACTTTATTGGATATGTATATAACAGCGATTCTCTGTAAAGGTTCTCATTTGTCCAGGTCACTGGATGTCTTGTAGTCTCACATCCAAGAAGCTTCATCAATATGGAACTGATTGATGAAAATGTCTTCTTGATCAAACAGACAAAGTCCAGTTGCTTTAAATTAACTATTCCACTTGTGTCATGTAAAACTAAAGGGTTCCTGTGCTTTCAATTATTACGTTATGCACTGAATTTATTACATTATTCAACTTTCTTTTGCTAAGTTTATAATGTAATAATGTTCTCATAATGTAATAACTTATTAAATTATGAACAAAACTGTTATTACCTCATGCGCTCAAGGTTTCATTACATTATGAGCTTTTATTTAAAAATGATTACATTATGCACTGTTAATACGTTATGAGTTGCTACATGGCCTGCCTGCTTTGCTCCTCTGGATTTGTTGCTCGTTTGGACTTCCCTCTCGTGTCCGACATTGAACATTGATTTTCTTTGACCTGTTGTGCCTCAGTGTCTGTGTTTGGATTCTCAGCCTCGTCCACACATCCGTGATATAAATCAAACCAGTTCCACTAACACCAGTGTAAAAATAATTGAAGATATAGGAAAATCTGTCAAGTTCTCATCAACACCAGAAATCTGACTCTAACTACTAAAGGCAGGGTGCTCTATACTGGAACAGTAATTGGTTGAAATGTAATATATAACACGGTTTATAGGACTTTGGAATACAACCCCGCTGACGTGTTCACATATGAACCCAGTTATAATTACTGCTGCACCTCACACTGTGCAGTGGAGACTTCATGGTGGATTGATTGTTGGTGTGGTTAAAAGGGCAAATGTTCGACACATGAAATTATGTTATGTAACCTGCTTCTGAAATTTTAATTGGGTCCTTGACCAAGCCAGTGCCTGATGAATAGGATGCTGCAGCTGAACAAGCAGATTTTTCTAATAGAGTGTCCTTACAAGTGTCCTCTCTCATGAGTGGATTTTAATTTATTTTGGCAGGTATTTATACATTTTTCATCCTCATTATCATCATGAAGCATCAGCTTTAACAGAATTTATAAAAAGCTAATCATGTAAACATTATAAAACTTGAAGTTTTGAAACCTGAACATTTTGTTCAAGGAGACCTAACTGATCAAAGTAAGTTCTGAGTTGGTATGACTGTTGTCATACCAGACTACTGGACATTCAAGCTGTTCGTGCACCAAAGCCTATGACCCATCAGATTTTTATGACATTTGTTTCATTGATACATTAGTCAAAGCTGAGTTTACAAGAACTGTATTTCTGTGTCTCTGTGAATAACCCTAAAAGACCCACTATAGACCTGTTTTTGTCCTTTTTAGGGGGGGTACAGGGGGTCTTTAGGGGGAGATAGCATCAACAGTAGAAGTGGTGTACATCATCTGAAAACTGGGAACCTGACGATTAATTTGAGATGCAGCTCAGCACTGTGGGTCATAAATCAGAAATAAACATGAATTATTTAATTCATTAATTAAAATAAAGTATAAAAGTGTATAGAGGCACATTATGACAGAAGTAAATAGCGACCATCCCCGTGCTCTATTATGTCTCATAAGTTGTTGCAGCAATTTTGGGGTTGATACCAACTATTTTTTACCATCTGAATTGATAAAAATGATCAATAAACCCTCCAAAATGAGTTAGAATAAGACATCAAGACCTTGAGGAACACCATAGAAAAAGCCATGCTGGGATTTGGTATCAAAAACGTTTGACATTTGGAGATTTCTGCAAGAATTGCATTTTTTTACGGGGATTCAACGTGTGTGGTTTGCAGAAACGTACAATGCCAACATTTTTTTCTGCCATGTGGGCTGCATTAAAATGACAAAGATCATTTGGTTATCCTTTGTCAGTAGGGGCCAGAGTAAGTCTAATGCCCAGGGTATGATGAAGACTTAAAAAACCTGTGATGGAAATAATGTTATCTCATGTGCTAAATTCTCACAGTGAAAGCTTCACACAGTAATTATAAATGATGAACGTATGTTTGAAAAAGGACAGATGAAATACGCAGAGATTTCAGATTGTGGAGACTTTCTTAAAGACTTTGTTGTCTCACGTGTGTCTCATGCGTTTAGTTGTTGTTTCAGTTATTTGCACAGGCGTGAGAATGGGTTTATTAAAAAGGGAGTGGGCAAGGCTATAGGGCCCAGATTTTTGTGCTATAGCTCAGAGAAAGTAAGGGATGGTCGGAAAATCAAACATAATAAAATCCATTTTTATTTGTAAACACTTTTTACTATCTCACATAAATGTGTTTTACTCCTGGTAGGATTCATTCAGTCCCAACGTAGCTTTAAACTGATCTCTATTCTACTAAATGTGCACATTTGCAACAGGACGTGTTGATGTGGAGTAGTGAACAAATAAAGAGTTTTCAGTCCTCTCTTCAGGCCCAGCCGGATCCCTATGCTGCAGGGCTGAACAGGGTCGGCCACAGGAGGCCTTCCTGTCCCCCCCACACTGTGCTCCCTCTCTCTGCCCTGCCGGCCTCTGTCACACCTCCACCTCCACCTCCTGCTTGACTGCCTGCCCTGCCGCGATTACAGACAGCCTGATTAGACAAATGAGAAGTGCAATCAAGAGTGTGAATTAGCTACTGGACCCAGTTGGAAGAGGCACTGGAGAGGTTGCTTCCATTATACCCCCCAAGGAGAACGTTATGCAATCTCTGAACACAGCTTGTGAGTCTAGGCTCCACACACTTTAGGATAATTGGTGACTTAATGATATTATAGGAGCTTTAGTTTGGAAAATACAATGATTTATAATGATCTCAAGGCAATACAAACTAAGGGGAAGGCACAGCACTGTAATAAATACATAAAAACAATCAATGTGACTGTTGTAGTATATGACACCATTACCACAGTCCTAGTCATCAACATCAGGTCATCAACCTCATCATCGACAGTAACAGTCAGCAACAATGTTCATTAAAATACTTCACCTGGACATAACAAGTCTATCACTAAAAGAGCTCTTCAGCTCACTAAAAATCTTGAATATTTGATGATCCTCATTTTACCCATTCTTTAGGTAGGTGCAGTGGTATTACCTCTGACACAGTTATCCCCCCCCGGGCTGTGTGCTCTCACCTGTTTTGTTTTGCCTATACACTAATGAAATACTAATTATGAATTCAACCTGCCAATTGTATAAATATGCTGATGACATTGTGCTAGTTGGTCTTATGCAGGCAGGGGGCACAGTTAATTGGTCTACATGTTTCAACCATATTGATGAGCTTGTTAATGCTGCAGTGGGTAGAATGGAGCAGATATGATTAAAATAAGCTATTTTTATGAAACGGTCACTATATCCTGACAGTATGAGACAAGTAATCTGAAAATGAATCATGTTCCTCCGGTGTCCTCCGGTGCTCCTAATGGCATCTGCAACATTTTACAGACCGGAGGAAAACAACCAATCAGAGCTGATTTGGAGTCTGCCGTCCAGCTGCCGTCTATGAGATCCAGCTGTCAATCACTCGCAAAATCCGATCAAACGGTCAAACTAGGCAGTGCTGATCAAATACGAATCAAAATTCTGGTACTGTAATTACTATTTCTCTCCCCAAATGGTCTCAGATTCATCTTGTAGTGCACTGTTTAGCTGTATAATGAGAAAGTTTGTGACCCGGCAGCCATGTTGAGATCTGTTGAGGAAATACCAAGCACCGCCCACCAGCCGCAGCACAGCCAATAGGAACACTCTCTCTGAAATTACCTGTGATTGGCCAAAGTCTCCCGTCAAGGGGCTAGATTTTTTAAAGCCTGAAAACAGAGCCATGAGGAGGAGCAGAAGTCTAGTTTTCTCTTAGAACACTTGATTTACAATATGCTGAAAAGTTATGATCGAGTTTTTGCCAAATGACGCCAGCAACTTTCTGCCTACTGAAGCTTTAAGTAGTGTGAAGACAGCGCCCTTTTTATTAACAGAAGTAAGACTAAGCAGCTGGTTATTGAGAGTCACCACAATGCCATTATCTTCCCCCTGTTTTGATTAATCAGCCTGTTGAAGCAGAAGGCGGGTTTAAATATTTAGGAACCTTTTTTGATTGCCCTTCAAGTTTTACAGCCAATAGAGAATAGCCTACATATTTAAACTAAAGACCATCTTGCGATTGGATCAACGCATTGAAGATGGGTGTTGTCTGAGCTTTGCTAAATTTGTAATTACCATTCACATTGGACATGTCCGTTATTGTTGTGTATACTGTGCATGTTGTGCTATTTATTGTATGTATTGTGATGTGCTATGATGTGTTACATGTGACGCCGAAGGCAAACTTCCACATCTGTGGACAATAAAGATTTTTTTTATTAATACATGGCTTCCAAAACTTGAGCTGATTAAAGTAAACCAGCTTCTTGTGTCAGCTGCAGACATACAGTACTGTATAACTTGCATCAGGTCTTGTCACAAGAAAACCGAATACACAAAGAAAAAAGGGGAAAAAATAACAATATACTCAGCAGAAGTGTAACAGGCCAGCAGGTGCACGAGTTCAGCTGATTTTCTCTTTCTACCATCTCGCTATTTTCCCTCTGAGCTCCCCAGGGTCGAGTGAGGTAGCGTTCTACCGACGCAGGTTTCACAGCAAAGACAGGTGGAGCGCTGACTGTGCACAGGAGCCGAACAAAGCGGTCCAACAAAAGAACAACAGTGTTGTTTTAAGCTCTGTGACGATGCAGTTTTTAATAATCCGAGACTTTTTCGAGCCAAAGAAAGGCTAAGGAACATCTAATGAGCCAGCTTTATAAGTTTATAAGTTGTAATGCTTTTATTAATAAACTGCTGATAACTACTGCCGATTTTCTAACTGCTGAAATGTTTATGATTATAATTAACTATACAGAAAGAGACATTTGATATGTTTGCATGTCCAGCTGACCTTCTGTGCACTAATTGGTTTGTTTGGTTAAAGGTTAAACCGCCAGTTAATTGGAAACACTGCCTCCATTTTTCTTTAATTAGTACCAAATTACACAGTCCCTTCTTGGAGCCTCCCTTAGACATTACAGTTACATATTGGGAAACTATTGGGGAACTATGGGACCCAAAAAGTAAAGTATACCCGAAAAGCTTAAACAATGAAAAATAGAAGAATCACCAGTTCACATATGTGGAGACACATGGTTTTTACTGGACAGTGATGCAGTAACTGTATACTTTATATTTCTACCTATATCTACCTGTGCAGAAAGTTGAAGTAGCAGCAGAGCAGGTTTTAAGATGCAGGCCCACAGGAACTTAAATGAAAAAAAACTGCATTCATAGCAGCAAATCTAATCCAAAGTACGGTGCTGATACAGAGGTTATGTAAGCATCACAATGTACACTCACATTTATAGTGCTGTTATGACATCCTTGCAGACAAATCATACAAATACTGTAAAGATAAACTGCACAGGAGAAGTGGCACCTCAATAAAAAGCTTAAAGGAATGCAACATTCTTCTCTATCTCTACAAACAAAGAACCAGAGTCCTATTTATGGTGCTTACCAGCATTAATCAGCATCCAGCCCAGTGCAGCACCCAGAGGACACTTCTACTGGGTGGACCTAGTGTATTTCACCTGGTGTGCCTTCTATACTCCTTTTAATAGGCCTCATGTGGCATGATGGTCTTATTAGCATACTAATGATGGGGGAATCAGCTGAGTGCCCCCCCCATCACCACCTTGTCCAGTCCTGTATAATAAAGATGGATGCCAAGCTGAGAGCCGTTCTTACCGTGCTTGTCGGTACTATTGGTCGGTCCACCATTTTGGTCCAGACTGAAATATCTTGACAGCTAATGGATGGATTACCGTTTATTTGGTACAGATGTTCAAGGTCCAGAGATGGTGAATGACTTTGATGCTATGTAGCGCCACCGGCATGTCAAAGTCTCCAGTTATTTGGTGAAATAGGTCAGCATCTACAACATGGATTGTTACAAAATGTGGTACAGTCCATGTATCCTAATAAGGTTGATGATTCCCTGGGTTTTAGTCTAACAAAATGTCCAATACTTCAGTTAACAGTTCAGTTTTACTTTGTGGTTGAAGCTAATAAAGCCGCTAGATTTTTTTGCATTGTGGCCACAGTCAGAACTGCAGGTCACATGACACCACCTGGCCCAATTACTTTTTTTTACGCCATCATTGCAAAAAGATTCAGCTGTAAAACAAATAAAACATTTTCCTGAGCGTCACAAACACTCTTTGTACCTCATTCGGTCCAATATATAACCTTTATCTAAGAAAGTATATAAGTAAATCCCATTGAGATTAAGACCTCATTTTAAGAGACACTGAGTATATGTCAAATAATAACTGGGCTCAACCATATGAAAACAGGGAAGACCGAGTGTGCGGTGAGAGTGACGGTAAAGAGGCCAGGCTAAGGTCAATGATGAAGTTGCTGATGAGATTTGTGTTGATGTGGTAATGATGTCATGGCGCATGAGAATGATGGTGGACGATGATGGAGTCAATATCAACCTCTCACAAAAACGCTCGGAGTTTCTGAAGCCTTGTCCGCCCGCACACACACACACACACGCACACACGCGCACACACACACATACACACACACGCATGCACACACGCACACACACACACACACACACACACACACACACCCTGATTGATCTTAACGGTATGATCTATACCTGGGGTTCAACCCAATTAACCTTCAAACAAAGGGTGGAGTGTCAGTGAGTGTGTATATGTAGGAAACAGAGAGAGAGAGAGAGGGGAAAAGCGAGAGTATGGAGAGCTGATGGAAAGCTACAGAGAGATAGAGGGCTGACACGGCTAACAGGACAGCAGAAACATGGGGTGAGGATAATAAAACAAGGCAAAGGTTAATCTCACTGGCAGCATTCATTCTTTTTTTTACAGTCAGATCTGCAGAGACGTCTAGCTCAGTTTGAAACTGGAACAAGGAGGCTCAGTAAAGGTTGGCCCACACTAAAAGATTTTTCAAATCTTAACAGATTTTGAAAATGTGAGAGAGCCCACACATAACGGCATGTTATGTTAAATTTAACAGTCGTGTTCCTAGAGTGCGTGGAGAGCAATGATTTTGCCAAAACAGCACACCACACACTAACGGATTCATTCATCAACAACAAATGTCAGTACTAAAAAAACAGAAATCTCACAAAATCTCTCGCAATCAAACGTGACTTCAGTGTAAACAAACATGGAGGACGACTAAGCGATGTTAGTTTTTGCACTACTTTGTATTGAAAGTTCACGAAGGATGGCTGGATGACAATCAGAAAGAAGACACCAGTGTATCTGATGAAACCCTTGGTGGTATTTTAGATGTGTGCCTACAGTATATAGGATCTTGGAATCTGAGATAGATGTCAGATGAAATGGGCTTTAAATAAGAGCAGGCATGTAGTTGGACTTAACATCACATATAAAATCTTACAGTTGCTTCAAAGACATAGTAGCACACTGCCCCGGATGCCACTCTGGATCTTTATGTCAGTTAATTGTATTATTGAGGGATGTTCTTGTTTTTCTTTGTCTTTAATGCTTACACTAGCTCCTGGACAACATATTAAGGATGGGATTATGTCATTGCATTATTTTATTTTTCTCCACACGAAATCTAGATTACAAATCATCATATAACTCTGTCACAGTGAAATATTGTAAATATAACAGCTGTTGATAGTTATTGCTCATTAGAACACAAATATGAGAATTTGTGTTTAACTCTGCATTCAAGTCTATTAAAAACATATAACACTTTCGTGGACATAATGAAATTATCTTTTCTGAAACTATACATACAGTATGAAGCATTTATTGCATTTTGATTGTATTTATTGTAATTCGTGCTGCACCACTACCTCATCCAGACAGTGGAAATCCCATTTGAGAGGCGCTGCAGGACAAACAGCAGCAGGATTTAAAGCCTGTCATTGTAACGGCCTTTTTCTAGGATCCATAAAATCTGCTCTGTGACCAGCTTCCAGGAATGATAGTTGTCAGTGAAGAGGAGGGGGCTGACGGGGGGGGGGGGGGGGGGGGGGGGGGGGGGGGGGGGTTGAAGGTCAGGGCTGCAGTAAAGTGTGTTGTGTTGTACTATAACTTTACTACAGCCTTTGACACTGGAGCAGGGTGTAAAACTCCCCCAGTCAGGAAGATGCAGCTTATAGCCTCCAGTTTCAATCAGAGATCTGGAGACTTCGATATCAGAATCAGATAATGGTGCGAGTAAATCCTACTGGGTGTCTCTAACGCATTACATCCCGGATCGATTCATCAATTCATCAATCATCACCCGCACCAGATCCTCCGACCACATCACTCCCATTCTCATCCAACTATACTGGCTCCCTGTTCAATACCGGATTGACTATAAAAACCTTCTGCTCACCCTCAAAGCCCTCTGCAACCTCGCCCGCCCCTATACCTCACTGACCTCCTTCAGGAGTACACCCCCTCCCGTTCCCTGCGCTCATCTTCAGCTGGTCTTCTGACCACCCCCACCTCACGCCTCAGCACCATGGGAGCTATAGGGCGTTCAGCTGCTCTGCTCCCTCCCTCTGGAACTCCCTCCCTCCACACATCCGGCAGTCTGACACCGTTACAACATTCAAATCACACCTCAAAAACTCAGTCCATCATATATGTCTGCATACATGTGTTTTTGTCATGTCTGGCTGTTTTTATATACTTGAGGATTATTTTATCTTTGTAAGGTGTCCTTGGGTGTCTTAAAAGGCACCACCAAATAAAAAATATTATTATTAGGGATTGTGAAACTTTGGGGCTGAATACACAGAGATAAAAGATGGTCAGAATTTACTCAAAACTTTTCTCTGTGTCTTCTCTCCTGCTCTCTTTCACACAGGTTCTCCTCCTGACCCTCCTCTCTCTCTCTCTTTTACACATCAGATGGTCCTCACTCGCCTTTCAGCCTTTCTCTCTGCAGCTTCTTCCCAGAGTGTTCAGCACCAAAGTTGTTCCTGTGCTTGTGTGGTCTGGTTCACTCCATCCTCTCTTCAATTATTCATCACATGATGGTTACTGTAAGGCTGCTGACTCCTGTGTTCCTTTATGTCTGTGTGTGTGTGTGTGCTGTTGTACTATATACAAATATGCAGTGAATTCACAATCAGCTTATACAGTCAAGTGTTTTTGTTTGGTCTGTACCTTTAACATCTGAACCCGGTCAGTCGTGCAGCCGGTCATGAATCTCAGCATGATTCTAATGAATCCTCCATCTGGACATTTTCCTATCTGAGAGCTAACAATGCATTTCTGCAGCCTCTGCACATATGTTAACTCCGTCTGTTTAGCTAATAATTAGATTTGTTTGTCACAGTGGGGCTACGATGTGCACTCCAGGACACATTTATATTATGTGTGGCAACAATCTCTGTGTTGTGTTATTTCTGTGTGTTAGTGATTCTTGAGAACTGGGGCTAAACAGCTGGTTAAAAACAAATGGTTTGAGCTATCAAGTTGTGCTTTGGAAAGCCCTCTCAGGGTTTCTATTAACAGTATTTTTGTGTGAGAGAATGTGTGTTATTTTCATAAATTTAGTTCAGCTTGTATGTTTTTTACCCAATTTCAAATTACCCATGTGTTTTACAATTAATCACAAGATTTTCAGTCATTTTTATGCAACTTTGAATGGCTTCCCTTTAGATTTTTATGGATGAGAAGTCAGACATTTGATGATTATTCCAAATATTCATATTTTGTCTTGTATCATTATAGCACTCTCTATATCTTCTTAGTCTTATCCAGACTAATCTCTTTGTTGCAATGATCTAATTCTCCACCGAGACTAATAAAGTATAATTTAATGTAATCCACTGCATGAACGGTCAGGCGGGAAATTTCATGCAACTTGCACACAAAGTGAACATTAATAAGTTAGATAATTTATTGACTTTCATTCTAAGCACATTGCAGCATGAGCCCGTACACATTCAGAAAAAGTGGTGTTACTGTAGTGTGTCTGCCTGCTACCCACTGAGCTCCACTGAGAGTAGAACCCTAACCCTTTCTACTGTATTAATGTCATCACTCAATCAATAACACAATGAAACATGCTGTGTAGAGCTAAGGTTTAATGGAAAAATGCTTTAAAAACAATCATTTTTTATCACAGGTTATTACCAACATTGTGCAATGCAACAACATTTCTTTGTTAGTAGTTCAGACACAATAAGTTTGGATTAAAGTTCCATCTATAATGTCTATTCTATAAGGAAGAACCCAAAAGCTCAGGAAAGCTACCCAGATATATTATTAACTCTTCCTAGTATCAAAATCACCAGACACACAGTAAAGTTAATTGCTATTATACCTTCCATAATAAACTAGACTTTATCAATCAAGACACATGGATGATAAACCTGTTTTTGAGCCTTATTGTAACATCTATCACTCCGACAGTCTAAGAAAGCTATTCCAAAATGTAATGCTCAGTTAGATGACTTGCAAGTTGATGCGAAGTGAAACAGACGTTACATAGACACATCTAATTTTCCACTCTTCCCGAAATACAATCACAGCCCGACTGGAGGTGTCAGGGCAATCAAAAGCGGCATCAATCCATCACCCTCATCAAACTCAATCACGCTCCCAACTGAGCCCTAGCAATCTTCACGGGAACCGGCAAGAGCAGCGGGGAGGGCACAACAATGCTTATTAACAATTCGAGCTGGGGGGACGTGTCTTCTTTTCTCAGTGGTGTCACACAGCTTCATTTGGAAAATAACAGGCGAGGGGGAGGCGTTCAAAGATCAATCTCTTGATTTGTGTAATTATGCTCTCAGAAAAATGGAAATGGCTGCTTCAGTGAGCCAGTGCGACAAGTCAAACTGCGTGTGTTGCTCACTCGCTCAACTCCGGTGTAATCGATTTGCACTAATATGAATACAAGTCCTCATTAAAGAGTGTCTTGACATTTCTGGAGATCAGAGTAATCTCTTCGTGGCTGAGGTTTTGTCTGCTGTCTCAAAGTTGCCGGCACCCAAAAAAAGATTGCCAAGACTATCCTCGTATGACTCTTTGAGGTTATTCCTGCTCAACTCCTTTAATGTTACAAAAAACATAATGTGGGGTCTCCTGCTTTCTCCAAGCTGCGAGCTGCAATAGTCAATATTTGTCATATTAAGCTATGGGGGTCTCTTGTAGTGATGGACCACGGAAGAATTATTTGTAGCCTATTGTACTTCATTATTTTGGTGTTTCGGCAAACAAATTCCACTCCAATAAACCCAGTTTACAGCCACAACAACCAGCTGTTTTCTGCTAGAAAGCTCTGATTAACCCATTGTATGTTGCCTGCCCATCACCAAACCGCAGACCAGACAAAGTTAGCAAGTTCGTGGAGCAGTTAAGAGTCCAATATTTTTCTCAGGAGTTGGTGAAGCCAAAACAGCTGAAAGGAGTGTGAATATTGGACTTATATTTGTCGGATTGCCAAAACCACAACTTCAAATGAGTGCTAATGTTGCTCCCTGTGCATTGGCTGTAGCCTATAAGAGGTTTTTGGTAACATGTTAGCCATGACTAATGAGGTGACGCTTTCACAAGCCATAGTCCGTTTGGCTATTCCCAATCAGAGTGAAATGTTTTACTTTGGTTCGGTTTCACAGTGCACAAATTAAAGTGGACCGAATAAAAACATTGATTGCTGAGGCGCGTGTACGAATCAGTAGCGCCACTTCTACAGGGAATCGGCACTGATCTGTACACAAATCCCTTCTCCTCCAGTTTATCTCCAATGACTTCATTGCATCACTATTGTTGTGTACGTTCTCTTCGGCCAAGATGTCAAGCAAACATCGGACTTCTACAGAAGTCCAGGTTAGTCTTCTCCCACTCATGTTAACCTGTCATTTAACCTGTGTCCATTTCAACAAATGCCCACACAGGAAGCCCATATCCCCTGCGTTTTGGTTCACTTTCTGCAATTGAGTCTTGATGTGGTCTTGGAGCGGTTCTGCACCAGGGTTTGATTACTGCGTTCAGAACTGCCCAAATGAACCACACCAGAGTTCGATTAAAACGGTTAATTGAAAGTGTACTGTAAATGCAATGTGACCTCAAGCCACAGTGATATAAATGTTGTAATATGGGAATATATCCAACCAATCGAGAGTTAGTGATCACAAAGAATACTTGTTTTTTATTTTCCACTTTACATCAATGTGGAATAGACCCATAAAAGCTGTTGGCCGCGGTTATAAAAGTCTAGGTTATGTTCTCCTTCAGATGATGTCATAAAGCAGCACGCGGCATTGCTAATGTTGTTTTCTTCTTCTTTTTGCAGCATGTTATCTACTGCACTACTTCAGGTTGGTAAGCTAAGTCTCGCTTCATGATGCTTTGTGTTTCAGCACGTCCTGTGTGATCACAGCCTCGGGGCTGAGCTCTATAATGGATCTCCGGTCTCGTCAGCAAGGTCTTCGTTTTCATTGTGATCAGAAAATCATTAGGAATCCATTAAGCTTGTGTACATTTTTTGTGCAACTCAGCTTGCAATCAAAGCGAACACAGGAGCAGGATTAAATATATTGACTTGAGATGCAGTTACAACAAGGTATGTAATTAGGCTCTGGGGTTTTGCCTTTACTTAAACTAAAGAGAAAGCAGAGGAGAAAGCAGAGGAGTCCTCTATATGAGCAGGGTTAGTACTAGACGGCACTCCAGTAGAATACAAAGGAGCCAAGCAGTGGGCAGACTGCACTCTGCTGGGTCAAGCCTCCATACTTCTCAACTTTGTTTCTGTCCATCATCCACAGTACTGCAATCAATAGTCATTAAAATCCACAGGTATTACAGACTAATACAATACCTTGAACAATGTTCCCTACCTTGTACATTTTACATATTTAAATAACCATACAGCAATATTCATACACGGCATACTGCTACAGAAGAAAGGTTTGGAGAGTAGGTGATGTTTAAACAGCATGAAGCAAACCCTGAATGTACAACAATTACAAAGGTCAGATCCTACCGTACCTTAAGCTAAAACATAGTTGTGCACATGAGACAGCAAAGAGGTTCAATCTCACGTGATACAAGCAGTCAGGATATATAACGTTTGAGAAATGTAATCCTCTGGGCTACGATGCACAAAGAGCACAAAGAAAGAGGTAAGGTGTTCTATGGTTTTAACATGAATGGACATTACTATAATTTTGAAGTTGGTATAAATACTGTGAACAAGCAAGATTATCAGCAAGAGTGGCAGCGCCTACTGGCCATATGTGACAGTACGAAATTAATATAAAATAAGCATTTCAAATAAAAGCCAGTATAGCCGACTGAATAGCCAGCAAAAACAAAAAGGGTGAGATACTGAAGAGGGATTTAATTACCTGTACTAGTTCACGTAATAAATTCAGCAATATATTTCCACAGCACTAATTCCAGCAGTACAAAACCAGCATGCCATTGCTTCTACTTTTTTTTTTTGAGCGCTGTTAAGTTACCGTCAGTTAAACTCAGCACATATGCAAACAATGCAGATGTTACAAATTAAAAGCCTACCAAGAATTCATGGGATTATGCCCTTTGAGCTGCTGGGAGGCTTTTAATGTGATGTGCAGGATGTGTTGACTTTAATAGACGGAAACTTGTATTTTGTCCACCTTGATCTTGAAATCTGGGATATGCTACCCGATCACATTTCTTATGCTAATTGAATTTTGGGTCTAGCACTCCACCGTGAATCCCATTGTTGAAGAGCAACCTCCTTTACCAGAACTCAATGTACAAAGTATTTCAGTTAACCAGAGTGCAGTGGAAATATCCTGAATATAGGACAAGTTAGGACAAGTGAACATGGAAAAAGTTTAGAGATTGCATTGATAGAAAAAGCGAGAGAGACTTCAGAAATAAAGGCCTGGTTATCTCAGCAGTTTTATATGAGGGTTCTTTTTATAGCACAAACCAGGAGGAGGGTGCTATAAAACCTGTGCTGCTATTTAGTCACGCATTTTGTCAAATCAAATCTTAAATCAAACACAGGACTTTCACCCAGGAGACCTCTGTTAGTGTGAAACTGAAAAGTCAACGCCAGTCACGTAACAAACATGCTAATTTTACGTAACAAACATACTTCTACTAAGCCAAACCACGACCTTTTCAGCCTAACCAAGTACTTTTGTTGCGTAAGTAGACCTAAAATCTAAGTAAACCTATGTTTGAAGTTTGTATGCGTGTATCGAGCACAAACTGTAAGTTTCCTGTGAACACGGAAGTTTATTTTGAAAAGACTCTATGCATGTAATGAGCAGAAAACTGAAACGCCATCCCTGACACGTCCAAAACTGACGCTAGAGGGGGTACCTAGAGCGTCAAAGTTTGAAGCGTAGGGTCATTGACCAAGTATCGGTATTTGACAAGTTGGAAGTGAGAACGCGTTGGACATATTGTATACCATTATGGTCTTAGTTGTTTACAGTAATTATACAAAATGATCACAATTACTGTGACAGTCATCTAGTGATACATGCTACTTTGTGGCACAACCATGACTTGACTGCAGTATGAATGCATTTTTATGCAACACTAGCACAGACCTAAAACATAATTTACAGTAATACAATAATTCAATAGAGAAAAAAAAAACAACAACAACCCACTCTTATAATAGGAACCAGATAATGCAAAGGATAGTATCGATGTTTCCTTGTCCTTCATCCACTTAAAGGGCTTCAGTCCAAAAAACCTATTTGGATAAAACAGTTTAACCTTCCATTTGACACACTTCCAAAGGAGTATTTATTGCCCTCTGTAAAAAGCAGTTATACTATAAAACAATGTTCTTAAGACATTTACTATCTTCAATAATATTTAAAAGCATGTTTTACATCCTCTGTGGCGATAACGGGATATTTCAAATGCATAAATGTCCCATTTTGGACCAAAGCTCTCCTTATAGAGCCCCTATGTCCTCATGGATGCATTAAGATGAATAGTGTTGGCATCTGATCCCCTCTAACACTCCAATACAATGAACACTTCTTCCAGCTCAGTTGACTTGCATGGATCAGGAAGCAACAACAACACAAAACATGGATGTACACATGAGCAGTGAAAAGGCTCAGTCAACCATGGTCATGACGCACACATTTACAGCGTGCAGGGAAGCTTGGTTATATAGAGTTAGGAAGCATATGTGGATGAATGACACATATTACCATACTTGAAATTCCTTTCCTGAATCATTCAATCTAAGTTAAACGAGGAGCAAACAGTCTTGACTTTTGACGGTTTCCCATCATTCTTCCGTATCTTTGTGAACACATCTGCAGAAAGGCGTAAATCCAAGAACACACACATACAAGGAGTTTTATCAAATGATGAAGCTGCATGTTTGCAGGCGGATATATAATAGAGGACATGGCCGCCTCAGCTCAAGCTTGAGATGGAGCAATGCAAACGTCACTCACCCTATCTGACAATACTCTTGATCAGAACAGATACCGGCGATTATATAAGCTTTAAAACAGCATTCTCCCCCAAAAACTTAGTTTAAAGTAACTTTATGCGGCACTTATTATTGTTATTTACCATTACTGTGAATATTGTCCAGCTATACAGTACAATGGGGTCAGCCCTTGCTTTTTGAAAAATAGAATTACTTTTTAATAAATACAGGTTAGGCCAATAATGCAGCATCAGGCGAATTAAGGCCTTTGTCGTAAACTTGGTTACAATGGCCCGAAGTTTGATATAATGGAGGACAGAGTGTAAAACTTTTAATGACATCTGTCTGGTGAAGTCTTAAAGGGCCACTCTACCAATTTTTTTTAAAGATCAGTTCACTTTAAAGTTGGAGAAATTACCCCTGATAGTGTCTCATGATGTCATTAGGGTTTCTCAGCTTGGGCTTCAGAAATAGCCTGCAACAAATGTTGGGGTTCAGAGTTCGAAAGACATGGACATTTACCAGGCAGGGAGGGCAATAAAAAGATGCCGTCCAGTTGCGTCATGGGAAACGTAGATGATGATCAAGTTTTATTGGAGTTTGACCCACAGTAGGTATTAAAAGTCAGGATATATCGGCCTCTGCTGCACAGATTGACGATTATTTACGATAATGTACAATATTTTTTTCTAACATTGGTCCCCCAACGTAACGGAAGTGCAGTTCTAAATTGCTGGAGTGTGCCTTTAAGTTTTTTGTAATGTTAACACAAAATACATTTTATTTCAACTCTAGCAAAGGTATCCTGATGTTTTAAAATGGATAATAGAAATGGGTATTGCAAGGACTGTATTTTCGGACAACAGACCTTTGTATTGTGATGTTCAGTGAAATGCCAGAGCACTGGTTTATTAAAAGGAGTATATTAAAACTAAAACAACAATTTGGTGGTGAGGAGAAACAAAAATAGCTCGAAGGAAAGTATCACCTCTACCACTCCATTGCTACTTTGAGTGATTCAAGTTAAGTCGTAAACAGGAAATTCTAATTTACTCCAAAAAATGTGAGTAATTCAAGTGTTTAAATAATAATATACAGTATGTATGTTATCAATGTATTTTTGTCTACTTTTTATAAAGACATTGCCACGGTGTAAAGAGTCTATAATCTCCACCTGCAACCTCTTCACAGAGCGACAAACTGCAAGTATGCTATGGACACACACATGCAAGATAAACACACTAAAAAGGATCAGCAGCTGCGAACCAACAGCTCAAGAAAGAACAGCTAGTGTTGGCTCGGCAGGGTCAAACATAATGCTCTAATGTTGTGAAACATGCATGGATACATCTGTCTGTTCGGCTACAGTTGACTTGAAAGACTATGAAAATATAGAAAACCTCCGCGCTTCACACACACACTTTAAAATATGACATCCCTGACAGTCTTAACGTTCCGCTGAGGATGACTCTGTGTGGCTATGAAGGCCTTGGATTCTGATCTACAGTATGTTGCCAACAGTGAGTACAATTCTTAGTATCAAACAAGGGATTTAACCTGAGTTAATACAACAGTCTGTACGAAATACTAACACATTTTTTTTGAAGTTTAAAAAAAAGCTGTGTTAAATAGACAACTCTAAATTTGAATAAGACTAATTAAAAGTCTAGATTTTCACATGATAGCATGGAGAGAGATGCTGGAAATCTATTCTCTAAGGCTCCGGTAAGCACTTGTTTATTTACATATAAGCTCTAATCCCCTTGTGAATAATTTCCACACCTGACAAAGAAAATACTTCCATCCTTTCAAGCCTCCATCTTAAAAGAGCAGATAGGTTGGCTAAAGGGAAAAAAAAACTCAGAAAGGAGGAGTTCCTTCTGTTCTCATCTGTCACTCTTTTATCTAATATCCTCTCTGATTTCAGGAATCTAACTCCAGTTTTCTGACACATTTAGGCTAGGGATGATGAGTCCCATCGCTTCTCGTCCTTTTTCTTATCCCTCTCTTTCTCTTTTCTCTGAGAGATAGGCAGAAAGTGAAAATGGATAAGGGAGAAAAAGTACACCGCTGGCAGAATCTACAGGGCCACCCTGTCGCTTCAGAGGGGAAAAAAAGACCCAACTGCGCTGCTGCTGCTCCAGCTCTGCCACAGAGCCCGTCTAGGAGCCTCTCGGGGGGAGGGGGGCCCTTAAACCAAACGCCCTGTCACCGTGCAGTAGGCTCACACATGAGATAACCGGCCGACAAGTCGACAGCACGTGCATCAAGTCACAAGAGGTCGTCGTAGTCCAGCATCTTCGAGTGCTGACGGCTTTTCCACAGGCGGAACAGACGGAAGTCAAAGTACATCTCGATCATCTCTTTGCCTGCAGCCAGATGAGACAACACAGAGAAAAAAACAAGATCAAGATTTCACTAATGGGAAAACCTGAGCTCACCTAGCACCACCCATTATATCACACTCTGCTGATCATTAAGAGGACGGCCAGGCTGTGGTATGTTGTGATTATATCACAGCTAAGGAGTGTTGTTCTGCCCGACGTGACGCGGAGGCGGTTGCTATGGAACGGCGGTTGCTTAGGAACGTGCACTATAGCAGCTAGCGTATTTCTTTTTTCATCGCAGGCTAGCCTAATATTGATTTCATTATTAGGCTCTTTATTGACATTATTATATGTTGCCATTTATTGTTCAACCACTGAGAAACTGTTCAGTGTCAGTAGGAGGACTTTACTTGTACCAGGCCTGTACCTTATTTTGTTGTCAGGTTTGCCAATAGCTCTGGAGAGAGGATTCACACTATTACGGCCGTAATCTCTCTCTCGTGTCAAGACCCGCGTCGGATAGTTTATAGGAGTCGTGGAGCTGTGGAGGCAGTGGTTAGTGTATTTCTGCTGCGTTCCTGCTTGCTCGCATATTCTGTGGAACCTCCTGCACTGCTCAATCTACTCCTCCATCGAAGTTAACCTTTAATGTTTCCATCTTGTAGCCGGTTGTTCCATGTTGGCGGAAGTGATCCCCCACCCCGTGACCCTGTCGCTAAGCAACCACGACAACGCATTAGTCTAACATTTTCTTTTCTCAGATGCGGAGTGATTCAGAAAGAGCAAAGGAAGACACATGAAAGTTTTAAAGTATCACAGTGAACACCATGTCTGCTTTTAGTGTTGTTGCTGTTGTTAGATTTGTTCTCTGTTCAGGTTGTGATGTATTATGTGAGATCAATGTAAACGTACTCAGATTATTGATGGAAATCTAGACGTCATCAATTTTGCTGACAATACTGTGATTGTGGCGGGAGCAGGATCTGGGTCACTGAGCTGTAGATGATTTTCTGTCATGGCGCCATCAATCATTGCATTGGTATCTTTAAAATAAAGGACATGCTTGCTGCCTTTAGGAGGTCATCCATTTGTCCAAACATGAAATGGTACTGGTACTATATCATTACTGACAGCAAACTGTATTTTAAACCTAATGTTGACTTTAATTTTTTAGAAATTGCAATTTTCTTGGGAAAGTGAATCTTTTCAATGTTTGTGTCTCTATGATGATTCTTTTTTTTTTTTCAACGAAAACAGCATGACTCTAGGGAAGAAAGGTGATCTCCTGACTTTTCCTCGACTGCCACCAGTAGGCTAGACTTTTTGTCTAGTGCCATCATCAGGACAAAATAATAATAATTATAATAAATTATAATGACATTCCCATGAGCCTCAGCTGCATGCCAATAAATTCTAATATCATACCTTCTGATCTATCACCTAGAAAACAAATGCTTTGCTGTCCTCAAGGCAACATATGTGCACTTTATTCAATGAGTCAATATGCAAAAAGCAATCTCTTAACCGCAAAAGATGACCTCATATGCAAAATGCATTAAAAAAACTAACATCTCAGCTTCTGGCTTTCGTCAGCAACAGGTTTAAGGGCTGATCTCTGACCTGTAGTATTAAATTATTTTTTTTAATTTGTAATTTCTTTCTACATTACTATAGTCCCCCCCCCCGTCTTTATTTAATTCCATTAACTCCCTGTACATGCTAGATCTGCACTTCAAGATCCTACTTTTAACTTGATATTACACAGACTTGCACCATCCTACTTATCACCTCTAGTCACTCCTCACATACCTGCAAGGGCTTTACGACCTCAAAAAGCCGGTCTCCTGACTATTCCCAAAATAAATACAACATCAGTAGGTAGTACAGCACTTCTCGTACCAAGTCCCCCTTCTTTGGAATCGTCTTCCTACTCAGATTCGAGAGGCTACCTCGGTCGAATCAATCAAAAGTAAACTCAAAAACATCTTTTCACATCAGCCTTCAACCGCATTTAGTCTGCCCTAAAATATCAACTATGGTTTCTGTAGATTTCTTGTATATTTTGCTAATGCTGTTATTGTTTTTATTGTATGTATTGTCTATTTTTTCCATTTGTAATGCTTTGTGTGTAGTTTATCTCACTTCTATATGTTTTTTTGTGTTTTGTTAATGTTGCTCATTGCTATTTTTAATATATGTACAGCCCTTTGAGGCATGCTGTGTGATATTGGGCTATAATAAACTTTGACTTGACTACATTCAGTGCAGTCATATAAATAAAACACAATAAGTGCTGAATGCTTCTTCACAGTATCACAGGTTGTATGTATGGAGAGAAAAAGAAAGGTGGGAAAACACATAGAGGCGATAATGACATTTTAATAGGGAAATAATTAGCATTGCGTCAGTACAGTAGATGTCGGGAAAATGACTGATGAGGGATGCAGAGTTCACGTTTGCATATATGCTCATGTTCCCTAATGTGCTGTCTTCCTAGCTGAGCGGCTTACTGCCATTGATTAATAGCTACTATTAACATTCAGCGAGTGTACAGGTGAGGCCGAATCAATGCAATACTGTATGTATGTTTTTAGTGTGTGTGCATGATGTGCGTGAAACTATTTTGTGGCACAGATGGAATAAAGATATCTGCAGAAAATCTATCTTGTGTTGAGTTTGTAACTATTTGCAAATGTGCGTGTGGTGCTCTCACCCTCTGCAGACAGCTCTAGAGGGGACTTGAATTCGACTGAGGAGGGTCTCATCAGCTTCATCAGAGTCTGAATCAGCTGCAGGGGAAAGAGGGAGAGAGACAGAGAGGAGGAGTTACAGAGATGGAATACTTCATTCCAAACGCCATCAGGCATCCTGAAATGAAAACAAACAAACCAGTGGTGGTGGTGGTGCAGAGGTACGCCTGTATGCAGAGAGCAGGAGGAGGTCCTTGCAGCACTTTCATTCTTTTCATGCAGCACTGCGGCTGAGTGGATGTGAAAAGGTCAATGTGCCACTTACATTGCAATAGCTGAGTATAAGTGAAAGGCACTTATGGTAATGTTTTCGGTCCATATAGATGCATCTGTCAGAGTGGATCCATAGTGAGGTAAGGGCCCTGGCAGAGCAGGGTCACATCAATACAACACCTAAACTCTACCTGCCTTTAAAAGCTGATATAGATTGTTATGATTCATATCTCTATATGAGGAAATATAACTTCAGGAATAACTAGAATTAGCACCTCATGGTTATATGCCTCCGCCAACTAGTGAAGTTGCAGTTTACATCCATGTCTGACCAAAATGTCATCACTTCATCATTTCACCCTGTTAGACATTTGTGTGAAATTGTCATAATTAGCATATGAATTCTTGAGTTGTGGCAAAAAAAGCTGGTTTTCTTAGGTCACAGTGATCTTTGACCAACCTTAAAAAGTCCTGTTTGTTTGACCCCGTTCACCAACCCTCCCACCCGTCCTTAGTGAGCTTTCTCACTTCTTATACTCGTTATTATTCCACTTAACTTCCAATAAATGTCAATAGATATACTATGTCACATGCTCTGCAAAAATGTTGATATTCGACCACATATCCGTGGTTTGCAGAAACGTACAATGCCAACATTTGTTCCTGGAGACTGGGCTTAGTGGGCTGAACCTGTGTCACCGCGCCATCATTAAGACAGTCTACAGATGATTCATCAGAGCATCATCAGTAGCTCACGCTGGGTTTGGGATACTGATGGAGATTCTCTAGGCAGCATTTGAAATGTGCAATGTCACTGGATGACACGTTCAATGTTCATTTTAATTTGATATTCTGTTTTTAGGGTGACTCTGGGACATCTGTCCACGGACTACAGATGAAATACAGCTTCTTGGCTAACTCATTTATAGCAATGTGTATTATTTCCCTATTAAATAAACCAATAAATAAAATAAGAAATGTGGATTTGATAAATGGCTCCCCTCACTGTGGACTCAATACACTTTTATTGGACTTTTGTTCTTTGCAAAGCGTTTTACGTAGCCATAACACAAGATGAGCACATCAGCCATTACCGTGTGTTTATCTGGAAGCCTGTCAGACCTGATGACACTCTCTGCACACGTTGACTGCCTCCTCCTCCTCCTCCTCCCTCTTGTTCCACATCGTCATCCCTGTCCCTACTCTCACTCCCTGGGGTCTGGTCCAGTGCCAGCTGGTGTGCCATCAAACATGGAGCCGAGCAGCCAAAACGGCATTTGCAGGTTTCATCACCAGAAGGATATGCCGTGCATCCGTCAGTTCAAAGAGGGATGATGTTTCATGCTTTTTGGTTTTCTTCCTTTATTGGAAAATCTAAGATTTCTCAGAGTTTCAACATAAAAATGTATATAAATTGTTTTATTGGCAGCAAGATAACTCCCTATATTGCCTCAGATGTACGATCAGATATTTTTATACATGACAGAAAATGTAGGAAACTAATTGGTCATATTTTGCAAAGAAATTTATTTTGTAATCTTGGTTATCAAAACATTTAACATTCATGTTATTCCTTGAGAGAAACTGTGGGTACATTTCTAAAAATTTCAAGGCCCCTTTCCTTTAATATTAGGAACATTTTCAGTGGTGGGGACATGTACTGTAGATGTGAGTTGAGTTTCAGTTGTTGATTTAGTGCCGGTTTAACGGGGGTTGTGTCCCAGACTATATCTTGTGTTGTCATCATTGTGAGGTTGCCATGCAACCAGCCTGTCTGTATAAGTTTGTATCTCTTGATATATGGAGGATGAAATCTGTTCAAGCCATAAAAAATACATTTGTGAGAGACAAACAGATCTGTCATACTGTAAATGAGCTCTCTGTTGATAATATTATAGCTCTAAATGCGGAGCAGGTACACAGCGAGCAGGCATATGGTCTGTTGATCATAATGAAGGAACTGAACGTAGAACTGGAGCTCGGTTACCTGCTCTGGTGCGTAACCTGGACATTTCCCTGAGGCTTTACAGTGGCAGGCCATCAATAGAGCATGATGTTTCAGAGCTGTGGTCAGAGCTGCAAATGCTAATGCAAGGAAGCTGTTAGCAAGTAAAATGTTACTACTACTGCTGTTACTAGAGCAGTGAATCTGATCTTATTAACCCTTATGCTATTGTTAAACTAAGTGAGTAGCTACAGAGAAACCTACGGAGCCAGTCTGGCAACATTTGTGAAAAAAAATATTTTTGATAAGTGCTTTAAAAAATCATTTTGCGTGGCCAACAAATGATTGAAAAATGGCATTCATGCAAAAACGGGAAGATGTTGGTTTGATTCTTGCAGCTCTGTGGACCCTAACTCCTCAGCCGTGCGTTGTTCCACTGAATATGTCGTATTTTGCTCTTGGACCTAAGTATAGCTGGCATGTAGATTCTTACGACAAGTTAAAACCATTTGGAATGCACGTCAATAGTTTCATAGATGTTTTTTTCTCTCAAAATCACATGGTTGAAAGCTGCACACACAAGCAGCGGCCCACATGTTATAGATGTAAGGCATTGAATGAATTCAAAATAAAATCCTTTTTTCTTTTTCTATCTTTTGATGTCACTGATATGTTTGTTGTGTTTGCTGGAATTTGGGCCATCTCTAATGATGTGAACAACACACAGTTTAAATTAATTACTCATAATTACCTTTATTCTCTGCATAATAAACAGCATCACTCCAAAACTGACACCCATCTCACCACATCTAGAGAGCTTGAATTATCTCGTTCTCAAGCATTAAAAAAGTTGGAGCCACACTATATATATATATGTGTGTGTTAGAGGAAAGTTATACTGTGCATGTATGGGGTCTATAGCATGGTGTAGCCACCAGGTAGTCTACATTTAAATCAGTAAAAAATAGTGTTAAATTTGTTAACAAAAACAAAATATACTAAATATTCTATGCTAAAAACTAAACTATACTATTTTTTTTCCATGACGAAGACACGACGTTGACGATGCGAAACACTGTATGAAACCAAAACTGCGACTAAAAAAGTCAATATATCTTTGATGAAAACAAAGAGTTGACTAAAATGGAATTTGAAAATATTAACTCCAACGAAATCTGTATTTTTTGTTACAAATCAAGATGACACACCTTTTTTTTTCTTTTTTTTTCTCTATAAAATCAAACAACCCCATAACTTCTCTTCCTGTGCCCATGGGTCATCTTCCCAGTAGCACACCTGTAACGCAGCGCCACATGGCTTCAGGAGCTTGGCCCAATGACAAGGTAGTAACTGCTGTGGGTATTGAATGAAGTACTCTGTTGGTACCAGTATCACTTTAAGGTTCCTTTTCTTATGTTTATGTATATGTTTACTGATAGAGCTGTAAGGAGTGATGCTGGGAGGAGTATGGAGTGAGCATCATCTGATGGTAGCTCTGTCAGTCAGTCTATTAATAGCGGCTCTCGAGCTGAGCTAGCAGGAGTGCAAACAGGCAGCAGCCTCCCTGTTCATCCCCCGTGTGACTTGTACTGACTCGATGTGGAGAAGATGCCAAATGTCACGGTGCACTGCTAGGACTTCTTTATACCTAGAAGATACATGCCCAAGGCTCGTACAAGCTCGGACTGTTAGATATTTGCTACATGCAGCATTTAATACCGTCAATTCTCAAATGCGGCCTTTATTTAGCTCAACTGCAGAGGGTGCCAGGTTTATTTGAAAGAGGCTTTATGTCTAATTCACTCTGTTTGTATAAGTATATTTAATCATATGTTAGTATGAAGCTTCCTTGTTTTCTGATCTGCTCCCTGTTAAATTTTTTGTTGTGGCATTGTGCTATTTATACTTACTCAATACTTCCTGTATCCATTTCAAATTAAAAGCCCTGTAATAGGGCTGGGTGATATGGCCCCAAAAAAAATCCCTAACCACACCCGATTTACGTTTTTAATTGTTTTTTTTTCTTCCTTGTCGTTTTGTTTTTATTTTAACAATAAAAATGATTAACACCTGGGCCCCTTCTCCTCATATGGGATACTATGAGAAAATTATTCGGCTAATGTTACCTGCTTTTGCTGAGCAAAACTCAGAGAAGCGTCTTGTCATTAAAGTGCGAATAGCACCTGAAAGGTCAGCTCACCTTAAGTGAGTCCGGGCTGAAGTTGTTGCTAACTAACCCTCTTCACTTTAATCAGCAGATGATCAGAAAGACACAAGAACTTGGCTCGGGTCTGAGGAGCTGTAGCATTTATACAGCGACAAATAAAGTGTAGACACACTGCACTGCTACGTTCACAGATATAATGTTACCGATAACTTCATACTCATCGTCTCTCTCTCTCTCTCTCTCTCTCTCTCTCTCTCTCTCTCTCTCTCAACCACACATTCGCACACAAGAAGTTTGCGCCTTGTTTTAGTTTAAAAACATCTTAATTTTGTTTTTTTTCATAATTTCCCAATGTCTCAGCCCAGCGGAGGGTCAACTAACTTACTGTCGGCCCAGCGGAAACCCTGCAATGAACTGCGATTACCCGAGTTAAAGTGAAATTTTCATTTTAAACATCGTCCTATAATAACAAATTAATTGATAAAATTGATTTATCGCCCAGCTCTACCCTGCATTGTTTAATATATATTTAGATATAAATATTACTAACATACTACATGTGGCACCACTATAAGGCTTATCACTTCCTTAGACAACATCTGTTTCATGTTTTTTCTCTGTCTTGACTGCCCTCACAGCTTCATACTGCATTAAACACAACTCTAAGCATTGAGGTCAAGATGTACACAAGCATACAATATGCATTAAATGGCCTTTACCCTGCCCCTATCTCTGATATTCCAGGACTATAATTCATTTCGCATTCAGATGTTTTTTGTAAAGTGGGCAGAAGAAGCTCTACATGAGTTCTTACCACCAAAGTGCAGAACAATGGCTGTTACAGCAGTACGCAATCATAAGACGCAGTAGTGCAGGGGTTCTAGATGGGGCTGCATGAGAAAAGTATGAATATTTTAGTGTGTGGGCATATTCGTGTGCATACGCCTTGAGTGTGCCTGCATATAGCGAGTGTGTATCAGTCTCTGTGGGGGTGGGAAGGGTCGTGGCAGGGGTACCGGAGGAGGTATGAGTGTTCGAGTAAATGTGTGAGCGTGTAATTGCAGCGAGGGTGAGAGGGTGTAGCTTAATTGAGTGGGTGTCAAGGAGTCTATTTTCCCTGTCATTCCAAAGTGCTGCGTTTGTGTGTGTGTGTCCTCCCCTTGCCTGCGCTGTGTGGCAGCTTGACAGCAGCATCAGAGCTGCAGCCAGGCAGCAGAAGGTAGTGGTAAAGTCAGAATTCATACACTTGTCCCTATGATGGATACAAAAAAATACTTTCTTGTACATTATTTTATCTTTCGCATGCACAAAAAAATGCTTCCTCTTTAATTATTTTGCTGAGCATATGCAAAAAGTGCTCTGGCATTTACCTTATTTGACTCAAAGCCAACAGATTGTCTTAATGATTTATCTGCAAGGTACTATAGACAGCATGTGACTTTGAGTGTGTGTGTGTGTGTGTGTATTTAGGAGTCAGTGTGCTGCATGTCGACATCATTTAAAGTGAACTTTTGCACTACGTAGTGGAGTGTGTGAGAGTCTTATTTGTTAGGTTTGTCCTGACTACAAAGACAACTATACCTTTTCTCCGTTAGCGCTCCCCAGCACATAGCAGCCCATGATGTGGATGAGGTTGGGCTTCGGGTTCAGCTTACTCATCAGCCTGCTGAGCCGCCGCCAGAACCTGGACACACAGGAGAGACGAGAGGTTATGAAAATCCACAACAAAATGGACGAGAGCAGCGGGGGAACGGAGAAAAGCGAGTTAGTAAGAGGGTTAGGGTCAAAACTGAATGATGATTTGTAAGTAACCGCATTATAGTCACAATTCTGAACACAATCTGGAGGCACTTTATGGTTCGAGATTTCCATTGCATGCTAATATACCACCTGCAATCATTCAAATGTAAAACGTATGCGTGGAAGGGTTAAAGGAAAAGCTGTATGTTTTTAACCATCAACCATTTTTTAAACTGCTTCTAAGGTTCTAATGGAGCTGACAGGAATGTTAACCCAGAGGTGGGACCATGTCACAAGTTAGTCTCAAGTCTTTGCTCTCAAGTCCCGAGTCAAGACTGACAAGTGCCGAGTCCTAAACTTTGAGTTTTGAGTCCCAAACAAATCAAAATGCGCTCGTCACCAAATGTAAAGCCAATTGCTTCTCCGTCTGTAATTTTCAACCCGGACATTTTGAGTACTGCAAGTTGATTTTTTTGTTGACCACTGTGTAGTTTTTGTATGCAAACAAAGTTATGTGTGGTATCATGTTTTCCAACTGGTACTCAGTAACGTAACGTTAGTTCTTCATGGTTCTCTCCTGCAACTTGATTGGATGCTGTCGGATTGGTTCAAACAAAATGGATCTTGGGATTTAAGTGTTGACCTGCTGGGAATGAACAGCGTTAACGTTAGTTGATTCAGGAATTGACTTCATACGTGGCACACTTTTTAAATAATATACTTTTTAATCTTTGGGCTTGAGGGAAGGTATCCAGTATTTTCAAGTCCAAGTGAAGTCACGAGTCATTGGTGTTAATGTCCAAGTCGAGTTGCAAGTCTTTGATTTGTCACCCTATTATCCAAACCCACATGTGACTAATGACTAACCAGATACCATCATCTCCTTGCTGTCACTATTCATTTAAGAAAATTAGGACTGAATGATCTGCTGAAACAACATTGAATGAATAATGTCTGTTCTTTGCTCTGTCTGATCATAATAATAGATTAATAAAACAAATGTTACATCAATAAAATGAAGTCTTACTGGATCATGTCGTCTTCCTTCTCCACCTTTGCAAAGGTGGCGACTTTATTCTTCAGCAGGTACAGATGTCCTGGACCTCCCTGGGGAAAGGTGTTTGTGTTACTATAGATTCTGGTAAGTATAAAAGTCAGTACAGTTTAAAATGGTCTGAAGAACTGATATCTGTGGTTGACATTGTGTGTAATCCCAAAACATGTTGGTTTTCTTCTACAGAAGATCCAAACGTCAGCATTGAAAAGTAGTAAAATACAACCAAAAACAGTTAAAACTTCATTTTCAAAACTAATAGTAACGAAATAATAATAAAAAAAACAATCAAATTTTGACTATGGCCTCTTGTTTCATGGCGGTATGGGCTGGAAGGAGCAGCAGCAGTATGTGTAAAGCTGGCTTACCCTTTACCAGCCTGCTCAGCAACTGATATCATGAACCTCAAGTGTATCTGGAACACTTCAGTTCATCACTGAGATCCATCAGCTGTTTCACTTCCATGTGCATAAGAATGTGGCTTTACTGATCGGGAAGAAGCCTGACAACCAGTTCCCAACCGCATAATACAGAAATATTTACTCGGAGAAACAAATCTCACAAGTTCTTTCGCAGTGAAAACATGCCTCCTTGATCAAATGAAAAAAATGCCTCTTCAATTATAAACAAATGCCTCGTTGACTTCCGTGAAGGTTGCTCTTGTGCTTCCTCGCTCATGGCTTCTCAGAGCAGAAATAATAGCTTTGAGATGGCCTTCAAGATGGCAGACCAGAACGACTTCTGGTTCAAGCGAGGAGCGAGGAAATGTCCAATAAGAAACTTGGGATGTACCTTTTACACAGTCTATGGAATACACCTGTATTCACCCTCTGTCTGAAAAGCTCCATTAGAGTGCCTGTCTCTTTAAGACAACCTCCTGAAAAAGTCTGATTGGCTTGTGAGAAAAATATGGTGCACTTTTGCAAAGGTAGTTCTCAAGGGCCCAATTCCAAACCTCCCCCTACACACTCTCCCTACCCACTTCCACTTTGTTTGCGCGTTCGCGTGGAGGGTCCGCCACGTTAAGTGCCATCCCAAACCAATTAGCGGGGAGTGGAAGTGGGCTATAAAACACTGCAACAGCGAGCTGCATCGATGACAATTTGACCAGCTGCCCTTACTGACGACGTGCACGGCGTTTTATGTTCGTCATGAACACGCTCCAATGTCAGTTCTGTGTGACTACCGGTACGAACATTCGTAAACTGCTCAAACTAAGAGAGACATTTAATTTATTCTACTTTATCGTCATACAGACTTTATCAACTTCAAGTAAATAGATTGTATTTAGGATCAAATATACCCTTGTCTAGTCTAGAAAACGGTAGACAAGTGTTGTATATTCATACAAATATATACAACATATTATTTTTTACCCCTATAACCCCATAATTTATTTTGCCTTCAACTGTGCAATACTGACTTAACAGTACAATTATGTAGTGCATTAATTCAGCTGAGCAATAATCAGGTATACTCTGGTTTACTGGCATTAACATTGCATTTATTTAAACATCATATTTAAACTAATATTTGAATTTATTTATACCATTTTTACACACTTAATGATCAATCCTATTTTTCAGCATTATTATTTTCACTGTTGTTATACATATTTCTCATTTGTATTTTATTTCTATTCTAGATTAGGAGCAAATTGTAACTCAATTTCATATGAATCAATAAAGTATTTCTGATTCTGATATTTATTTATAGTTTACTTTCCGGAGAGAGGGAAGTTCGTCCCGAAGTGGGAGCTGTATTTATAGCCTCCACCTTAAAGAATGTGCTTCATTTAGCTGTGAGTGTGACTACAAACGGAGTTCACTCCACCACGTAGTGGGAGGGTGTAGGGACCGGATTGAATTTGGGCCAGCTGTGAGCGATATATTCTATTGAGTCTGCATGTGACGCTGGTAGGGGAGCCTAATCTGAATGAGACTTTCATAATATGTCCCGTTTAAGTCAAGAAAGAATCAGAAGAATGCTCAAAATCACCCTCAATCAGAAAAGTTAAGACAGTCAAGAAGTCTCAAAAGGGGCCGAAAGACCAGAGTTTCTGGTTTAATCTGCTAAAATGAGGAAGGATCATAATGAATGAGTGGGGAGAGATTTGTCTAGAAGACAATGAGAGCACCCAGAGGAATGTTCCGAGTATAAGGGAACATTTTCTGTTTCACAACTGAGGACACTACAACAAAATAAAACTCATGTGGGGATAAAAGAGAAAACAAACATTCTGAGAGAGCAGCTCATGTTCACTAATAATGACTGAACTTTACTAAGCCATGGGGATAACATAGTGGAATTCTTAATGTGGGTGGTTTTCCCCCTTTGAGCCCTAAATAAAGGGCATCGTGGCCGAGAGGGGAAATGTACCAAGCTGCTCTCAATTCTTAATTAGGAGCCGGTCCTCACACCAGGTGATCTGAATAACCCTCCAATCAACTTAGGGTTTAACAGCAGCAAGTACCAAAGAATGAGGGACAGTTACAAGGAAAACAAGTCTAAATAATGATAGACCATTTGATATTGATTATGCATTTCATCAAAGCAGCAGGAGATCTGTTACATATTCAACGGGACTGTGAATGAGAGCAGCATGCAGGAAACACTATCAACAAGTAGGAAAGCAGACAGCAGACAGTGAGTTCAAAATAAATATTCCTACGATATTCATCTGTATATACTTATTATGTGTCATATAGTAAGATATGTTTTGTTGTAGCTATTCAACATTGAGTTTAAAGTGTTTTTTTTTTGTATATTATGGAGCCACAATGTTCAATTTTAAACAAATAAATAAATAATTCTGAAATAATGAATAAATTAATGAAACTGATTTCTGACTCTTAAAGGTGTTATTGATCCAATTTTTATGTAGACGAATAATAAAAAAAATAATACATCCACAGAGATTTTAGAAAGATGCCGAATAAAAGTACGTCTTTACCTTAAATTATGATTGTGAATTAATCATTTAAAAAATTTTGAAGGGTCCAAAATTAATGTTTTGTTTATCTCTGTGGAAGATATCTGACGTTTGGGTCCCACCTGGAACAAAAGCTTAAAAGCCAATAGTAGAACGACGTTGTTATCACGTGGTAGCAGCTGATATCAGTTTATCCCTTCAAATCCATAACTACTAGTTAGAGAGAAATAATTTGACTTACTGCAAGCCAACACTCATTTAAAGGACATTAACGTCACAATATTTCCCTGTTTCTGCTGTCACTCACCTGGCAGAAAATGAGCATGTTCCAGATTTTACAGCCTTTTCTGTAGGCAGTCAGCTTCTTCTCTATCTCCTCTGGGTGAGACAGACAGAGAGAGAGAGAGAGAGAGAGAGAGAGAGAGGTGTCACTTTTCCCACTCAGTCGTAATGGTGAGACAAATAAATTGGCTGTCTCTCGAGACACAGACACACACACACACGAGGACGAAAACAATGAGTCATCTCTGCTCTCCAGCAAGCTGAAACTTATTCCACCCTCATCTTTTCCATATTTACACTGGGAGAGTAATTTTCACTTGAGAGCTAACGTTTAAAAAAACTCACACATGTCACACTCACCGAGGATGTCGTCAAACGTGGCGTGTTCATGATCCTTTAAAGGGAAAATTAAAAGAGAATTATTATTTCATTGAACCCTACTGACCAGACATTGAATCAAAGCGCTAGTTCATTTACAGCCATTAATGGGGTCAGATTTCATTTAGACATTATTCTAAGAGTTCTGACTTTTATTCTTTCACAATTACGGTCCATGAGATTTGAGTGATTTACAACAACAGCAGAATGAACTTAAATTCCTCAATCATCAACATTACATCTCTATTTCCTAGAACAGTGGTAACCAACCTCGGGGTCAGGGCTCCAAGGTAAATATGAGGGTTCATAAGGTGATTAACAGGATATGAAAGCTGAAAATCATCTATGCTACAGTACACAAAATCTATTTCTTCAGACGTTCCTCTAATCTGTTTACATGCGGATTATTGAGAAATTTGAGATTTTCAAGGGAATTAATCACCGCCTGGTTGACCTGATCATGAACCATAAACATATTCAATCATATGATTGGTCACAGGTAGACATTTAAACTTTGTTTAAGGGGTCAAAATCCAACAAGACTAAGAGTCTAAAGCCATGCTAGCAGGTATAATGTTTACCATGCTCATGATCATGAGTATTGGACAAATTAAAATGTTGACCTGATGATGGCGCTAGAAGAAAAGTCAGTAGGCTTCATCCTCTGGGAACCACGAATGTGTGAATGTACCAAACTGGATGGTAATCCATAAAATAGTTGTTAAGACATTTCAGTCTGGACCAATCAACTGACAGTCTAAGAGACCGACATTGCCATCTCTACCGTGGCTAGAAAGGTTGGGAACCACTGCCCTAGAATGATAATTCATTTATATTATATTGCATATACTGTATTGCTGGATGCATAAATATGAGTTTGCTTTAACCTAAAGAATGTAGGTTAGAATTTGTATCGATCTTATGTCCAAAACACAAGTGATTGGATTTTTTTACATCTCACTACAAATAAGTGCTTTGCTCTTTTTCAACAGATTGTCCTTTTATTTCCATCTGAACAGACAAAGAAACAGGGTGCCACTTAACAGCCAGGCTGCAACCAGTCTGTATGTTGTTTATGAGAGACTTCATTTAAAAAAGATGATTGACAATGTTCTTCTTTACTCAGACAAAAATGGACCCTACGTACTTGACTGAATGACTCCAACACTTACTGGGCTATCACTGGTCTTTTACTGTGATTGTCAAACTGGAAAAAAAAAAAATTGTCTGTCTGTTCTTGAAATTTCACCTTGCCTATACTATTCAGTTTTTCTGATTACTGTAATTTGTGATGAAAATGTGTCATTGCTGAGGTATCCATGTCATTTAAACAGTCCTCACAGTCTGATGATTGGTGCCACACATAACACATCTGGTTTGTTCGTGGAAGTCACACTTAAAGGAACAGTGTGTAGGATTTAGAGACGTCTAGCGGTGAGGTTTGCAGATCGAAACCTCCCGTGTGCCGAGCGTGTATAGGACAACTACGGTGGCCCTATCTAGAGCCAGCTGTTGTCAGAGTAGCGTAGGTCATTTGGAGAATAGTAGAGTCAGTGCGTGGAATTTGTATGTGAGAGGAAGTGGAGACGCTTTGTCCATCTATACAGTCTATGGTAACGACCTGTTCTCTGGCACCAAAGTGAGGCCAAGCTGAAGAATATCATATTCTATCTTACTATATTTTTTCATCCATCTAAAAATTTAGCTCTTTGTTTCTTTGCAACCAATAAAGGACTTTAATGAATTAATACAGCACAACATGTCTTATCCTGAATACAATGGTGGTGGAAAGCTGCTACTCACATAAAGAATGGGGATGATGGAGGGGTCGTCCCTACGAATGATGTTGGGAACATATTCAGCCTTTGGAACCTTGGAGGATACTAGCTGTGGAAACATAAGAAACATGCAGAGAAACATTAATACCCTCGGCTGCATGACGGATAGATTTTGTTTTTACTTCAAAGTGAAATTGTAAGCTAATTGCCGAGATCTTAACCATGATTTTAGGTGGGATGAAGTCCTCTCCTTCACAAGCGGCTCTCTCCATCTCTCTCTCCTCCTCCCAGTCGGCGTCCTCATCCGGCCCTTCATCTAGTGTCCCTGAGGAGGTCTGAAGCTCGCCACCTGGCTCACACACACACACGCGCACACAGGAACAAAGGGAGAGATGAAAGGATAACACACAAACCAGATTAGAGAGGAGGGTGCTTCGTTTAGAAAGCGTTGCACCTGTTATTTAATTTTTTCCCAGCACAGAGGGGAGGAACGGAAGAGTTAAAATCAGACAGCAGACGAGACAAAACGACACAGTAACACTCTCCTTATGTGCATCCAGCAAGCTACAACACACAGCAACAGGCAGATGGACAACCGGTTTGAAAGATGAGGAAGGCTGAGTGGATGGATGGCAACAGCCGAGATACACAGATACACAGAATAGGAGTGTAGGAGTTGGGATATTCAGATAATACTGTAGACACACAATGACAAGAGCTACTGCATAATAAGAGAGTGCATGGCTGCGGTCGATTAGTCTTTAGTGAAATGACCCGGAAGTATTTAAGTAACAGCCATGATAAGAGCTGGTTGAATTTTTTAATTGCTAAAGAAAGGTGCTTCAATACTTTCTTTATTATCTCCTTTAGCATAGGAAACACTGGACCATCCTTTACCAAAGAAAAGGAGATAATGGCGTCCCACAATTCCAAGCAACATTTAATGCAACGTGCCATTAATAACATTCGCCATCGCTGTTTAATTGTACATTATGGATAAATTGAAATCATCCATCTGAGAAGGTGTGATTCTCTTTTAGAGGAATCTTTTTACTTGAATCGTACAGCATTGAGTTTGTCACTGTACTCATTTTCTATATGTTATAAAGTTGCTTTCAAAAAACATCCGTAGCCCAGTGGATGTGCAGTGGGATTCTCTGAGCACCGAGGTTCTCCTTATGAATTTTCCTTCACATCTTTCCTTGACCTCATGACGTTTTCGAGGTCAAGGAAAAGTGGTTAGGAAAAGACACAAATATGACTATTTGACCGCAGCCCATGTGTCAGTGTGTCTGTGTGTTTATGCATCTCTCTGGGCAAAGTATACATATAGAACATATACAACGTATATAGAACGTATATATGTGCATTTTTGAGCATGAGTTTTTATATGTTGTGTGTTAACAAAAATGCATCTAAAGTCGTGTGCTTGTGTGTGTGTTTATGTGTCTGTATACATTAAGTATTGTATTTTATATATTGTATTGTAAAGTGTTTTGTTCATGTGCGTGAGTGATGGAGAGCGTCGACTCACTGTCTCTGGAGTCATGCAGTGAGTCAGGCTTGACGGGGGTGGGGTCACTCCACGAGCGGCTGAAGCTCTTGGCTCGGCGGTCGGCAAAGGCTGATGGGTGAGTGGGGGGGGGGAGAGAGTCACTCTCACACACACATACGCACACACACACACACACTTTCCAAAGGATCATCAACCCCAGGAAACAAGGGTTGCGTCTTGTTGACCCAGTGTGTGTGTGAAGAACAGTCCCTGTTAACTGGCCTTAGTCCTTTATGTTTACATAATATGGCTATGTGGTAATTCAATAATAGTTTATTGATTTTCATTGAAAATATATTGTTTTGAAATGACAATATTGTTTTGTCACAGGAGACAAGGTTACAGGTGCAACAGAGCACACTCCTGGAAGTCAGTTAATTAAAAAAATTATGGTGAGAAAATAGTGAAATATGCCCATCATAATTTCAACAGTCCTAATCCCAAATATATTTGATTTACTATCACATGAGACAAAGAAAAGCAACAAACTCTCACAATCACAAATGTGGAACCAGCAGATGTTTGGCATTTTTGCTATGAAAATTACTTAAGTGACTAATCAATTACATAATTGACAGACTTTTGCATTTATTTATTATGGTATTATGTATATCAATATAGATGATAACATTCATAATAATATTATTGATTTCATTGATCACTTGACTGTTCATTTTGGGGTCTATATTCCCGTCGCATAAAGACACTAATATATAGAATTTGTTATCATATTTCAAATGATATTGATGGCATAAGTTTTTGTTTGCAGAAAGATGAGCCAATCCCAGTGAAGATTTTGTCTCAGTGTCTCAGGTTAGAGTTAAAGGTGTTTCTATAGACTATAGACTAGTTGGCCTAACTGTGTTTTGCCAGGCGAGGATTTTCTTGTAGTTTTCCTACAATCTTGGGTTATAGGAAAACTAACACATTTTCTTGCTGAATCCTTTTCTCAGCTTCTAAACTCCCTCCCTCACCCAGTCATTTAGTTATCAATTTATCCTGCTCTTTACCCAAATGAGACCAAATCTTGAAGGACTGTCAGCCAAACTTGATTTGTGAAGTACTAAAAATGGTTAAATATAATGAGAAAATATTTGCTCCATAAATATTATTCAAAAATAAAATGAAACGTATCTGTAGCCGTGTTTCCATCAACGTATTTTGAAGTGCATTTTGAAGTCTAGCATTAGAAAAGCTGTTTTGTTATCGGCAAAATTCAATAAAACCTCAATTGCGCACAAAAGTCTTTACACTCGCTTGAGGTGGTTTTTGACTTTGTCGAAAAAGAGCTGATACGCTAAACGGGATATGGAAACCCCTTTGCCGAATAAGTTCTGACGTAGCGAACATTTAACTCACATGACTGATCAGCTGTTTCTGTTGTTGCCGTCTTCTCGGATATATATTCACATTGTCTTGAAATGAAATTGAAATTGTTTACTGGCGGATTACAGCCATGTGTAAAGCGTAGCCCATAGTGCCTAATTTATTCGCTCCAAATTCTCATTTACTTTTTGCAACAAAAGTCCGCTTAAAAGTTTCTTGACGATTGAATGGAAACACGATTAGAGATACAGGACACAAACAAATGTATGGACATGCTAAGTTGTCTGGCACTGAATTCATCAGTGTTAGATACAAATAGCAAATGTTAGTGAGTGCAAAGTCACACAGACACACACTGACATACACACACACACCAGTCCAAACACATCAGCGTAGACTGACCAAATCACCATCAACAGGGATTTTAAGGAATAAGGTTTTGATGGCATGTCTGATTCATAAACATACTCTAACACAATATTCATATAATTATGCACAGTACTGCTGCTCCATGCATAAAGCAGAAGGCATGGTTCACACCGTAGAGCATGAATGCATGAAAAGGTACGGACATCAGCATACATACATGCATACATGCATACAGATACACTGGAAGACTTACTCTGGACCTTTATCCTGCGGCTGCCCACCATCCTAAGGTGTTTGCGGAAATTTCTAACATTTTAGGGGAAGAGAAGAAGGACACACTGACGTTAGGAATGAGGACTAGAACAGAGCGAGAGAATGAAAAATATGTGTCTAATTTACAGACACAGGTGGATAGAAAACACAGTCAACGGTCTGGACAGAGCTGTGACACGAAGATTGGTGCCAAAATCAGCTCTGAGTCTCCGGTGGGTAGCTCTGTCTTGTGCACATGCACATACATTAAGCTCAAGAGTACCTCAAAGTACCTCATGTCAAAGCATCCATTTTTCTGAAAAATTGTATACAGTATCTGCAATACCCTGGCTGAAAAAAAATATTTGATCTGCTGCACAATTAAAAACATTTTGAACCTTCCCCAACTCTATTTCCTAATCCAAACAATGTTGTTAGCTGGACATGACGTATATCCTTGCTTAAAGGAACCAATATCAAATACATTTACTGTAATAACTCATAAAATGACCATGATATGTCATCAGAGATTAATTGTGCTGTGTGCTAACATGTTAACATTCAAAAAGGACAGAACTATCCATCTGATAGTGAGGTAGTTTCGGTACCAA
The DNA here is from genome assembly GCF_015220745.1 of Sebastes umbrosus. Lineage (NCBI taxonomy): Eukaryota > Metazoa > Chordata > Actinopteri > Perciformes > Sebastidae > Sebastes > Sebastes umbrosus. Next base: position 9,568,791 of record NC_051276.1, read on the forward strand.
TCCTTTGATTATACATCCTCCCAAGAAGCCAGAGTAGTGCTTTACATCGTGAGTGTTTGAAGTTACACAGACATGTCATATCAAACTTTTTAAAAAACCTCTGCAAGAGACTCAAGAGAAGAATTCTTCTTTAAAAGTACAAGCAGTTTTCAACATCAAAGCATCACATGAACATCTCTGACGGAATTCTTTTAGTGTAGTTTAGTTTTAGTTGACTCTTTTCCTTCTTCATCTTCCCTTTCCTTCCCTGCTCAGTTGGGTGCCTGCCTGGCATTACTTTAACACAGGGGAATGCCCCTGATCACAAACAAACGTCTGGATTTTCATTCGTACCACTGAAGAAAAAGAGTGGGACAGAGAGAGAGAGAGAATAAGAAAAGAGAAACATGAGAGAAAACGGAATAGAAAAGCAGCCCTAAGTGGTAGCAAGTGGAACAATGTGCGGCCTAAAACACAGCATTTTATTATTCATCAAAGCTCGTCTGACTGTGATGCTTCAGTGTAGTGGAAGTGGGCCTCGCACTCACTTACAGTTTTGTCACTTATCTCTAAATAATTATCTGCCACTTCTCATACAGTGCATATCTTTATATATCTGCATATTTTAGATATCTGTTTATTGATACTTTTATACTTGCACCTTTATTGATATTTTATATTTGCACTCTTTCCTTTGTACTGCCACCGCAGCACAACAATAAATAAAGTTATTTCTTACGTTATCTGATCTTAATTTATCACTCTTTAAGTGAAGCCACACACGCTGCCTCAGCTAGAGTATTGCATTTTCAAAATAATTCAAAATAAGCCCAGTGATGTCATCAGGGGTTATCTCAGATTGGACTTGGAGTCGACATATTTTTCATGGAAAACTTGTTTTACAAACCGGGAGGATGGAGTTTACCAGACAGGGATGGTCTAATAAAGAGACGCTATTGAGTTGCATTATGGGAAATGCAGATGTCAACGGTGTTGTTCCTTGCTGGTCCCCCAACTTTGTTGAATCACAGAAGTACACTTTCAATTAGAGCTGGGCTATATATTGAATTAATTCGATTCATTTCAAATGTTTTTGGACATTGTGTAAAATGTCTACATCATGAAAATGGAGTTATTACAATATGAGAGTTTACTTTCAGTTAGAGCCTAACAACGATATTAGCTGGGTACTGTACATTAACTGTCTTGAGTCATGACCCGTAAACTGCAACATGAATAGTCACATTTTATGCCAACCAGTCTCAGATAACGTGACTGTCATGACTCCAGGTGGCAGCTGACTCTGGCTATCTCATAGAGATTCTGACAGTCACATCTACAAGAGGAACAGACGGCCATGAGAGGAGAAGCCAAGGAAGTCGACTGAACAGAGTGTACTTTATTCAGTCTGTCCCTGCCACGTCAGTCAGAAAGTAAAGTTGATTTAGTATAGAGCCTTTCATAGAACAAGCTCACAAAGTGCTTCACAAGAATAAAAATAAGACCATAAAACAGTATAAGAAACAAACAATAAAACATAAGCAACAACAGACCTTAAAAAATCACACAATAAGACAGCACAAGGCGACACAAAGGCTGATACTAGTGATATAAGGATGGAGCCGGTCAGAGATGTGCTCAGGTGCCTGACCATGCAGTAAGGACGCACCGATACCGATATATCGGATATCATCGGGCAGATACTGACTCAAATAGCCGGATCGGGTATCAGTGACAATAGGGCTGATCTATTCAATTCAGTTCTAGGTTTATATACTTAAATGGAAGAAATATGTACGATTGACATGAACGCAGGCTTATAAGATTGGTCTGTGCAGCTGAAGAAAGGGACCCAATTCACTGAGCAACCTTGGAGCTCAGAAGCTATACTGTCTGAAGCAATGATGAGGTTCTCAGTCTTATCTGTGTTTAGCATGGATGTATTAGAAGAACCGGATACAGCGTTGGAGGCAGGGCCCCATTCATTCCTATGAGAGTTGCTCAGTGGCGCATGAAGCCAAAATGGCTCGACATCCTGATGGAAAAGTACCCGGATCTTCCGGCGATCTTCCGCATCCATTGGGCCCATGGAGCAGGCGCAGTAGTGTCCGCTCTGTCGCATGGCTCGATCATGGGATCACAGCCGTCATGCTGTCGTCACGGCTTTCTAACTCCTCCTCCCAGTCCTCGCTCCAGCCGGTCTCATTCACATGAACGGAGCAAGGGAAATAACTCTGGATTCAGCTATTAGTGCATTTTACAACTTTTAGGACATAATGATTTAAATAAGGACAATAGGAGTGTTCATACTGGGAAGTTGATTCACCTCAAAACAGATTATCTGCTGAGTTACAGACGTCTCTTTCCCAATGTAAGTCTATGGGAAAAAGTATTTTCGGGCCCAATGGTCTCAAGTGACAGACACAGAAGTTGTAGTACCGCCGTTTGGCCACTACGGCTTGGTGTTTAGCTGAAAAAAGTTGTTACCCATCCAGTCCTTAATGACAGTCAGACAATTGTGCAAAGCAGTCAGTTTGTCAGTCTCATCTGGCTTAAAAGAGACATACTGTACAGCTGAATATCCTCAGTGTAACAGGACTATGATAATATAGTAGTATAATAGTTTCAGACATATAGAGACCCGACACAGAAAAACTCCTATCCCAGAGATATAAGGAGAACCAGTCTAGGGCTCTCAGAGACACCCATCCACTGCCTTAGCCTTTCAGTCAGGATGCTGTTATCTACCGTATCAAAGGCTGCGCTAAATCCAGCACAACAGAGCATTCAGTCACATCACAAGACATCATAATGTCACTGGAGACTCTGAGAAGAACTGTTTCAGCGGAATGCTTCTGACGGAAACCAGATTGGAATTTATCTTGTTATGTGCCGTCAAGCAGTGAGCTGTTTGGCAACAACTTCCTCTACAATTTGGAGATAAAAGGAAGCTTAGACATGGTCCTATAGTTTTTGGGAAGGGATGGAACGAGGTTAGTTTTTTTTTCAGGAGAGGCTGAACAACTGCAAGTTTAAAATAAGCTGGGACACCAGATTTCAGGGAGCTATTTATAATAGGGACCAGGCTTGGACCAATAGACCCAAGTACATTTTTAAGCATGTCAGGTAGCTAACTGTGCAAATATCCAGTGAAAGTCAAACACAAACAGCAAGGACAGTGCTAAAACTGATATTTAACTTTTAAACTGAATGTCGGTGCTCTTTTAGTTGAAACATCTGGTACTGACAGTGCACAGCTGTGTGGGAAAGCCTGTATTTTTTTAATATGCCAGTTGATGGACAGACAAGGAAACAATGACAATCTTGCTAATCCACAAACTATTGAAGTCATTCATCAGGTCAAAATACAAAACATTTGAAATGCTAATCTGATGTAGTAGAAGACATTTTTTCCTGGTTATGAAGATGATACTGGTCCCAATTAAACATGAGTGGTACAGGCTAATGGAGCTCTGTGGTGACCTAAAGAAATGTAGTGAAACAAAGCTGTGTGAAACCGTGATGAGGTTCGTGACGACTGATATGGCTGTTCCATAAACCCCACAGCTCATTATTTTTAATAAGACCCATCTGTAGTCAGTTATTGCTAGCCTTTCCCATAGAGTCACTGTTGTTTGTGCCACTCCGTAACACCAAATGACATCACCGTCAAGCTAAAGGCCTTAGTCTCATTGATAAGAAGCCAATATCAACCTGATATTTTAGAGAAACCCCGAACCAAACGGCAGCATGGTTCATCAAAGTGTCATAGCAAAAATGCAAAGCACACACCATCCCACATGAACTCTCTTTTTTTGGAATCTCAAGCTATTTTGTATGGAGAGCGCAGATCGGAGCCACAATGTTGACATGTCAGTGTTGATTGCAGGAGTTGTGAAGGCAGAGCCTAAAATAGAGGGATGAGTCAGAGGAGAGGGGGATCCATCAGTCAGCCGGCATTGTATTTTCATACTGAGTGACAACCGCTTTTAAAATCACTAACACCCGCGCATCAACACTACCGAGTCAAATTCATGCCAGTGTGTGTGTGTGTGTATGAAAATGCATGTGTCTGCAACTGTCTCACCCCAACCCTCTTAATCCGGCTGTGACTTTTCAAAACGTTTGCAAAAATAAATCTTGCTTATTCAAACATGCAGAATTCGATTTGGGAAACAAACTGAGATGTACCTTTCTATTAAAAGCATTGCATTCTGAAAGTATGTGACACAGCCCTGTACACACAAACACACACACACACACACACACGGGCTCAAACAACAAATGGCATGTCTCAGCCGTGGTGGATGTGAAGTTGATTGCCAAATATTGATTGATTGGTTCACTCAGAGTGCCAGCCGCAGAACAGTGAGCTACGGCCCTGTATTGATTGATCCCGCTTTTACACCTCAGTGTTCAGTGAATAACACTGTTTAAACCTGCAGCAGAACACTCTTACGAGGATGGTGATGGCCCATAACAGCATTTGAGGACAAGAGTGCAAGGAATGTTTTCTTTCCTGTGTAAAAGCAGAGTAACTGTGGTCGCAGTGGAACGGGGCATACTGCTAGAGCTGACAGCAGACTTGATGAAAGAAATCAGCCTTTAACTCAACATCATTTCACTTACCTTTTACCAAATTTCCTTTTCAAAAGTCTTTCTCTTGCCTGCTGTAGGCAGTGGTGATGGTTGTAAAATGTTTTTGTATGCCATTGCTGGCTGTAAGCAGGCGTTACAAACCAATTAACTAAAAGTGGAATGGTGGTAACAGTGGATTGTGCTGAAGGAGGCACCTTTCAATTAGCACCATCACACCTAGAGTAAAGCAGTGTTACTACAAGAAGCCAAGTGTTGATTTTAGCAAAAACTTAAATGAATGCCTGCTTTGAATGGTATCAGCAGATTGAATGGGCGTCAGCAGCGGTTCATAGATAAGGGTTAGTAGGGGCCTACTACACCTACTAGTAGGTTCAGAAGGCTGATATCATCTATACACATGGTTGATACAATGACCGATACGAATACAAGAAGACGACCGTAATAAATGAGCGACAAAGTCTGTGAAGGCAGGAGGTCGGGGTGGATGGATGGGTCAAGCAAACACAGGACTTCCAATAAGGAAACCGCTAATAATGCTACAGATTTTGAATATGTAGACAGATTACAATGTTTAAATTTATAATGGTGACTATTGCTTTTATTATTAGTGTTAATTTTTGGTAGTAGGATTACCCACTTCGAAATGAGTCAAATTGTCCAAAACCTTATAAAACTGCCTGGAAAATGTTTCACTTGTATTCACAATACATTCACAACCTTATCTCTACGTACTGTACTCACCTGCCTGTTGCTGTTCACCATTTGAAGAACACCTGCCAGCCAGTCAGAAATGAGTATTTCCCGTGGTCATGGTACAGTACAATGGCGTATGTACAGTATAGGCCACACAAATTCTCAGTTAAAAGCTGTTATCCAAGTAATAGCCAAGTCAGCACAAAAAAATGAAGGCTGGTCCCTCATCAAGTTCAGGTAAAAAAAAACTGGAATTACCTAAATTCAGCATAATGTGATTTCTACAGCACTAGTTCCATCAGTACACAACAACAGCGTCAGATGTTGAGCTATGTTAAATTACAGCCAATGAAATCCAATATTTGCTGCAGATGTTTCAAAATAAAAGCCTACCAGCGACATGAGGGATTATTAGCCGCTGGAATGCTTTTATTGTGAAACATCTGTGCTGTAAGTGTTGACTTTCGTTGACAGTAGCATAACAGAGATCGAACAAAAGCAAGTAGGCCTTGAACTCTCAGAATTTGAGCCCCAGTCACTATTTGAAAATGTACAGTACACAGAGAGATGAGGTGAAACATGAGCCAAGTGGTCCATTAAGAAGAGAGGGGTGTCCATTAATCAAGAGGGGTGTTTCTTTGCTATGTCATATAGGGGCAACTGTAACAGAGGCCGGTTCACCACCACACAGGACGGGACAGGACAAGCCAGGACACGGTACCTCTCAATCATGGTGGCTTCCTCCTGCTCTCTTTTCCGCCTCTTTTTCTCAGCAATGCCGCGGAAAGCCCTGCCAGGACGTCGAAGAAGCGTTAAGTGGATTTGTGGGGGAATAAAATGTTGTTTTAGCTGCGCCTGACCGAACACCAAAGAATTTTTGTCGGAACCCAAACTGACCCAAGGGGTAAATAAAACCTTCACAGAACTTATCTGATTTAGCTCAGAAATCGTTTATACTGTAGTCCATACACGTTTGATTTTGAGCTGACTGACATGCCACAAAGTTGAGAGAAATTAACCAGATTTAAGCCCTTTGGGTCTAGTTGGGTTCGGGCATAAATAAATAACGTACCAGTTAGGGTGGCTGGGGCAACATTTAAGGGGTTGAAGGTGTCTATACGGGTTAGTGGGGGTTAGTTTTGCTGAGTGGTTAGAGTAAGCAGCACAGGGATGTTTATCCACCAGAGGCAGAGGACATGTGGCTGTCCTCAAGAAGAACACACACACAAACACACACACACACAAACACACGCACACTAGGACCACAATGCAAGATAGGGATCTACAAGAAGAGACACTGAGGAGTTGCCAGGAAACCCATCCTGCCCATCCAATGTGAGTTAACTATATTATCAAGTCACCAGTATCAGCCAACCAGTTCCTAGCACTACTAACTGAAAGTCATATTTGAGTTTTAAAATTATTTTTAAATCATTAATTCTGTGTGTGTGCCTGTCTTGGTGTCCATTATCTCTCATTCTGCCAGTGTGAAAGTTGGTCAGCGTGGGTGTGCCTTTCCCAGAGGGGACAGTAATGGCTCTGACAGGATGTCAGACATAATGAGAATCATCTGTGACAACGTATGTCAGAAAATGAAGTCATGTCCTGCAGCTCGGTTTTGACTGACAAACAGACAGACAGCTGATGAGCTGTGGAATGACAAACAATGGGCTGAAGTCACTGGAGTGTGTACAGTGCTTATTATCCAGAAGCCTTCATAGCTCTGCGTCTTGCACTGCCATTACAATATTTTTTCACTTTCTATTCCCTCTCCCTGAAAAAAGATGAACATGTTGGAAGTGACTCTTCCTTCAGCCTGTGACTCCATCCTTCCACCATCTGCCATCACCACAAACTATGAAAGCTGAGAGCCCTCTTCCTCTTTTGTACCATAAAGCAATCCAGCAGATTTCCCGCCAAATTCAACCAAGTGGTTCAAAAAAATAAATAACTACATTACAAGGCTGGTAAATGTTTCTCCAATAACACTGTTTGTTTATGGTGATAATATGTCCCAGATTTCATATGGGAATGCTTTTGTGATGTTGAAGTACTTCCATTTTCTATACAGAACTATGTAATAACTTTAAATTAAAGTTGTACCTACTGATATACTAGCTATACTAGCATGTAAAGCATTCCCAGTAAGATAAACTGGATTTATTTGGTGGTCTACATCGTATTAAAGGTGCAATGTGTAATGTCTGGCCACATGCTCATAAGAAATAGGGAGCAGCATTTCACCTCTACTAATAGGTCCATACAATCTAAAAAAAAACTTCTAACTACTAACTAACAGCAGGACAAGAACACACAAATTCAACTAAACTAGTGAAACTCTGAGAGCCGGTCGAAATAACACCGCCATTTTATAATCTCCACGTGTATCGTCGGCCTTTACTTTACTGTGACACTAACCGGGGACTTTATGGGCGGTGAACGCTTTGAAAATTTGTATATTTGATTAAATCCGAAGTGGCAGTAACGAGAAAATAACAAGTGTTTTTGTTTCGTCCTCCCTGCCACCAGGAAACTACTTCGCCAGGAGGAGAGCGGGCGTGGCTGGTAACCTGTGTAACGTCAGCAACAGAAAGTTTGGTGATCCGGCGGGGAGTCAGGGCGGTCCGCCGGGATCAGACCCCCGATGCTGGGGTATGCACTGGCTGAATTCGAGCTAACTGCTAACTGAAGGTCCGTCTCCCGTAGCAGCTGCCCGTCCTCCTCCTCCCAGCGAAGAAGTCTACCGTTGGCGGGGAGGACGAAACGAAAATAAGAGTTTTCTTGGCTGTACCACTTTGAATTTAATCCGATAAATGAACCAAAACGTACACAAACCCTGTACCTTCAACGTGATTGACAAGCCCTCGGGGCAGCTCTACTTCTTGGTCCTCTCATGTTGGACTGAGGACAGACCGGACGCTACAGTGACTCACTATCAACTCTCAGAGGAACAAGTGGTATTACAAGACAGGACGGGCCGGGGCTAGCTGGTTAGAATGCTCATTTCAGTAGATATTTCTGCAAGACAATACATAGATGTCTTTGACATAACGTCAACACTGTAACCTCTTCATATTCTGGTGATAATGGTAGTTAATGGTGTTTTAAACTAAAATTCTGGCCTTAATTTTATCACAGCTCTTATGATTTGAAATTTGCTTGACTTTAAAATAATTAATTGTTCAGACCTATTTAGGGATAATCTGATTATGTGTGTGTCTATTTTGATGGACTCCTCTCTTTTATAATACCGAATGCAACACTAATGTTAGATATATAAATACTTATTGTTACATGTCCTATTCATCGGCTTGACAAATATGCTTTTCATGAATGGTTGCATAAGCTAACAGCTTCAGGGCAGACATTAAGTGTGTGTAAGTCATCACTGTTATTTCCGGGTAAATGAAATAGATGAAAGACACTTCAATTAAGCAACTGTCACTATTCAGACGAGGTGCAACACTTACTTTAACTTGATGACTTATTATTCCTGTGCAATCAGTGAATTCAGTATCGCTGATTCTCATTTCATATCCTGTGGTAGAGTACTTACTTCCCTGCACTTGGGTTGACTGTTGACTGAATCTATAACTTCAAACACCCAGCCCAGCAGACACTGAGGTTCGAAGGGGTTAAGGAACACAGCAAACTGAATAGCACAAAGCCACATGAGGAGAAGGGTTCAGGACATGTTACGGTACCTAACTGACAGAGTGAGGAAAAAAAGGAAGAGCAACAAGGAAGAACAGTGGGGGGGCAGTTGAAAGAGTTACTCACGATATTCTACAGTCGTGGTATGGAAAGCCGCCACATCGAGAGGAGAGGGAGAAGAGAGGACAAAATGAAAGAGAAGTCAGCAACAGGGGCAGTCAAATATTCCACTCACATACATGTTGCACAAAAAAAAAAAAAAAAACTCACCTTGAGTGGGAAAGGCCCGACTATAAACTCAAAATATCAGTGAGCAAGGACAGAATCCTTGTCAGTCTAATTAGGACGTACAAATTGGACATCAATGGTGAAAGGAAGTGAGGAAATGTACACGACAGATGATGATGATGCTCATATCTACCTGATCTGATCAAAATGTCTCACTAAAAGAGCTCAGATTACGGACTGACAATAGACAAACAGTTTGATCAATTCAACAGCAAATGGGTAATTAATGAAACTGCAACAAACCCGACATACTAGACGTGAAATAATTAATTTGTAATCAAAGGCCAGTGCCAGGCCCATATGTCAGTCTGACCCCTATAGGGACACGGGCACATGGGAACAGATGGAAAAAAAGGGAGGAGAGACGCTGACATATGGGGAGAGAAGATGGAGCGTGGGAGAGACGAGGAAAAGATCACAGTGGGTGAGCTTTGTCTGTTTGAGGTTCATAATTATAAGATCTGGGTGATAGGTGATAATTAACTAGTCATGAGGAGAGTGTGTGTATGTGTGTGTATGTGTAAGTATGACCAACAGACACTTGTTAGGGGGTTAGGATCAGGGGGAGGGCTGCTCAGGGGGCCGAGGGGGTCGTCTATTACTCAAAAAGTTGGTGGTTCAATCCCCGGCTCCAACTATCTGCATGTCTAAGTGTCTTTGAGCGAGGCACTGAAAACCAAGTTGTTCCCCGGTGCTTTACAGCAGTCTTCTGCTTTTAATGCTTATGGTGGATTAAATGCAGAGGTCAGATTTCATGTATGTACCTGTATGTATGTGACGGCTGAGATAAAGTTTAAGTTGTTAACACCTTATTTTGAAAAACGGACATAGGCCCTGTTCAGACCTGGTATTAACATACGTCCTCAGTGATCGGATCACAAGTGGACAGCTCTAAGTACAGGTGTGAACGCACTCAACACGCATTGAGGACACATCTGAGATCGGATCTTTCAGACCACATTCTGAGGCGGTCTGGACCACATATGACCACATTCTTTTAGCAGTCTTGTCTCTTAATAATCTAAATTGTAATTAATTAAAATATATCTTATCTATAGGCTACATAATCTGCAGACTATCACACTAGACATGCAAAATGCATAATTATCATTCTGACGGAGATGTGTCAGTTTTTTTGTTCCGGTGCTTTGTGTGGAGCTTGCCCTCTCGCATTTTTTTTTTTTTTTTTTGTAAATTTATGACTTTAAAGGTTCCCGGTTTGATATTCAGAGCATTAATATCTCATCAACAACTATTGTCTATGTAAAGATATAGAGGGGTAATGTCTACCTGAGCAGAGAATGAAGTCTCTCTTTCTGTGTGTGTGTTGTAATCAGAGCTTCTCTGTGCTTTATTGACATAGCTGGGCAGACCGCACATGTCGCCCCCCCCCCCCCCCCGCCCCCTTATTAAACCTATTTATGGAATCAAATAACGTACAATGCTGGGAACAAAGTGCCAGGGGGAGTAAACAGCCCAGTAGGCCTACAGAGAAAATGGAGAGAAGCTCAGGGAGCTTTTGGGACTGACTAGTGCTAGCAAAGTGTTAGCAGTTAACTAGTTAATTAACTAGCCTTGCGAGTATACTTAATCAAATGAAAACTTTAACTTTAGTTTGGTTAAAAAATAATTTCAGTATGAGCAGCCAATTAATTCCATAGCTCAGAGGCGAACACAAAAGGTGAGAAACAGAATTGGACTAATAACAAGTTATGCTGGCTTCATATACTGGTGAAACCAACAAGTGAGAAATGTGTGAATGCTCATTAAGATTTTGTAGTAGAACGCTACATTTGAGCAGCGTGTCTTGGAAGGAAAAAGGCTGAGCCATATCCTGCCAACACGGCGGTGGTGCAGTGAGACACAGAAGTGATGTACAGAGTGGGAGGGAAGCCGGATTTCCATGCCATACTCACGCCTGCATGGTGGTGGTGGCTGTCTGAAAGCTGAACATATTCTCTTTGGGGAACCAGCTATTAGGATTGTCCTCTGCAAACACAGGAAACAAAAGCAAGGCGTGGTATCAGTTGAGTTGAGTGTTCAAACACGGGCCTTACAATTAGCGGAGGAGGATCGTGATGACAAAGAGAGTGTGAAGTGAAACATCTGAGGGTGAATGGGTGAAATACAACTCGTTTTACTGTTTTATTCACATTTAGGGTAGGTATCGTTATTATATTTTTACACCTATTACTTTACAAACTGTATGTATTGTAACTGTATTTCTTTACCCCTGTCATCAGTAGACACTCGGTCCTCGCTGTACATCCTCTCCAGTTTCTTGCGTGGCTTCCCTCCATCCTGCGTTGAGGTATCGAGGTCCAGGGAGCGCTGGCTTTGACACGGAGCCCGAATGCAGGTCACGCAGTCTGGGGTATAGTCATCCCGCGACGTCCCTCTCCTCATCCCCCAGTCACGGATGTTGTTGGCGCTCCCTGAGCTCTGCAGCGGCTGCGATGACGACTGCTGGCCACCGTGATGTTGGTGGGCATGGTGATGGTTGCTGCGGTGATGGCTACTACGGTGATGGCCACCGCGAGCGGCTGTGGCTGACGGCTGGCTGGTGCAGGACGGGTTGTGGCTGACTGAGGCAGGTGCCTGCTCCCTGGAGCCCTTCAGCACCTCCAGCTCCAGGCTCTCCTCGCTGCCACGGCCCCCAAGGGTCATCCCGCCTTCCCTTGTGATCGTGTACACCCTGGCCGGCTTCACCGCCACGCTCTGCTCTGGGCCTTTGGCACCCGGCGGCTCCTCCGTGGAGAGGCTGCGCTCAGCAGAGAGTCGACGTTTGGAAGGGCACGAAGGTGCTTGAGCCTGGATGGTGTTGACCTGAGGCTGAGACTGTGTATGAGCACTGGGTTTGGATTGGCTGGGCTGGTTGGGTTTAGCTATGGGTAAGCAGTGGATGTGTGGTGTCAGATTGTTGTTATGCAAACGTCTGACGTCTGGAGAGTCGCAGTCCTGGCTGGGGAAGGTGTCAGACAATAAATGATCTGGAGATAGAGGGGAAAGAAAAAGTTAGAAGATGGAGAGAAGTAAGCAAACAAAGTGACAGATAGATGTCATGTCTGTAATTTATACAGAAAAACACCTGGAAGGTAAATGAAGAGAGATCATTGCGCTGTCAGATTCATAGCTTTGGCAGCAGAGTGGTAAACATTTGCGAGCCAGCAAAGCTTTCGGGAGGATGAGAAGGGAAAGCAGAGAGGAGAGGTGACTGAGTGATAATAAAGAGCAGGTGAGGAACGATGAAAGATTTGGAAATGGATGAGCTGGTTTCAGTACATGAGGGGGCTTTGGCAAAAACAACAGTCCCTTCGTCCTGTAGGGTCATGGACAATAGATGCTCCTTCTCACAGAGTGCTGCAGGCTTGTAACAAAGTGTTTTTTCATGCTATCTGTGCTGTGGATAAACAAGTATGGGACACGCTTGTTGCAGAGTGAAACTGATATAACTGAGCAGAAAGCTCTGTTTAGATCATATAAGATTAATACTTTCTATTTTTTTTTTTAATTTGGCACAAAACTCCATTTGAAGTCAAGGATGAACTGACTAGATTTGAGTGGTCAAAGGTCAAGATCACTTTGCAATCACAAAACACGTTTTTGGCCAAGAATTCATATGCTTATTATGACAATGTCACACAAATGTCTAATAGGATAAAATGATGATAAAGAGGATAAAGGATAAAGGGATGACCGGTTGTCGGAGGCATACAACCGCAAGGCGGTAATTCTAGTGAGGTATGTTTCAGTGGCATTTTATGTAGTTTGATTGCAAGCTTATTATTTTGGGTAGGGTTCTTTTTTTTAAAGGAACAGTAGGCAGGATTTGGTGGCATCTAAGGTGTGGTTGCAGAATGCAACCAACTGAGTAACCCTCCACTCACTCCTTCCTTTCCAAGACTGCGGAAACGTGAACCACCGAGTGCAAAGCCGGCTCAGTCAGAGGCCATACTTACCCTAATAACATTACACTATACACTATAACATATAACACTATACGTATATATTATATACAGTATATGTTATATATTATATACTGTATATACTGTAACACTATCGATTTCAGCATATTTGAAGTTTTTCCTCCAGCCAAGCCTGATTTTTTGATAATATATACTACTGCATCAAACTGGAGAAATGGGCAAAAATTTGCTACTAGAATGTGACTGTAGTCGTTGGTGGTTTTGGTGTTCCTTGTTGATGTTCAGTGTTGGGTGCTAGATGATGATTTTCACCTGTTTCACCTACCTGCTCCGTTGCGGTTCTCTGGATTGGTATTGGACAGATATTCTCCAAATGCTCTGGCTGCTCTGTAGAGACAAAACAAAGTGCAGCAGTTAACCCTGAGCCCTCCTGCACAACTGCTCTTGTCAAACAAGAGAAGTGTCTCACAAAGAGTCCAGATTCTCTCCACATAAACAGTCTGTCTTTATCTGCGAGGCCTCTTCATGGGTCAATACATGCTATACCAGTCAAGGAGATTACACCACCAACACATTCTGTAAGAGTGTCCTCAGCTCATACTCTGTAACAGTGTGTTCTTATATAGTGACTGGAGCACTGGGAGACAGCTTGGAAGCTACAGCTTGCCTCTCCTGCACAGCTAGATAGGCCCCATAGGGGACTGTGACATTGCATGTGCCAAGCCATAAAGCCAGGAAATAAATGCAGGCGCGTAAACATGTTATATTGGCAGGAACTGGCGGGTTGTGTAGAAAATCTATGTGGCAGACTGTCTCTCTATATACATAAAACATAATGAGATAACTCTTCCATTCAATGCTCCTCAGATAGTTCTCTCCTCATGTTGCTGTCAGGCTTTAGCCAGATATCACCGGATTTGTGAAACATCAAAATGACCCTTTTGGATTAAAACACAAGAGATTTAATGGATGTTTTGTCCAAAGCAACTTACGCAACCACGAGTACATTCATTTTCAGCGTTGGTGGACACAAAATGGAATGTCCTGTACTCTGCACTGGTCTAGGACCATCCCTGTATCCTGTAATGCTAAAGCCATCCCAGAGATGCATAAACAAAAAGGCAACAGCGGTTCAGTCATGTTCCACCTCTAAAAGAAAGAACAGCCTCGAATAACTGCGATTAGCCTTCTAAAGCCACAAGTAATACCGCGAAGCTTTGAATACCTTCGAATATTTCTCACTGAGGCTTCGCAGCCCAGAAAATGGTATTCAGGACAGCTCTAGTTTGTAGACTATACAGGGCAAAACAGTTTTATCCTCTTTTGAAAAGTGGAAAATGACTCACAATAGATGCAGTATCATTATACTGTAGTTTATATTTCCTTACACAGAAACTGAGGAGCACTCAGTTCAGCTTATCTTTGAATAATAATATCCAGACTCTCCATTGTTCAGTAGTTATTACACTAACATTGTTCAGTTAGTGTAATATTTTGTTTTGTAGTCAGATACAGATGTCTCCCGTTGAAACACCCACATACTAATAACACACGTCATAAAAGATATAGGCCACAGACACACACACACACACACACACCTATAGGCCTGTAATCACTCTCCTCCCACTCACTCCGACCTGGTATTCCTGCCATCTGTACACACACAGATACACAGACAGACTCCAGAGTGTGCCACAATGTGGAGCAGCGTGCAGAAAAAAGTAGGCTACACACATAGACACGCACAACACGCTTTTTTGTATGCACGCAGGGCTGAATCTCAGGGGGGCTGCGGTGAAATGGAATTGCTGTGTTGTTGCTGTAGCCTCTATGCCTGCCTGCTACGACACTCTAAGTAATTAAATATTAGGCGGCACGTGCAGAAGCAAAAGCAGCGATGCTTCCCATGAAAAGTCCCCTCCCCCCCGCATGGATGATGGGAGAGGAGGAGGAGGAGAAGGGAGCTGAAAATGAAATCATCTCTGATCTATCTGCTTGACTTTCAATAATTCCGTATCCTATGATGAAAGAACAAGAGATGTCAAAAACATGTCACAGTTTGAAGAGGACAAAGCGCTGCGGTATACCGAGCAAACACGGACTGAACCTATATAGAGCTTATGGAAAATGACTCATCATGCAATTTTACTGCACCGCTGATGATGGAAAAAGTCTCATCTTGCGATTTCACTGTACATGGCGGCACAGCGGTGATCACAGCATGGTCAAAACGGCTTGCTGTTGGTCAACAGCGTAAAGTTTACCCGAGTTGATCTCAATGTGAAAATTTGTGAGAATTTACTAAGAGCAGAGATTCCATTGGAATGAATTTGTTTGCCATGCTGGTATGACCAGGCCTCGAAGGAGAAACACAGCACTTTAACACCGTTTCTGCATCTTCAGTTGTTGCCACAATAGGTTTATCACCAGTGTAATATCTGCTCCTTATGAACAGCATAATCCTGGTTAGCTAACAGCAAAGGCTGCTCCAGTCAACATTACAGTACAAAGTGTCCTTGGGCAACACACTGATACCCAAATTGCTCCTGAAGGCTGAGCCATCGGTGTGTGAATGAGTATTTAGATTAGATCCTGGTCGGCAGGTTGGCACCTTGCATGGTAGCCTCTGCCATCAGTGTATGAATGGGTGTGTGAATGGGTGAATGCTGACATGTAGTGTAAAGCGCTTTGAGTGGTCGGAAGACTAGAAAGGTCATGTATAAATGCAAGTCCATTTACAATTTACATACTGTACACACACACATATTCATTTTCCCTCCGGCTCTTGAGGAGTTTTCTCCACAGCCACAGCGAAGGCTCGACATGCTCCTCAGGCCAAAGTGATTCTCTGATAAGCATCAGCACAAAACATCTGTGCAGTTGTGTGTCGGAGAGTTTCAACACATGAATTATACATCACAGTTGAACTCTGCTGAGCTCCGGAGGTCCGGCGGTGCCTCGTCTTGCCGTGGCCCCGGCGCAGCCAAGTTTTTAACCTACTTCATGTTTTCAGCCATGTGACATGAGGAGGGGGAGGAGGGAGGAGAAGAGACACGGTGACATCAGGGAGATGTCTTTATAAAACCAAAATAGAAAGTATAAGGAAGGAGTGGGAGGTGGGATGAAGAAGGGAGGTATAATAAGTAAGGAAAGTGTATTGAATAAGGAGTGGAAGGGCAGAGTGAAGATTTATGATCCAGAAACTAGATGATGTCATATGCTATGACTTCTCCTCCTCCTTCCTTCTCTCTATGTGTGAAGGAGTGGGATGACTGTATATATGAGGCACATAGCGATGATGCACGGTATAGATGCCTGGGGACACATTCACGTCTAATGGCACGATGGTGCTGGAGGAGCCTCAGTTGTACAGACACAAGAATAAAGGCGTCCTCTGCTAGTTTGACTAAGTGCTTTTGCTTTTGTCTATGTGTCCAGTGCATTTACTGTGTACAGACAATATATGCCAAGTATTCTGTGAATACATGGTTGCCTCAAGTACGCTTGTATACGTGTATCTTGGTTGGCATTTTGAAGATTGGACCACAAGTAAATAAGTGGTTGTGCAACATCTACACTACATTGTCCTTTATAGTTAAAGTCATACAGTGAAATATTATGCATAATGTATTACTGATGCAAACTCTCTTGTGACTTCTTTAAAGGAATACTTCACCCACAAAGAAAAACTTTTTTTTTTTTCAAGAATTTAAGGTAACACACGGTGAGTAATTGATAAACAAATGGCAATTTTAAGGGTGAAGTATTCCTTTAAGGTTAAGACCTGTTCACACCAGCATTCAAAATCGCAAAATTTCCCCAAGAATTCATATCATTCCAATGCAATCGCTGCAATTAGTGGATTTCATCACAAAGTAAATCTGTGTCAACTTTAAAAAAAGAAAAAAATACAACTCTGGTGAACTTTGACCCGCAAAGTTGTGCTGTTATCAATAGCAAACAATAGAAAAAATATATTATTGTAACTTTATCATGATTTGTTCAAATGTAATCTTGTAAAACTAATAAATACAGTTGTTTGAAGGTGTTTTCACAGCAGTATAACATAGATATTACAGAAGGAATTATGACCTGTTTAACTTCCGAACACTAACGTTAGCAGCTTATAATACCTAATTAAAACTACTAATGCCTCTCTATCATCTATCTTATATTACTGTGAAAACACCTCCTTCAAACAACTGGATTTATTCAAGTTTCTCACCAAAAAAACTACATTTTACAAGATTTCATTTGAACACATCATGGTAACAATGACTTCAGGACGGTTGAAATCATTTATCAGGACAGTGGTGGAAAAAGTTAGTCTGGAGCCTTGTATACCAGCTGCTATAACAAAACTAAACGACAAAAAAACAATCTGTATCGGCCGATATGGCTCATCGACGTCGGCAATCGTATCGGCAGCAAAAACGTGGGCATCAATCAGGGCATCTCTAACTGCAACTTAACCTATAGCTATGTGTGATGTACTGTGGTTCACACATTTCAAGGAACAAGGATCAGGGCCTTTCGCCCACCCTGTGACTGCTCTGTGCTCTTAAACCTCGGGGCACACAGCTGCACAAATACACAATGACTTATAAAACATTATTCAGTAGGTGAATATGGAACCGAAATGTGTCGAGAAAGCCAAATTATAGGTTTTCTAGACTGTTTTTCTGTAGCTGCATTCAGGCAGAAACATCAATCATACCAGATTGCACTGATATCCCAAAAAAAGACAATATCAGCCCGAATGTATCATGTAAGCAGTAAACTGCAGTAAGCGATAACGCAGCTTTTTTTTCTTAAAAGCGAGGCTGTGTCATCATTTAGTCTGTGACTGCATGTTTCACTGTGACAGG
Organism: Sebastes umbrosus; assembly: GCF_015220745.1. NCBI lineage: Eukaryota > Metazoa > Chordata > Actinopteri > Perciformes > Sebastidae > Sebastes > Sebastes umbrosus. The sequence goes on from NC_051276.1 coordinate 9,586,798, forward strand.
CTCTAAGATGAGTGCAGCCTCCACAACCAGCTCCAGCTGATGGAGGCGGTTTGTTCCGACCCTGCTGTGCCCTCCATGTTCCATCCGCTCTCTGGGTGGTGATCAGACCATAATTAGTCAGATCAATGGGAGGACTGCCGGCCATCTTACTGCTCACCTATCTGCTTCTATCATTAACAGGGAATCATTATATCCTACATAGTTATTGTCCTCTGGACTGTTGAACAAAAAGTAAATGTAAAGAGGAAAAAAGATAAAGCAGTAAAGTGGAGTGGGAGAGGAGAAGAAAAGGAATTGGTGGACAGAAGGTAAAGATTAAAACAAGGAGAAGGTGAGTGTTATATAGGAAGAACCAAAACCAAAATTAAAGACATCTGTGCATATTAAAAACATTGCACTGAATCATATGTTACATCTCACTTGTCTAGAAGCCATAGATCTTAAATGGGACATGTCATGGAAAGCTCACTTTTTCAGTGCTTGTGCACATACATCTGGGTATCTGGAGCGCCTACCAACCCACCAACTGTGAAATAAGACAACCCAGTCAGTTTTTTTGTGGGCTGCCTAGATCGGAAAACATGCAATCTCAGAACCCATCACATTTGGCTCCCCTTCCTATGTCACATGCAAGCTCATTAGAATATAACCCAATATTAAGCCAATCAGAGCAGACTGGGCGTTTTTGGGGACAATGGCTTAAAGAGACAGGCACTAAAACGAAGCGTTTCAGACAGAGGGTGAATACAGGTGTATTCAGACAGACACTGAGAAAAATGATGTGTTTTTTTTAACATTAAAGCATGTAAACATGTTCTAGTAGAAACCCAAAATACAAGTAGGAACCTCAAAATGAGCAGTATTTGTCCCCTTTAAGTTGCATCATTGAGAAACTATATTCTTCCTCTGGTCATTGAGGTTCTTGGACCAAAAAATATTCGTGAGGAAAATAACCGCAGCCCTGTGTTTATTTTTGTATTATAAATACTACTATGACTTGAAGGACATGAAATGGCTCAATAAAAACAATAAATACTGAAAATTAAATGGTTTCACAGTTGTAATGTGTTAAAGTTTGCTAACTTTGTCTCAAAATCTGCAAAAAAGAGAGACAACTACTGACATTTTAACTTCTTTCACTGCTTACATATCACCCAACATCTATCTCTGGTTCTTTGTCTTCAAGTGAAATTTAAACTGCATCTATTATTGCATTCATTTCTTACTCCTCAACTGGCATTTCAACTGCTTTCACCTCTAAAGCCACTCCCACTCATGATCAGTGCTAAAACCGCTCTGCGCTGGCTGTGCCATTGTTTTCCTACGGGGAGAGCCGTGGAGCTATAGGCGGAAGCGCGACTCTTGGCTCGGCACACCGCTGACCTTTCAAAGCGCAACCAATGAGATAACAGCTGTACGTGACACTTCTTGAAGAAGTATAACTCTGCTGCGCTTTGCCTCTACAAGTGTCTGCGTTATCCTCTGTACCCTACGTCACGTTGAGCAAAGAGTAAATCTCATCTGAAGGCAGCTCAAGTCTTCAACTAACTATTCAACTGCTTGAATTATATGGTTATATGTCAATTTACATTCTTAAACTGAATGGTGGGTATAAGAACACAGGGTGCCGTATGCCGTGCAGTTTGTAAAGCCCCTATTGGCCTATATAAATAAAATTGACTTAAGATTTATACAGCAGCAGTCTGACCTGTGTCCACTGTTATCTGTCTGTGTCCCCATCTGTCCTTTCACTGCCTATCTCTGCACAACACACACTGGGAAGGTTGGCTATAGTCAAAGGCTGATGACTTCATTAAGAGACACTTGCTCCGCTACACTCCACTGACAACAAAGGCCATGAGTCAGGGAATTGCCCATATCTCCCAAGAGGCTGTAAGTGGTTTCATCAATAGTTGCTGGAGGGAAAGACACATATGTAAAGCCTCCTGTTCAGATAGGCTGAGACCCGTCTGTTGGGCTGATGTTGGCTTTTATTAAAGGGGCACTGTGTAAGAGCTTTATTGTGTATTGTATATTATGTATATTATTTGACCTCTGCTCTATTTAACTAGAGTAGTCCTTTCTTGTGATAAATTTGTGACTATAATTACAATGTCAATAAGAGGTTAAGATCAGGGCGAGCTTTATTGATGTGGCAATTCCTTCTGGTCATCACTGAAGGTCAGCAGATGACTTAATGACACTTTACAAAGCATCTCGGATATTTTGGAGGATTTTTTCCCTGAAAATGCGCAGGTTTTTAATATTATTTTGATGCCAGATGGAGGGAGGATTTTAATCGCCAGTCTGGAAAACCTGAAATGTAAACTAAATGCCTCACCTAAAACAGCTGTCAATCTGGTTTCAATGGGGAGTTTTAGGGTGCTGTTATGGCCAAAGGGTACTATACTCCGGAATGATGTGTCTACCTTGATGAAAACATAAATCTTGTGGAAAATTTAAAAAATATTTGACCCAACCCTTTTGCCAGACAGGATTGGTGATGTTGGACGATTCTGAAAACCCAGATTAAAGTTGGGTGAAAATGTTTTTAATGTTAACTGCCAAAAAGTCTTTATTTCTACAATATCTGTGCATGACAACTACACAATATGGTTATGGTTATAGGCAACTAAAAGACAGATTGGGTGCAGATTGTGGTTCCTGTTAAAACTGCCATTCCAAGCATCACTGTCCTCAGGAGGAACTGTCCTGTCAATAGCACAACCCACTGAGGAGCTGGAGGGACAGCAGGCGGAAAACTTGTCTTCACCAGGCTGAGTAACACCAGAAATTTACTAGACAACAGTAGTTTTCAAGTAGACTCCATGAGATGTATCCAGGAAGAAAACTGCATTGTTTTTTTCTTGTTGATTCATTTTAATTTTCACCCGCCCAACAAAGCTACTTCTAGTGAAACCAGAAAACCAGGACACCCTGGGGGTCTATAGGGGAGGGACCATAGGGCGCCGACCAGGAACTGCAACGTCCCCGTTTCGCATCCAGCTGGATCCAACTTTGTTGTGTGTCCTTTCCCATCCCTCTCTCCCCTCATTTCCATGTCAACTATCAAATAAAAGGAATGAAATGGCCATAAAAATAATTAAAAAGTTGTGCCATTTGAACAGCTGCTTATGAAGATTACACTACACTAAGCACACCAGAGAAAAATAAACGAGGCACTCAACCCTGAGAACACTGTACCTACTGTCAAGCACGATGGTGGTGGTGTCATGCTCTGAGGCTGTTCTGCTGTGCTGCATTGCAGAAAATGGGATATAATAATGAAGAAGAAAGATAACAACATGAAACCATCAGTTGGACAGATAAATACTGGATTGCATTTGGGGCGTTCAAACAGGACGATGACACTAAACACATATTGAAGTGGTTTGAGAATGGCTGCATAAAGATCAAATTAAGCTTTTGGAATGGTCTTTCCAAAGTCCAGACCTCGACCCCATTGTGTTCTGCCAACCCGGCTTCACTCCCAACTCATCAAAAACCACTGATTGGTCAGTGCCCCTCTGTGTCTGATACCGACACCCGGTGGCACCCTTTAGCGTCCGTATGGAATGCATCTGGCTTTCAGCAAACTCCAATGTAGTAAACCCAACCGCGTCATTATTAGCTGTAGTTTTAAGAGAGAGAAAGTCGGGTGGGATGTGAAGATGGATGAATCAAATAAACAAACGGAGGACTTTCACCCAGGAGACTGCTGTTGGTATCCTGCGTGAAACCAAGTCAATGTTTACTTATTTTACCTTAGTTTTGTTATGTAACTGGCGTACTTAAATATACGACGGCGTAATAGGGCCATTGTAGTTAAAAAAAAAAATTAAAGAGCTGGGGAAGGGGGGTAATGTTCCAAGTAAAAAATTCAGAGATTAAAAAAATAAATTTCCGGGAAAAAAAACGTTGATATTCTCTGAGATTAAAGTGGCACATTTATGAGAGGAAACTCCCAAATTTGCGAGATTATAAAGTCATAAATTTACAAGAAAATACAAACATGTATTTGTTCTCAATGTTTTCTTTCATGAACATAAATAATAATAGTATAGAAGCTACAGGAAAATAGAGACAAACAACATTTATCTTTGAAGACACAAAGGCATGTGTCTATTTATTTCAGCACAGATAAAAATCAACCGATATATACAATATATAGAGTAATATATTTTGCACTCAACAAAAATACTATACATATTTTTTATTATGGTTTTGTACTGTACCATTTTCTGAGTTTTTTCCCGCAAAATGTACGACTTTATAATCTCACAAATTTCTGATTTTTTTTTCTTGCAAATGTATGAATTTATAATCTCAGAGAATATCCAAGTTTTTTTTCTCATAAATTTATGATTTTAATCTCAGAATATTTCCCCCCTCCTTCCCTGTACTATTTTTTTTATTTAACCTACAATGGCCTTAATACGTCGTCGTATAAATAACACTAGTTGTGTAACAAATTTACTTATTTTTACGTAACAACCCAAACCTTGATGTTTCCCTAAGCCTAACCAAGTAGTGTTGTTGTGTCAACAACTCTCTCTCTCTCATCAATTAAGTTTCTCTTCACTGCATCAAATAATACAGATGTGCTGTAATAAAGCCAACTCACCATAACATCATTAAGGATACTAAATATCATCTATCAGCACTGTTGGCTTAGAAATATCGTGTCGTATTTGGTCTTCAAAGTCTCAGTGATGGTTTTCCATAATTGTGGTTGTGACAGGTTTATGTTTTAGAGAGGGGACCCAGATGTTTTATAGCTAATAGCCACACTGGACCGTGGCTGGAGCTAATCTGTGCAGTGATGAGGACAGAGTCCTGGAGCTGGTCTCACAATCTTGTGGGAAAGAGGCCATGAAATCACATTTTCACTGAAGTGGAATCTATTAACACCTGAAAACTGTTGTGCTGAGCAATTCCTTCGGAAAGTGACTCAAACATTCTTGAAATATTAAAGGCGACGGTAGCTCTGAGGTGCTCGTAATCTTTGCTATCGTGTGTTTTTTTTTTCCGTGTGTGCTGTTTGTTCTCAAAAGATTTGTCATAAACGGGACAGGGAGGCAGGTGGGCCAGCACTAAGTGCTTCAGGCACAGCGCATAAAAGAAAACTCATTTTCCCCCCAACTTCCCTTAAAAAACGGAGACATTAAGCACACAATTAAGTGCACGGTAAAAGACTTTCATCAACCTTTTTAACCTTTTCACAATCCTCTCGGTGTATTAAACCAGAACCGGTGTCGACACTGTTCATACATTACGGGGCTCCAGAGTGCGAACAAATCTGTCAAGTGTGCGACTAAAACATTTTCATTGGTCACACCGGTGCGCCTGACATTTAGCGGGTCTGTGTGTGTGTGTGCATGTATGAAACCGCGCCCTTCTCCTCCTCGAGCGACGTCACAATCATAAAACATACCGCTAATTCATAATGAAGAACTATTAATTGCTAATTTGTCAAGAAAAATGCTGCAGTGTTCGTTACACCTGTCCCCAAACCAACATCATAAGTGGAGGTAACTGCTGCACCATGTCTCCCCGGTTTCCCCGATAAGATGCCTAAACCTGACTGGAGGCGCCGGATTAATTTCAGAAGTGTGTGAAGGGTGTGTGTGTGTGTGTAAAAAGTAAATGTAAAAAGTTTAGTCTGCAGCCCTGCATTAGCATCACAATGGACCAAAAGGAAAAAGACACAATCTACTTCAAATCAGCCCATTTTTAAAAGCAGATTTATTTTGGCATCGTCCTTCTTCTCATCCCATTTCGATGCACTGAGACGCTTCACTTGATTCTCTTGATCAACCCGAGCTCTGCCAGCAAATAAAAAATGTAAAATAGCTGGATGGCCTGACTGTACTTGAAAATAATGAATTCCATGTTGAATTTCAGGTTAATGGCAAAAAAGAGAGCAATGACACACAACAGCAAGGTCGGCCTGGTTCACGCCAGATTTCTGACCAATTTCCAAATGCTAACACAACATCACATGTTGTCAACATTCCTAATCTGAATATCTTGATGAATACCCTGAAATCTTGCAAGGTGTTGTGGGTAAACTCTGCACAGTACACTCAGGTTTGCCAAAGAAAAGCAAAGAGTGAGAAACAATAGAACAAGGCTAACACACACACACTTACCACTGACCAAACTGACACCACGTTTTCATCTGGACAAACAAGTTTAAATCATTTGAATTTTAGTTCTGAGTTTATATTTTAGGTTTCGTGGTGATTATGATTTGAAAAGTAAATATATGATTTCATGATTTCATCCAGCCGAAATTCAGAGGAAAAGTACACGTTTTTGAGCAACACCAGGAACAAAAAGCTTATTGTTTTTCACACTGCGTCCGATGACGTCACATAGGGGAGCGTTGGTAGTGAGTCTGGGCAGTTGTCCTCTGGTGTGTATGTCTTCGCAAGGTTTAGTTTGCATTTCACCGTTTTGCATCATTATTGTCTCTTTATCTCTCTCTCTCCACCACTCTCCCTGTAGACCAAAAACACAGTGTGGAGCTGGTTCTGGGATGTATTTTTTTACCTCATCAGGAACAAAAGGATCCACTTTTTTAGTCTTTAAAATGGATCTAGCTGGGACGCTCTTCCTTTTGTCAGGTCATGGACATAAAAACATTAATCTTTTGGAGGGGAAAATGCAGTTTTCAAATCATTTTCCCGCACACTAATTCACTTTGGATGCAAACCCATAATCTGCTTTATAGGTTTTTAAGACATCAGCACGCTTTAACCGAAGCGCTCGTCGGAGTGTTAATCAAACCTGACCAATGCATACAATGCGTATATTACAAAGTGCTTAGTATTTTCAAGTGAACGAAGTGAGACTTTAAAAGGACAGCTGTGTGAGGTATAGGCCTAAGGGTCAAAAAGGGGGTGCTGGGAGAAGAGGATCCCATTAAACACGCTTACTTCCAGTATAATCCCTCCACTGCATTTCTATTCACATTTACCCAAATACAAAGACGTGGGATTGGATTAGAGAGAGGTGAAACTCTGCTCATTCACCGCACAACCGATAAACTCAGATCATCAGCAGGTTGGAGACACCACTATAATCCTGGCTCTGCTCAGAAACGGAGCACCTGGGATTCAGGGGAAGTGCTATATTGTTCGCTGAGAGTCATTAAACTTCTTGTCTACTGGAGTGTGGCTCACGATCGCTGATAGAGCGGGAAATGCGTATACAAGCACACAGTCAGTCGCCTCGGCAGCGGTCGGCATGCGTGTCCGGGGTGCTGCTGGCGGCGATCGGCGCGATTTATGGAGAGTTAAGCGTGAGGTGTGACAAAAGCGAGCGAGGCGGAGAGCGAGGTGATAAACAGATAAACAGCAAAAAGGAAGACAGAGACAAATGGAGTTGGAGAATGGGGGGTGTGGGGTGACTGTGTAAGTAGCCTAGATGGAAAGGTCATACACTGTGTGCTTTATAGCATATGCGTGTGTTTTACTGGAGAGTAGCTGTGCACAGGATCATAAGGTGGGTGTATACACACATGACTGAGAGCAGAAGTGCTTCAATCGTCTGCGATCTGAGGTCAGCTGGTGGGCGACTCAGACCGCATCTCCTACCACAGAACATTAGTCATACCGCAGCCTCCGGACCGAGTACACACTGATCTGACACCCGAGACACAAAGACCTTTCATGGCATGACTCATACATTCAGAGTTAAATGTCATTAGAATTAGTCAAAGTCCAGTGAGTCTAGCTGGAAGTTTGTAGATGGTCATGTCACTAAGGCAAAAGGAAATACACCCTCTGGTTGCATCTACCTACTGAACAGCATGCAACTACAGGACAGAGCTTTTCCTCAAGTCATAATTATATAGAGAGCTCAGAGCATTTTAAATGTATAGGTCTGGCCATTTATATACAATAACTAAATATCAAATATAAATGAGAAATATGATACATTTAACACAAGCATCATTTTTTTAAAAGGTGTGTATAGCCCTAAACTAATAGCAAAACATAATTAAAGCTGAAGCAGGCGAGATCGGAGCAAATATGATTCAAAAGAAGTTATTTTTATAAAACGGTCGCTAACTCGTGACAGCAGTACATGAGACAGGTAACCTGAAAAAAATCATGTGCCTCTGTGTCCTCAGGTGCTCCTAACGGCATCTGCAAGATTTCACAGACCGGAAGAAAACAAGCAGTAAGAGCTGATCTGAGGTCTGCCATCCATCTGCTGTCTATGAGAGCCGGCTGTCAATCACTCGACCAAACTCCGACCAAACGGTCAAACTAGGCAGCGCTGATCAAATATAAATCAATATTATGTTACGTTAATGCCTATTTCTCCTCTCAAATGTTTTCAGAATCATTGTGTAGTGTACTGTTTAGCTGTAAAAGTTTGTGACGAGGCCGCCATTGTGAAATCTGTTGAAGGAACGCCAAGTTCCGATTCACATAACCGGAGCACAGCCAATAGGAACGCTCTCTTTCTCTGAAATTAGATTTTTTAAAGCCTGAAAACAGAGCCATGAGGAGGTGCAGAAGTCTAGTTATCTCTCAGAACACTTGAATTACAATATGCTGAAAGGTTATTATGGAATTTTTGCCCAATGAAGCCAAAAATATACTGCCTACTGGTACTTTAAGTAACACTGATGTCTAAGGCTGTAATGATTATTTCAACTATGGATTAATCTGTAGATAATGAATCATTAGGTCTAAAAAGTGTCATAAAAATGCCCATACATACATATTAATCACACAAAAATATATATATATATATATATATAGAGAGAGAGATCTTATGACAATGTTTGCTTTGAGAGAAATGAAAGGTGTAAAACCTGCTTCAACATCAAGAAGGTGGTTTGTACATTTGGGGAAGATTCATGAGAGAAAAAGGAGCGTTAGAGAAAGTTCAGAAGGAGCTGTGCAACCAAACATTGATTTACTCCATGTGAGAATAATATCTAAATTTATGAATTTATTGTTAAGTGGAAGCTAATTGTAACTTCTTTGGTGGGCTACTTTCACACTCGACTGTCTAAAATCCTCTTGGATATATGGACTCTGGTAGTTTTGGAGACGGTGGACTCTTCTGCTCCTCCGTGCGCCTTCAGAGCGACCACGTTACCCAAACACTCACCTGACTTTTGCGGCTACGGAAGATATCGCATCACTCCTCAGATTCTTCCTTTTGGACACCGCAGTTCCCATGCTGAAGTGGAAACGACCCAGGAGACAAAACGCGGACCATTCCTTCCACAGACTGACCGGCGACCGAAACAAAACAAGAGAGGAGAAACACCACGCGGGGAAATATAAAAAAAAAAAACATCCGTCGGTTATCCAACGAGTACCGAGTATGATTATTTCATGTTTATAATAAGGCTATCATTTCTTTTGATAAAAAAAACCTCAATGTTCCAGACAGGAGAGACAGGCTGAGCGCAGCAGCGCTGCTGGAGGATGGACGATGGAGAGTGGTGGTGCGCTCTCCTCTTCTCTCCTCCTCTTCTCTCCTCTCTCCTCCTCCTCTCCTCATCCAACTGAAGCTTCCAGGAAGGAAACTGAGACCATAAAAGGAAGACGTGTCTCCTGCACGGCCTGGGCATTATTAGCAGGGGGGATGATAAATGGCAGCTCATTCTAGGTGTATATTGGATAGAAGAGGAGGTGTGGACACTTGAGTCCAGAAGTAATCTTGCAGCTTAACATCACTTATCTAACAAAAACAAAAACATGTCATTCAAGTGGGCACTGTGGGCCTAATAAATAAACTAACAGCTAATATTTTACTTTAAAGTTATAATTAGTTATATAGATTTTCATGACATCAAAGCCCAGTTTATGATCAACATGTTTTTTTTCCCTTACAATTACGCTTATTATTATCTTTATAGTAGACTAGTTTTTTATTGGGAGTGAAAATTTGGTACAGATCAATCAAGTAGATGGAGATCACTGACATCAGGACCACACATATGTCTCTACTTATGTTTATGGCAATCCATCAAATAGATGTTGAGAAATTTCAGTCTGGACCAAAGTGGTAGAACGACCAACTAACCAGTCAACCTGATCTCATGGGGAGGCGTATAAATAGCACAACATTTCCACATGTCATGACAACGCATTTTAGGCAACAAAACACTTGGTTATGATTTTAGGAAAAACATCACGGCCGAGCTTAAAATAAGTAAACTAACTAAAATACGGAATATACGTCAAAAACGTCATTTCAAAATAACTCAACAACACTTTGGGACATGAACACCGGTGTCCTGGTTGAAAGTCCTTTGTTTGTAGGACCCATCCACCCACCATCAGCAGTCTCTCGCACTGTTTATTCTACGTCACCAGCTGAATCACTGGGTGTTTATTGCAACTTCAGCCATGTCTGCTATACTATACCTTAATTTCGACACACGGTCAGCTCTGCTCGCTCACCGCAGCAGCTTTGATTGCCGCGCTTGGATTCCACCAGGCGCACCTGCGCCGCGTTCCGACTGTCGCGGCTGTCGGAGTGTTCGCGGCCACTTTAGACCATGCTTGTGATTCCACCAGACGCAACATAGCATGTTTTAGATGCATCCCAGAAACGGCTTTCTGCTCTGCTCTGCTCTGCTAAAAAATATGCGCCTAGAATGGAAGATTGTAACAAGACGTACAAGGCACAAAAGGCGGCCTTTTGGATGAAAGCCTTGTGTTTGTTGGACCGCCTAGTGTGTCTCTTTCTCTCTCTTAACTACATCACCACAGCACTTTCCCTTTGCGTTTACTGGTGTACATTGTAGTCAATGAAAAGCCTGGTGCGTTGCATACTAGTGCTAAAGGGTGCCTTGTGCGCCGGCATCGAGCACAGCGCAGTAAACAAAGACAGGATCATTTGACTTTCATTTCCAATCCCATGCATCAAGGTGTCTATTGACCTGAGAATCTTGCAGAATATTGCTTACTCTTGGAATTGATTTCGGAAACAAAATCAATTCCACATCAATATTCAATCGAAAGAAAAAAAAATAATAAGCAATTCTTCACTTTACTTTAGCCACAATATAACCAAACCTCTTTGTGATTATCAAAGTGTGTGTAATATACACAGTTCAGGCTACGTCGATACACAATGCTCATCACATTTCAGTAACAGTAACAGCCAGACAGACAGTACAGTGACAGATACTCTGCAGCTCCAGTCTGACACTTGGCCTATCATAATCACCCAAGTCCCAGATTGAGACTGTGAATTCTTAACTTTAATGTAAAAATGAAAAAAACAGAATGTCACTGCTAATCATGTGCATGGGCACAGTAGACTCAGACAGTAGACTGGCAGTGTGAAAAATTCCCTCTAAGATTTTCCTGCTTGGACATATACCGATTCAGCACATAATGACAGGTAAGGTCAAGTCAGTATAACACAAGTGACTGGCACAGGCTTCTGAAAAATAAACCCAAAAAGTGTACATACTAGGCTGTCAATTGATTAAAATATTTAATTACGATTAATTGCATGATTTTCCATACATTTTTTATCCATTCAAAATGTACCTTAAAGGGAGATTTGTCAAGTATTTAATACTATTATCAACATTGGAGTGGGAAAATATGCTGCTTTATGCAAATGTATGTATATATTTATTATTGGAAATCAATTATCAACACAAAACAATGACAGATATTGTCCAGAAACCCTCACAGGTACTGCATTTAGCAGAAAAAAATATGGTCAAATCATAACATGGCAAACTGCAGCCCAACAGGCAACAACAGCTGTCAGTGTGTCAGTGTGCTGACTTGACTATGACTTGCCCCAAACTGCATGTGATTATCATAAAGTGTGCATGTCTGTAAAAGGGAGACTCACGGGTACCCATAGAACACATTTTCATTCAAACCGCATTCAGTGGCTCTTGACTGTTTTTGCGGAGCCATAACAAAGTCATGCTACTTCCTCGTCCTTGTCAAGGCCTATGGAAAGGAGGCTGGGTCAAAGGCGGACATGGGTCTTGGGGTATGGGTTATAACACATGCGCAGTGTAACTGAAGCTGAGGTCATGCGTTGCGATTGGCTCAATTTCGGCGAGTGCAGGCGAGATTTTACTGCGCATGTGTTATATCCCAGGAGATACAACGTGTGATCCAGCCTCCTTTCTATAGGCCTTGGTCCTTGTCAGATTCATTTAGGCATTTGAAAAAAAAAAATGTTGTTGTTCTCATGAGGATGACTTCATGAGAAAACAAATCAGGACTAAAACGAATACAAGTTCAATTAAGGCTATAGCATACTCCTACGCTGAAAACATTTTCCTTTATTCGTGTCAAGGGTTTTGACCACCTTCACAGGCTGCTGCATACAAATTTAACCGCCATGTTTTATTTGAGTAATACATCACTAAAGTATAGGGCTGTAGATCTGAGCTTCCTTCATCAGATTCCCAGTCACAGCTGAGGAGGTCAGACAGCCGCCGGAATATCTTATTCACCAAATGCTGCTGCCAGAAAGCAAACCAGATATAATTCCAGACAACAACGTCAAGGTTCTTCACCGCTGTACATGCGAATGCTGCCTTATGAGCACACAATGTAAGCCCATATTTGTGGCTGGACTTTTAAAAGTTCTGGTGTTGCTTGTGCTGACTTTGTTTGGTGAGAAGGTATGACTGAAATGAACAATGTTATCATCCTAGTGAGCCCATAGTAGTACACAGAACCAGCCAACCTGACCTCCACAGAGCAGGGTCACTTCAACTCCTTACAGCATGGATGTATGCATGCCAGAGACCACAACCCTTAATCCCCCATCCACCTCTCACTCTCCCTGCCCTCCCCCTTTTGTTATCTCGTCGTCTTCCTCCTCTTCGCTCTTCCCTCGCTCTGCCTATCCTCCTCCTCCTCCTCCTCCTCCTCCAGCACGAGAGGCTGGTTGGACAACGGTGAGCAGAGCACGTTAACAAATTGACTGTATGAATATTTAAGCAGCCATCTGTTTTGTTTTTTTGCTGCTTGTGTGTGGCTCCCACGCCCATTCACAGTGACAGTTCTACACCACCCAGGCACACTCAATCACAAACACACATAGGGATTTGCATGCATGCTTCCACACACACACACACAAACACACACAGAGAATCTACTACGCTGCTATAGGAGTGGGCTGCATGCAGAAGAAACTCTGTAGAGACAGTGAAAGATTTCGCTTGTGTGGCTGTAGCTGCAGCTGAAATCCTACACACTCTGCAGAAACGGTTGCACCTAACACAGCATTATATATACCAACAAGATCTATCTGTAATCTGTGGCATGTGACTGCACAAAACATGTCAAATGCATGCAGTCAAAATTGACAAGAAAACTTGTCAATCCTTTAAAATCTCTAATAAAATGCTGTTTTTGACTGTGAGGATGCTGACGAGTGCCAATCATGATTTTTAGCGGAGTGCTCTTTTCAAAGGTTGATAAATGATAGCGTAATACTGCTGATCAGCTGTTACTGATGTAGTCCATACCACCCACGCGCACGTAGAGTAATGAGGAGAGGGATCTGAAGCAGACAGACTGGCACAGAAGACAATTTATATAGAGCAGCACAGCTATCCAGGGGTGGAGAGGAGAGAAAGCAGCAGCAGAAGCACTCCATTGCCTGAGGTTGAACCTCCCAGGAAGACTACACACTTTAAATCTCAACTGACAGACGCTCACAGAGCATGTGATTGGGAGAGGTTGCTATGGGCAGTAAACAGCCCAGAGAAAAGTCCTGGGGGGCTGCAGTGCCTGAAGCCATGCAGGTCTCAGCAGTGTCTTCGTGTGGCCTCTTTCTGCCACATCTGGGCTGTGAACCTGTATGAAGTTTCTCACACTAAAATAAATCCATGCCTTCCGGTGAAATCAGTCATATACTGTTGATCAACGCTACAATAAATGTGACTTTAATCAACATGCATTAGAAAAATCTATACAATATTCAGTGCCTGCTGAGCTGGTTTTACTCCAAATGACTCAGAGTGGCAATAAATTATGAGCTGCTGCTTCATTCGGAGCTATTAGTCTGTTTGTTTTGTCTTGCAATTCAATTATTAATTAAATGTTTTAGAAACCGAATGCTTTTCTATTTAGGCCTTGATCACAAAGTAAATGTTTACGGTTTATTTGTGCTTCAGGAACGTTCTGTATTAATCATTATGTATAAATGCAAAGTAATTTATTCATATATATACAGACACAATATAAAATCAATCTCTGCATGCATTGGACAGTAGAGATTGACAATCAGTCACAGGGCCATACACTTTATACTTGACTAACTATAAGACAAATCTGAATGTGGTGGTACTGATTCCCCAAATTTTAGCTGACCGGGAAGAAGCTTGAGAACCAACCACATAACACAGAAATATTCAGAGAAACAAATCACACATGTTCCTTGACAATGAAAAAATGCCTCCCTAATAATAATAATAATAATATACAAATACCTCTTCAATAAACAAATGTCTCTGTGATAATAAGGAAATGTGTATAAAGGGGGTTTCAATGAAAATAACGCAATAAACAAAATAAAGCCTGTGGGCGTTAGGTTCTCGGTAAGCAGCACAAACTCTTGCACAAATACTGATGCAGGTAACCTGGTGCAGGTCTTCTTTAATTATTAATACAAAAGGAGACCAGGCAGACCAAAAATAGCAAAAAATTGCTTAGACCTCAGAGGGTTAATATCCACTCAAGCTAAAGTAAAGAAGTCTAAAAGGGCCTAAAGACCAGAGTTTCTGGCTGACTTAAGTGGAGGAAGGCTCAGAACGCCCTGGGTGAACAGTTCCCCACCTTAAGCCCTGAGGAAGTGGCGTCGTCACACCCTGATTGTTCAGGAGGGTAAATGTACCAAGCTGCTCTCAATTCTTAATTAGGAGCCGGTCCCCACACTCTGCACAACAGGTGATCTGAATTACCCTCTAATCAACTCAGGGGAACTGGGACATTCAGCTAAAATGCATTGGGAAAACAGCAAGTACCAAAGAATGAGGGACAGCTATAATAAATCCATATCATGTATGGAAATTGTTCATCATCACTGAAAAATGACTGATAATGTAGAGTAGTTTGAAATATCAGCAACTTTTTTCAGTTCCTGTTCCTGCGTCTGCCATTAACAAGCTGTGAGAAACCTGAAATGTACACTGTAATACCACCAAGCAGCACAAAGTGATAACACGGTTCATGTGACATTCACATGTTCTCCCCGTGTTAGCGTGGGTATTCTCCGGGTTCTCCGGTTTCCTCCTACAGTCCAAAGACATGCAGGTTAGGTTCATTGTTGACTCTAAATTGCCCATAGGTGTGAATGTGAATGGTTGTCTGTCTCTATGTATCAGCTCTGTGATAGTCCGGTGACCTTTTCCAGGGTGTATCCCCGCCTTCACCCAATGTCAGCTGGGATCAGCTCCAGCCCCCTCCCCCGCGACCCTGAACAGGATAAGCAGTTACAGATAATGGATGGATGGATGTTACATTCATGGGTTCATGTTATGAGTCATGTCAGTTGGGCATGGTAAGATATGCAATATTCCATCCATTAACCGATTAGAGTGACTTACAGCATGCTAGAATCTAGTCTAATATCATTCGTCAACTTTGTCTACATAAATAATTTTTATGCTTTTTGATGTTGAAGTTTTGGCGGAAAAGTATACTTTGTGAATTTGCAGTGTCATAGTTTAGATTACGATGGATAAGGTTTCTAGTATCTAGCAAAAATGTCTACATATTTAGAGTTAATAATAATAAGCTCATTCATTTCAAAAACAGTTGTAATAGATTTTTTGTCCACTTGGGGGCAGCGGAACAAGCTCTAAACACAACACCTGATATATCATCACCTTATTTAAGTTACTGTGGTCAACATGTTAGCAAATAGTTGCCTATTTACACATCCAGCAGACACAGAACATTGGCATTCATTCAGAGTTGTGTGTCTGGACACCTGATGAATATTCGCTCTCGTTGTAGATCTCGCCACCAACTCCTCAATGAATAATCTTTGGCCAATCAGACGCTCCACTATGTTCACCCGCCGCAGGCATGACAGGTGTGGCGTGCGTGACCGGGGGGAAAGAAGTGATGCGGAACTAATGTTTTGACAACAGAATCTTTTTCATGGTGGAACAGTCAATAAATCGTGCCTTCAAAATAGCAATGGTGTTCATTCAGACACATAGTCTGTAGGTTTTAGTGATATTCGGGTCGACCCAACCCCGGAGTGAAAAGCAGCGTTCTGAGTAAGTTATTAATAAGTTACATTGCGTGCACTTCCCTTCCCCTCTTTCTGTAACTCTCTTTCTCAAATACACACACACATACACACCGCCGCGGCGCTCAGCGCTTGTCTCATACATAAAGTTGGCGGTTTGCGGGTCGGGTCGGGTTCAGTGTTTGCTTCCGAGTCGAACAAGAACAACGTGCTCAGCTGACGGTTATTAACCACAAAACAAGTCAAGAAGAAAATATAACGAAGCCTATCTTGCTGTTGGGTTCACAGTGAAAGTGGTAGGAGATGAGGAGAGACCAGTGGTATTATCATTATGTCTGAAAACTCTGGCAGCTGACAGCATGAGGATATTTAGAAATATTACATTGTTGTCAGTTTGTTTGATTGGGGGGAGGAGGGGGGGTGGATAAGGGGAAAATGTTCTTCCTCCAAAGGGGGAATAGAAAGGCAAAGGCAAAGTCCCGCCCATTACGTTGGACCCCATGGGACCTTATTTCGGAAAAAAATATGCACAGTAGTCAACGACGAGAGACAAATAATTCTTTCATCCCATTTGAATTGAGAAAGAACTATCAGACCCGTTATAGCTTCAGAGAGAAAGAGACGGCACTTACACGACTTTTAGGTCTGTAGTCTTCCTAATGCTGTATTTTCACAGTCTGATACTTCAACAGTTTTACAACAAACTGTGACTTTCTTGACTTGCAAAATTATGTTAAATTGACAAACATCATATGTGTATATATGTGTTTTGTCACAATTCAAATGGGATCACAAATTTTTTTTGTCTCTTTCCGTTGACTACCGTTCATATTTTTTTCCGAATGAAGGTCCCATGGTGGTCCACAGGAAGGGGCGGGAGCTCGCCTCTCTATACAGCTACATTGTCCTGTAATTGTCACTTATAAAAGGATATGGTGTCGGTATCAAACTTCAAAAACGTATATTCAGATTTCTGACAGCAACAATAGCTTGAAACGAGCTACGAAAGTGGCATCAAGCCATTGGCAAAATGATCGCAAAGCCTCCATCACTAGCAGTAGCATCTAAATAAAATCCAATACCACTAACACAACTGACACTGCTAATTTTAAAGGAGCAATACACTGTTTGTATCTGGTTGTCACTTGTTACAGTAACAAAAAAACACGAAAGAAGCTAATTTAGGTTATGTAAATAGCAGTGGGGGCTCACATCTTGTTGTCAAGGTGTCTTCAGACAGAGAGTGAAAAAATTTCGCCTTGCATCATTTGTGTGAAGTTGACCCCAAACAGCCAATGTACCAACTGTACGTCACCTTGTGCCACCCCCCAAACAAATTTGTGTCTTTTCATAGACTTTGTATGCAACCCGCCAGCTCTAAAATCTGCTTCACCTTCTGTGTGAACACTCCATAATTTGTGAACTCTCTCTAGTCGGAATAACAGGAGGTTTTCCTGTTCTTTCCATTCTGCCCACATTGTGTGAACATATGGGAACATCAGCATTGGAAACAACTTCATCTAAAATCCCATGCAGGCCATAACAGCATGGATTAACCAGGGCAACATAATAATATACATGGAAATGGGTGTGTGTAGCGCAAAGGAGTGAGCAATGACATGCCTATGCTCTGTGGCCATGAACAACTCTCTCCCATGATAAAACAAGTTTATAGCTGTCATATGCTGCTGTGGAAGGTGTATACAGGGCTGTAAAATGCAAAGCTCATGGGGGGAGAGGACAGTAATGAAAAGCACCGTGAGGCTGTGTACATGGGAAATCAGAGCAGAACATACTGGAATACGATTGGGGAAGCACTCTATCCTACAAAAAAAACGACATGTAGTCATTTAACCGATGATTTAGGGCACTTCTTAAGATAAATTCACCTGATTCTAATGTAAATCAACTACATCAATTTCATTAAGTGTTGTTAGTGGAGTGACCTTCCCTTTTCTGCTTGCCGTTAAGGTGCTGACATTAGTTTCTGTTAAATTCTTAACACAAACTGAACTGCATTGTAAAACATGACTTTTTAAAGGTTTGCCATTTTTACAGTAAACAAGAAGGCAATTCTTGCTCATGTCTCCTCATAGATGGATGGATCCATGGAGGGATGGAGGGATGAATATTCTTGCTAATTTTCAGTTTGACATTAGGTTTCATGCTTTAGTTTCACATTTAAAAGCTCCCATATTATACAACCACACCGGCTCCACTGAGGGTTAAATATACAGTTGTCTTTATGTATTGTATGTTTAATCTTTTTTGGATCCATATTGCCTCATCTTCTACATCTACTTACAGTATGCATTTCCCACAATGCCATTTGAGAGTCTCAGGGCAATGCGTACACATAAAAAAAAAACATGCATGCACCATTTCCCACACATAAACTGGTATTTATAAAAGAAGAATGTGTGGTGAGAATTTGCTCGCCTCACGGATACTTCAGACCGGCGTACACATGGTTTTATCCAAGACAGCTGTGGGTGATATGATAATGTGGACATTAAATACGGGGTGAGAGACTGAACCTCATAGTAACATTGTTTGTTTATGTTGTCAACCAATTTCACTGATTGTCATAATTGTGCAACACGATCTGAACAGGCAGTAATCCTGATATGACAACAGATGTTTCAGTGAGTTTCTATGCCCATTTACGGCTAACTGCGGGAGTGGAAATGAGGCACATGCACCCATTGTGTCCACAATGATTGAGATTTATAAAACAGAATCAGGCGTACGTGCAGCTCCATAAATCTGACGAAAAGAATGAACATGCATGCATATTTCTTTCTTTGTGCCTGCACACAGCTTTAAGTTGTGAATCTACAGTTTCATGCATCTGGCCCCAGGTGTGTAATTGTTGCGTCCTGCTGTGTAGGTATAGAGGGAACAGTAACAACGGCACTGACACTGAGTTGAGCTGCAGCTTCACTAGAAATGTCTCAACCTGATTTGACCTTTAATTGGTATGCTTTCTGTTTACATGTTACCTGTTTGATACTCCAGCTGAGTATCTCAAACATAATACAGCACTGTGTCTTAACCCATTTGTGCCCGCGACCGGGATTTTTTAAATTTCCAAATCTGAAGAAATTTCAAAATCGGTCAAACCTGCAAAGTGAGTTTTTCTTACTGTTTTTTTTTTAAAAATGGTAGAAAATGCCCTTTAATAAGCAGTAAAAATGTAGGGATTTTTATTATTTACACACATGCCAGGGACTCCTATCTAGATATTCCATATAAATACAAATTGCACAGAACTATTATGTCATACAGCAGGTGTAAACATTGGCTTAGGAGCCATTCTCCATTAGTTTCAATTGGTTTCAATGCACGTTCAGTAAGTCTGTTTACTTCTATTAAACCTCAGAATTAGCTTTTTTGAGATAACTAGGCCTACTGACTCTCAAATACATATAGGAAGCCCCCTCTCTCCCGGTCTCTCTCTCTCTCCACACACACACACACACACACACACGAGAGAAACTTGCATAAACCAATAGGGGCACGGAGAAACTATAATTACAAATGCATTACATTCTCCCTATATTACTAGTCAATCTCAAAATAATTAGGCTCATACAAATGCGATGCATACATTAAACCACAAACTTCATATAAAATGTATTGCATCACTGAGTGGGATAATATAGGTGTGTGCCTCAGCCATTCTGTGACTTCACCTGTTCCTTACTTGTTATGGAAGGCTTTGAAACATTTATTGTGAAGTGTGACTCTGCATTTGAGGCAGAGCACCACTGCTCGCTTAAAGCAGTGAGCAGAGGCCTTCTGTCTGACTTCAGGCTCAGTTAGGATAACGTAAGAAATAATAATCATTTAAGAAGCTCTCTTAATAAAGGTACAGTGTGTAGGATTTGGTGCCATCTAAGGGTGTGGTTGCATATTGCAACCAACTGAGTACCCCTCTGCTCACTCCTCCCTTTTCATGACCTCAGTAACGTGAGCCGCCGAGTGCGAAACCGTGGTAACGGCGTTTGCCATGCTCAGAGGCCATCCTTACCATAATAACACAACGTAAGGAGCAAGGGAAGATGGCGGGCGATACCACAGTTTTGCACTCTGCGGCTCACGTTACCGCAGTTTCACAAGTGTGTTGGAGAACTACGGTGTCCTTCGGGTAAACGTGAAAGACTCTCTCTAGAGACAGTGTTTGGTTTATCTTGTGTTGTGCCACTGTAGAAACATAGCAGAGCAACATGGCGGACTCTTTGAGGAGGACCTGCTCCTTCTGAAGATATGAAGGGGCTCTCAGATTCAGGTGATTATACACTAATGACAACATTATGAAATAGATCCCCTGAAATGTGACATACTGTTCCTTTAAGTGCACTACCTTGTACTACATTTTTCTATCCAGTGGTCAGGTTCAAACGGGAGACCTTCCAGTCACAAGTGATTATTACCCATTAGATCCCACCCCCAGTATTTTCTCAGGCCACACCATTTATCTTGAAAAAAAGAAGAAAGTGTCTCCTCGCCACCGCCGCGCTCTCTTCTGATCTGCACATAAAAGGTACTTTTATTTTCCCGCTCATTACGATTCCGACCTTGCCCAAGGACACACTGTTCAATCCAATCTCCATAAGTCGGCTGCTTGGAGGTGAACATTATGAGCAGCCATTTAAATACAAGTCCCCCCCATCCGCCTTCCTCGTCAAGCACCCTCCTTCTCCACCACCACCACCTCTTCTCCCGGTCGAGCCAACACCTCCTGGTGATGGATTGGGCCCCATTGACTTCACAGACGCTCTCAACACTCATAGTTTGTTACCATTTAACGGTCACGACGAGCGATGCGATTGGAGGGCGGCAGGATGGCGAGATGGGGAGGGGAAGGATGAGGACGGCTGGGGGGATGGAGAGAGAGAGAGAGGTATCATGAGTGTGGAAGAACAACACGTGCTCAGACTGATAGAGTTGAGATGCAGGATGCTGCCCTACCAGTGGCTGCTGATCATGTTGAGTGTGTAGTCTGGATAATTGGGTAAGCCTTCTGGCGGGCCTGGAAGTCAGTGAGCCATCACTGTCAATGCACCAATCAAATCCATCACTCTCTCTCTCTCTCTCTCTCTTACCCATCAGTTCTTAGTCTCAATCTTCCTTTCTCCTCTTCACTCACACACACACACAGATATTTCCTCCTCCCTCTCCCTCTCTTGCCCCAGGCTGAAGCTGGTTTGTGACTGGTAGATTGGGTGTGTTGGAGTTTTTACAAGGCCAGATTGGTTTAAGCACAGCAAGAGCTCGGCAACACTCATTTGCCGACGGTGCCGCTCAAATGGCAGCAGCTTGTGTAACTTTCTGTGTATTTTGTGTTGTTTCTAATCGCCTTGTTTTTACTTTATTTTTAGCTTGTCTTGTTAATAATAATAATTGTGCAGTCTAAACATTTTTCTACTGGTTCTCCTCGTGTTTTTTTTTACACTTTTGTTACCGGGGAGTCACGTTGACAAAACCAGAGGGCTGTTGTTTACCTCCGCAACCATCATCCCATCATGGTGCAAAACTGAGCGCTTCAGGCGCTCCTTTGTACCTGCTGCTATCAAACTACACAACAGCAGTGGAGACCACAGACTATATTGCTTTACTATACCATTATATTATATTATATTACCACCGTTTTCCCATTATACTATATCTCTTATCCCATACTATATTAAAATGATACCTCTTATTATTTATTACCAGCCATGACAACGAGGCTGGTATTGTTTTAAGCATTGTTTTTATGAGCAGGGCCCCGTTTTGTTTGTATCATGCACAGACACAAGGCCACACTGTCAACTGGTTTGGAGCGAATAAAGGCTGCGTAGTTTTGTCAGAAGTTGGTGGTATGGGTTACGCTTTAAAAATGGAGACAGGTCTTCAGGAATTTGTTTCAAATGGGCAAGTTTTAATAGTTCTTTCATGTCAGCTAGTATTAGTCATGTTTCATGCTGTCTGGAGACGAAGACAATATAAATATATATCCTAGAAGATGCCAACAGCAGAAACAGCTGATCAGTAGTGTGAGTTAAATGTTCCCTACTTCAGAATTTATTCATCGAAGGCGTTTCCATAACCATCAACTGTTTCGACAAAGGCAAAAACCACATTGTAAAAAAAATGTTGCGCAATTGAGGAAGTGTTATCGAATTTTGACGTTTCCATACAGCTTTTCTAATTTGATACTTCAAAGTACGTGTAAAAATACGTGAATGGAATCACGACTAGTGATTGATTGTTGCTTTGGGAATGACGTGCTTCCTTTTGGGTGCAAAGAGTTGCCAAGAAACTCTACAAATGACAACCCATCTAAAGTGAATTCATTTTCCGAACTTACTGGCATGATTTAAATTAGGTCGGTTAGAGATTCATAATGTCTGTTTTAATAAATGTTTAGTTAATTGCCCGTTCTATTTCTAAGTGTTGAAAAATGTTTTGCATTGGCGATGCTATTTTTGTCTCATTTTAGTGTGATTTAATGTAATAATTCTACAGTGAACTTTCTGACTTGTTATGGCTATTTCTTGCCGTGTCCCTGCAGTTCTTCTCCCTTTTTGACTGATGTTTGCCAGGAGAATTAGGCAGGCCTCCCATTAGCATGTGTTGAGTCTCCTCCTGCTTGCCTCAAAAGACACACACTAGATCATCTTGACCTAAATACCCCAGCATACTGTATCTGCCAGCAAACGGAGGCAATAGAACTAATGTGTGTCTTGTCTGGGTTATATCACGAAAAATGAGATGAGATTTATACTTGAATTTAATGCTCAGAATCAGAACTGATCACTTGTGGTTACGACTGGTGAAAACAGGGTCAGAGGGAGTGGTGAAGGACTCAAAATCAATTTTGGGGGGTTACAGTACTCAGATTACTTTTTTTTTTTTTTACTTTAACATAACATGTTAGTTTGTAATTCAGTTAATCAGTTATTTAGTTACATTTTCAAATAAGCAATCTGTTAGAAGAACGACAGTCAAATGCTAATTGTGGCGGAGAGATAAGCATCTAGTCCAGTCAACCCAGGAGAAAGAGCCATAGTAATGTTTCATAGTTTGTATTGGTCCTAATATCCTCTTGTATCATATATTAAAAGTATACCTTCATGGATTTAGTGGAATCCATATTATAGGCATATTTTTTTGATGTTTTATTGTGAGGCGGTCTGGGTAAAATGGTGTCGATATTGGAGGGTCTATGTACACCTATCCAACATATTTGGTGTCTTTTCCTAAGTTTTTGGGAGTCAATCTTTATATATATATATAAAAAAAAATGTTTTTCAGAGGATATTCTAATGTCTAATTCTATACCTGTATTTGGTGTACCACAACCCAATTTTTGGGACAAATTTTCCACTCAAAGTTTGTGCCACTCTGCTCCTATGGATGTATCCATCCACATCTAAACTGGGTATATATTGTCCCAATATATCACTGTAAACACAACTATGCAATTTCAATCATATTAATAATACATAATGAAAGCAATGTGCTCATTATAGACACTTAATAAAGCATTTTTGAGTTTTAAAAGATTGCACCTCCCCAGCCCTCAGCAGTGGCACATGATACACATGATGCTCCTGCCCTGACTTTCCCTAACCTATTCTGCACATGGCTGTGTTGTCATATTGATCGATTAACATTTAGTAAACCAAATAGATCGGTTTTTGGTGGGTTATTTCATGACAAAAAAAACTTTAGTCGCCAGGAGTAGTGCCAATTAACGTTGGTCCTCTCCTCCGACTCTCCTCCTTCAGTCGAATTGATGCATTTGCATAATGGTCGTATAAGCGCTGGGACACAATGAATGAGACATAGAAACTAAATTTGCAACTAATACTCACTCATCTGCACTTACAGTCACGCTAGGCCCACAGTATTCATCATATCATATGTGTAAAATATATATATAATATATGTAATATATACACATAATAGAGTGGTTATTAACCATTGCTTGGTGTTCAGTCTTTTGATGGCATCTCTCATGATGTAGCTACAGAAATCTGTTTGCCCTTCATTGATTTAAAAGGGAAATTCCTACCTTGGATGCCCTAATACGTGTATATATCATCAATCTTTGATGTTGAATGCATGCCAGGAATGATATTGGGATAAGTGTTTTAATTTATGCCTTTGATGGTGTATCCTTGAGCTGGCTCCTAAATTCTCTATATTTCTCAAAGTGAATTTAAACAACCTCCAAAGAACTGGACTGAAGTTGTTCACTTCAGCTGTTTGTTGTAGAATAAAGCGTGATTAATACTGCAAGGTCTTTTACAAAAGGTCCGTATACCTAAATGACAACACAGGCCAGTTATCAGTGACATCCAGACTCAGGGTCTACAGCCATGCTAGCAGCTCTGTGAGGCTGTAGGGAGAAGGACATGCCCTTATCTCCATCGACGGTACTAGTGGAGAGAGTCAGTAGCTTGGCGAAAGAGTAATATTTTCCCGTTTGAATTGCGCCATGAATCACACATATATTTGTCAATTTAATAGATAATTTTGCAGTTAAGAAAGTCAGTATACTTTTTTTTTACCATATTCACACAAGAACAGCTCAGGCTGATGTGAATGTAGTTAGTTTAAATTGAAATACTGACCCGATGATGGTGCTAAATGAGAAGTTAAGGGGTCACCAAAGTGATTAATTCATCCCGAGGATTCACACATTCTGTGTTTAGCAAATTTCATGACAATCCATTCAACACTTGTTAAGATATTACACTAAAAACCACAAATGTCATACTCACGTTAGAGGAAAAGTCAGTAGGACACATAGTCTGGGAATCATGTGCATGAAGTCTATGAGGAAATGAGCCTACTTCTCACTTGATTTATTACCTCAGTAAACATTGTAAACATGAGTTTATGGTTCCAATCGCTAGTTTCAAGTCTTCATCAATACAGATGTTCATTTAGTAAATTATGGTCCCACTTAGAGTCAAACAGACCATAAAGCAGGGGATGCTTTAGGGTGGGGGCTACCTTGTGATTGACAGGTCGCTACCACGGCGTTGGCCGGTCTGGAAGTTGTCCATAAATGGTAAAAGGACTTGCATTTATATAGAGCTTTTCTAGTCTTCCAACCACTCAAAGCGCTTTACACTACACGTCAACATTCACCCATTCACACACACATTCACACACCGATGAGTCAGCCTTCGGGAGCAATTTGGGGTTCTGTATCTTGCTCAAGGACACTTCGACATGTGACCAGAGCAGATGGGGATCGAATCACCGACCTTCCGATTGGTGGATGACCTGCTCTACCCAATGTTTTCGTTAAAACTTTAACCCTTTCACTGTATGTTTTCAGTGCATGAAAGCTAACTGTAACATTCGCCTAAAAATGTCTTATTCAGCGTTCAGTTGTACTTAGCTCCACCCTCTCCTGTCACTTTTGACAGGTAGCGCCGACCCTCAGGTTCCCCTGCAGGTTAATACTGTTAGCTCTGTCAGCACTCTTGTCATCCTTCGCACTATTGGTGCTGTTAGAACCATTAGCTATACTAGCCACCAGCTCAGCCATCGCTATGTTGAGCCGTTTCAATCACAGATATGCTCTGAATTTCTAATTAAGCACCTTTAAATAATGCTAAATCATGATTGGTGAACAAAAGTTCCTGACATCATGTTTCCACTCCAACACATAGTGAGAAAAGCACAGACAAAAACAAAAAAATCTCTCATGTGAAAGAACCAAAAATGTGTGTACCTGCAGAAACCCATCGCTCATAGTAAGAAGCTGTCTGAGAAAATAGGTTTTCAGGGCAGAGAGCCAGAGAGCAGCTCAGACTCAGCCGTTCATGAACCCAACGCAATGAGTTGGGTGGTTGTTCTACCGTCTCTACAAGTGAGCCCTTTTCTGATCATATGTAGTCATTTGATTCAATGTTAAAATAAATAGCACACCTGCACTGTTTTGGTATGTGTACAACATTCCTGTAGCAAAAAGCCCGTTGGGAGGAGTGCAGTTTCTCTTACTGAGCATCTTAAATCACAACAGAATTCATCACAACAGCTGCCTGCAGTCATTCATCACACGCCGCCTCAAACTATCCGTCTTTCATCCTGAAGGCTTTCTGCGAAATTTGGCAATAATATTGAACATGTGAGTGGAGGTGTTCCATCATAATAAGCTGGACTGCTGCAGGATTCAGATTATCCACATGGAAGACTATAGGTGCCGTTTCACGTGTTCGTGGTGCTGTTTTTAGATGTCTGACGAGTGGATGACGCACATCGAAACATCCCCCCCCTCCACCTCTCGAACTCCTCAACTCACCATGCGAGCATCACTGAACTAAAATAGACAGACTCAGATGTGTGCAGACGCTGCTATATATATGTGAATAACTGATGTAGTTCTTATTTTTGTTCCTTCATTGACAGTGTTAACAAAAGAGAGACAACAGAAAGTCTACCGGTGCCTGCCAAGGGCCATGAATACAAATGCAGTATGTTCTAAGCGATATGCATTTTCGATGAATGCAGATACAGCTGAACTAAAGCAACATTTTACCCAGTAGTTTATTCTGTCCTTGGTGGGAATATATCAAAAATATGATTTAATCCATCACGGGACACTGACGAAACTCTCCAGTAAATTAAAAATTTGAAATCAAATTTGAAAAGGAAATACAATCGAAATGTCTTATTTCTTTTTATGTTTCTTGTTAGGTGTAATGCCTCCTGAGACAAAATGAAAGCCCAAGTACAGACAAATGAAAAGAACAAGTGAAGGAAATTAAAAACATGAACAAAACAGCTCATAAAATCCAAATCAATATGAACTGTTTTTAATTATTCTTTGATGCGCACGGAGAAGCCACTCAAATCTTTACACCCCATCGGCTCCTTTAACTCTGGAAACTCAACTTATTATAATAATGTTTATGATATAATGTTTACCGACTATGTACTCTTATATACAAGCTACAGTTAATGTCAACATTAAATTATCCATAATTCATCTGTAATTAGCAGAGGAATTATTCACGTGAAACAACTTGTACTTCTTGCATCATTATTTCCTCTGGATATGAAATTTGAATTTGTTCCGAATGTGTTCAGATTTCAAAGACAGATGAGTCTTATCATTGATTCAGATCACTGGGCTACACCAGAGACTGCAACACTCAAAAGAAAACCTCCTCAATGGTTTGATTGTCTTCTATCCACCTGTCAATCAAGTGATAACCTGGCTAAACGGCCCTTGGGTTTAGAGAGTGAGTTGGCCAATTACTATGTAAATTCTGCCAAATTACCATACAGTCCCATCAGTGGCGTCTAGCTGGGACCTGCACCAATAACAGACCTTAATATTCCAATGTTATTTTCTACTTCTTTAATATGTTTTGAGCTATACGGCTGAACTGAATGCTCCCAATGGATTCATATAGAGTTCTGTTGACTCTGTTGCTGCTGAACATGCAGTTTTACCATCAGATGAGTTGTACAGCATTACAAATAGGACTTAAGTTCTCAAGCTAAAACTAATTTGTCATTATTTGAACTGGTGTAAATTGATGTTGTAGGAGCCGCATTTAAGTTTATTAATAATTTATTGATTGTCTGTGTTTACAAGTATGAGCACCCTCCATAGGTGGTGGGAGCACAAGTCTATAAATTGGTGTGCATGACGCATGGTGAGGAGAGTACGGATTACAGCAGATACCGTCACTGACCTCAGCCTCAGCGGATAAATGAAATCTGCAACAGTTAAACTGGACACCGAAACAACTGTCTGCATTTTATTTTCATATTAATTTTGTTTGGCAATAAATTCTAAGCAACAGTGAACGGTGAACACTCTCTCTGACACTCTTTATGTGGTAAAAACAAGAAAATGGAATAGTGGTTAAAGGAAAAACCCAAACTGAAGTTTTCTACCTCTACAGATATCTTGAGTTAATAATTAAATATATTATCGTGTCAGGTTACTATTGACCCGCAGCGCTCTTGAGCTGAATCGATTTTTTGAAAGACTAAAATTTGACGATCGATTAATCATTTGACAATCCATTATGCAGTTTCTGAGATATTTCAATCAGGAACAAAGTGGTAGACTGACTGACCAAGACTGACATTACATCCCTAAATTCATGCAGCTAGCATGGCTTAAATGATATATTCTTGCACAATGTCACATCTATCAAAGCCTGATATCTTTCCACACATCAAATTACCCGGTTAAAAAGAGGTTGCTTGGTTGTTACATGGCAAATACACACAATGGAAAATAAGCACTAGGCCTGCCTACACTTGTAAACAACAGTGCAGAAAAGTACAGCTCATGCAGAGCAGCATCTTCAGTCTGCTGTGAAAGCAGCAAGAAAAGATGGCAACTGAACTTGGTAGAGACCAAATACTGGAGTATAGGCAAGAGAGGTGTCTAAGATAACAGAAAAAAAGGTCTCAAGACCGGACTCGAGTACTGCAGCAAGAGACGTAATATAACAACAAAAACACCGTCTAGTGACCTATTTTTTTTTTTCTAATGATGATTCAATTAAGGCAGGACGTGATGGTGTTGGAGAACTAACAGGGTCACTTGGCACATTGATCCAGTTTCCTGTTGAGAAACGTGCCTTGTCTGCACATGTCTGATGTCTTAGGGGAGCAATTGGCACAGTGGCAAAGCACGCGGTACATAACCATGTGCTGAAGCCAGAGGGATTCGCAGCTTCAGCTGTGCAATGACCTACTTACCTGTGTGACCCGCTTTGCTTTACGTTAAAAATGGATCACACAGATGCCCTGAGAAACCTGGAGGAGAGGAGGAGTGCAAAGATGGATATGAAAAATACCAGATGAAAAATCATTTGTAAACAGAGGTAGGACACTAACACATTAAATCAATTTCTCCAAGCGTATGTGTAGGGGCATAGCTGCAATGATAAATATCTGGCTTTCATCTTTCTTCATTTGTATTTAAAAGGAACACTATTTCTGTACTGGGCAGCTGCTTTCAGTGAAAGTGTGA
Organism: Sebastes umbrosus; assembly: GCF_015220745.1. NCBI lineage: Eukaryota > Metazoa > Chordata > Actinopteri > Perciformes > Sebastidae > Sebastes > Sebastes umbrosus. Next base: position 9,616,043 of record NC_051276.1, read on the forward strand.
AACTGTGTTTGACTTTCCCTGGATACACTGCAAAATGCCCTATCAAATTTAAGAAACATTTTTAGATATGAGCATTATTTTACGTGAAAAAAGCAAATTTGCTGCCAGGGCAGTAAATGATTTTCAATTGCTAAGATCAACTTCAAAGTTTGATCTGGTCTGGGATGATAAACATTCATGACACTAGTTAGCAAACCTTGCTACATTTTAAGCTACATCGTGATGCGTGATGAGAGTATACTAGGTGGATGGCAGCAGCCGGGTAGTGTACAGGCTGGTAGGATCGGAGGTAATTTAAAATACAAAACAGTGACGTTGCCAGGTGGCAGCCGCTCGCTGTCTGAAAGCATCTTAAAAGGGACAGTTCACCCCAAAATCAAAATTACATATTCTTCCTCTATCTTATCTCTGGTGCTATTATCTAGATTGTTTTTGTGTGAGTTGCCAAGTGTTGGAGACATCGGCCATACAGATGTCTGTTTTCTCTCGGATATAATGGAACTAGATGGCACTCGACTCGTGGTGCTCAAAGCACCAAAAAAAACAAATGCATTTGAAAAAGTCAACAACAATGTCTCTTTCCAAAAGTCGTGACCCGGTTACTCATGAAAATCCACAAACTTTGTTGTGAGCAGTTTCATGTAGGAACTATTTTCTTTCTACCGAACTACACCCGCCAACCGTATCACCGCGCAGAAGGAAACGTGCGTTTATAGCTTACCAATACTGCTAGCTCCACTGAGCTAACAGTTCAGCAACATTACACCAACATTACAGCTCAGCCGAAGAGGACGCCATTAATGTTTACATATTGCGCCGTCAGGAGCATGAGGAAAATTATTTTATTTTTTGATTATTTTCGGGTCAACTGTCCCTTTAAGTCTTGTTGGTCTTGGTTATTGACAACATTTTTACATAGACAAATAATACAAACAAATAATACATCCACAGAGCCAAATAAAAGCATTGCTTTTCCTAAAAAAATATATTATGATTGTGAATTAAGCCTCACTGACATGGGTGTCTCCCGCTGCAAAATACGAGAATATTTAATCGTCCGAACAACCCATAAAATTACAATTCAGCATATTTAAACAAAACCAACAACTACACAATGTATATTGGTGTAAAATGGAAAGCATTTTTTTTCCACTCTGTCTTTTACGTGGCTTTTCCACATGCCTGTTCATCTCATCCCACTTCAGCCTCTCTCCTGGCAACAGCAGCTCTAGTCTCTACAAGGCACACACTGCAAAAAGTGTCTGTTATCCAGCCTTAAAACCTTATTTCTCAGAACAATTTCTATAAAGTATATGTGTACTTATAAATACCACAGTACACTGCAGAGTCATGTTTCTTGAGAAATGAATTATAAACTGTCGTCTTGAATAAAAGCTATCTTTGTATGTATGTATGTAACAAACTTTCTATATGTATGATTTAGTGTGACGACACAACTCTTCATCATCAGTTTATATGCAGATGTTTGCATTTTATGTACTATATCAGATTTGAGGCATGCATTAGACGTGCAGCATTTTGTGTCAAGAGTTCTGCAAATTCTGTTGAGCAAACTAAGCCGAAGCAATCGTAAAATACTGTAACGCTTTATCAACTGTTCCTCCTCGTCAGTGCTTCAGAGGAAGGTCTGCTTCTTCATCTACATGTACCCAGATAAGATCTGTTTAGCATATATAATATGCTGTTTAGAGTTAGATAGGCTTGCTCCATGCCGGACTCACTTCCATTTCACCTTGGAGTGAATCAAGTCTTCCCCCAGTTAGTAAACTTTCCTCCAGGCTCAACAAGTGCATCTGTTCTCTTTAAATTAGTTACACAATGCTCCCACCTAGTGGTTCAATATCTGATCTGCAGTTTTAAGAAAGTTCTCACCTAAGGTTGTCTTTGTGCCTTGCTTACAATGTACACATTTAGCTAAATTATAGAAGTATATTCATGGAAGGGTATTAACTGTATAGCCTACATTAAGGACATATTGAGACTGTAAAGCCCCAAATAATTCACCTTAATTCAATTTAAAAGACCAATGAAAATACTGTCACAACTGGCACTTAAACTCTTCCACACAACTCTCATACTACGCAAGGGGCAGCCTCTCACACTAAAGACCTGCACGATATGAGGAACATCTTCCGTGTGCGATAACACTGTTCAATATTGCGATGATGATATGACTTGCGATAAATAAACAAATATTGAAGTGTGCATATTAGTTATACATATACATACTATACTGTATTTTATAACTAGGCTAAATGTTGTTTCTAGAGCAGCAACAGTAATGTTTACAACAGCAAAGTCACCATATAAACTCCTTAATATCTCACTGGAAACAAATCTAAAATGTTAATAAAATAAATCATATTCCTGACATGAAAATACTAAGTGAAGTTTATAAAGACTGAAGAACACAGACATCAGTCAGCATCAGTCCTCCTGAGGTCAAGACAGTGTGATCTTTGACCTCTAATGCTGCAATGGGGCAAATTCTGAAAGTCACCGCAAATGCCTTTATAACTAACCTTGTATTGGTCGTCCATGGATAATTCCAGCATAAGGAGCACAAAAAGAGCTTTAAAATGATATATTACACGAATAACAACAATAACAACATTTCTTATCAGAATAAACAAATCTTTGTGCAGTTTGTATCTGGTAGAATGTTCAGCACTTTGCATTGGATTATGTTATTTATTTATTTATTTATGATTATGTTTGTAAATGGCTTTCTTAGCAGCAGAAACACAAAATAATACAAGAACTCAAAAAACCTTTCCTAAGAAATTAATTAAATTAATTAATTTTATATTTTCCCTCTCATCATGTTACAAATGATGAGTCCCCTATTCAGTAGCAATGGGTTATACTGTAGTCCAGGTGATATAAAACAGTCATGTTACACACAGGAATCACCCATAATTCCAAGAATCAGAATCAACCAAAACAAAGCTAATAATTAAAAAGGGAAACAATATAAAATTTGAAAACAACCAAATGGAGTTACAAGCACATAATTTAGGTTGATTTGACAGAGTTTTCAGAATTTCCTTGATGTAACAAAAGACAGGTAAGCAGATTTTGGCATCTACAAATTCAGCTCAAATAGCGCATCCTAATAAGAGTAAGACTTTCTTACATTGAGAGGATCTTACACTGGGACTTGAACCCGTCTCAGAGAGACCAACACAGAAAAAACATCAAACAAATAGCTGGATTTAAATCAGCATATGCTCTAGTTTATTAAGCAGAGTAAAAGAGTACTTAAGTTTAACTGTCTTCCTTTCCAGTTGCTCAAAACAAAAGCACATAATCAAAAAAAATGATTGAAAACTCAAAAATGTATCAGGGGTTTGATAATGACAACAGGCAAAAATCCTATAGGATTGATTTTTTTTAGGGATTTATCTAACTCTAATTTATCTAAGTCTAATTCAAAATGTTCTTGAAGTCCAACGCAGGTGTCCAAAGTGGTGTATATCATCTATTCTAGCAGTCATTGGAGGAACGGATCTCTTGGGGTCTTTGTGAATTAGCACAGGTCTTACATAATCATGTCATAACTCATCTACTGATTAAATGTCTCCTATTGTATTTTTCATATCACATTCAATGCTCTGTCACCTCATAGGACATTGTCAGTAGTGATAGCAAGCTGCCATCCTCAGCTTGTCCCTGTTGGCTCCCTTTTTGATGGCAGCAACGTCAACCTTTTGCGCATTTGAAACAGATGATATAATAAAAAAGTTGAGACAGGGAAAAGCAATCTGTTGCAGAAAGACACTGTAGATACAGTTTTATTGGCCCTTTTTTCACTGGTAACCCAGTCCATGCCGACTGAAGTGGCAAAAGAGAGGGATGGTGATAGACAGACAAATAAACTGTAAACAAAGGAGACAAGAAACAATTAGTTTAACTACTACGAAACAATGTGTTCCAAACACACAATATAACATTTAAAAGTTAATAAAACAAACTAATAAAATAATATACTGTACATTTTTCTGGCTTTAAACTACAAGTAAGCAAAACATACTAATGCTGGCTGTGATTTACAGAACAGAAGCCACTATGCACTACACGACCAGACTGTTAACAAAATTCGCTCCCATTCATTGTATATTGGAAGCAACTGATTTGCTGCACAAAGCATGCTGGGATACCTGTGATGCAGACCAAGCTGGCGGTGTTTGGGCGTTACAATTAAAAAAATTCAAACAACATCAAGCTGCAGCAACGGCGACTTTCTTAACAGCTGTGTGTACGGCCAGGTAATGTTAAAGCGAGATTTAAGGTAATTGTATCATATTTGATAATCAATCCATGTAAAAAAGTATTTTTTCAGTGAATGTAACAATAATATTATAACAATACATATATATATAAAAAGTTGAAACTTCTCTGAGATTATAGTAATACATTTGCAAGAAAAAAACTCTCTAAGATTGAATACTATAGGTGCTATAAAAAGACATTGGGTATCTCTAAACTGAAACAGTAAAAATGCTTGAGTTTGTGTGTCACAGATGTCCTCAACTCAAATGTATCAGTCATTGTCAGGAATTATTATTATTTTCTAGCAACCCAAAAATCAAAGAATAAAGACATCTCTCACAATTTAGTGGTATTTCCTTATTAATTTATAATGGGCCGAGGTAACATGTTTTATACTTCTTGTGAATATAATCCAATTAATCTTATTTCAATTATGTATTGTGTATAAACCCATTGATAACACCTCATTTTGAAAAACGGACATAGTCACTCGTTTATCCTTTCGCTAACGTCGCCAAGTCCATCGCTAGCTCTCCCCGTCAGCTCGATCTGGGGGTCGTGACTAGAAGGTAACCCACAAGTTGTAAAATTCTTGCTTGAAGGTTGAAGTTAGGCATTGACCTTTAATAGTTACGGTTAGGATAGGTTGTCGGGCAGCGAGTCTCGCGAGAGTAAATCTTTTGTAAATTTTTTTGTTGTAGATTTACCACTTTAATCTCAGAGAATATCCAAGTTTTTTACAACAAAGTTTCTTTACAACTTTAATTTTGTATATTCTGAGTTTTTTTCTCTGAATATTACCCCTCTCCCCCTTCAGGATTAGATTGGCCAGATAGATAGGAACATGACTTCAAATGAATGCTTATGTTTTAACTGTTTGCTAACATGTGCGCCATAGCAACAGTGATGGATGGCTCAGAGGTTGTGGTCATTAGCTAGCCTGCTTGAAATGAATAGTTCTCATACACAACAGGTATTCAGCTGTTTCTAGCCGTTGATGTACAGAGGTCATGGCTTCCAATATGGCGGCCATTGTTACTACTGAGCCAAGGAGGTTGAATTATCCTTGTAAGCATTATAATGAGGAAAATAAGAAGACTGAATGTACTGTACCTGTGTGATAAACATCGTGGCAACGCCTGCACCTGTGCTACGATAGTTGCTGGAATACCAGTCCCTCAGTTTCACCAGACAACCCTGAAAGACAACATTTGTATGGTTATCCGTTATTTATACAGAGTAAACTGACTGAGCATACATGCCCGTTAACAGCTACGCACTGTTTACAGTTATACCAAGAAATAGCAAGAACAGATGGAGTCATAAAGAGAACACAATAATGCTCAATCAACAGGATGGAGGCTCAGTCAATAAGTTATGGACAGGAAGAGGACAGTTATTGGGATGTCGTCATGTAGTTACAGAAGAGAAAGGGTGTTTTGATTGCAGACACTTTACCAGGTAATATACAAAGGTGAACACTGTAATAATCTCCAGTTATGAACTCAAGAGCAAGTTGAAGCTATTTTTGAAAGACAAACCCAGATTCTGCCTGAGTATATACAGTATGTGTGTGTATTTGGAGATTATACAGTGATAATGCAGTAGAAGTAACCTCTTGCCAGTTGGTTTGGAGGAGGGTGTTACAGGGGTCATCGCTACAACAGGAGATTGGGACGTCACCCTTCCAGTCTGCCACACCATGAACTCCACAGCACTTAAGCTGTACAAAAAAAAAAACTTCTTCAGTGGAATCAACATGTATTTCAGATGAGCAGGTGAAATGAATGACTAATACTTCAATCTACATGAGGGTGTGTAAAATATCAGCTGTAAAATATGATTCATAGAAAGATCACTGGACTGTTGCAAAGACAAATAGCAATGGAGTTTTTTTTTTTAAAGTTGTTAAAGCAGATCATTTACCAGGTTTTGGACAGCATCAAGGTCATCTTTGAGGGTTGTGTTGCTTTCCGGACTGGACTGTCTGTAGATCTCCAAGCTTCGCATCATGTCGTTTTCAAAGAAACCAAGCTGTTTGAGGTGAAGATGTTTCAAAGGGGTGCCAAATCAATCAAATCAATACTTATAAATAAACTTCTATAAATGTATTGTTGTATCGGGCTGTACATAAGCTCTCCTACCTACCTCTCTACTGTAGAACAGGAACACACAGGCCATGGCCAGCTCCACCAGCATCAGGATGAACAGCAGGACGAAAAACTGCAAAACAGTGCAAATCAGATTCAAACTTCAGTGAGTTTGTATTAGAGTTGTTCCGGAAACACTTCCGAAACAGCCTAAAATGCTGGATCGGTTATCGGCGAGTACGTGAGTCTATGCACCGATCCGATATCACATTATCATATCATTTATCAGCCCATTTTACGCTACACAGGAACAACCACAACAACACATCACTCACTACTGTAGACTGTAAATAAGAAGTGGGCCTAGTCCCCGTGACGTCACCCATTGGTTTGTGGACTACGGTTTTGAAGCCTCGAGTCCGGCATTTCAGCCGTCGCTATCTTGTTTTTTTGGAACCAGAAGTGACAGGAGAGGGTGGAGCTTAGTACAACCGAACGCTGAATAAGACATTTTTAGGCAACCAAAAATGTTGCAATTAACTTTCATGAACTGAAAACAGGTTTAAAGGGTTAAAGTTCGCTAAAGATTAAAACACAGACAACTCCCAAACCGGACAACGCCGTGGTAGCGACCTGTCAATCACAAGGTAGCCACACGTTGAAACATCCCCCGCTTTATTTGACTCTAAATGGGACCATCATTTACTAAATGAACATCACGCTGTATTGAAGAAGACTTGAAACTAGCGATTGAGACTCAATCCTGATCAGGCACGAGTAACATTAGCCAGAGCTAGCAAACGGTCAGCAATATTTTACTGTGGGAAATCTGTGGAAAATTGTGCTCATTTTCAGGTTCATACTTGTATTTTGTGTTTCTACTAGAACATGTTTACATGCTGTAATGTTCAAAAAACTCTTTATTTTCCTCATACTGTCAGCCTGAATATGCCTGTATTCACTCTCTGTCTGAAACGCTCCGTTTTAGCGCATTTTGACAGAATTGCAACAGAATTGCGTTGCTAGGCAACAGCTTTGGTCCATGTGTACTTCCTGTCAGCTGATGACATTCACATACACTGCAACCAGGAATAAACTGGGACACATTTCTAATGTTTACGTTTAAAATTATGTCAAGGGTCTAACTATTGTATATTCGTGACATCACAAATGGGCAGAAATCCTGACGGCTTGTTTCAAATGCAGAGTTTCTGAATACGGGCTGTGTGTATTTCCCTGTGGATTGTTTCGATACTTTCACAGTATTTATGTAGGACTTAAGCCTGCTTTAGAATAAAAAAAACATGAAAATCTCACTTTTTTATAATATGGGACCTTTAAGTCAATACCATAAACTAAACAGCTGTCCTACTTAACCCTGTAAATGTTGCCTCATACTCACACTGATGAGCATGCAGCGGTTCTCCTTCATGCCTCCCAACACTCCCAGATAACACACGCAGGTAACGATGGTACCGGTGATCACCAGAGTGTTGGCGGGGTAGATGGGCCAGAAGGTGGGCATGAGGGAGGCAAAATTGGAGTGAATCATCTGGAACTCCCCCAACCCCACCACAAATGCACCGCACAGCTCCAATATACACAGAGAGAGACAAAAAGACACCTCACCTTATCATTCTGGATATTATATGCTGAGGTTTGACTGTACAGCATAAACATAATGGACTATAACTGTAAACTGAAAGTCAGCATCTTAACAATGAAACTTTCAAACCTCCACATTCATTTATTTTATTTCTAGAATTTTTCACAAAGTCAGGATATAATAATTTACTAAATAACCAGCCCGGTCGCGCATGAAGTCTAGTAGGCAGGTCAGATTCCGATTCCGATTCAGACAACTGTATTTATCCCAGACAAATTTATTTAGGTCTATGGTGTGATTTGGGGTTGAAATAACTTAATAATAATAGAAGACACATTTGTTTTAATTATAGTCTTTAAAACTGCCCACCCACCTCAAAGGAAGAGGCATGTGACCAATTTTAGGTCACACACAGTTTTCAATTCCTTTTGTGCAATGTGAACAGTATACAGTATACAGATGTAGCTGTGTTTTCCCATAATTCTGCAGATACTGCAATTTTAAAGTACTTATTTTCAATTTCTGCTACTTTATACTTCTACTCCACTACATTTCAGAAGGAAATATTGCACTTTGTTCCTCAACTACTTTTGTTTTACAGCAAAAGTTACTAAATACTTTTCAGATTAAGATTCTACATAAAAACAAATGATAAACTTCTAAAATACATAATCAATAAAAACTCTTTGGGCTTGTGACCCCTTAAAAAAAAAACAGTGTTCATTTGAGACCTATTGTCACCTTTCAGAGTTGTTACACCAAATATATGGCTCACATGGTTTTATTTAAATAAAGAAGTCAAATACCCTATTAATCATATCACGACCCCCTAGATTGTTTCTTGTGATCCTTTGGAGGGGGCCTGACCCCCAGGTTGGGAACCAATAAACTACTTAAAGGGGAGCTATGCCCATTTTAAAAATTCATACATGTTATTCCTATGGTGTAAGACAGTCCAAAAATATTAGACACTTGACACTGAGTAAATGGGGACATTTTCTGTTTCACAATGGAGAACACTGCAATAGAATAAAACTCATCTGGGTATATATACTGTATATAAACATTCTGTGGGTCTCCCATTCATTGTCTATGGAGTAGCTCCACACTTTATACCCTATATGACATCACAAGTTTGAGACTTACTTCTGTGGTTTCTGGCTTTGAGAGAGAGTAGCTCATGTTCACACATACTGATTGAACTTTCCTAGACCATGGAAATCACATATTGGAATTGTTAATTTAGGTGGTGTTCCCCTTTAACAGTACAAAGTAGTTAAAACTGCAGCAGCTACATCAGTATAATGCTATTTAACGCATTGATCCATGAGTATTAATGATGTCATATATTACATTTAAACCAGCAAAGAATACTCATACTATTAACAATCAGTAACAAAGTGAATGTATGTATAAAAGAGAGGTATTACACATTCACAACAGACAACCCAGTATTTGGTTTGACGGTGTATGACGGCTGCAGTATACCTACCCAGCACAGGAAGTTGAGAGTTACCACCATAGATTTCAAGCAGTTGACACAGGAGCGATTCATCCTTCCTAATAATCTTCCTCTTTAAGATCTGTAAAGTGGTGTTTAATAAAACACTAGTTACACACAGAATTACATATTTTAGATCAAATGGCAGTCTGTCAGTTATCATGTAAGACTTGTGGAGGAAAACAAGTGAAGCTGGCCCAGTGTTTACAGGACACCACTGTTTGATATGGCAACACTGAGCTATGAGGCACAATGGACACCTGTGACCTATTCAGGCTCCAGTTAATCATTATTACCTGCTCTTATCTCCAGATTAACCATTTCTTGCAAGTTTCTGTCTAAATATCTGAGAATGTGATTTGTTAGAGCAGGTTAGTACCCATTTTCCTCTCTGTTACAACCACCACAGTGACATCAAGTTTCTAGAGATTATCAATGACCATTTTTTTCTGTCACTACTTTTATAACAGCAATATTGTCTATACCTTTATAACTGATTTTTCTTAGTTTTGGGGTGTTGTTCTTCACAAATAAAGCTACTGTTACTGTTATTACTGGGATTAGCTCATCAATGATAATAAAAGTTTACCTGAGCTTCACTGTATCCAGCAATATTCCAGTGGCAGATGCAGAGAGCAGTATTTTGATGCTGTTGCTAACATTCCCAGTGTTAACTGGTGACAGACAGGTATGAGCAGGAAGAGAAATAAGGACGAGGAGGAGGAGGAAAGACAACTGAGGCTTCTGTCTACCAACTGGCGGTTAGAAATATCTACATGATCGACACTGAAGAGGAGGGGCGTCCTCGCTTAGTAATAACAGTAAAGAAGAGCTGCTGAGAGAGAGGTCAGGATTGTCATGAGAGCTTTTATAAAAAGTCATTGTCAACAAACAAATATTAAGTTGAATTTATCACCAGTTTATGCCTTCTTTACTTCCTTTGGTCAAATACGCTAGCATTGGAGATGCTGTTTCACTGTAACTATGGTCAACATAGCACTGTTTGGGGGAATATACTGTAGGACAAAGTGACACCACAAAGTGGCATTCACTAGTCCACGACATGGCCCAACAGTGACACATGTTGAGTCCTTGCACAGACATACAGTATATGAGGACACATATCACAGTTTTTAATATCAATAACTCCATTGTTTACTTTGCACATCACAACTATTTTCTCTTGATATCGATTGCTTATTGATTTTTTCCTTCAATCTCATGTTTTCCTCGTCATATTCTTTTGTGTTTCAACATTTGTCACATTTAAATAAATAATGTCATGGAAATTTGTTGTGAAGCAGAGGTTATTCGTCTGGAGTTGTTTGCAGTTACAGTACCAAATAGCTTGAGGTGCATTACCACCTCCTAGTATATATACATAAAAAATATATATGTATTGTATTGTAGATCTGATCTCATGCTTTGGCAATCTTGGTTTTCAATATCTAAAGCATTTATGAAGTATTCATATAAAATGGTCGTAGAGAAAGACAAATTACACTACCACATGAGCGATACCACAACAGAAACCTTTACTGGAAAAAACAAAAATCAGACACTGGAGCATGAACATATGCTCTTCACTCACATTTTTTCAGACAAGGGTTTTGATTAGAAATTTAAAACAAAAATTGGCTTAACCTTATTATTTAAATAATTAACTAACCAATAATAACTGGTGGATGGGTGATTACAACAAACAGCTTGACATACAGTAAAGAAAAAAAAGCACCTAGATAGACAATTAGAGGAGACTACATACCACAACTAAAAGAACATCTAATACACAGATCAAATTTGACAGTAGTTTTTCGTAAAATGGGGTTGTGCATTTTGGGCTTTTGAATTGGACTGAATTTTAACATTTCATTGTCTAAAATGCCTCAATGAATGTATTTTTTTGCAGTGAAAACCCACCAATTTATGTGGAATTCCCCTTTAATGACTACAGGCCCTGATTTTAGATTTTAGATGGGCCTGTTCACTGAAGACGTGACAGTAGAAAAGCACAGGAGTTGGCAATAAAATGAATGATTTCTGAATTCAGTTTCAGGGGTCTACTATTGTTCATGCTGGCTAACTGCCATGGCTTACTGGGACACTTGAATAGAACGGAGCTATCGTTAATGTTAATACTAACACATTTCCTCCTATGACAAGTCCAAATGTCTGCTGTGAAAAAGGCCTATTTGAATGTTCCCTTGTGTCCAATGGATGCGGCGGTGTGTCACCTCTCTATCACACTTCAGACATCCAGCCTAAATGTGTTACAATATTGTTAAATATTGTTTTCAGAGATAGATAGATTTTGGTGGATTGTTTAGACGGAATAACAGAAAGTTTACGAGCAGGTCGTCATGTTGTTTCCTGTTTGAAAACCAGGGACCAACCAGGTGCATTCAACAACAGGATACGTCACCACTTGAACCAGTTGAGTGGAGCAGTGCGTCCCTTAGTGTCCTCGCCGGACCTGGTGGACATGTACCGCTGGATTTAACATTATAGACATGTCCACTGACTATTTGTGTAACAATTTAGTCACAAATTCACATACTGACCGTACACGGTCCAGATATATACTCGGTTTTGACCTAGTCAGGATCACCAGGATCTATAGACGGTGTAATAAAATGACAGTACATGTCATTTACTGACTCAAGAAAGTGGATTTAGTGGTGAGTTACGCTTTAAATATGACATTAATTATAGACATTTATATTAAAAAGTGAATTTCACACATAATTGCTTCTGTAAATATAGACTGGCAGCACAAAGGTGGTGGAGTGGAGACCAGAGTGGTCACCAGTCTGATGGATGTTGGCACACCAGCCAAGAGTGGTCGAGTGGTTGAGTGGTCGGAAGACTAGAAAAGCACTATATAAATGCAAGTCCATTTACCATTTACCATTTACCAGCTAGAACAGCCACAGCCGCATCCACTAGACACCAGGGGGTATGGTAGTCAGTTATATTTCAACTAAACAGTAAACAATATTCATATTCACATGTATTCACATTTACTCAAAACTCACATTTCACTACATGATACTTATGGCTATTAAAAAAACACAGTGCATGATAAGTCTAAAGTAACATTGATCACAAATGATTTAGTTGATAAAATAACAAAATGTTCCTATTAACAGGTCTGATCAGTGCCGCAGAAAAAGTTTGATTTTGTTAACATGAGAACTGATGCTGAAAATGATATATGGTGCACAACGGTGACAAACAGATTTTGGGATAAACCTTTACATCAACTTGTCATAACTGAGACATGTTTGCAACTTCAGAAAGTAAATGAAGCCAAATAACTAGTGATGACTAGTTATGTCAAACAGAACATAAAAAAGGAAGCTCAAACCTGCAGAAAGGACTGTAACATAAAGAAAGAGCTTGTCTTCATTAATCCTATCTAGGCACTTCATACATCACGGGGAACTCAAACCACTTCCTTTAACGTACAACATAGAGCACTATGTTTCGTTAACCAGACATTTACAAACGGCTAACATCAATCCATAACAGCTGATGTAAATGTTTCCCTGGCTTATAAAAGGTGCATTCAAATAAATGGGAGCTCAATACAATTTGACTCTTTCAGGGCAGCAAGAAGAGGTGCACAATGATCCACAGGTTGATTGGTCTTCACAGCTGCTCCGAGTCCCATTAAAGCTGCACGGTGGCAGCACCAAGTGGCAGTAAGAGGTAACTACATTTTGAACTGCAGTGCCACAACATCCTGTAACAGGATGTCAGTAAACGACACACAGCATCCGTGATTTTGAAATTGATTCTGAGGTTTTTCCTGTTGGTGAAGAAGTGACCACAACGGGACACCAGAAACTCATATGGGCGATTATTTTAAAACTACAGTGTCTCAGTTAGTGCAGATATTGCAGTTTCAGTTGAGATGAACGTATTTTAACATAAGAAATTACACTAAAGCAGCTTTTATCTCATCTACCTTCCATAACACACAAACACGCACACACACACACACAAACACGCAAAGAATATTTCACAGCTGGCTCACCTGTTCATCTCAGCTGTTTGTGTTCTCTTGGCTCTGGGCTTCAGACTCAGGAGTTTGTTCATTCAGTAAAGCTATGGCAGTCTTTGCATTGTAGTTATGTATGCTGATTAAGAAACATACATTCTGAAAAACCCTATTGTGGAACAGTTGATCTCTGATCAATAGAAACGTTTGCGTCTGTTTTCCTTCCAGCGCCCGTAAAGGGCCAGCCCTACCACTGCCAGCACGCCCAGGCCCATGATGGAGAAGAGGAGGGTGACGAAGAACTGGACTCTGCTCATCCCCTCCTCCTGGACTTCCACTGCAAAGCAAAATGAGATGAGAGATTCATCATCAGACAGATCGTGGCTCCCTGTAGTGTTCAGTTTAAACCCTTAAAACTCAAGACGGCCCTGGCTGCTATTCTGTCTGTCGGAGGTTGCAGCGTGCTCAACCTCCATTGGTAGCAACCATGTCATGCTAGCTTGTATAACCTTATTAAGTTACGATAAATTTTGGCAAGGAAAAACTGGCATAACGAATTTCAAAGGAGTCCGTTGACCTCTGACCTCAAGATATGTGAATGAAAATGGGTTCTATGGGTACCCACGAGTCTCCCCTTTACAGACATGCCCACTCTATGATAATCACATGCCGTTTCTTGAATGCAATTAATACAATTAAACTTTACAGTCACAAACTACAGACCTAGAACATTCAGAGGATGGATGGCTTTCCTAGCTAGATTGACAAAAAGGGGGTTTTGAGCAGTTTACACAACAGAAGTGCTCGCCATCCAATCGCTGAAAAATTCAATTCCTGCAGAAATCTCCAAATGTCAAAAGTTTTTGATACCAAATCACAGCATGGCTTTTTCTATGGTGTTCCTCGAGGTCTTGGTGTCTTAATGTGGTATTTTGGAGGGATTATTGATCATTTTGATCAATTCTAGGTGTTTATATGTTCCTAAAATCATCCAATAGTCTGAGAAAGAACCGATGACTTCAGAGGCACCAGAGTGGAGAGTGTCATGGTGCATCTACCGTGGAACTGTTCCATGTCGTCAACTCTGGGGAGGGTCACCTCCTCCTGTTCTTCCTCCTCCTCTTCAGGAGTCCTCTCTACTGTCAGCTGGTACAACTTCATGGAGATGATGTCATGGTTATCTAGAGCAACATGCACAAGTCAGTAATTAACACTTGCAGAGAGAATTCAGTGTTTCTTCTGTCATTTTAGCGTCTGTGGCCGTCACTGGAATTGTTTTGGTTGAAGTTCTTGGAACCCAATTTCCCAAAAGATATAATTAAAGTTGAATTAACTTAATGTAATTAAACAGAGGTTCCCAGTAGTCAAGCAGCCTTCAGATGATTCTTGAGATTTCATACCTGACAGGTCTCCAGTGGCGGAGGAGGCACCAAAGAAGTAGCCGGTAGGTAGCCGTAGTCCTGTGATGTCGGCACATTCTTTCCATTCCTGCTGGCCGTCTACGTCCACCACGAGCTGGAGGGCGGAGGAGGAGTCAGTAATGAAGAATTAACTAATGCTGGGAGTTATCTTAAGAAACTTTTTTTTTTTTTTCATTTTCATTATTTTAGAGCTGTCAATTGCAAGATTTTTCAACATTTAATACCATCATCATCCTGGGTAAATTCTGCCTTGAAGCCTTTTCATTGTACAACATTGTATGGGCCACTCAGTAACTGTCATTTTCTCCTTTAAGACATAACCATGTATATATTAGGGCTGCCACGATTAGTCGGTGTAATTGATGACGCTGATGATGAAAATGTCAGGGGTAGCGTATTTAATTTTGTGCTGCATTATATAATGACAGCCTACAGTCTGTCAAAATAAAATGAACTTAAAGTAAATGGTCAATTTGATTTTTTTTTTTTTTAGAAAAATTAATACTTATGATTAGTCAACTAATGGGTGAAATAAATGATGGATACATTACTAGAAAATGGGTTAGTTAGCGGCAGCCCTAGTATATATAAATACATTGTGACATTCTAAAGGCCAACATGTAAATATACTGTATCCATCCCAGCTTCATTAGAGGGTTTCGTACCGTTAGTCTGTTTTTGACGTATCTGACGAGGAGAAACGTGTCGTAGATTGCGTTGCGCGTCATAGCCGTACATCCTCCGACTTCAGTGTGCCGTCCATCAGAGTCGTGGTCGTATGACAGAGTCCCGTTCCCCAGCATCACTGACACATACGGGAAAGTCCTCTGTGAGGAAGACGGGAGAGTTAAAACACACAACACTGTGGCGACAACGCAGACACCTCCATCTGCTGAACACCATAAACACTGTTATTTCAGTTGTACCACATGGCAGACAGCACTGATGAACCAAAGCACATGTATGTGGTGAGACAACATGATGGGATGCTGAACTGATGAAGACAATGGATGAACATCCCCAGCTCATGGAATAAACAGCCGTTTTTGATGCTACCTGAATTCCAGGTTGTGTCGTCTGCACATTTGGGACGGTTGCAGAAAGAGAAACATGGCACACTATTGACATCACTTTAATACTGAAAATAAGAGGCCACTCATGACCAGCAGGCTGCGCTGTATCATGCAAGGCTTTTACATTACAAAATACAAACAGTTGGATAACATGAAACGGAAGCTACCAGCTGTCACTCACATCATGGGTCTTGTCAGCATTGGGGTAAGTGTCCACAAATATTCCAAGTCCAATGAACTGGTCCATGTTGCCGAACACAGGACCTGCGGAGAAAGAGAGACGTCCATCAGGAGGTTTCCTCACAACAAACAGCACAGAATGTGTCGGCTGCATATTGCAGCATTTTATCCCGTTAGACATTTGTCATAATTAGCGTATGAATTCTTCAGTTATGGCCAAAACAAAACGTGTTTTGTGAGGTCAGTGACCTTTGGCCACCAAATTCTAAACAGTTCATCCTTGAGTCCAAGTGGACATTTGTGCCAGATGTGATGAGATTGCCTCTTTAACTGCTCCTAAAACCACAATATTTTTATTTTCTGTTTCTACACATGTGATATGCACAAAATACATAGGCAGCAAGAAAAAACACTTAAGTGCTTAAAGTCCAATTTTTGTTTCCAAAGCCCCTTTCAGACTAGATTATTAATTAATCCTCCCCCAAGAACATTTGAACATTTTTGTCTTAAAACTATGCAGTTTCACATTATTTTGAACCATTATTATGACTATAGATAATGCCCAAACATATTAAAAACAAAACTTTCCATTGTTAAATAATTATTTCATTTTCACATATCACATCTCTAAATTTAATTATCCTGTTTGTCCTGTCAATAAAAAATATTATATCCTGTAAATCTAAAGAGCAGAGTCAAAAACCTTTTAATTAATTTTCAATTAGATATATTTATTTGAAAATAAAAAAAAGTTATGACAAACAGTTCCCTAATAATTTTACATAAAAGGAGCTTGCTAATCATAACAATTCTTTGCCAATTTATCTGCTTGTTAATTTCCTTTAATGCCCACATGACCAGGAACCCAAAATAACTTTTCCTCTATACCCGTCCTCTGTAGTCTTAAGAGCATTAGTCTTATTTCTACAGGAAGAACTTCTCTCTTCTGAAGGACCCCTGAGGGCTACAGCTGAGTCACAACACATGACTGTTTTTAATGGTCCAACTTGCTCTATCCACTGAACACCAAATATGATTGAAAAGTTTGGAATCAGCTGATTTTATATTGATGTTTTTCTTCTTTCCTTCAACAAATCTATTTAAACTGATATAAAAATAGTATAATTCAGACACCAAACGTATTATTTACATGTGAAATAGTTTGGGCCTCAAAAGAAGAAGAATGAAATGACTCAAACTTCCATTTAGTCGATTTCATGACAGGGGAGAGCACCGTTAAACTTGGATGATGAACTAGTTTTCCAGTCCAGAAAATCTTCAGTGACCCTTGAACATTATCGAACCACAACGAGTAAACAGGGCTCTCATGAGAATACTATGAATTCAGTTAAACTGAATCCGATGGAAGCCGAATCGTATCAAAGTAGTGCTCTATCGAATCATTACATGGCTAACCGCATCATTTTTGTATGGTATCGCAGACCATGTATCGAGATGCGTATTGAATCAATCTTGAGATGATAGATGCATACTCCTAAAAATTTGGTATGCCAGTCCGATCCAGTGTTTGGCTTCAATATCAAACCGGTTTGAACATTTTTACACCAGCCCAACCAGATAAAGCTGCGAGTGAACACAGGCTGCCACACCCTGGTCTCTTAAGTCCCATTGTACAGGATATAAAGAGATGAAACCACTGATGTATTAGTCATATCATCTGACTTTGCAGAAGCACATTTCCCAAAATATTAGTTTATTCCTTCGACAGTTTTGTTGAGCACAAAGATGACCCACCTCTTAATACTAGGCTTCGCAAATATGATTTTATGGAATACTGTGGTCCGTCCTGTTTTTGTTTTTTTTCCACATTACATTTTAAATAATTGTTTGCATGTAGCATCTAGTTCCTCTTCATTGTACGACACATGACAGCTCTAGAGTGATCCAGTTTCTACCTACCATTCTGCATGCGATCTTTGGTTAACCAGATAGCCATGCCATCCCCATTCAAATGCTTCTTCCCCTGGCCTTGGATTTTAAAGTGCACCTTAAGCTCCCAGTCTCGCTCGAAGAAAGGCTGAAAGGCAACAGAATGAAATGAAGGCGAGCAGGTTATTCTTTTGCTATGCAGGTTATCCTTGTGCTATGCTAGGCCTATATGTAGTAAGCCTTTGTCAATGGTATTGAGCAACAGAGCATCCTGAATATCCTTTTGAAACAGGTTGAACTCATGTTATGTAATGTTACAGTGTCAGTAAATAAAGGCCCGTATTATATTCATAAAATGCTTACATGATATCTAACCTTCACATCCAGGTCATGTTAAGTGGGCATGTTAATGTGTACTTTACTGACAATGTCAGAGTAACTGTGTGAGAAGGAGGCAGGATGTGAGAGGTTAAGATAGATAGATATATAGATATATAGATAGATAGATAGATAGATAGATCCCTGAAGGTAAATTGAGGTGTTAACAGCAGCAATTTACATACATCACAAAAACGTGCATGACTCACACAAATGACACAAGGTAAGCACAAAAAACACTGTATTTACAAATCTCTATATACATACCAACTACTCTTCTTTAAACTAGATAGAAGAAATAAAAAAATACAGTAAAATAGAATTAAAGATATACCTCTGCTGTGCAAACTTGAAAGTAAAATAAGTGTTGTGCAAATTGAAGCAGAATGTGCCTTGTTGTGCATAAGGGGTTAGGTGGGATGTCTGGTGTTTTAGCGTGGATGGATTTAAGTTAACTTACGATTCGACTCCACACTGCTCCCTGTCTGCTCGGCAGGTCTGGAGTCAGCCTCACGTGGTCAGGTGTAACCATGGCAGTGCCCATCAGGTCCCACTGTGAAGAACTGGAGAAACCCAGCCCTGCAAAACAGTGATATACCTGTAATCTGCAGCCAGGGAATGAAATATCACCCAAATACAGGGTAAATGTTGGCTGTGGCACGTGAACATTTCAGGTCACCTGCCACCATGGCAGACAGGCTTTCCTTATATTAAGAAATATTATTTTTAAAAAGCAATTCTAAAGCCTAAATCAAATATATGGTAACACTAAATTTTTCAGGTCCACAAATGTCATGGTAATTAGGTGATAATTAGCAAGTAACCTATTTGAAATTTCTTTGGAATTACCCCAATATTTACCAATAAATTTATTGAAAATTACTTTATTATAAACATTATTTAATAATTACATTCCGCTATTTCTGAATAGCAGGTAATTTATTTAATACATTTCCAAGAAAAGAATACAAAGTTAATTGATCTGTTTTATTTCCATGTCTGCTGGTAAATAGATAATAATGAGCAAATAACTTCTTTGAAATTTCTTTAAAAACTCTCTTAGGGCCCTATTTTAACAATTATATACTATTTTAGCATATAATTATTAAATCATGTTTATAATAAAGTAATTTTTGATCAATTTTGAGGTAAATATTGGTGGTAATTTGGCAGTAATTCCAAAGAAATTTCAAATAGGTAATTTACTAATTATCAGCTAATTACCATGGAATGTGCAGACCTGTAAAATGAAGTGTTACCAAATATAGTCATGCATTAAGGTTACATGATATAGTCCATAATTCTACAGTCTGGTACCACTGACTCAGTGTTTACAGTGTTAAAGTGTTCTACCTAGATTTCAGAAGTGGCAGACAAAACAAATGAGTGTAGTAGAAATGTTCAGTGACCTGCCACTGTGGCAGGTGAGGAGAAAGGTTCATTTCAGACCCTCTGCAGCATTCACACACAGTTATACAGTACACACTTTTATAAGGGATTCAGAGTCCAGCTATTCTGTGAATGGACATAAACAATCTCTAAAGATTTATAACCACAAGCAGCCCTGAGGGGCAAAGACTTCTTCTTGGTTAATAATTATACTTAGCTAAGCTAATACAGCATTAGTTATCCATTAATGTGGGCCTATTGAAGGAGGCTAACACACGCGTCATATAGTGGGGATATTGCACATGCGCAGTAGAATCTGGTCTGCCCTCACCGAAATTTGAGCCAATCGCAACACACCACCACAGCTTCAGTTACACTGCGCATGCGCAATACCCAAAACCACAACACCAATGTCCGCCCGTGTCCCAGCCTCCTTCCATAGGCCTTGCAGTGAACTTACCTCGGTACGGCTTCGCCAGAGAATATTCCCGCTTCAAAAACTCCTCTGCAAAGTCCTGGTCGTCTGCCAACGACCGGCTCGTCAAAACACAAAGGGTGACAAACAAACATGCTAATTCACGGGCGTTTTTAAAATGAAACATTGGACATAAAAAGCAGAAACTTCTAAATCGATCCAGATTTGCCTTGGTTAGAGTGGCAACCATCTTTACACTCCCACTGCTTCAAACCGAGCAACTCAGCCGGAAACAGGAAACAACTACACTTCCGGTTGTTGCTTTCCAAAATAAAACCTCTGATGATCTTTTTTTTTTTTTTTTTTTTTTTTATTGAAGAAAATTAATTTACAAACATGAAGGCACTTTAATCTAAACTCAATACTTATAACATGCATCTTTAAAATAATTTAAAGAACAAAAAAGAAATGCATAAATAAATAAATAAATAATAATAAGACTGCACTCTTCCATAGTAGCTCTAGGGGTCATCGTCATATATAGGATAGGAAAGATAACTTAAATTATAAAAAATAATATAATGACAAAAATAAAAGAGGGGGTAGAAAATAATTAAAGGAACAAAAAAGAAATGCATAAATAAATAAATAAATAAATAATAATAAGACTGCACTCTTCCATATAGTAGCCATAGGGGTCATCATCATATATGTTCAGTTCTTCATAAGCTCTGAGGAGACACTTTGCATGTTGTCCTTTCATTAGTCTTAAAGCACTGACATGATTGTCCACAAGGTCCCTTTTAAAAACGGAAACTCTCTGACGAATTTGATTGATGCATTTTAATGGTTTAAATCAAACAGTGTATTCAGAAATAACTTTATCTTAAGAGCAGTGGTGGGAAAAGTATTCATATATTTTACTTTAGTCAAAATATCAATACCACATTTTCCTGTAATATAGTAAAAAATAAAATCTAAAGCAGTGCGTCATGTTTTTTTGTATTATATGTTTTTAGGCATAATGTAAAACCATATATGCCAAATATGAATGAATGAATGAAAGTCTTTATTTCGAACATAAAAATAAATAAAAACAGATACAATATAATAACAAACAAAACAAGAGTAATAGTGTCCAAAAAGGAGTAGGTAGAAGTAAAACTTATATTTCCCTACCCCTTTCTCACTTCTCTTTTATTAACTCATATATCATAGAATGATAATATAATATAATATATAAACTATCCCAGATTTATTTACATCCCAAATTAAATATATGAACAGCATCCCAAGTTTATTTACAACCCACATATCCAGCCGGAGTTAAAAAGTAGATATAAACCAACCCTTAACACAACCCTTATCACAACTCTTCCTCAACCATATACCTCCAAAAAATATCTTTTTTGTATATCTTTTTAAAGTGATTTATATTTGTGCTCCGCTTCAACCCATCACTCAACCCATTCCACAAATCCACCCCACAGACTGAAATACACATACTCTTCTTTGTTGTACGAACACAATGCTTTTTAAAATGCAATTTTCCTCTTAAATTATAACCTCCCCTCCCTGTCACAAAACATTTTTTTGAATATTGCCCGGAAGTGAATTATGTCTTGCTTTGAACATAATTATTGCGGTTTTAAATTTTACCAAATCCATGAATTTCAATGCATGTGACTTTAAAAACAGTGTGTTCGTGTGTTCCCTATATCCCACATTATTTACTATCCTGATTGCTCTCTTTTGTAGTATGCATAATGGTTGTAAGTTGCTTTTATAAGTGTTATCCCAAACTTCCACACAGTAATTCAGATATGGTGATATAAGTGAAGAATACAGAATATGCAGTGATTTATGGTCCAGTATGTGTCTTAAACTAAATAAATGTAGGAGAGTAAAAAGTACATTGTTTGCTTCTCTAATGTTGTGGAGTAGAATTATAATGTTGTTCATATTAAACTAGCTGTTTTTGCAATCCTTCCTTTAAGGGACAGTGTGTATAATTTAGCAACATCTAGTGGTGAGGTTGCAGATTGAAACTATTTCGTCAACTGAAATCTACTGTGAAAAAAAAGTCCTGTTGATATTACATTCCTGTTTGAAGTATTTCAGACTGTAAATGCCATAAATAATCAAAGTAGCCCAGTCCTTATTGAGATATAGAAAAACCTGCTTCGTATCACCACATCATATTCCCAGAATGTAGCAGGTATGGTGATGACCCACATCTAACGGCATGTATAAGAGCCTGAGTGGAGGCGGTCATTTAATCTGACCTCTGTTAGGAGGAGGTCTGGAGTTATTTGGTGGAAAACAGCTCCATCTTCCGGCAGCGGGGCCTCATGTCTAAACGATTCACCTCATTATGCTGAAACCATACAGAACTTACAGGGATATGACTATAGAGGTTTTAAACTGGATTAGTTAACACTTTGAGCAATGCAGGTATAGTATGATCCAGTGGTTGCCATCTCTGTTGAAATGCAAGCCTCCCTCCAATCTGCTTATGTCCACTATCCACTGGCTGTCGTTATATAAAGATCCCAAAATGCTGCTTTTATGTCCTAAATTTCAGTGGCAGTTCAGGACATAATTAATAGGGAGAATGAATGGATACTTCGTGATTCTCAACTATTCTAGCAATTACTCTAGTATTACTCCAACTCCATACGTTTTGTTCTGATGGGTGATAACCCTGGTATATCAGATTTTTTTTTCACTTGTTCAAATAATGGTTATGTCTTCACCTAACTGACTCAAGTTTTACCCATTTTCCCATGTCTTTGGTGGTGCTACATGAAGTTCACAAAGTAGGCAGTGAAAACAAAATGTCAAAATGTCAACAAAGTCAAAGTAATACTAAGAAAATGACCTGTAAACAGCTTTATGAACAGAATAATATGTATACATGATTATTATATAACTCTTAGAGGGATTCAATATCAATTCAGGTGTTATGTTTGCCTTTATGCTATCGTGACTCACGACTGATTATTATTATCATTCATAAGCTGTTAAGTTATTTAATAAACAAATGCAATGTTGGTACTCCTATCTGTTTTTGCAAACAGGGGGCGTGCTGACAGTCATCTACAGTAGCTAATACACTGACTATGAATAAGTAGCTTATCTCATACAACCTTTCTTCAAAACACCCAAACCATCCCTTTAACTGTCTATGAATTACATAAAGTTAGCTCCTACATGCAGGGCTGGAGAGTAATGAATAAACAGCAGATACCAGAAGCGTTTTGATGGTGAGATGACAGACAGATTATCAGTAATTGTATGGTGTACACTTCCCAAACCCTGCATTTCTTCATGATTTGCCTCATCACATCTAATGATGGCATCTGGATCAACAGTGAATTACATTAGACTATGCTCTTTGCGGAGTCAGCTTGCTCGCTCACCCTTGTTGTGTCTCATAAAAGAATAGTGCTCGGTTAATTCGATTAATGGACAGAGCCAAGTATTGACATGTACTGGTGGACGCCAGGCTTGTGTCAGGATCCTGGGAGAAATTACAGTAATGCAGTCAACTTGAGGATGATGCTATTGCTCCTCAGAGACAGACAAAGAGACAGAGTGCATGGGAATAAGAGAGCAAACTTGAAGGTGTTTATGATCCAGCGGTGACTTGGGGCCCTTCCTGTATATGTCCCCTGGGTAGGTATCATTCACTTATATTGAAAAGGCTGCAGGATTCCAGCTGAACCTGTTGAAACCTGAAACATCAGCGTCTAGCACCTCTCCTGACACCCACGCATCACCATTTGTGTATCCCGTAATCCGTGGCGGAGACCAACACATACAGCTCTGTCTGCGGGGCCAGTTCTGCCTCAGCTTATTGAGTGGAGAGGATCGCAGGGCATGCTGCATGCAGTCGCCTCCCGCTGTGGCAGACTTGCGCCGTAATCCCTGTTTGCAAGGTCAAGAGATATTTTAATATCCGTTGGTCACAGTCAGATTCAGTGTTCATCTTTATTAAAGCCGTCCACACCTGTTCTTGGGTAAACAATTGGGGGTGAATGTTTCCCAGGGGAAGAGTAGGCATCACTTTTACACAACCACATGCTCTCAGCAATGCAGCCCATGTGTGTTAAACAGGTTTGGAAATGAAGGGACAATGTAGTACATTGGTACTGTAGTTCACTACATAGATAAAACAGCATCTATTATTTATGCTCATCTATTTCATGATAATAGAAAGGATGGATTACCTAACAGGCAAAGCAGAGAACTGCCCCATGGGGTCCTGCTTTATTAAAAGAGTTCCTGTCTCCGAAAGGTCACGGAGTGAGGTTATACTCTCACGGTTGCATGTTATTTAGTGACCTTTGTGATGTGTTTTTCCGTTGTCGTGTTCTGTTGTTTCCGTACGTATTTTACTTAGTTTACATACGTATTTTAAGCCCAACCATGACGTTTTTTCCTTTACCTAACTAAGGGGTTTTCTTGCCTGAACCTACCTACGGACATTTGCGTGGCGTTTCTACAAATGACACGCGAAAAGGCTAAAATGCATACTTCATGACAAGCAGAATGTCCGTGTAATGTCGTGGTATTCATATGCCTTTCTGTGAGACCGGGTTGGTGACAGCTACCACAGCGCGGCTGCTGCCAACCGTTTCTTTCTTCATAGAGTTTGCCTTTCATAATTAATGTATATAATTATTATAATATTATATAATTATATAATTAATAATGAATCATAATTTCATTTAATTATAAATGTAATTAATATTTATTTTAGACAGAAAAAGGTTAAGAAGCGTGTGCTCACTTGTAAATAATAATAATCCACAATGAAAACCAGTACTCTATTAATTTATGGAGCCAATTATTATTATTTATGATTATTATTATCATTATTATAATTATTTCCAATACTCACCTGCAAATATTTCAGAATAAAGCCTTGTGTTAACAAATGAAGGAATTCTGTCCACAGAAAAAATGCAAGAGGGCTTTTATTTTGAATCGGAAACAGGGTTAGAAATATTTTTTTTACTTTTTTCATGTCTACATTCTACAGATATATCTACAGATATATAGTACTGTTGCTGGTATGATGCCAATACGGTCAAAATAACATTTTCATGATCTATTTTTGCTCTGAACTGTGCAGCACTCAGTTACTTTGAAGAGTAAAGATAACATATAAAGTATGATGCATTTTTAACCTGTGCCACTTTTGATGATGAAAGAATACTTACATGGTATGCCAAACAATTTAACCCCTTTAAGTCCAAAGCTTTCCCACTATGAGTTCTTTATCTTTAAGTACATTTTAGTTTGATTTTCAACACATGGCTTTTTTTCTCAATCGGAAATATTTCTTCATTCTGGCATTACTACTGATATAAAAGATGTGAACAAAGCATAATTTCCACTGTGAATGGGGGCACATGACCCCCTCTCTTTTATAATTCCAGGCTGATTTTCTTACTATAAGTCTCTCTGAACATTATTCTCCTGCTGTCCAGCCACCAGAGTCCAGATGAGTTGCCTTCAGTTTCTACCATGCACTCAAAGCAATAGGCTTAAAAAAAGTATTTTTTCTTAGCCCACATATAGTTGTTTTCTTCATACTTCATTTTGACTTCTTGTGCTACGATTACACTATACATTTACCATAAGCTTGTGTCACTTGTGGCCATAGTGGTTGCTTTTCAGCAAAAGTTACTTTTGCGTTAATCATACAGCAGTTTTTGATAAATGGTCAGTGTGGGTTGAGTTTACATTGCACATACTGTATGCAGCTCACCCAGTGTGTCCAGCCTCCTGACAAGCCCACAGTGTGAAGCAGTGAATGATTAAATAATGAAGAGACCTTAATGCTTCTTCTGGCAGAACGTGCCTCTGTTAATATACAAGCACTTACAGCAGACAAGAACTGTCCTCTTTGTCTGCTTATAGAGTGCAGACATTAAGTACAGCCAAACACCTCTGGACATAAATATTCACACTATTCAAATCAACAGGCCTGAGAGAATATTGTCAGAGCAGTTAGAGGGGTGAAATATCGTTGCAGCTCATTTCAGACGCACTTTAATGAGCTTTTCATCCCCCCCGCCCGGCTCTTTGTGCTGACAGAAAGGAAAACACATCTTCTTAATTGGAATGCTAATTTCCTAACTATTTTCTCTTCAGGATGTGTTACCCAGACACTTGTCAATATTTCATAGCCATGGTGATGACATGCAGAAGGTTATTTCATGTATCACATTCATGCAATAAACACAAACAATGTTTCTAAATCAAACATCTCATTCTATACTGTTTGCATAGATATTATGATGGCAGGAAAAACGAGTGGAACACCACATTTTTCCACATTTTGATGCAGCTGGTTGGCTGGTGTAAGATGGAGAGCTGGCAGGAAGTTGTCTGGGTTTTGACTAAATTTGTACACTTCAACTCTTCCTCTTAAAAAGATTGACTTCCTCACGCAGTGAAAAGCTACTCCGGAAAATTAGCGAAAGCCTGCCAGCTTCTGTAAATTATCCTGAAAAGTGCACCGGTGCTCAGTTTAGGGCATTGAACTTGAATGCAAGCTTAAAAGAAAAGACAGGAGATTGAATTGTCATGGGAAATAAAGTTCTGGTGTCAATCACTTACATTTCTAATAATGTGAGAGACAGAACATATTTGTCATTATTATTCACTCATATTGCATTAGTTGTATTACATTATTGTCTAGGCTGTAGCCCATCTCTCACTCTGCTATCATTATCTCTGCTAGGAGATTATGTATTCATCACGTGTATACATGTGTGCGTCTCTGTGTCCGTCCACAGCTAATGACTCTATTCGCAAAAACAGTAATTTTACCTCTCAGAACACAGGAGTTGTTGGTGCATCGATCAGTTAGTTTGTGTTATCGTGTGACTTTCTGATCTGAACTAATGTGGCGTGCACACAGCAGTACATTGCTTAGCTTCCGTGCCAGTAGTCTTGTCTGCTTCTCCAAACTGGGAGCATGCCGACCACTATGTAAGTTACTGTAGGTAATGCACACTGACTATGGATAAGTATATAGTGGGATAAAGTTTAAAATGTCTTGGGAAAATTGCATTTTGACACTAAAACATACATCATACGTTGATCAAAATTTTAATGTTCAGTTTAGAATACATAAGGAAGACCACTGGGAAGCTACAAAATGATATAGAAACCTAAAAATAAATAAACAAATAAATAATGGACCCGCCCTTTAAGAACTTAATATATATTGACAAAGAATTTGTTTAGTTTTGCTCCCAATAGCCATTAAATATAAAGCAGACTGTCTTCTAATTTTTCATGTATTTTTTTAAACATATGCCATCCACTATCCTTTAAAAAGGAGCAGAAGTTGTTTTAAATTTTATGATCAATTATAACCTCAGTCATTGTTTTCAAATAATGGACATTTCATTATGTAATTAGAGAGTCTTATGGTGGCCTTAAATACAAATGTAAAGGACTGTTATACATTTGAAGCTGACTCCTCTTCTTCGGACATGAAATAATGGAGCTGTTGGGGTGTTGCTCTTTACTTTCACAGAGCTCATCAGTGGAGAAGCTGTTTTACAGTTACAGCTCTCTTTAACATCCAGCCTTCAATCCATCTTTCACCTCTCAATAAGCTAATAGGTCTAATGTGTCAAAATTGATTTCTAGGGGCCTTCTGCCTCCTCCTCCCACTGCTCTTTATCATCCCCCTTCTTTGCTCACCTTCTTACACAGCTGATTTATGGCCTGTTGGTGCTGGAAAAAATACATTGATTTTTTTTTTTTTTTGCATAAAACTCACTCAAAAGCTTCAATGAGATGATTTGAAATAGTTGAATACAATTTGAATGAAATATTATTTTTTCAATCTTGCACTAACATATATGAATATATACCACTCTTAGACAGTCATCTGTGGCACTAAACAGGATTAAGCCTGACATCAATCTTTTGATGTGAATAGTTTCATAGTAAACCTGAGAAATATTAAACTGATTTATGACATTAGGTTAAGAGAGAAAACATGCATGCATTCTTCCTAAAAATATAATTAGTAGGACTACATTTTGGGTTGTATGACTTGAGCTCAGACTGATTACACACTAAGAAAAAACAAAAAACTAACAAGCAAACAATCCATGCTGGTTTTGTCAAAACAGAAAAAAATGTACCATGTATTATCAATTTGATAATAAACATAAATATCTCAAACATTATGGAACTGCAAACATAAATGTATTAAGAGCAAAGAAACTCACATTTCGACAAAGACAGACAATTGCTAATTTATAAACCCATGCCTACAGTGCGCAATTTCCTTTTATAAATCCCAAACCAACATTAAAACTTTAATTTAATATAAACCTTGACAGGTCAGATGAAAATATTTTTGACCCTCGAGAGGAAATGTAATTTGGATTTTTATTTCTAATAAAAATGCCCCGTCAGTTGTGATGGAGCTGGACTCATCCTGAGGACGGCTGCTATGTTCCAAAATCCAAGTTTTTACTAAATCAATCTGGAATCTGAGTGAAACAACAAAACTGAGTGATATGTAGAAATAAATCTTAAGATCACTTACCGTTAGATCCTCACTGATCATGTTGTCCTGTCAGGAGATTTAAATTGGCCTCATTAATGAAGTTTTAGACGCTGTGCCACGTGCGTAAAATGCGCACAGCGCCTCTTTCAGTGTGGAGACGCACATATCCTCTCAGTCCTGCTGCTTTGTGATGACTGCACGTATTTAATAAACTCAAAGGAAGGAATACTAAATATAATCTGTCAACGTGAACAGACACATCAGTTTGAGGAAAAACACTTACTGGTAAAACTCAATAATTTAACCCTTTACAGACTTAATCACATTCAAAACTGTATTTTGAGGGGAATTTTAATAGAACAAAATGAAAGAGCCACAACTCTGAGATGAACTCTGAGATAAAGGTTAAATGAACAGCCTGTAATAGGTCTATGAGGCTGCAGTTAAGTCTCTGTGTCAAATCGTTGCAAAAGGCCTTCAAGTCCGTAGCTGTTCATCAGACTGGAACCAAACTTCTAGCAGACAATAAGACTGAGGACGCGATTGTGTGTCCATTACAGTCCTGGCCTTCACCTACAGCCTGTGCCAGCAACTTGCAGCCGAGTCCACCTCCAGATTCTGGCAGACATACATGCACTTACAACCTCTACCAGCAACTTGAAGCCTCCTCCTGCCTCTGCCTCCAGTCTTTCCCAGCAATCTACAGCCCTGGCCTCCACCTGTCAATTCTGGTAGACAGCTCCAGACTCCTGTTCCATTTACAGCCTCTTCCAGGTCCAGTCTGGGGTCTTCACCAGCAACCTGCAGCCTCTGTCTGCACCTTCAAATACAAGCAAACAGGTGCTATACCTGGATCTCCACCTATATGGCCTCTGCCCTATACCTCCACCTCCACGTCCACTTGAAGATGCTGGCAGCCGCAACCCACAATTTTTTGCATCAACCTGCACCGCCGCCTCTACCTGAAGATTCTGACAAAATGCTGCAGCCCGAAACTCCACCTTACTGCCTCTGCCAGCAACCTACACCCACTGCTGCCACCACCAGCAGATTCTGAGAGACAACCTTCAATCCACCCAAAAACCTGATCCCGATCTTGCCTACAGCCTCTTCTCAGCATCCTGCAGCCTCCGCCTGTCACCCAGAGAGCCCTCAGAACACACACAATAGAGAATTCTATTACATCTATTTAAAACAAGAAATATCATCAGAAATACAGTATTTCTGAACCTTATTTTTTTATATGTGGATTTTTTTTTTTTTTACATTTATATATAACGATAACTATTTTTTGTGCGTAGAAAAATATGTTTGTGGAAAAAGTAATTTATATATAAATCACAAAATACATTTTTGAATCCTTCTGTGTGCATTAATTTATACTGAGACTGAGCTGACTCCACAGATTATAAGATAGCAGTGGTATTTTGTACGTATAGAACAGGATGCATTGTACATAACAGGTTTTAGTTATTTTTATTTACACATCAAACATCTTTACACCTAGAACCTTTTTTTGCTGTGCAGCAAACAGACAGTTCTTCACATGGAGCCACTGCTGTTAAATATGTAATTCCTCTGGATATAAAAATGTGGTTTGTTATTCCAACATTTTTAATCTTCAGACGACACACTGCTACAGCGCTGATGTGTATTGTTGCTCATCTTCAGGCCTACCGTGCAAATAGGTCTTAACTGTGTCTGTCTTCTTCCAGAGGGGATCTGGGAAATGTGAGGAATGCTTAGCATCACCTTGTGAATCTTCTGCTTCAAACCCCCCCACTCATCCCTGCAGCCCAAAGGTTATCTGCTGCCGGATTCGTCTGCATACCCAGTTTAATTCTAAAAACACTTGTGACTGAACCGTGCTGGTGTGAATTGTGTCCAACAGCCACATCTCAAATAGACGTACCGTGTACTGAGAGCTGTGGCTCTGATGGCCTCCGCGCTGTTTACTGCTGGCTGCTCGTAGTGTTCGCAGTCACACAATGTAACTTATATTGATGACATGATCTGACACTGAAAAAGCATCATAGTGAGAACAGAATGTAGTAAATCTGTTGTATTTAATGAAAGAAGGCATCACATGCATCCCATGATGATGATCTTGAGAGCAGGGACAGATTAACCCACTCGTGGACCCTGGGGCAAAAATATGTGCATTACAGATATTATGTAAGCACAGTACAGAATAAAAAAGTCCTTACAACTAACCTTTAATTCAGGACCCCTCGACAACACTGGGCCTCAAGATTAATGTTATGTATGTAATATTGCAGAATCACATTTTTTTTCGTGATGGTCAGCACGAAATCAATTCGTATTCACGTTATTGTGAACCAGGATGTATGGAGAGCGAATAATGCCACGTAGGGAGGAGGTCAAGGGTTGATGGGTGGGTCACAAAAAACACCAGACTTTCACCAGGAGACCACTGTTCACGTCCTGTTTGAAACCAGAAGTCAAAGTTGATTTATTTGTCACGTGACTTCCATACTTAAGTTGCAGCACTTCCAGAGTTAGTTTAACCCAAACCGCGATCTTTTCCTAAAACTAACTAAGTTGTTTTTATCACGTAACTTCCATACTTAAGTTACGCCACCTCTGGTGTTATTTTAACCCAAACCGCAATCTTTTCCTCAGCCTAGCTAAGTAGTTTGTTGCCTAAGCCTAACCAAGTCGATCTATTCCTAATCTTAACTAAGTAGTTTTATTTTGAAAAGACTGGAGCGGAAATTTACACGTGCGTCACGTGTTGCTGGACATTCGTAGGAAAATGCATGAAAAATACCTTGTTGAAAGTCATGCTGAGCGGAAAAAAAGGGAAATTTGAATCAAATATATTGAATATTGTGACTATTTCATGACCTGCTGCGAGACTGCGTTGGAATAACACAATAATAATATACAGTGACACCTCAAAACAATTATACAAACATTATTTAAACTACGACCTCAGCATAATCTGTAATAGGAAATATAACTGTGAGATTGTTTGTATTTCCCTACTTAGATCCCACTCATATTTTCTACTTCAATAAAATTACAATGAATACTTGTAGTAATACAATATGATACTCCAGAATGATTTAATTAGTTCAGAGGAAATCTCCTGAAGGGAGTTATGATATAACACACTGCAGTCTGATGGTGACTTTCTCATGGCTTGTCTTGCAGTCTTCAGTCTCTTCACCCCGAGACATGTGGCCGCTGTGTGTGTGTGTGTGTGTTTAATATCATCTCTTTTAACACCTCTGCTCTGCTGTTAAACTACATTCCTCCCACCTCCGAAGCCCAACTATGTTCACTCACACTAACCTGTTACCGTTAGGCCATTCATCAACGTTCAACTGTCCAAACATGAGAGGTGTTAGGGAGACAGTGCGGCCAGAGCGGTTTGGAAGTTTTCCAGTGACCCCGACGGTGGAGAAGATTTCTAGTCGGAGGACATAAAGTGCTGCAGGAACACGACAGGGAGACTTGATCAGAGGTGCGTTACATTAATGTCAAAGAGATTGTGAATAAGTTGTGCTCGATACTACAGTTGACTCAAGTTATTTTGGATGCACTGACTAAAAAGTATTAACGGTATCAAAAGGGGAAAAGTTGCCAGCACGCCACAACGCAGCGCCTCTGACTTCCTGATGGACTGAAACATTTGCTAATGTTTGTCTTTTTGAGTTTTGTTTTCATCTTTCAACATTTTGTTTTCCTCTTCACTCTCATCTTTTTTTATTTCCTTTTGGACTTGGTAGCCTCAGTGGCTGCAGGTCCATTTGTTGTTTTAATATTCTCATGATCTCACAACAGTGTTCTCAATGCAGTGGACTCATGAAGATCACTTGTCACTCTATTTAGATTAAACCCTGATGGGCAGGTTGGCACCTTGCATGGGAGCCTCTGCCATCAAAGCGCTCTGAGTGGTCGGAAGACTAGAAAGGCGCAGTATAAGTGCAAGTCCATTTACCATATTTTAAAGGGACTATTTGTAACTTTCAGAAATGTTTGTTAACAGCGACACCTGTGGCCCTTAAGTCAACGAAAGTCAACGTCGGGCTCGCGCTCAAAACAGTGAGGCGACACACGTCATCTAAAACCACAATATCATTCTATATTTCACCTGCTTGGCAGTAATGTTAGCTGACCAGACGAAGGTCTCTCCATTAATCACTGCTGATCCTAGTGTTAGCTTTTCCTGCTTCAACAAAAGCGGGTCGGTGTCGGGGCTGAAGCAGGAAGAGAAACTTTATCGTCTCCGACCACGCCCGCAGGGAGACACCGGCACCCGGTCGGAGACGATAACGTTTCTCGCTGTGGAGCTCCGTCACTTCACAAGACACGGAAAACCTCTGTTGGTCTGGAGGAGCTGCAGCATTTATTTCTGCACAAACGTCCACTGTACATTCACTAGATATTCTCAGAGCTAAACTAACTCTTCTGCAGTGTGGAGTGAGCGCTCGTTCACGTCTAGAGGTGGAGCGAGACAGCGAGAACGCGCGCTGTGTGAGTGAAGGCAAGCAGGCAGAGGAGTAGTGACTCCGGCCACACGCGAGCGTGCATATGCGAGCGCGACCCGGTACATTTATACACT
Source organism: Sebastes umbrosus (assembly GCF_015220745.1). Taxonomy (NCBI): domain Eukaryota; kingdom Metazoa; phylum Chordata; class Actinopteri; order Perciformes; family Sebastidae; genus Sebastes; species Sebastes umbrosus. Next base: position 9,649,424 of record NC_051276.1, read on the forward strand.
TAAAAAGTTACAAACAGTCCCTTTAAGTAAAGAAACCAAGCATTTAACAAAGCAGGGACTGATAGCTGCTCCAGCCTTATGGATCATATCCCCACACCCAAAACGGGCCGTCCAGTAATGGGAAGGTTTTATGGGAGTGTGTTACTGGGCAGTGACCCAGTGGAGATCTGCGGGTTTATCCTCAGTGACAGGTTTCACACGCAGCTTGTGGGCCAAACCCACAAATAACAGCCAGGCGTCTTGTTTGCCATCATTCTCGTTCCTGTTTCAGATTACTGACTGGCTCTTTGAAGTTGGCTGATGGACAGGCAGGGTTTTCCCCTGCTCCTCTGCCAGAAAAAGATTGGGTCATCAACAGCTCCGCCACCCACTGCATATCTTGAATGACCTCCGAATAAGACGTGTGCTTACTTAGGCATCTGATCAGAGAGCCGTCGGGAAACTATAACAAAAGGTCCAAGTGTGAGGTATTTCCTGATTTCACAGCAAAGTCCTCGCTGAAATACAAGCCTCGGTGTGATACTTTTAGAAAAACTGCTGTTACCCCTTACCATTGTTTCATCAAAGGCCACGACTTAGAAGTTATAACAAGCTATAAATAAGTGGACAGACATTGACACTGGACTTAAACACAGTGACTGCAGCTCTTGTATTTAATAAGGAGACTAATAACTACTAAATAAAACTATTTTCATCATCAGAAGTCATTGAGAGTCCTTTTTAAAAAAAGCATCACACATCCATGTCAAAGATGGCCGATTGAAATCATCCCAATCACACTTAATGCTTTTCGGTTAAATACAATCAAGTGAAGACACATTATGAGTGAAACTAGAAGTACTTAATAATTTGATCCTATTAGACATTTCTGTGAAGTTGTATAATTAGCATATGAATTCTTGTGTTATGGCCAAAAATGTGTTTTGTGAGGTCACAGTGACCTTTGACCACAAAAATCGAGTCAGTTCATCCTTGAGTCCACGTGGACGTTTGTGTCAAATTTGAAGAAATTCCCTCAAGGTGTCCCTTAGATATCCCGAGAAGGGAACGGACATGAGGTCACAGCGACCTTGACGTTTGACCTTTGACCACCAATATCTGATCAGTTCATCCTTGAAACCAGGTGGACGTTGCCAAACGTGTTGAATTTGGCGACAGGCATTCCTGGGATTTTGCGTTAAAAAGAATGGTCGAACGTATGGACAACCTGAAAACATAATGCCTCTGGCCACGCCTGTCGCCGGTGTGGAGGCATAAAAAAATATATATATATTTCTGGGGTTCCCGTGTAGCAAGCAGATATCAGGGCCAAAACACGATAAGATAAGATACTTTATTATCCTAAGGGGAATTTTTTTCTTGGACAATATACAATCAGCTTAAAATACCAAAGCCAACAAGACATTACAGTGGTACACCAAAGACACTGTAGAAAAATATATCAAATATATCACATTTTTTTAGATAAAAAAAAAAAGCCATTAGACATAATACATTAGACTCTTCACAGTGCCTCCTTCCTGTGAACTACAGAACCAACGATCCACCTGTTTTCTTGTTGAGTAGTGTTATAGACATTGGGAGAAAAGAAGCTTGAAGCGGTTTCTTATACATGTGCTGCTCTGTAACGTCTCTCTGAAGGTTATGATTCATATTCAGAGAACAGAATGTGTGACGGGTCCTTCAGACTTCTTCTGTGTGTGACAACAGGACTCTCGTAGACCATGTTGAAGGGACGGATAGTCATTCTGTCACTTTCAGTGCTGCTTTCACCATGTTATTGATTCTTGATTTTAACTGTGAGGGTGCCGTACCATGATGCCATACCATATGTGCTTCATCATATTCCATCCATTTCTATTCAGCATCTTAGTCCAGTGTTGGATCCGTGGGGGGGTATTTACCACACAACTTTGCTCCGTAACCACGACCTTTCCTTCATCATTAGATGGAGATGAATGAAGCCAATGAAGTCCGCAGCAAAGCAAAACAAGATTTCAGATTGTTTTTTGTATTAAAACGTGTGCGTAATTGTCTTTTTCCACACTATGGTTTTATGTGACTTCATATTGAGCAACATCTTCTCATGTTGACATAATGTAGAGCGCCTGCAGTGCTTCACATCACGGGTGGCACATATGTATTCTGAACCTGCCGCCCTCACTCACACAAAGTCTTCCCTAGGACGTTCCTACGCTGTCATGGACCATTGAGCAATAAAAAAGCCTGTAACCAAACCCAGAGCTTAATCCAGCCGGGACAATTGCTGGCAGAGGCTACAACCTCCACAGATCTGAATCCCTGCAGACTGTCCTCCCATGCAGCGCTGCATGGGAGGAGAGACCACAGCAGTGGAGCTAATCAAACCACAAGTCGCTGGAATGGTGTAGGAGGACAGAAAGTCAGTGTCTGTACCATAATGTTGGGTTGATGGATTGATGGTGCTCATCACAGTGTTTATGGGGGACCCTCAGATGGGGCAACACACAGAAGAGTCCATTATATGTTGAACTGATGGGGAACAAAGTTAGAGATGCTCATTTCTGTGTCTGATAGAGTCAGAACCAAACATGCAGAAGCAGCGTTCAGTTTTTATGCACCAAATATTTGGAACAAGCTCCCAGAAAACTGCAGGACCGCTACAACTCTGAGTTCTTTTAAATCAAAGCTTAAAACTTTCCTGTTTGCTGCTGCCTTTTATTAAACCAGATAATGATCTTGTACTGCACTAGAGCTTTTTATTCTATTTTAGCTTCTATGCTAGCTTTTATTTTTAGCCTGTTTTTATTTTCTAATCTTTAATGTTTTTATAACTGTTTTAATTATGTCTTAATGTTCTTTTGCACTTTGTCGCAATGTTCTTGAATGTTTATGTAAAGCACTTTGAATTGCCCTGTTGCTGAAATGTGCTCTACAAATAAAGCTGCCTTGCCTTGCCTTGATAAAGTGTTCTATGTGCAGAATTGGTGCAGGTTTGGTGTGTGGCTTTATGATTAATAAAACTGGAATGTAATCCCAAATTGTCACAAACAGCTCCATCAGCCACGTGAAGAAACTTAAGGCAGCATTTTTCCTGCAACATAAAGTGCAATACAAGGGAAACTCCACCCACTGCTGGGCGTCATACTCCAGTCCAAACGTGTCAAGGAGCAAATCAGCTTGGACACATGCAGGCTGGGAGGCATCTGACCACACTGGACAAAACATCCAGAGAAAAAAAACACAGTATTGATGCTGCTACCTTTCAGTGACTTTACACATATGCAGAAACGTGTATCCTGCAGGTATCACCAAGTGTAACCCGACAAGAGTCGTGCGTAAAAGTTTCCTTTTTTTTCCCTTTGCAGACCATGCGCAGCTTCTCGGAGCCGTGCACAAGAGTCGGAGATGCAGCCCTTCACGGGACTATCTTGGCCGGACCCTCGCTGTCTCATGAAATTCAGGAGGAAGGGGAGATGACAGAGGATGAGCCGAAAGTTTATTTGGAAGCCAGCGACCTTTGGACACAGTTCCACAGATGTGGCACTGAAATGGTCATTACAAAATCTGGAAGGTAAAGTAAAATGTTTAAGAATTACGCACGGTGGGGGAGTTTTTACTAAATGCACACTGTTAAGAATTTCCCAGTAAAATAACAGTAAAGAACTGGCAGCAGGGTTGCCTTTATGTTACTGTAAAATTAACATTATTATAATGTCGCTGAAATTTACAGCTTTGTACTGTTAATGAAAAATACAGTTCGAACTGGTTGTTTTTTTATTAATTTCACAGTATTTTACAGTTAATTTACTGTTTAAAGATACATTATATAGCTGTTTTTCACCTTTCTTTTACATTATCTTACTGATTTGTTTTAATGCACTATTTATTTTGTACATACATTTTAATAAACATTATTTTTTTGCCTAGATGAATAGACTTAGCAGGTTACAGACATAGGAATAGTCACAGTAAATACAATTAAAGGCACTTGTTAGGAAAAAGGCTATAATAGACTTGTTGACACTTTTCCCAAAATGTCTGTAGCTGGCTACAAGCACAGAATGCAAACCAGAACAACATGTGAGTGAAGAACAATAAAGCTAATTCACTGATTTTACAATCATGTACAATGTACAAGCCTCACATGTGCAGATCAGGTCCCAGAATTAAAAAAATACTGCATGAAACTGTTACTGATGATACTTTAGACAGTTGATCAGCAGTAAAGTGATGTTTCTTAAGAATGCATTATAGTTCAGTTAAAAAACGGCCTTTGAGCGTAATTTAACAGGTTTTCTTTTGTATTAACAGTAAAGCACTGTTTTTTTAGCAATAACAGGTTAATACTGTTGAAATCCTGCTGTAAATTAACAGCAATTGTTTACAGTGCAGCATCACACCGTTATCTCTTCTGTCCTCCCTGCAGGCGCATGTTTCCGCCGCTCAAGGCCAGCTGCAGCGGGATGGACAGACAAGCCAAGTATATAGTCCTGATGGACATCGTGGCGGCTGATGACTGCAGATATAAGTTTCACAACTCCCGCTGGATGGTGGCCGGCAAGGCGGACCCGGAGATGCCCAAACGCATGTACATCCACCCGGACAGCCCGGCCACCGGCGAGCAGTGGATGTCCAAAGTGGTCAACTTCCACAAACTGAAACTCACCAACAACATGTCCGATAAGCATGGATTTGTATGTTTGGATTTTACCTTTATAATAATAATAATAATGATAATGATAATGATAATAATAATAATAATAATAATAATAATAATAATAATGATAATAATAATAATAATTATAATTATAATTATAATTATAACCAAGATGCTGTCAGGCAATCTGTTTAAGGCCCGTTGAGGGCCTTTGTGGTATTTTCTAGTGTTTCTCAAACATTGCAATAGATTTGCTGTAATGCAGTAATCGTGTTGAATTTAATATGATGTTGATGTTTTCTTGCTCATGTCTTCACCATAACCGTTTAGTTCATTTTTAAAATCATGAAACAAGACTAATAAGCTTTTATTTCCCAAAACATTTTTTTTTTGTGATCAATTTTTTATTGGTATTTAAGCATAATTATATAGGGTGGGGTTACAAATTGATAGATCACCAATAGAGTAAAACAAATATAATCACGAATGTCCATGTGCTAATCAATACAAAATTGGCAAGCAGCTACAGAAAACGAAAAGAAAAAACAAACAAATAAACAGGAAGAAGAAAAAGAACAAAATATGTTTTTATAACTTCATTATCATTTTTATTTTGCAGACAATTCTCAACTCGATGCACAAATACCAGCCAAGATTTCACATAGTGAAGACAAATGACATCGTGAAGCTGCCGTACAGCACCTTTAGGACATATGTCTTCTGTGAGACAGAATTCATCGCAGTGACAGCTTACCAAAACGACCAGGTACAGTAAGAGGTGCTGCATGCGCTCAACTTTACAAAGAAAAAGACGCTCCTATTTACATTTTTTTTTAAAAACAATTTATATAATTCTGATCAACCAGATATATAATCAGTGATGTACTTTATCTTGCCTTCCCTTTGTCCAATTTTCAGATAACGCAGCTGAAAATAGACAACAATCCTTTCGCGAAGGGATTCAGAGACACTGGCAACGGGAGAAGAGAGAAGAGGCGAGTTAAGAGTCATTCATTCACTCACATCACAACATAAGAACTAATAGATATCACCGTGAAACTTCCCAAGGTGAAAACTTAAATTAAGAAGATCATTTTTTGTCTTACAAGTTTTCTGAAATAATATTTTTTTAAATATGCAAATTATGCATTATCTTATTAAATATGTGCTAATTTGCATTAATTTCCAGCACAGAAATCTGAACATCGGATAAAACCAGGTTCAAAATTATTGTTTAATTTTGTTGACATATTAGAATCAAAGGTTTTTATAGAGAGAATTTGGGATATCTCTTTTTTTTTTTATCACTCCATAAATCACACAATACTGTCAACAGCCATAAAACATCAATTTTCTCCATGTTTTTAAGGAATCAAATGTTGTATAAATCAGGCTATGAATGACATATGAACAAACCCCTCTCTAAAAACCTTCAGAATATAGATAGGAATGAAACTGGAAAGTGTGTTGGATGTAAGTGCTGCTGAAGTGGAGATTTGTAGCTCAGTGTCTGAGAGAAAACGGCCTTTAAAGATGATTCCACACATTTTGAAGACACTGCAGGTACATACACTGTTAAGAATTTCCCAATAAAATGTGACATACTCAAGTTTTTCTTTTCCTATCAGGAGTATGGATAACGTAAATTGTTAAGAATTTCCCAGTAAAATAACAGTAAAGAACTGGCAGCAGGGTTGCCTTTATGTTACTGTAAAATTAACATTATTATACTGTCGCTGAAATTTACAGCTTTGTACTGTTAATGAAAAATACAGTTTGAACTGTTTTTTTTTAATTAATTTCACAGTATTTTACAGTTAATTTACTGTTTAAAGATACATTATATAGCTGTTTTTCACCTTTCTTTTACATTATCTTACTGATTTGTTTTAATGCACTATTTAGGTTGTATTTTTTACATACATTTTAATAAACCTTATTTTTTGCCTAGATGAATAGACTTAGCAGGTTACACACATAGGAATAGGCACACTAAATACAATTAAAGGATTTGATGCGCGTGTGCGTAAAGTTTGTTTGGAGCGCCCGCAGCGCGGCGCGCTCTGCTCCTGTTTACCTGCTGTATTACCTCAGGTAACCAGATCGGCTTGTGCGTGCGCGAATGTTGGTTTGAGGGAAAGGACAACGCATTTGGGCTTTACAGGGTAAGTTAAGAAAGAAAACGTAAACAGAAAACTGTTCTCCAACTTTTCATTGTGAAAGAGCAACAATGAGTCATGATCATTGGTCGTTGACCAGAACTGTTACTTCATCATTCACTCACTCAATCCGGCCGACCAGTCCTGAGACTAACCAGGCTCTCTCTAAAGAGGAGGTCTGAACCTGGTCCCCGCGGCTCCTGTTGCGAGAAGGGCTGATAGTCCTCATGTAGCTCAGAGGAGAGCCGGTCCGAGCCTCTACTCCAGACTGACCCTCTAGTCAGAAAGGAGCTGTCCTCTAGGCTGACCTTCAGTGACCTTCAGTCAGCCTACAGCAGAGGTTCCGGCCGGATCTGCTCCGGACAACCTAGCTTTTCAGCAATCTCCTAGGTAGGAAATTTGAACCTGATCGCAGCGCGGGTCCTATAAGTAAACTTTTCGAGCGAGGACTGTGACGTCAGTCATGACGTCTGTGTTGTCATAAAGTCAGTCATAACATCAAAGCCGATGATCTCCGATCAACCAATCAGTGAGCTAAATGCGATAGTTTATTCAACGTCAGCATAAACATTATTTAATGATATCATGAATAGCTCTGACCCAGAATCAGGGTTATTAAATGACCGTATTCCAATGATGAAATCTAGTCATTTAAATGCTGTTGAAACAACAGTTATACTGGATGTAACCTGGACATTTAATAACAACATGTTGTGTGGAATCAGGTCGGAATGTCATAGCCCTTTAACATTGTACGTAGTAATGTGCAGAAATTGTCAGGAAATAACAGTAAATTAAGATGAGCAAAATCAATATAATGACAAGTTGTAGTATACTATTGGGTAATTATAGAGTCAAATCAAAACAAAATCTCTTTATGACTTTATGACAGCTGCTAAATCAGGCCATGTGGCAGACGGATGCTTTGGATAAAAATATAATCAAAAATGGGTGTAAGGTGATCAACATTCAAGTATAGTATTGATACAATTCTGCATGAGTCAAGGTTTACCTATATACCACTTTTTGTAATAACGTTTACACATCTGGCAAAGTGTGCTGGCAAAAAGCAGAGATATCATACATGCTGTTATTACTCATATCTTGGGCGGGGGGGGGGGGGGCTGCCTGTTCTGGGAGGCCGGTGACGTCACACACACACATATATATTTATATATATATATATATATACATTTATATTTATATATATATACCAGCTTCAGATCTCCTATGGAGAGAGAGCCTGGTTAGACACAGTACTGGTCGGCTGACGTGAGTGAGTGAATGAGTGACTAAGTTAATGTGACATACTCAAGTTTTTCTTTTTGTATGGATAATGTAAATTGTTAAGAATTTTAATGGCATTTTAATGTTGCAATTGGTTCATAGTGGAGCTATTTTTATTGCTGCTGGGTAGTTTTTAATTTACATCATTGCTTATACATTCATTATATGTTTGTATGTAAAACCTTCATCTGTAAAGACTGATAACTCAAGCTGTCAGATAAATGTAGCAGAGTAAAATGTACATTTCCCTCTGCAATATAGTAGAGTAGAAATGGAAATACTCTATTAAAGTACCACAAAATGATACTTAGCCACAGTACTTCAGTAAATGTTACTTAACACTCCCTTATAGACTGTGTACTTTTTTCGATTCAGTCCGGTGGCACTTACTATATTACTACTTCATTTTGTTGTTTAGTTGTGTGCAGGGCCGTAGCCAGGATCCTTTAAAATACTGATCCTCCAGTGCACCCCACAAAAAAAAATCTGTCCCGACACCAAAAGACATAAAAGTCTAGAAAGTGTCTAAATAAATTATAGATTTATCAAATTTTTTTTTTTAAGTTCAGCCATATTCCCTGTAAATCTTTATACAACATGAAGGTTGAAATGTTTTTTTCCTCTGTGCCAGGAATAAAATTCTAATAGGGAAATATACTGACTAATTTATTTATTGTACTAAAAGTTTAAATACACTCTTGAGTCTAAAAACACAAATCAGCCTATAAAATAACTACGAATAATAATCAATTCATCATTATCACTGAATCTGCTGATATTTCTCCTGTTGAAATTTTTAATGATCTGATTTATAACGTAACAGAAAATGGTGAAAATGCCCACCGTAGTTTCCCAAAGCCTGAAGATGTATCCAAGAGAGTCCATCCTAAAAACATACAAAGACGATCAGTTTAGAATGATATAAAACAGAGAAAAGGCAGCAAATGCTCATATTGGAGGAGCTGCGACCACCGTTGGTTGGAGTTTTTGCTAAGAAAAATGGTAAAACAACAGGGGAAAGGCCATGGATGTGTAAAGAGAAAGGCAGTGGGAGCGAGAGGGATGGTAAATCTGGAGGGGGGGGGGGGGAGGGGGGGATCTGTTTGAGTGTTAATTTCAAATATCAACAATCTTTATCCAGAATCGGTGACTCCACCTTTAACGAGATGGTGAATATGCAGCACAAATGATCCTCTCAATTGTATGTATCATTATTGATCATTTTTATTATCATCAGTCATTTCTTTTCTTTTCTTTTGTTACATCAGGAAACTACAACATCCATCACAAAAGTCTAAAGAGATGCGGATGACTGACATGAAATCTGATCCCGTGAAAGAATCATCTGCACAATATTCAGACGATTCAAAATCTTCAGGTATGGAAAACCTGTATAATGCTAATTTTGTCAATATGTGACATTTGGTGAGTCCGCAAACATGAATCCAAAACTAACATTCTCATCTTTCTTTATTTTTTTCAAGATGCTCAAGAAAGTGACAGTGACATAGGTGATAATGTCGATGACAATCCTGGACAAGAGGTGCGTGAAACCAAACCTAAGCCAAAGGTTTCCATAGCAGAGAGGACAGTACAGACTCCATGTGGGGAACAGAAAGAAATGGACCGGAGACAAAGCCACGTCATCAGCGTATTAACTGATGGAGCAGGTTGCTGTGAGCCACAGGACTCAGAGAAGGAACAATTTGGCAAATTATGCAGCGGTGTTGCACACAGCTGTGTTCATCCACCGGAATCAAACAGACATCTGCGGGATCAGAGTATCCCCAACAGTCTTCTCCAGTCTGCTCATGTAAACACCTGGAACATCTGTGCCACCATGGACAGAGCAGTGCCGTATGGACTGAGCCTGGCAGCACCTGTCAGGACTCCGGGAACTCCAGGGTTTCCCATTGGCCTTCAACAGCACGCACCAGTACAGGTATACACAGACGGCACACAAACCAGTGAAACGCTTTTAAAACACATGAAATACTTATAGAACACATCATTTTTACATTTCATTATTACTCAGAAAAAAGTTGTTGTCACAAGTGGAAGAATAATTCAGATCATATTGTAAAATTAGCAATACCATTTTATAGGAATATCCCAATATAATTAAAATCCTTCATTCAAAATCTTACTTAAAGGTCCCATATTATAAAAAAGTGAGATTTTGAGTGAAGTTTTTTTATTATAAATCATGCATTAGTCCTATATAAATACTGTGAAAGTATCGAAACACTCAATCCACAGAGAGATACACACAGCCCGTATTCAGAAACTCTGCATTTGAAACCAATTTGTGATGTCACGAATTTACAATATTTAGACCCTTGACACATTTTGAAACGTAAACATTCTAAATGTGTCCCAGTTTATTTCCTGGTTGCAGTGTATGTGAATGTTATCAACTGACAGGAAGTACACATGGACCCAAGCTGTTGCCTAGCAACGCAATTCTGCTGCAATTCCGTCAAAATGCGCTAAAACGGAGCATTTCAGACAGAGGGTAAATACAGGCATATTCAGGCAGACAGTATGAGGAAAATAAAGGGTTTTTTTGAACATTACAGCATGTAAACATGTTCTAGTAGAAACACAAAATACAAGTATGAACCTGAAAATGAGCATGATATGGGACCTTTAAGTTTAAAGTTCCTAAGAGAGAGTGCAGGGGCAGAATATGTTAGTCCAGTCAGCCTGACTCATTGATCCTTTATCTGACTGAGGTTTGTGCAAGTTACAATCTCTGACCCCGACCACGGCTCTGAAATATCAGCAGCCTAACTCCGCTGTGTATTGATGAATCCACGACGCTGTCCGTGGTGCTGAAGTAGCAGACAGATTTGTAATAGCGACTTTTTCTCTGAGTCCCGCCCTCCTGTCAGTTTTGTTTTGTATCTCTAATGTTCTCTTTAGTGCACTACATAATAATGTGTAAGCAGCATTTTGAGGTTGTAGCCAGTCAACGTGGAGCTAATTTCAACTCACCATTTTATATACTATAAATATGAAGTGAAAAGTAAAGTACAAGTACTCTACACCAGGGGTTCTCAACCTTTCGTAACAGGAGGCCCACTCCTGATTATTAAAAAGTTTCTGGGAACTAGCTTCCCAAATAGATGACAAACTGGGCTATAATATGTGTGATACCACCGTCAAGTGTAATGACCCACATCAATATTCATCTCACCCTCACACATCACTCCCTGCCGTTATGAATCTAAAGTATTCAGGGTCATATTTCTTCACCACGCGCTTTGGAGCTTTTACTGGTGCAGGGTTGTCTCCAACATTACAAAACATTCCATTTTATGTCACTGCATCCGAGACATGCATGTCTATAAGGGGGAGACTCGTGGGTACCCATAGAACCCATTTTCATTCACATATCTTGAGGTCAGAGGTCAAGGGACCCCTTTGAAAATGGCCATACCAGTTTTTCCTCACCAAAATTTTGCGTAAGTCTTTATAGTGTTACTGATTCTCCTTCCCGACAAGCAAATATGACATGGTTTGTACCAATGGATTCCTTAGGTTTTGTAGTTTCATACCAGTATACCAGTATCTTCACTCTAGCTCTAAAACTGAGCCCGCTACAACCTCTGAAATACAGAATAGCAGGTTAATCTAACCATTTGGCAGTACCTTCACGGCCCACTAGGTGGCGCTCTGAGGCCCACCAGTGGGGCCCGGCCCAGTGGTTGAGAATAGCTGCTCTACATTCCAAAGTTTAATTGAAGATAGTGTGGGGTTTAAGCCGTCTGAGTTACACAAAAGTGGGTATCGTCCGATGTCTTTTTACTTCAGAAGGACATTTTGTGCTAAAAAGACTTAACTTAACTACTTTAAGATTTTTACTTGATTCATCCAACTGTCTGCTGAAGCCTCCGATTAACTTTGGGATACATTTTTACACTGAACGAGGACTGTGGATTTTGACCTCCATTATTTTACATGTATATTAGGGTGCTGCACGGTGTTGCAGTGGTTAGTGATGTCGCCTCACAGCAAAAGGGTTGCAGGTTCAAATCCAACCCATCTGTGTGGAGTTTGCATGTTCTCCCCGTGTTCGCATGGGTTTTCTCCGGGTTCTCCGGTTTCCTCCTACAGTCCAAAGACATGCAGGTTAGGTTCATTGTTGACTCTAAACAATTCACCCGTATGTGTGAATGGTTGTCTGTCTCTATGTGTCAGCTCTGTGATAGTCTGGTGACCTGTCCAGGGTGTACCCCACCTTTGCCCAATGTCAGCTGGGATCAGTTCCAGCCCCCCCTCGTGACCCTGAATAGGATAAGCGGTTACAGATAATGGATGGATACTTTTATTGGAAGTGCATCAGGAAGGGATCTTTGTCCGGCATGGACAGGAAGAATGATTACAGCAATACAAACCTGTTTAAATCTTCCTTTTTGTATTGGACCTGACTATTTATGTAAGACAGACTTGTCGTGAAACTATTCTTTAATGTGAAAGTAGCATTTTAATGCTACAGTTCAATGTGGAGCTAATTTGAACTCATTGTTAAGTATTTTATAAACTTGTCATATTTTATCTTAATTTGCAAGGTCACAACGGTTGTCAAACAAATATAGAAAGTACAATATTTTCCTCTGAAATGTGGAGGTGTATAGTAGAAAGTAACATAAAGTAAAGGGCAAGTACCTTAATATCATACTTAAATGTAGCACTTGTCAGTTGTATTCATTAAAGAACAACTGATAATCTGTTGTATGTATTTTTCCCCTTGCCAACAGGACCTGGTGAGCCTCTCACACTTTGGAGGCTTTCTGTTTTATCCCTACTCCAGCTTCTCTGCAGCATCAGCCCAATACCTCATTCCACCAGCGCGGTCCAGAGTGGATTTCAGAGCCTATCCAGGCGTCCTCAGCCGGGACTACTTCACCTCTCCCATGATGTCTTCACCTGTTCCTGCTTTGGGCGGTGGCGGATTGAAATATCTCGCCCCTGATTTGCTGATGCTACCCAAAACAGACCAGCAGGACTCAGTGGACGAAGCTGAAATTGACTGCAGTCAAGATGAGTCACAAACACGGTGAAAATACTGAACCTGAGAGCAGTTACTGCTGAATTAAAGTGTTCTTGCCGCCTGCATGTGGTCTGCCCACTACCCATCTACAGAAACCAATGGCTGTTCTCTCGTGGGAATGACACTGGACTTATTTCAAAATGAAAGTTGCGTATTGTTAAAGTCTCATACATCTGCATCTTATTGCCTACATGACTTAAGACGGAATCACTGTGTGTCAAAAAGCATTTTGTTTCAACAAATGTAACTTCATTTATAAATGACGTATGAAGTTGTGATTTTATTGAAATTGGATGCTGCTTCGTGAAATATGAAGACGCTGATTTAACAGCTCTTTTAAGTTCAGAAAATGTCTTATACCTTTGAACCCAGAAACATTAAATTGACAAATTTCAGAATGAATTTTGGCATACAAATTATGAATAGGCCTAAGGAAATTAAACAAATAACTCAATGCATAAAACTAAAAAAAAAAAAAAAGTTATAAACCAACTTTTGTACTGTTAACACACACAAATTAATATCTTAAAAACATGTCAGCTTTCTTTACATTTAAAGAATCGACCTATTCGTCCATGTGATTGTGTAGTTTTTCTTTTCTCAAAGACTGAAATCCAATAAATGATGAAAAATGACATTATACAAAGAGTCCCTTTGTGTAAATTTGGCTTCAAGTATTTTTATATAACATTAAATATATCAAAAAAATATCTTTTAGGTATATTTATCAGTCAAGAGTGGATTGAACAGATTTGATTGGCAGTGACCACCAACCCATTAAAGCTGCAGTGGGTAGAAATGGAGCAAATAGATAAAAAAAAAGTTATTTTTATAAAATGGTCACTATATCCTGACAGTAGTGCATGAGATCTGAAAAAAAAATCATGTTTCTCTGTGTCCTCCAGTGTCCTCCGGTGTCCTCCGGTGTCCTCCGGTGTGTGTCCTCCGGTGCTCCTAATGGCATCAGCAAGGCTGATCAAATATGAATCAATATTGTGTTACTGTAATGCCTATTTCTCTCCTCAAATGTTTTCAGAAACATCTTGTAGTGTACTGTTTAGCTGTAAAATGAGAACGTCTGTGACCCGGCAGCCATGTTGAGGTCGGTTGAGGAAATACCAAGCACCGCCCACCAGCTGCAGCAAACTCTCTCAATATAATATCTGTAAAACATGATATGAGATCATTACAATACAAGTGAGAACATGACTACCACAAATACTTTTACACTGAATACCTTGTAAGCAATTTGATTCTGCTGGCAAAATATTATTTACACAAATGTAGATCTCTTCCTGATTCTGAAGCATTTAAAGCATTTTATAATCCTTTAGACGTTAATTCATTAAAACTACTTGACTCCCTCGAATTGTATTTCTCTCTCACTTTTATAAGACAGGTTGTCCTTTTTATCATTTATTTTGATTATTTTACTTCCTAATTTAAATGATTTTGTGACGGCTCCCTTACGTTCCCCACTCTTCATGTGTCTTCCATGTCCCCAGTTTGCCTCTCTGTGTTTCCCTTTCATGTCGTTGTCTCTCTGTGGTTGTGTGTGTTGTTCCTGTCTCCACTCTCCCGGCTCCCTGATTGCTGCTGAGCTGTTTCACCTGCTCCAAACCAAACACCTGCAATACATCAACTCATCAGCCCTGCAGCATATCAACCCTGGCTTTCCTACCAGTCCTCGTCACATCGTCCCATCAGCTGTGGTGGTAGTTCTACGTTTCTGGCTGCGCCTAGTGTTCTAGTTTTGTGCTCAATCTCCTTATTTGTTTGTTGCCCTGCTTAATCCAGTTTTCCTTGTGCTTCAGGATCATCATCTACAGCCTGCCACCTCATCATCCTGCCTGCTCTCTCACCTTGCATTCCAAGTCAGCAAACCTCGCCTTTCCCTCCTCGTTCCCTCACCTCACCATCTCCAAATATTGCTCAACGCTCCCTGCCCTCTGCCTCAAACAGCTACCTCCTCGTGCATTCCACCTCCATTCCCCCCTTATCCCCTTAAAATAAATCCCTTTTACTTCACCGACCTCTGTTTCAGTGTCCTGTGTTTGAGGTCACCTGTACCACACCGCAACAGATTGATTTTTATCAGTATGTGTGGCAGTCATGTTCTCAGTTGTATTGTAATGTGTTGGTTGGAACTTTTGTATTCAATAAAGTGGGAAAAAAGTTGATTAAAAAGAAACAACTTAATGTTACAGGACCCTTGCAGCAATGTGCACAGCAGCCACTTAATCCCATTGCAGCCCTGTCTCTCCCTGGGATCCCTTTTATGGAGTTTGCTTTAGCTCAGTTTAAATGAAGATCAAATTACATTAGGCTATAGAGTGTTGTGTGCAGTGTATGATGTATTAGAATATACAGTATGCCATACACAAGGTCCAGTGAAATTAAAGAGTGAATATTTATTTTGAAGTAAAGAGATGTAGATTAACAGGCCTGTCAAAAAGTTGAAAATGATCATGTGATTGCTAATTGAAATAACAAAGAAGGCTAAAAAGCTTTCCAAGCTATTTGTTTTCAAAAGCAACAACAGACAGGATGAACATGGTGTTTACTGGCTGCATTAGTTAACCTAAACAACTTGAGCTGTAAAGTGCTCTACATGACAAAATGAAAAGGCATACAAGGCCGGGGTAAAACACTTGAGGTCATACATTAACTGAACAATGAAGTAATACAGTAAATAAGGTAAATAAATGTATTTTCTATATGTCTGTATGTAAAGCGTACTATTATACATACATTTAAATGGAGGAATACATTTTAAAACCATAAATGAAATTGATCCTTCAAATGAATTCATCAGAACAGGGCTTAAATTTGATGTAGATTGTCACCTCTTTGCTACATGTTCACAAAGTAGCTGTTTTATGCTTGTGAAACGATTCAAAGCGTCTATGCATATAAATCCTTGCAAGATTGGCTGAACCCCAAATCCATAAATATAGATACCCTCTATACTTCAAAACTATCCATTAAGGAGTAATCATGTAAATGTATATAAAAAAAGAGATCAAAAGCACCCATGCCATTTTATGTTATTTGGTTATTGCAATCCTTTTTATTTATTTATTTTTTCTCTCTCTATGTTCAATAATATCTAGTTTATTACTATATCCTAAGTAGGCTAATTGGTGTTCTTAGTTTAGGAGGTGTGATTCTGTTTTGAACAGGAATCCTTACTAGAACTGTACAGCATTGAGTCTGTCACTGTACTGATTGCTTTAAATAAAGTTGCAGGAAAGAACACACCAAAAAAGGACATACAGGTCTTAACCATACATTATATAGAATAGGCAAGCACCCAACTGGGAAATGCACACATTGAACCAGAAACTGTTGAACATGTACTGATACACTGCAGGAATTACAGTATACAGAGGAATCACCCTTTACAGTCACTAAGGAAGGCAAAACATCAGGAGATATTATTAATATTAATATTATTTATTTTTTTATTTTGTTTCTGCACAATCTCCTGTTCCACTCCAGTAGTCCAGATGGTGGCGGTAATGCGCCTTTAAGATGGTTTGCCATCCGTCAATAAACCAAAGCAGAAGAAGAACACACCAAAAACACCAGCCTCCAGGCGGATGTTGATGACGTCATACACACGCAACCCAAACACAGCTTGTTGGTAGCTAGTTAAATGTCGCCGTTAACCATGAGTGGCTCTGTTATCATAATGAATGTAGTATTTTGAGAGCGACCATGATTTCAGTGAGCTACATTCTGCTGTGCGGACAGCTGCTGCTGCTGCTGACGGTGATTCTGTTACAATGTCTGGAAGGGATTCACTCCCAGAACTCCTCATCCGCCACGGAGGCCCCTGCTGCCGCTGCTACCGGCAGTCAGGGAGC
Organism: Sebastes umbrosus; assembly: GCF_015220745.1. Taxonomy (NCBI): domain Eukaryota; kingdom Metazoa; phylum Chordata; class Actinopteri; order Perciformes; family Sebastidae; genus Sebastes; species Sebastes umbrosus. Next base: position 9,666,434 of record NC_051276.1, read on the forward strand.
CACCGGGCTGCCGTTCAGCGAGCAGCCGCCGGAGATAGTCAGTACTAGTAACTATACAGAACCCTACGTGTACAAACCCCCGTCACCTGTCGTCCTCTGCAGCTACCTGTGAGTAACATGAATGCTAGCTAATGTGCAGCCAAGGCCTATGGAAAGAAGGCTAGGTAATGCGTCATATCTAAAGGGGTATTGCGCATGCGCGGTAAAATCGGGTGGAAATTGAGCCAATCAAAACGCAGCTTGAGTTACACTGCGCATGCGTTGAACCCTATTCAACAAGAGCCGTGACCCAGCCTCCTTCTATAGGCCTTGATGCTGCTGGTTGCTGTTGTTGTGAGACTGATAAAACGCTCTCAGAAACACTCTGTCATTTATTTAAATGACTCAAAAGAAGGTCTGACACTGATATTATCTGTCTGCCGAATGTACTGTAAAGTCATAATAAACCTGTCCATACCAGAGGGGTGTACTATGAAGCGAGATTAGCGAGGTGTGTTGAGCCTAAAGCCAGCAGAGTTTTCAATGTTATGAAGGGATGTGGGTCTCTTTAACCTGGCTAGATCACCATGGTAACTCTGCTGCGAGCTAACGTTAACCTGGCTAGATCACCATGGTAACTCTGCTGCGAGCTAACCTGGTCTGGACCAGGTGATGTTGAAAAAACTGACTCTATCTGGATGTAAATGGGTTCTATGGGTACCCACGAGTCTCCCCTTTACAGACATGCCCCTTTATGATAATCACATGCAGTTTTTTAAATGCAGTAGTATAAATGTGTTATTGTCTCCTATTCTAAAATGGTGTGTTTGAATATTTCTGCATACTGGGGTCCCTAAACAGTCTTGAATTACATACATTGGGTATTACTGTAAAAGTGGAGACTTGTGGATCCAATGAGCCCAACTGTATTCATGTGTGATGATGTGAGACCATTTTTTGAAACGTGACCTCAAAATGAGCTATGGTGATCTCTAGGATGATCACAGCCTCATAAAAATGTACAGCCACAAACTACAAACCTCGAGCATTCAGGGATGGATTGCTTAATGTGGTATTTTGGAGGGATTATTGATCATTTTTATCAATTCTCCAGTGGTAAAAAAATTAAATTAATTAAATTAAATTTAGCACCAAATCTGCTTCACAAATGGTATTAACCCCAAATTGCTGCAACAACTTGAGAAATAAGTGAGCATGAGAATGACCATCATATACTTCCATCATAATGTTCCAAACTCTTATACACTTTAACTTTTTATTTTAATTAATTAATTAATAATTCATTAATTTGTGTTTTTGATTTATGACTGGACCAACTTGACACACAGTTCTGAGATATGACTTGCACAGTATTCTTGCTCACTTTTTTTGCCTGAGTGATGTCTCGTGGCAAATAACGGCCACACGATAAATACAGTAAGAGCTACTTTAATTACAAGGCTTCGTTCGGTGGCATAATTACTAATTTACTTTTGCAAGAATGGTGACACCATTTCCAGAGGAGTTCATTAGTAAAATGCGCTTTTTGTTGCCAATTTCAAAACCGAAATCTGAACATAATCTCCTCCGGAGCAGGTTAGGTGTACAGCATGAGATACCATGGGGATCATGCCAGATTAAAAGAGAACCACCTTTGTGACATTGAAAACTCTGATTTGAGGCTCAACATACCTAACCCATTACTCTCGTTTTGTAGAACACCCCTCAGCATACATTTTTGCCAATAATTTAGAAGATTGCAAACAGATGTTATGAATAAAGTTTGGCTTCTGTTCTCTACTTAAAGGAGGTAATGGAATCTATAGATTTCTGTTGTGGGTTCAGTCATCAGTCATATTCACAGCAGTGGCAAACTAGCTCACATCCCTCACTCTTTGTCTTTCTTTATGATGTATGATGAAGACCAGAGGAGTTCATCTACTGTCAAGATCCTGTAGATCATGCAAATAACCACAGTGCCCTTCTGGAGATGGGCCATGGTTGTGTTGGGGTAAGTGTTGTTTTTTAAGAACATATTATGTTGTTAATCACCCAGCACTTAATTCATTTACTGTTTCTGTCTTTAGTGGGGTGGCCAGACTCAAAAAGAGGTGAACCAAACACAGGTCATCTGCACTGCACTCGACGGTATCGAGTGTGCTGGACCCAAAGAATTCCTCAGAGGAAACGTACCCTGCATCAAGTAAGAGATACGCTGCTGAACAATGGCAGTTGTGCAATCTACCTGTGCCAAAACTGTCACCCAAAACGTCATGCAAAACAGTATTGAGTTAATGTGTTAATTATTATTCTTAAAAGGAATGAAGAGAATGAGAGACTGAATACAGTATACATTAGATAAGACTGACACATGAGCACCGAGGCTAATACACACACACTCACTAAACATATTGGTAGAGCAACTCAGACAAATTACAGATTTACATTCAAAACACATGTAGTGTTCACTGTTAGAAATGCTTCTACCCATGCAATATGCACCGTTCAAAACTAATGATCCAGTTCATTCAGGTGAACATCTGTGGTGTGCCACTAGAGGGCAATGTTTACAAATGTCTGGAAGCACCACTTCCCTGTTTGTTTGGCCATGTTTTCACAGTACACCATGTCCTCCCAGCATCTCTCTGCATTCATCAGCACATGAGCTTAATCTCTGTAGTATCTGCATACAGATCAGAGAGGTGCGGCTGCTGGACACAATCAAAGCAGCACCTGTACAAAGACACCTCTGCTATCTGGTACTTGGATAAATGCTACCTTTGTGAAGCTTATAATAATCACTTTCTGTTCAGACTGTGTCCTCCCATTATGTCGTACAGAACAGGTGTTGCTTTTATTGTGTCCGCTCATTGTAGATCAGAACTGCAGGTGTTTTTTCTAGCTTCTTTTAAAGTCTTGTGGTTTGTTTCATCATTATCATATTAATATTTCCATTATTTCTGCTTGAATATTGGCATCATTATTCTGCACTATATTCAATTTTACACTGGACACCCTGCAGCTTCAGAAATTGTACAAATAATTGAGGTTCAAGGTGTTAAATGGTGTTGAAATGAAATGTAACATTAAATGTTAATGATTTATTTTATTTGGACATTTAAATTACCTTAAATGTTCCTTTGTAACTTTTGCTGTTGGTTTTGCACAGATACACCGGGCACTATTTCATCACCACGCTGCTGTACTCCTTCTTCCTTGGATGTTTTGGGGTCGATCGTTTCTGCCTGGGTCATACCGGCACCGCTGTTGGGAAGCTGCTCACCCTGGGAGGCCTGGGAATCTGGTGGTTTGTGGACTTGATCCTGCTCATCACCGGTGGCCTGATGCCCAGCGACTACAGCAACTGGTGCACCTACTACTGAGTGTGCTACTGAGGACTCAGTCAGACATTATCAGTTAAATATTGAGAACTCCAGTGACGTGGCCACGGCCGTCATAGTTATGAATCTGTGGGCTGGCTTGCTCTGAGGGGATTTACTGCTCTGCTGTGCAAAGTGGAGTCCAGGGAGGTCCTGAGGACTCCTACAGGGCTCCCAGGAAAAAAATGAGGAATCATTTAATTTCATTCTAATTTAATCCGCTTGAAATTTCCCTACAGAACGCATAAGAATGACTATTGTACTCACAGCTTTCACCAGAGCGACAGTGATTGCAATACTACTTTTTAGTACTAAATTGTCGACTAAGGTCTCTTTCACACCTGTAGATCAGTTCATATGGTCTGGACCGAGGACATGTTGTTGCTTTTTACTTCTGGTCTGCTTCATGATGACACTGACTTGACTGATACATGGAGTAGGACACAAGTACAACACACCTCTGTTTTAAGTGATGTATTGAGGAAAAATAACTGCACTCATATGGTGGCACGCAGGTGGCTTTCACACCACAATCTAACCGCACCAGAGTTTGCTTGGAATCAGACTGAGACCGCCTGAAAAAGGAGGGTCTCAGACCAGTTGTTTAGTCTGCGCTGGAAAGGATCAAAACAAGGGAGGTTAATATGTGGTGTGAAAGCAAACCAACCAACCAACCAACCACAGGATCTTACGATAGTAAATGTGTAATTTTAGCAGGAATAAAAAACATAGTACAGGACACCCCTTGGTTCTCCCTCTGTTCTCGTTTGTCACTGTGATAAACAAGGTCCAGTTTCAGTCTATACTAGTTAATAGTCATTATCAGTTATTTCTTATTAGCTCTTTGTTACACCAGAGAACATAAATAAACACAACTTAACTGTCATTTTTCAAACCGTTCCACATGTAGCAATAATGACACACGGATGACATCGCTAAAAAATGTAAAGAGTTACCTTTCAGTCCATATGACTTCATGTTTACAGCTCCAGTGTGACCATGAACCATGTTCTGACTAAATGAGCTGAACTACAGGTGTGAAAGTGACCTGCAATCGCACAATCTGTTCTGAAAAGTGAAGCACATCAGGGTCTGTGGAACCAGTTTGTCCTGGATAGTTTGGGGATTTGATGGTTACCTGGCATAAAATGATAGAACATACAATTTACTCTTGATCCACATTTTCTGCAGCTATAGTCCCACTCCATAATTTTGTGATATAGTCTAGTAAGACAGTCGCTGTTCGTATACTTAATATTGTATACTGACCAAGGAGTCTCCATTCCAGTTAAATTCTGAGCAATGATCTTAGAAATATCCTGTCACATCCTACACAAGAGTTCTCACCCAGAGTAGCTTTCCTTCTTCAGATTACCCAACAGCTGAGCTTTAACCCTTTCGCTGTCCTCTTCTATACTCGAGGCGTTCTGACTTCTGGACTTTCTCTGCTGCTTTAATGTGCTCCTACTGTACTTGGATTGATTAACATTACAGCCTCGAGCAAGTTGGAACACAAAACTCAAGATGGACAGCGTGTTCACAGAAAGTCAAGTTGACGGAGGTGATGATTTAGTGTTTTCCAGTATTGGCTCGAGGAACGTTTTGAGACGGGGCAAGCACTAAAAATCCTTTACCTAGAAAAAAACTAAATGTGTGCTGTGTGGGAGCATTTCCCTCCCGTCTGACCCTGTTCAAATGTCTTTTGACATTTTATAGTTGTTTTTTCTTTCTCCAGCCAGACTCAGGCCTCACATTAAATATTAAAATCTTCATCTTCCACTTTGTTAATTTTTTTTTCTTTCATCTTCCACTTTGTTAATTTTTTTTTCTTTAAGGTTTATGTGCTCTTTCATAGATAGAGCAGGTTTCATTATGCAAGGATCCATAAAACTCTGTTAGATCATAAAAAGTTGAAGAAGACATGATCGTCAACGTGTCGACTCTTCTCATCCAGCAGCACTAATATGCTTTTAGTAGCCAGGTAATATATTTTCAGCTGGCTAAACATCTTTTTGCGGGAGGGAAACCTCAAGACACTGCTTTAATTCACTCAATATGGCAATTGATATGCTGTCTTATACACACATGTAAACATATATACAGGGTTGTTCATACATAAGATCTGAATGTAATTCTCTCTCTGTAGAAAAATGAATACTGAAACATAGTGTGTTCATGCCACTTCGAAAACATTTATGTTCTGGTGTCTGTTGGCCTTGTAAGATATTGTATATAATATTGATCCACCCAACAGAAGCTTCGCTTGGAAAGGGTTTTATATTCTTTAACTTTAATCCACTGTTGTATTTCTGTATTTGCCTGATGTGTTTAATGTGTTGAGTCAGAAAAGACATGTTCCTGGAAACGTTCTTGATGTTGATTTGACCATGTTTCCTTGCTTGTTTCTCCTGAAATAATAAAAAAATAAAACTTAAAAAAGGAAAACATTATAGATCTTTTCTGTGCGCCTCTACTTTTTAATTAAAGTTATACACGCGCTCCTAGAAAACCCAACTCCCCCTGTTGTGATGACGAGAAGCAATCCAAAGTGTCTCATGTTGTATTTGTCACTGTTCACAGTCATGACTCAATAAAGAGGCTCTGGTACAGTGTATTCTCTTAGTTTTCTGATTAGATTTAATGGGCTGTGGGGAGAATGTCAATAAAAGAGATTGTTGTCTCTACTCAGTACTTCAAAATATTGACACGGGTTACAAGATGGGATGGATTGAGCACCTCGAGTTCCTCTAGCGATGCAGCATATGATGAACATTTTGAACAAAACTAATTACATTAAGTGAAGAACATAACAAATGTCAAGGTATATTTAGGTTGATATTTCTGTGTAATTGACATCACGGAGTATGTCTACTTGATGACTCTTCTCTTGTTATGTTTTAGCATTTACCATCATATTGTAATTGGCCATAGAGGTTGCTGTTCAGCATTGTCTCACTTTAAAGGGGAACAAACACATAAAAGACTGTTTACAGGTGTTGAGGAGTACAACTGTACATATGACAAACAGTTGTATAAAGCCTTTTGTGTCTCCAGAGGGAGCTGTGTGAAGTCTGATAGATATCCTCCAGTGATGTCACCTAACCATTCATCTGCCTCAGGGGTCTGCAACCTGTGGCTCCGGCTCTTTAGTCCCTCTCCAGTGGCTCCCTGTGGATTTTTAAAAAAGGAAATGAATAACTGTTTTTTGTTTAAATTTTCATTTTATTTATCATTGTTGTAGGTCTATGGTACGACGGTACGACGGAGTATTAGGGGCACATTGAGGAAAAATAAATAAATCTGGGATTTTGAGGGTAGAGTCATAATACTACGAGAATAAAGTCATAGGTTTACGAGAAAAAAAGTCGTAATATTATGAAAATAAAGTCAAAGGTTTACAAGAAAAAAGTAATATTATGAGAATAAAGTCATAATGTAATAAAGTCATTTTACGTGATATGACTTTATTCTCGAAATATTGCGACTTTTTTTCTCGTAATATTATAACTTTATTCTGGAAATCTCTGATTTTTTTCCCCTCAATGTGTCTCTAATACTCCGTAGTACATTTGCACTTTGGCCCTCACTGCATTAGACTTATATACTACTGTATATACTTCGACTATAAACTGTTACCTTCATCACAATGCTCAAATGTTTTGCGGCTCCAGACAGATTTTTTTTTTTGTTGCCTAAAATGGCTCTTTTGATTGCAAAGGTTGCTGAACTATTCTAAAATATTTAAATGATTGACCACTAATTTAGACATCAGGGTCTTTAGCAAAGGCTCTTGGGTATACCACCAGACCGGAGAACATTCTGGTTGCACCAGACGATAGGGAGAGATGCAGGGAGTATAGTGTGGCGGACAAATTCAGCATTGTCATGGTGAACTGAAATCCTCTGCTGAACTGGTTGTGTACACTGCTGTGTGCTGTTCAAAGCTTCAGGCTTCAATGTCACGGGAGGCGGTGTCGGACTATTAAGAATATAGAGAGTCTAAAGAGTCAGAGAGAGATCCTGTCTTCACCCAGAGAAAGATGTCAGAGCTTTGCCTGTGGGAAGCACAAGTATAATGAGCAACCAGACCACAGTTCACTCTGCAGCCTCGCTGAGAACTGCAGGGATGCTCTTATTCCACGGCTTGAAAAAATATCTAGAGGCCTCGAAAATGCCAGTTCACAGCACTGCTGTTGCATTTTGTAAAAGCTAGAGCCTAAACAAGCTGTAACTGTCCATCACACTGATTAGCTCCAAGTAACACTTTCTAAAAATAAAAAAAACAGCTCAACTGAGGTGAGGTATGTTGCTTTGAAACTTGACAAAGATACATCTTTTATGCAAGAACTAACATGTTAGGTTGACATTGACGAATACCATTGATGATTACGTGCATGTATCAATTAGTGACTCCTGTTTTTTTAAGGCCTAGGTGATGCTGATATGTTTTGGACTGAAACTACTGGAACAAAAGAAATACAGAAACCTGTACAGATTTGTTTATTCCTAAATATTCCATTATATGTACAACACTGACTACTGGAATCCAGTGTACAAACTGATTGTTATATTAAAGTTGCACTAGTCAACATTTTCATATTAGCAAAGGATCAAATGACTAATGGCCTAATGTGAAAGCTGTCACTCTGAGTGTTGAATCCTACAGAGCGTTTTAGCGTCCTTTAGCTCAGGGGTTCTCAACCAGTGTGCCGCGGCACACTGGTTTGACAATCACAAGTGTGCCTTCAGTTGCAAAAGGTTGAGAACCCCTGCTTTAGCTCATTTGCTATAGTTTTTTACCTCCAAATCATTCACTCACACTAACCTTGTGTCCAGTCACGGCAGACAGCCAAAAACCTACGATGAACCCACTGTACACTGCATGCCCAGCACAGGTCAGTACACAGACAAAGTTAGTGACCAGCTGGTGAACATAGTGGAGCGTTTAGCAGCTACAGAGACAGATATGTTTCTCAGAAGTTGGTGGAGATCAAAGAAATAGAGTGAATACTCAACACATTCTCACTCCCCAACTCAACATACTGACACGTCAAACATAATGACGCTCTAGGTAACACTCAGGCGTCAGTTTTGGACGTGTCAGGGATGGCGTGTCAGTTTCCGTATGTTACGTGCATAGTGTCTTTCCAAAATAAACTCCCAACAAAGGTTTACATAGTTTTTACATTTACTTATGCAACAAAACTAGGTTTAGGCAACAGAAGTACTTGGTTAGGTTTAGGCAACAGAAGTACTTGGTTAGGCTGAAACGATTGTGGTTTGTTACAGAAAATAACTACATTTGTTATGTAACTGGCGTTAGTAAAGTATGGAAGTTATGAAACAAAACTAAGGTAAAATAAGTCAACATCAACTTGGTCACCAGCTAGTGGCTAACTTTCTGTCTGCCGTTTGGTGCTGAGCAGGTAGTATCCAGTGCTTTTTTTCAGACCTTTTTTAGCTGAAAACAGCTGCTTGCTACAGCAGGAAACAAGGCAGATGAAAGCAGTGAGACTGAACCAGTCAAAAAACAATCTTATATTGTGTTAGCGTGGGTTTTCTCCGGGTTCTCCGGCTTCCTTCCACAGTCCAAAGACATGCAGGTTAGGTTCATTGTTGACTCTAAATTGCCCGTAGGTGTGAATGTGAGTGTGAATGGTTTTTCTCTCTCTATGTGTCAGCCCTGTGATAGTCTGGTGACCTCTCCATGGTGTAGGCTACCTCACCTTCGCCCAATGTCGCCTAATGTCAGCTGGCCTTCGCCCAATGTCAGCTGGGATCGGCTCCAGCCCCTTATCCCCCTGCGACCCTGAATAGCGGTTACAGATGATTGATGGATGGATATTTTGCTGTTACAGCTATTACCTCATAAATGTAAACACCTGAGCTCACATCTGGAAATCCACCCTCACACTCCTTGAGATCCTGGATCAAACTGGACAAATGGAGACAAAGATGGATTAGAGAAATTTAGAAGCAGTCTGTTCCAACTGAAACAACTCCAATTGGATCAAAATGTTGTTCAAAAAGACACATGCTGATTGCAAGATTATTCAGCCATATATATTACACATTATGATATGGTTAGCCTACGTATATCCAGTATTGCGCAAGTTACTGAAAATTCACAGCTACATATAGTAATTCCTAGAGACTGACTATATCCACAACACCAGCATTAGATCCTGCTCACCGTTGACTTGTCTGTTGTAGGAATCAGCAAGGAAGTGGCGTATTCTGTCCACATGGGGATGGCAAAAGGGATTCCTGCTGCCACTTTCAGAGCATTTATGCCTATTACGTCTCCGGCCTGTTAAACACAGATTAGAAGGAGAGCCTTGAGACTAAGTGCATTTCCATCCACCTGTTTTTAATGCACATTTTCAAATTGTGCATAAAACAACCCGAAAATCTATCACATTAAAGTTTTTACACTTAGCCGAGGTGTAAAAGTTGGTGTATCGATAAATGGAAACAGATTTAGCGAATAAATGACATACATGAAGCATGTGACTTCAACGTCCACCGAGTCCAAGTCTCCTCATCGCTCCACACAGATCTGATGTAACCCTCCTCACATTAACACATGAAACACACAGAAATGTGGAGTTTTCTACATTGTTTTTCACCGTTTGAGGTTCGACGGCCGGTCTTTTAGCTACGCCATCTTGTTGCACCCTCTTCTTCTGCAATGGAATAACAGTTTTTTCCGACTGGAGAAATGGAAAATAGAAAATTTGCGATACATTTGGATGGAAACCTGGCTATTGTGGTCTCAAGTGTTTCATTGATTTAATAGCTTTGCAGAGAAACAAAACGGCAGCATGAGTGGTATGCCTCTTTTTCTTCCAATGCACATACTCATAGCTCATAGTCTATTCAATGTTCCTTTTACCTAATACAAAAACCATCAGTCTTATTGTAGTAACTTTGGATGATGCTGGGTTTTCATAGTGAAGGACGATTTATAAAATACATCGTTGGTATGGCAACTGTTCTCTTTAGAAAGAACTGCATTTTTAGGGAGAGGAAGCTGGAGGCAGCAACCTTGATAAATGAATGTACCGTCTGTATGATTTTATTCCACAGTAACAATGCAAAGGCCTCCACAATCAGGTGTTGTCCTAAAGTACTGTGAGGGAGGTGTAATCTTGAACCTGAAGGAGCGGACTGGAGACTAATACCCTGGAGACTGGGTAGTAAATAAAACAAAATCATGACCTTAGTCCTCACTGTCATGAATAAAACAAGAAAGATTGCCTACATAGCAGGAAGCATAACAAATACGCAAATGATGAATAATGGTATTATCACTTTTCAGGCGATATAGCACTATAAATCCTCTTACCAAGTTGACAAGCGGCCCACCAGAGTTACCATACTGTGAATTAACAGAGCAACAAAAACATTTTCTTAATCATTGTTAAAGTGGAACAAAAATTGTCAAGACAGATCAAATGAAATGCAGGAAAGAACCCAGAAAGGAAAAGGACTGTGTTTGTCATGCCTATTGTGGTATCACTGACATAAATGATGGTTTGAGGACTGGCCGAGACGAAGCACAGGCAGGGGACTCTGCATTAAGACACAAAAGGACGTGACGACCCACAGAGAAGGATAACAATCTATTTTATAAACGGAACAGGAACACATGTTGGCTGATATAATGTCATTATTTCATTAATTAGCTGACCATGGTATTGTAAGATTGCTTAAGGTCAGCAGCAACCCTAGTTGTATAAGCACAGGCGGAGCCCTCTACTGGACCTTTTTGGGTACTACTCTCCTCCAATCACACGCACACGTTTGCCCACTGAGATTGCATAAACATAGCCGGCCAATCAGGACGTGCCTACCGAATATGTGCGTCCCACAGTATATAAGGCGGCGTCCAGTGCCGCCTGGCATCCCACGCCCTCTTCAGGAGCAGCAGATCCCCCTTAGTAGAGGGCTCCACCTGTGCTTATAGAACTAGGGTTACAATATAGTAACCTTCGTTCGGTCTCACAAAGGCTCCGCCCTCTACTGGACTCTATGGGTACAGTGGGTGGAGTCCAAAGGATGTACGCCTTGACACGCCACCACATCAACCTAACCACGCTGATCCAGACCGGCTAAGGACTAGACACTGCAGCCCGCCTACTTCTTTATAACCTAGGCCCTAGATCTGATTCTTCAAGACATTTTGCTGTCTTCCCGGAAAATGTCTTTGCCGACCAATATTCAGAATTGAAGTAAGCCATATAGAGCAGGTGCAGTTGCCTTTGACTTAGCACCTTTAGATAAAACTTTGTGGTGACAAATTAGTTTTAGGACTACAAACTGTAACGGTTAACGACACTGGTTGTTTAACCCTACCCATTAAAGGCTGACTCCAGCCATTTTACACACCAAAGTGGGTTTCCAGGTTTTGGGGAGTACTACTGCATATGTGTAAAAAAGTGGTATATAAAGCCTTGTGTCTCCAGAGGGAGCGGCGTGAATTGTCCTCAAATGATGTCACTTGAGTCAGTGTTGTTTGGGTCTGAAGACAACAAGTTTGAAGTGAGTTTACCAGACCCCCTGCTCATCTCCGCTTGAGGCTATAGCAGCTCAAGGCTACACTAGTACTCGCAAAACACCCCTAAATCTAAGACCGAAGTGTCGGCACAGTCAAGGTAGATTAGGGGTAATTCAGGTGGCAGGTTTTGACAAGAAAGAAGAATGGATTGAATAAAAAATATAAAATAGCTTTGGTTCTGCTGCATTTATTTTATTCTTTTTTTTATACTGTCCATCTTGAGTCCAACAGCGTTATAGGATTGCAATCCTAAATCTGTGGAGTGCTCTTTTAACAAGGTTTTCTTTCATCACTGAAATGATTTCTGCCTGCAGCTCGGCCTCTGACAAAAGATTGTGGAACTTTGACTGGAATTTGAATCAGAAAATAATGCTCTGCTTTTCTCGGAAGTCAAATCATTTTCAAGTTTCCAGGGTGGTGCATGTGTAACCACTAAACTTCAGGCATCAAAACAAAGCAATCTCTGGTTATAAGCAATTTTGTTATTATTAATTACAAGTTTCCTTCTTAGCCTTGATTGCTTAATTTTAAGCTGAATCTGTGCCCTTGGTAATAACAGCTGCTCTGTTGAATCTTTGCCTATGTCCCTGAGACTGAGCTGGACATGTTTGTTTTATAAGCACCAGTCTCAACATGGGATCTGTTGAGTATACAAAAACTAAACTAAGCTTGTCTCTTCCTGCCTCCTCAAGGCTGCTGCCATTTGTCTCCGGGGCGTCTTGTAATGCTTAGCCAAATTTACAGCCACATCTCCTCGGGCATGGAGTCTTATGTCATCACAAATTTGCCTTTTAGGCAAGCTTTCGAACTCCCTCTACAATGAATGTAACACAGAGGAGTTATAGCATTGTATAGCTGTCACCACTCCCCTGATTGTGTTCAGACAAACTCCTTCACCTATAAAGCAGTCAAATACAGCGATTCCTCTGGCTTACTCTGTGGGATCTTGAGGTATTCTTGTATTCAGATCAGTACTAAAAATGTTAATCATGTGCTTCATGCTGAGTGGAGTCTGACTGAGGAGGAGTAGAGTAGAGTCCCCTCTACCATACAAAGCAGCTGCTTGTGTAAGAGCATGTCTGAGCAGTGACATGTTTTATTCAGAACAGCACTTGCCAATACACAAAAAATCGGAGGCTTTGAATTTACGAGACAAAATACCACCCCGGAGGAACTTACACAACAAATTGACCAAGTTAAGAAATAGAGTTTAATTTCGGTGGGCAGAGGCCACTTTTGGTGGTTAGACTTTCTCAATGGAATTGAGTGCAGGATTAATTACCACTTTGATGTTAGCTGCTAGGCCAGAGGAAAACACAAGATAGAATTTAGTCTAAGGCCCTTGGGGAGCTGAGGGGAAACACTGGGCGCTCACTTCTGTTTCAGTTTTGATGAGTGCAATGTCCATCTTCTGGTCCACATCCTTGACTGTAGCGTCGTACCGCGAATCACTTTCCAGCTCTATACTTTTATCCGGCGCTTGTTGTTGAATACGTGAGCACTTGTGACGATCCAGCCGTCCTCTGACACTATACAAACCCAGAGCCACTTGACACGGAGACCTCCTCACTGGAAAACGGCACTCTGGCAAAAGAGAAGAGCCAAAAGGAAAACATCATTTTTATCTGTAGGTATATGACAGTTGAAGGTGATAATTTGAATGTTCTTACTTTGTTAGTTTTACTTTTGGAAAAGCTCCAAAAATGCACCACAGCTGGGACGATCGTATTCGCCACATCTGCAATGAAGTTGAACTTGTAGCGCATACTTCCTTGATGTTGTATTCCTTTGAGGACACAGGATAATAGAAGACAGATTAGGCCACTCGAGGTATGAATGTGTCTAAACCAACCATGTCGATCCATCTGATATTTGTTGAGGCATTTCACTATGCAGCATTCTGCATATTGAGTTGGTTTATTGTCATGATCCGCCCCGCTCCTAGGTTTAGTCTTTCCTTGTTTCATGTTATTCATTCATGTTTTAGTGTTTCCTGTTTCATGTTGTTACTCACCTCTCCTCTCATTTCAGATCACTTCACTTCCTGCCTTTGTGTGTTTTCCCGCCAGTTTTGATTGTCTGCCCCGCCCTGATTAGTTTCACCTGTCCTTCGTTAGTCCTACACTCACCAGACCTCGTGCTCACCTGTTCTCACGTCAATCAGTCAGTCACTGTTTAAACCAGCACAGTTCCTTTGTTCCTTGACAGTTTGTCATTGTTATTCACACCCCAGTGTGTCACCTTTCAGCCTTGTTTCTAGTTTCTAGTTTTCCCCAGTATGTAGAGTTCTTTGTTCTTTCTCTGTTTATCGTTTTTTGGATTAACCTGTCGCCTACCTGCCGGACCTGATGCCTTATTTGGACTGTAAGTTTATTTATTCAATACATCTTTGAACTCTTCCTGCTGTTTCTTCTTTGGCTCGTCTGTGTTTGCTTTCAATCCTGCAATTCCTGAATCGTAACATTTTTATGATTGTGTTTCTTGCAAGCCATGTGAGCTGGGCATAATTGCACACGCAATACATCTTCATGACTTGAATGAATTTCCCCTGATTTTACCATCTATATTGCCACCAGCAGGTTGACATTTTGGTTCGGAGTAAATAATGTTAGCTGCTGGTCTAAGTATAGCCTCAATGTCTACAATGAGATCTTCTTAAAGGGGAATTCAACAGATTTACTTAAGTCTGTTTACAGGACATAATGGAGTTCTACTATGAATGTGAAAAACGTTTTTATAAATCTTTTTGAGTATCCAAAGGGATCTGTGTAAATGTCCTCAGGTGATTTCACTTGAGTCAGCGTTTGTTGGGGCTGAAGACTACAAAGTTTAAAAAGTAAAAAAGAAAATCTTGGGATGTGGAGTTGGAGTGAAGTGAGCTTCAGTCCATCAGCCATCATTACCTTCACCTGTACACCTGTTCCTCCTAATCCGTTCCCCAACATACTGTGTATACCGGCCACTTTCCCTTATAGTTCCCCACAGACCATCTACTGTGTATTTGTCTGGCCTTCTTCTTACTTGTTTTGTCTTTGAGTTGTGAATTTAAGTCCACTGCTTAAAGACTTAAGAGTCTTTACAATCACAGTGCAGCTAGTGTGACTGTGATTAATTTAATGTGGATAAACTTTTTCATATATTCTCTCCTTCGTCCACTTTAAAATGTATTAATAGGATATGAATTGGCAAATATGCTATAGTAAGTACAGCTGTTTTAGCAAGAGTAAATAGGCTTTTACTTTTCTACTTTTTTTCTTTTTCCTGTTTTACTTCTCAGGCAAGCAATGGCACATCATTGCTCTGCTGCTTTTTATTATCAGCTTTTATTGGTGTTAATTTAATTGAGATCATGGACTTCTGCACAAACCTCTTCATAAAAAAACAAAGATCAGATTATAGAATAGTACCTGCCAAAGCCATCTATTCTTCTCTGCTGCCTTGCTGCCACCACTTTACTTATAGAGTTTATTAGCTGTTTTCAGATGTGATAAGAGTTGAAGGCTTGAGTGCCCACGAGAGGAAATGGAAGGTCAAACCTCAACAGTTTAAAAGGCTTGTTAACGGGTTGGGTTTCATTTAAAATGCAATCTGCTGTGGACACCTGTGTTTGTGTCACCTAAGGGCAGTGCAATCTCTTCCCTGATATCTCCAAAAACTCTCTTCTACTCTACTCTCTAAGCAAACACACAATCCCTGTTCTGGAGCCACCACATTCTGACTGATGCTGTTATTTACAGAGTTGCACAAATGAACTTGTCTCTGCAGAAACAACCTTCAATGCAAATGCCAATGTGTCTATTGCCAAGAGCTACTTTGGCACCAACTATTTTTTGTCTGTCAGAGAGCTCTACTAACAAATCAACAGTATGCTCCCTGTTGGCAGCGAGATCCTGTAGCTTTCACTATCCTCTCAATTACACTGTACAGCTATGCCAACTTGTGCAATTGTGGCTCATCCATCAGATGAATACCACTTATACCTGACAAGTCATCTAATCTGCTGTTGAGTCTCCAAATTGTAAAACAATTGTAGATCTACTTATAGGACATCATGCAGCTCACACATCCCAGATGTGTCATTTCAAAAAAGGGTTACATGTTTTAACCCATTGATGGTCTTCTCAAACATAGAGCACATTTTTAGTTGTGATACCTTGTTGAAAGATTTGTTGTACTTTAAGGTACTCCGTAGAGTGCTTGGCTACTAATAGTGCTATCGAGCAATATTTGAGTGGGTCCCCATTTCATTGCACACGTACACGCTCAAGTGGGTGTCGTGATTCACATTGCAGTCGGTTTAACACTATAACCACTGGTAGACTTGCAAATGTTTAAAGAAGGAAATGCATCCAACACCTTTATTAGACCTCAAAGATACACACAGTGCATTTCTGTGAGTGATACTGAATGTGAACATAACTTGTTTGTTTACAAGAAAAGGTGCTTCCTTCTAGGAAGTTATAGCGACATAGGAGTAGATCTTGGCACGTGGCATGTTTATGGAGGAGGTAACTATATTTTTAGCCATGGTGATGTCAGTCTGTAGGTTGGTCGGTCTGTCCACCACTTACAGTAGTTCCAGATTTTTGATCTCACAACTACTGGCGTGATGAGAGGTGAGATGTGGTGGAGACATACATGGTGCCCAGAGGTGACTTTTTCCTCTAGTGCCACCAGCAGGTAAAGTCTTCATTAACCCTGTACTAATAGATGGATTGGCATACAATTGTATACTGCATATGCCCGTGCTCGTCTGGTGGGAGGGGCTTAGGACAGCGAGAGGAGCGCTGCAGGAGATGGGCTGTATTTTTTTTTTTTTTTGCCTTTTCCAGAAAACTGCCTACCCCAGCTTTAAGATTAGTTTTTCGCATTTAACCACAAGATTAGAGCCTATTCATGGCCTATTCAATCATTTTTGCAATGACCATTTTTACAAATATAATATATTTTCCAGTAAAATGAGTGAATTGAGAGTGCTTTTATTCCAGCTCTTATCGACTATGCAGAGGACAAGGACCTAAAAAAAAAGCTGGACTATATATGCTACAATTCCCTATATTCCACGAATAAAGCTGGAATATAGTGAATTGAAGCATACATATTGTTTAACAAAGATGGATGAACTGGTCAACTTTCAACACAAGTAAATAGCTACTAAATGCCCATATCTAACAAATTCTTTACAAGGTTTTCAGAATATTGAAATTAAGACAATTCCCTCTGATTGCAATGAAAATATATCCGTTCATAGGAATGAGCAAAACAGCC
The DNA here is from genome assembly GCF_015220745.1 of Sebastes umbrosus. Taxonomy (NCBI): domain Eukaryota; kingdom Metazoa; phylum Chordata; class Actinopteri; order Perciformes; family Sebastidae; genus Sebastes; species Sebastes umbrosus. The sequence continues at coordinate 9,683,621 of NC_051276.1, forward strand.
AATGGGAACACAATCGTTCTCAAGGTATGAGCAATTTCTGATTAGTATTACTGTGGATGCCGAGGAGCATACGTTACTGGTGGATGATCTTTCTATCTCACACGGACACACACGTCTTGCATCAAGGAGTCAGAGCAGCTGTAGATATGCCAACATTTTTGGTTTATCTGTTTCCTGATCAACTAGGTTCCTGAGTGGCAGTGGCAGGGGATGAAATGTACTGACAGGCTTCTTGACATACACACTGCTATCTGCAAGTCCCAGCTCCTCAGCGTGCCTTCTCTACACTGCAGCATGGGTAACATAGATTAGTGTTAATCCTGACATTTGTCGGTTCTGGTGGATTTGGTGAGACCTGTGGAGGCTCATCAATTATGAAACATGTTATCAGCATGCATTCTGCTGGAAACAATTTGGCATGCTAACCAGCATGCTAAATCATACATGCATATATTATGGAACGATTATATTACATACAATGTGGTGACAGCAGGGAGTCCATAAGGATTTACAGTCTGGGGGTTTAGCTGTAGGACATTATCATAGTAAATAGCGTTAGTGTTGGCCAACAATATAGTCAACTGACAGCTGGTTTTGATTTGATTTGCATGACTGTAGAACGGAAAAGACTATATTTATAAAGACAGTAACTGTAATTACACCATGACAATGTACATCTTCATATCTTTATATGTTTTAGAAGCAGCCATATATATCGAGACTTACGGTCTTTAACGCCACAAGACACCCCCAGAACACCCAGGCACTTGTACTGCTGACACAATAAAACGGTGGTGATAGCCAGACCTCAACAATATTTTCATTGTTACATAAAACGCACAGTACTTCCTGCACTGACACTGAACTTTGGCATTGGAGATGGGTCCAATATTAAGTAATTCCTGGAGAGACTGGGCTCACCACTCTGTGGGTAACGAGTATCACAATTACACAACGTTTAACCACGACTATTACACAACGTTTAACCATGACTAGCTCGAAGTCCACAAAACCAGCCAGAAAATGAAGAAAATCTGAAACGATTAAAGAAGAGTCCATGGAGCAGAGCCAGTTGTCAGACCCTGGTCAGAGCTGGCACATGCTATGCTATGATTGGCCAGTCTGCGTTCGAGGGGCGGGACTTAGTAAGGGGTCAATTAAAGTTGCCTTGGCATATTGTAAAGGGAGAATATTACTTGATTGTGTCAGTAATCAAGAAATATTAATACTGCATTGGGTAGAAATGGAGCTAATGCGATTTAAAAAAATAAGTTATTTTTATAAAACGGTCACTATATCCTGACAGTAGTTCATGAGTCAGGTAATCTGAAAAAAATCCGGTTCCTCTGTGTCCTCCGATGCTCCTAACGGCATCTGCAAGATTTCACAGACTGGAGGGAAACAACCAATCAGAGCTGATCTGGAGTCTGCCGTCTATTAGCCGGCTGTCAATCACTCGCCAAATCCGATCAAAGGTCAAACTAGGCAGTGCAAATATGAATCAATATTCTGTTACGTTAATGCCTATTTCTCTCCTCAAATGTTTTCAGAAACATGTTCTAGTGTACTGTTTAGCTGTAAAATGAGAAAGTTTGTGACCCGGCAGCCATGTTGAGATCAGTTGAGGAAATACAATCACTGCCCACAAGCCGATAGGAACGCTCTCTCTCTGAAATGACCTGTGATTGGTCAAAGTCTCCCGTCACGGGATAGATGTTTTAAAGCCTGAAAACAGAGCCATGAGGAGGTGCAGAAGTCTAGTTTTCTCTCAGATCACTTGAATTACAATATGCTGAAAGGTTATTATGTATTTTTTTTGCCCAAAAACGTTCTGCCTACTGCAGGTTTAAGGTGCCTCTAACTCTATATTATATGTCTGTGAGCTTTTGCATACATAGGAGAGCAGTGGGAAGTGGATGGCTATGATAAGAAACTGCACATTATGAAAATGGATAGAACAGGATGGGAAAATGAAGCGGATATTACACGGCAGTGTGGTGCCGGGATTCCTTCATTGGAGAACTTGTGACAGCATTTTGTCTTGTTGCTCTTCTGAGCATGACTATGCAGAACATTGGAGGCACACTATCAAACTATCAAGCATTTTACAGATGTATATCCTTTTCATCCAAAATGAGTCTGCACAGTCTTCAGAATGGAAAATGGAGCTGCTCAAGTCAAATTAAAGAGCACAAGTGATGCTGAGTGGGTTTTTTCAAGTACCACACACCAGAAAAAAAACATATTATCAACCTGTATTTGTCAAGAGAATGTTTCTGGAGTACAAGAGAAGGATGAAGAATAAGAGCTCTAAACCTGTTACTTTAAATGCATGTCGTGACGAGAACATGATGAATTAGTTTATATTGGATTACATAAATAATGTTTTTGAATTTCATTTAATAATAACAAAATCTTCAAAAGCTGTAGGGTCCATTTTGAAGACTTCTGTTGGAAACTGGGAGTACTTACAGCTTTTTACAGCATTAAAATGGTAAATGTATTCGTCAACAGGGTTTCGGGTGACAATAACTTAAAGGGACTGTTTGTAACTTTTTAAGCGTATAAATGTACCGGGTCGGGACACATGCGCGCTCGCATATGCTGTTGTTTTAGCTGACGTGTGTCGCCTCACTGTTTTGAGCGATGCTCGTTGAGGTAAATTTAGAGCGAGCAAGCGCAAGCTCGATGCTGACTTTCGTTGATTTCATGGCCACAGGTGTTGCTGTTAACAAGCATTTCTGAAAGCTACAAATAGTCCCTTTAACCCTTTTCTCACGGACACTTTCTTTTCTGTTCTGTACTTTGCATGCACTTGAGATCCAAGTCGGCTTCTTCAAAAGACACAGGCTTCATTCTACTTTACTCAGCCTGTAATCTTTTTTTTGTTTTAGATGCCATAATTAACTGTCTGCTCTCATTATTACTGAGAGAATAGCTATCTATTGATCAGAGGCTGGTATCTTTCTCACCAAAATTACACCTGTTGGAGGGCATTGTCTTTGTTTGATACACAGATGGAACTCATTTACTAACTCTAACTTCATTAACTCTGACTCATCCATGGCATCTTTAAGGGGCTTCTCTGAAAGATCCAAACCAAAGCAACCTTTGGTCTTATCCTGCAGCCTGGTAATGTAGACGGAAACTGGAATCAAAATCTAATTTAGGAACTACGGCTGTCATAACGCCCCTGAATGTTACTTTGAATGCGAAGACACAGCTGAGATTATCTTGTGAATAGTCAGTATGTCAGCAGATTATCTATAAACAGCAGGTTTTTTTGACCATTAGAATTCAATAAGAGATGCCAAGAAAATGTTTTTTATTTCATCATTTATTTTTTTAGTGTAACTGAAAATGGATCCAAATTGACAAACCAGGGGTCAACTGATATATGATGCTGATATTGGCCCTCTGATATGATGCAGTTTGATTGATTACATGTTAATTATATAACTGATCAATACACTGGTCATATACAGGAAGCCCTTATGATGAACTGATTCTAATGCAGCATGATGATAATTACCCCATAAGTATGTGATTAGTTTCATTATATTATTGTCTATTCTGATGATGTGCTTCAGTCCAAACTTCGTCTCCCACAGGACTAAAAATTAGACTTCTGGGAGTAGTTGCACCTTTTTGGAAGTTTTATGGCATGAAAATGATCAAATCTAACCAAACTACAGAATTCAATCTAACCTACTGACTATCTCTGTCCAAAACATTAACACCAGTACCAGTTTAACCTGGTCCTTGACCTCTTAATCTCTGCCCACATCTCACTCAAATAGGTCTGGTGTTGTCTCTCATTGAGAGCTCAGTGACAGCTTTGTACACGATAATGAATGGGGATGTCATCTTCCTGTTGCCAGAGCCAGAAAATTACATCCTTGAAAAATATATACGGAATAAATGAGGACAAGCATATACTGTATATGAGATCAATGAGCTGCACAAGTTGTTGTAGGTCAATAACTCCAGGCTGCAAACAAGCATGGGTTCAGAGAAGTTAGCGTAGCTGTTTTCCTCAATACTTGTATGGATTTTGAGTACTATATTTGCTTTTTGTTCTTTTACATTATGTACCCAGCCAACAGGAGTTGAATCAACCAGTCAGTTTGCTTGACACTCAGGATAGCGCGACAAGTTTGAAATTAGTTTTTATTAAAACAAATATTTAAATTTGATCAACAACATAATTATAAATTATGATCAAGTTTTCATTTTGCCTTAAAGTATTTTAATGACTACTTTAATGCATACTGAACTGATACATTTTCTGTCATTTCTATTGATGAGTTCAAAAACATTCACAGTGCCACATGGCCATATTGTGTGACCTGCCCTATTGAGGACTGTTTGTGTACTGTTAAGACAACATGCTGTTGTATTTATAAGTGGTATTAATATGTTGTGTGCTTGTTGTTCAAAATACAAATTCATTGTACTGTAAACTTCTTTGTTTTAGAGTCTTTTTTATAGTTGTGGTGGAATAATATTGTACTGTGTGTGGGAGTGGAATTGCAGATTATAAATTGACTCCCTACACTGTTTTTAAAATAATAAAAACAAATGATCATTTTAAATACAAATCAACTCAACAAAAGTTATATTGATAACATTTTTATATAGACAAATCATTTTTTTTATTAAATAATACATCCACAGAGCTTTTTGAAAGGTGCCGGATAAAGGAGGGAAGGGGTGGGGGGGTACACACGCATAATGTAGGCCTAGCTACATGTTGCAAAATGACTTTTACTTTACCAAGAAAGATTCATCACTTGACACATGACTGTCTGTCCGAGTCATTCCACACAACCATAAAATATGCAGTTTGAGTAACAAACTGGCAACTACATGTTGTGCAGTGAAAGCAATGGAACGGGGGAGGGACAATGTGTCATCTAGTGGCTGAATGTTATCAATATTATCAATTTTATCTCAAATTCAACCTGCAAGTTGCTCTTAAAGTACTTGAGTAAATAATGTACTTACTTTCCACCACTTGTAACTGATTGACAAGGGTTTAATAAAACAAATTACCACCCCCAAACATAAATCAGTTAACATGAACAAGTCAGACGAGTGAAATGAATAACCATATAAAATACTCTATAGTATATCTTAAAAGGATGTCTGACTACTGATTTTTCAAACCACTGATGTGTATATCAGTCATTGATAATATGGGACAGTCATTCAGGAAAATGCCTCCTATAGTGTCTTTAAAGCTAGTGGCTGCTGAAATGACATTTAATACTTTTCACCTCTTGTGAAGGTGAAATGAACTTTTAGGCCGTGACATTATCCAAGATATGAAACAGAGAGGTATAGTGTTGGTCGCTGAGTAGTTTTTCGATGGCTCTATTTGTTTTGTGTTGATTGGAAAACACAGATTGTCCATCTGTGTATTTGTTTTCTCATCGCTGTGGTCAGTGACACTGCGATCGCACACAGTGTGACTCCGCTCATTCTGCTCGGTAAGACAGATCCTGATAATAGCTCGATAGTGTCTGACAAGCAACCAGGCTCAGTATAGCAGTGTGAACGTCTCCGTGACAAATACTGTAATACATTTCACTGGTGGCTCTTTGATTCTACTCAGCATGATGTTAATGTGGAAAAGAGGGAATGAAATTGGACAAACAATATTTTTTTCCTAATGATTTAGTAAAGTGTATGCATAATGGTGTCAATAAATATATATACAGTATGTCATGACTAAAAATATGCTACAGTAGAAATGAATTATGGCTTCTACTTCTACTACTATTACTATGTCAAACATATAACATAATCCCAAAGTATCATGTCTCTGTCAAGGAAATAATCAGTGATTGTTGGGTTAGTGCATTATAATACAGCACTTTGTTTTCTGTGTTTTTTTATATTATGGAATTATTACAAATTATGGAAAAGATGATAACCAGTGAAATCTATTATTTGCTTGATGGTATAAATATATGAATGAAGAAAAAAACATTTAGATTATTGATAGGGCGATGCCTTCGCGTCGGGGTCTCTCATCACCCTGAAGGAGTTTATTTCACAACAATGACCCACTAGCTGTACGTTATCCCGCTTATTACACGGCCACTTACTTAAAAAATCAATAATTTGACACAAAAACGGTCTGCCAGAGTCCGACATCAGAACTGCAACCATAGCAACGGTCTGCTGTAAAGAAATAACAGACTATAAAACCCTGTGACTGACCAATCAGAATCAAGTATTCAGCAAAGCCATGTAATAGCCTTGTAGACCATTTCAACTTAATTACATTGCTATAGCAACAACTTGGGTTAACGTTTACTTCCTATTAGCTGATGTCATTCTGGAAAACGTCACTGCCGAGATGGCCAAGCTTTATTTTTTGCTCTTCAGAAACCTATGGGTGACGTCACGGAGACTATACGTCCATATTTTATACAGTCTTTGTCATATACGTGTAGAATTCTACCGGCTTTGCACCAATGTGAGTTCAGTGACATAATGTATATGACACATATCAAACAGTGCTTGCATATCCCTGAATACTGTTACTTTTGCTATTACCACTAGTACCACCACCAATAACAAACAACATGATAATATAGTACTACAATGCTTTCTTTATGGGAATATTACATCAAGTATGCCTGTCCATCAGCAGGGTATTGGTAATATTCCACCTGTATCTCTCCACTCCATCAGGTTTACAGGCTTTCTTTGTTCTATTCAGTATCATATCATGACAGTTTGTATTATTCTTTAATGTCACCTCTATGCACATCTATCTTAGATAGACCTCAGGGGGTTGACTCTGTGATAGTAATTGGACGGGCTGATTAAAACATATGGGGGAGCGTTCATTTTAACGAGGTCTTGATGATAACGCTAACAGTTTGGGTAAAAATAATGGTACTGGCATTACAAATGTCTCACCCTTTGGCTAGAGTTCAATTACATGGCGTTATACGATGTGTTGAATGCCTTCCAGCCTCCATTATATGGTGATGGAGAGCAGATGAACCAAAGAGTAGCATCTGCCAGGGTTCATTCTGCCTGTGACAGAGCTTTTTAGTTGTGCTGAAGACAGTTTCTGTCCGCATCGTGGTTTGAAAGAGACAAATGAAACCTTTTATTTTAGGTACATTCAGCCTCTGCAGCATATTGTCTGATTTCACAGTGAGGACTGTGACGACTGACATGGACCTTTCAAAGCAACGGCCCACATCACATTTCTCTTTGAGCCTTCTGGATAGTGGCTAAAGGGAGACTGTGGCGGAATTCAATTTCCTGATTATTTTGTTATGATTATAATTACAGTATGTCCACATGGTAAATGGATTACATTTAACATAGTGCAGTTAAGAACCTTCACATCAGAGGCAAAAGAAATGACCTGACATTTCCATAATGGCTGACTGTTACTGCGCGAGTCGTTTTTTTTCATTTATAGCGTCTGTCATTCTGGCTGCCCCCTCAGCATACAAATCCATTATTTCCCCCGGAAAACTCATAATTCATAAGCTCATTACAGAGGATGTGAATTGAAGAGGCTGCGCGCGTTCCTTTTGTGCAATTTCCTGATCAGGAGTGGCCTAGTTTTGAAAGTCAAGAACAGTTTCAAAAGCGTTTATTCTTCCAACTTCTAGGGATACTTTCAGTGACTTTGAAAGGAGTTGGTTTTGTGCTCATGTAATGGAAAGTTCAGATCACACAAAATGCTTATTTTCTCCACTTAACCATGACTTGTCACCCGGCTGTCATGAGCCGGGCCTTTTGTACGACTCGGCCTTCTCCACGGTACTGTCTTTTGCCACCAGTGAACCAATTGATCATCACCTTGTGCTGCTACTGTTGATCTCTGAAAGCAGTTGAGGGGGTTGAATGTTTTCTTCCTGCCAGTAGGGGGCAGAAGCGATCCATATTTCATGCTACGTCTAATCTAGTGCCTCCTATAAAATTTGGGGCAGGAGGTGCAGCAAGAAGAATGCCTTTTCAGCTCCACTGCCTCCATAGACCCAGATGCATGCAGGGAAGGTCTGCTGCTCCCAAGGTCAGCCATCTGAGGACCAGACCTGGCTGCAGCTCCTCTCCTCTTCCGCTGATGGCCGCTAGGACTAATTGGCGACGGGTTGCCTCTGCGATACTGAAAATGAAACTGAAGTGAAATGACAGCCCCTCTGGTCTTTCTGAGAAGCAGCTTTTTAAAGGTCCCATATGGCAATTGTCAAGAGCCGGGGTTGTTTGAAGGGAACTCTCCATGTCCTGTTTCATTAGCCCTGTCTGCTGTTGAGGATGGGATGTAATGTGGTGGCAAAGTGCATCTCAACATCCCTTCTCCGGTAGTAGCTGTCAGATCACTGCCAAGGCAAATAAGCTTAGTCATGGATATTGAGTTTACTCCCTCACTCTCTTTTGTGTGCTGATTGATGGCGCGTAATCTATTAAGAGGATTTGGGTTAGTTTGAAATTGAGGGCAGAAGTGTCTGAGAATTACCTTTTCTTAATGTCAAGATATTCTGGTCGGAAACTAACAGGAACAAGAGGCGAGGACAACTTCAGTGAAGAGCTGGGAAAACTCATTAGCTGTGAAAGCTGTTTAGTTGTTACTGCAGTCATGTCTCCGTAGATTTCACAGCACCACTTGGCACTGGAAAGCCCGGAGGAGACATTTTGCGTCATCGCCACGGCTTTGAAAGTAACAGATATTTTGTCACTCCCCAACCGTCGCTCTTAGGCAAATAAGAGTCGAAGGGAAACTTGAACTTCTGTATTCTGTTGCAGAAGTAAGGAAACCACATTCAAAACCACTTTGACATTTGTATAACACCTTATAATACAGCCTTGGTTTTACAGTGTATTTGCAGTATTAATCAGGTACCAGTTAAATACTTATTGATTCCTGATACTTAACTGTAGGTACAGTGGAAAAAACAAGACTGTCTGGGCCTGCAGAATATTAATGAATTCACCACTACAGGTTCAACCTGTTGAGCTCTCAGGATAGTATATTTATTCTGCTACTCACACTTTTGGAGTTTTAGAACGCAAGTTTTACCCGAAAAGTTTTGTCAGTGTACGAGTTGTTGTCAGCTCAGCTGTAGCATGCTTGTTGGTTTAGTCTGGTTAGACGGGTTAAAGCTGCACTGGGTAGAATTGGACCAAATATGATTATAAAAAAAAGTTATTTTTATAAAAAGGTCACTATATCCTGACTAAGTAGTGCATGAGACAGGTAAACTGAAAAAAATCATGTTGCTCTGTTTCCTCCGGTACTCTTAATAGTATCTGCAAGATTTCACAGACCGGAGGAAAACAACCAGTCAGAGTTGATCTGGAGTCTGCCGTCCATGAGCAGCTGCCAATCACTCGTGAACTCCGGTCAAACGGTCAAACTAGGCAACGCTGATCAAATATGAATCAATATTCTGTTACTGTGATGCCTATTTCTCGCATAAAATGTTTTCAGAAACATCTTGTAGTGTACTGTTTAGCTGTAAAATGAGAATGTTTCTGACCCGGCAGCCATGTTGAGATCTGTTGAGGAAATACCAAGCACCGCCAACCAGCCGGAGCAAACTTTCCTATTTCATCATCATCAGTTCGCGAGGGCAGTAGGCTAAGCAGGGAATTACAGACGTCCCTCTGCCCTGGAGGCATCCTGATCAGATGCCCGAACCACCTCAGCTGGCTCCTTTCTACTCCGAGCTCCCTCCGGATGTCTGAGCTCCTCACCCTATCTCTATGGCTGAGCCCAGCCACCCTACGGAAGAAGCTAATTTTGTCCGCTTGTATCCGTGATCTCATTCTTTTGGTCACCACCAAAGTTCATGACCATAGGTGAGGGTTGGAACGTAGATGAACTGGGAGAAGGTGCAAGGGTTCGAAATGATATAAATCCGAATGGGAAACCACTTTGCGGCGACATATTATGTTACCTTGACGACGCCAAAACACGTTGTGCACAATTGTGTAGTCTTCCAGGCTCTTGCCTTACGAGACTAGAGGTAAATGTCAAATAATGAATTCACTTGTTTTTGTCAAAACAGCATTAATAAGCAAACTTAAAAGAAATGGTTGATGAATAAACCAGGTGTTTAATATAGCCTATATTGCATTCCTCTGATTTGATGTGTTTTTTATGCACCGACTTAAATCCTTAATGTTAATGTCTCTGTGTAAATGTGCCGTCCTCTTTGTTTACCTTCTTTTTAACACCTCCATGCTTCCCCTGGGAGCCCTGTATTTAACATCACAAAACTATGAATTGTGGCTAATTCCCTCATGGAAAGTCAGTAGAAATGCGGACTTGTGCATAAAGGGCTCAAAATGTCTGTGAGAGAGCCCTCGTGCGTGACGATTTGACAGTGGGACAGCCCTAAACCCTCACGGATTTAACAGGAACTCGCCTCAAATCCGTGAGTCCATGAGTGTGGACATTGGGATTGAGCCATATACACACATAGTAATGAACACAATACAAAAATGGCTCCAACACATGGGCATGAAAGTAGTGGACAGAAAACCTTGTCAAGGTTCTCCTCTAAAACAACTACTATATCTCTCTCGCAGTTTCTGGCCGATGGAAACACGATTTTCAGTTGGGGCAACTTTATCTAATAACTGCAGTGAACCACATTCTGTTGAGTTAAGCTATATTCCAGTGCTGTTTTTTTCCCCGTAATTTGCATTATTACAAAAGTCAGTATGATTTTGAATGAGTCTTTAATAATAATAATAATAATAATTTTATTTGTAGAGCACTTTTCAAGCCCAAAGCACAACGTGCTTTCCAAGGAAATTCACATCATAGACAGCAGAATACTATGAAACATAAATAATGAAATAAAACACAATAGAATGGGGAAATAAATAAACAAGCATATACATATTCATACAATTACATATGCACATACATACCCATCAGCACACAAGCATACAAAAGAGTAAAATTCAGCTGATTTGGAAAAGCCATTCTATAAAAGTGAGTTTTAAGACGGGATTTAAAAGTCGTGACAGAGTCTGCTGATATAATGCTCAGTGGAAGACTGTTCCAGAGACGGGAAGCCAGTGTTTATAACTTATGGAAACCAACCTGGAAGTTCCAGTTTTGTTTGTGAAATGCTCTTTTCTACTAGAGGCAACAAAGGTGTACGGCTAGTTTTATTACTGCCAGCTGGTCTTGTAAATTGCAGCTGGCCTCCGGAAATTTACAAGAAAAACAGTGAGCCCCTTTTACAGAGAATTTATATCCAGAATCATTTTGATCAGACAAGTCTGAGAGAGGATTCATCTTTGTTGTTCTGCTTCTTATTGGATTTCACTTTGTTTTATGTGAAAGGGCTGTGAACTGTTGGCTTCCAAGAGTTGGTAGCCATTTGATAAGAGAGCAGCGTAATGATTTGGCGGTGCAATTACCCCTTGGGAGCGGGCAGCAGTGACAGCTGGGAAAGAGTGTGTGTTTCAGCGTGGGCATGGTGAATGTCAGGCAGATGTAGAGGGAAGCCGATCAAAGTGGGGCTGAATTACTTGTTATTTATGCTTTTCAATGAAATGTCCACAGAGACTTTAAGGACCTCTCCAACTTTTTTAAGAGTTTGGCCCTTTGGACAATCTGTGGCAACGAAAGGGGATTATTACTTTGATGATAAAAACCTTCAAGTAAAAGTAACGATTACATGGTTTTTGTTTTTAATTCCATCTCAAGGTTATTGCGGGTATAAAATGTGTCTTTTCATAAAGTTGTTGTGTGTTAAAATCGCTGCAGTGAACACAACTTAATTTGTGTTTATTTATGGTTTATTTGATAGGGAGATACAGTATGCATAGACAAACTGAAAACAGCTATCTGATGCGGGTATCAGACTGTGTCTAGTGCACGCTGTGCACCACAGAGCGCATTGGAGACACCTGGTGGATGTCACACATCAGCCGTCGGGAAACGGCACACGGTAACCTCTGTTGTTCTGGAAGAGCTGCAGCTTTTATTTCTGCACAAAATGCAACTTCCACTGAACATTCACCGATGTTCTCAGAGTTAAATTAACTCTGTCTTCTGCTCCACTCGCTCACTTGTTCGCTCACACACATTCGCCACTCACTTCTCACATACACACACACTCTACACCAGGGGTCTCCAACCTTTTTTCCTCTGAGAGCTAATTTGACAAAAGGAAAGTGGCCAAGAGCTACACATAGCGCCACCAAGTTGTTCATCACCAATAGCAGACATAATTACTTACTTCTTACTTTCATGGTCCTTTAATAACATTGCAGTCATCGTATCTATTACAATCCCGGAGGGCCCGAAGGTGAAGGGTTTTTTGTTTCGTTAGGATGTGCGCCACTTTAAACGAAGCCTCTGCTGCAGCATTGGCCTTCTTCGTCGGTTTGGTAAACAGAGATTGACGTCTTTTAAGCGTTGTTTTCAGCTCCTTTACCTTCTCTTTTCGTAGACTGCTACCAGACAGAAAGTCTCATGAAAACATGCTATAAACTTTGGTGAAGTGGCGCTCGACGTCACATCTTTTACCGACTGGCAGGCTTGCAGCGCAAATGAGACGCACACATTTGTCATCACCCATTCCTCATTAAAACAATATATTTTTTTGCTTTGTATTGGCCTGGCTGTTTTCTGCGGTCGATGTCAAATCTGGTGTACGCTTGCTGGTCTGCTAACATTGCCTAATGTTACTGCGTCGCTGATGTCATGAAATTTGAAGGCAGCGCAACTTGTTTAATTGTCGGCTGATTAGCAAATAATCATTTTGTGTCAGATGGGGGCGAAATGTCTGTGAATTTGATTGGATAGAAATTTAAACCGGTTTACAATGTGACTTTGTGTTATCAAATTATGTCTATATTCTTTTAACCTTTATTGAGCCACTCAGACACAAGAAACGAGCTACCAGTAGCTCGTGAGCTACTTGTTGGAGATCCTTGATCTACACACTGACTCTGCTATTCTCCAAATGACCTACGCTACTCAACAGCTCTAGAGAGGGACATTCATGTTTTTGCGTCGGCCACCGTAGTTCCCCTACACACTGGCTAACCCTAACCCTCCGGGAGAGGTTTAAATTGGTTGCAATCTGCAACCTCACCACTAGATATCAATAAATCCTACACACTAGTCCTTTAAGTTGACCTCCAACAACCCATACAGCTGCATTGATCTCAACCACACTTGTTGCTATTTTTCTGTAGCTTTCTGGCTCAAGAAGATGACGTCTCTATTACCGCCGTTTGCTGGGCTTGGCCATTTGCCAACAGGGGAAACAGCCATCAGTGAGCACAACACCAGACCTGTCTGAACTGCTGGAAAAAGTCTTTGATGTGTTTTGGGATTCAGAGGTCTGGAACCGGACAAGTTTGAAAGAAAAACCATTGCTTCTATGCAATTTAGTTTTTATCTTATTTCATTCATAGTCGTCATGGTGACCTACAGTACCCTGTTATATGGTATCATTATTATGTTCACAGGATTCTGTACCAATTAATGATAGTCATTAGCTGATTACTTAAAAAAAAATAATAATAATCATATATAAAACAATACCCATCATTGAGATTGAAATCAAACTATGGAGCTCACACATTTTTACTTGTATTATCCTGAGTGAGTTTTCTTAAGCTGCATGATTTCAGGAACTTTTTAAACCTGACAGTCTATTTTAGGGAACTGGAGGAATAAACACTAACGAAAAAACGTATACAAAAACAAATTACTTTTTTGTTCCCTTCAGAAAAATATAAATATGAATCAACTTTTCCAATTATTTAGATAAATATTGTATTATTATTTATATACAAGCCAAAAACAAAAAAGTGATCTTTATACTTTGAATATCTTTGCCTATGATTTGATCCTTTACTGTGTAGTTAACCACACACTGTATACTTGTATATGTTAGAGGCGATAGTGATAATAACTTATAAGGATAAAATTAAGACTACATAAGTCTACTATGATGTTGAAAGGATGTATTGGCAGCTCATTTTGCAATGCTACATTGATCCTTGACTAAAGAGCAGTTCTGTTTAAAGACAAAGGTCAGAGTCACCTGTCGAATAGGAAGGGATTCGATAGCTTTTGAATATGTAAATAAGGTAATTTACTCAAGAGTAAAAATGTGTAAGCATAGCGAAGCATCTGCAAAAACCCACTGAAATAGCTGCTGGCGAATGTTATCCATCGTTTTTTCGAGTGTTATTTGCTTTTACCTTGACCCTTGTGGAGAGGGCACTCGCAGCACAATCTGCCAGATAACTACCATCTGTTGTCAAGTGCATCTTTGGACTTACATTCAACCCCGCGGATCTCAGGAAGGTGCTTTAAATAGACATTTTAATATGGATTTCCTTTTTACGTATGCATTTACTGTGTCATAATTAAATGAAAAACATTAGGAGAACAATTATTTAGGTTCTTGTTCTTAATAACTGAATACATGTTTTTCATTGTGACATGCCACATTTAAATGAAATCACATCACTAAAAAAAAAGGGAGGAGTTGTATTGCATTTCAATTTTCTAATCATCGGACGGGGGCAGAACGATCGGCGGGGCTTATCAACGCTGTAGCGAGCTGATGGATGCTATGACAGACAGCCTTTCACATTGAATCATTTCCTGTCACTCTACATTTATTTATTTACATCTATCTATTACATTTATTTATTGACATTTGTGATTGACTGTTTGCAGTTTTAAGAGGAGAATGTGATTGACACATTATGTAATAACTTGACAGTGTAATCAATTTTCCCTCCATTATGTAATAACACCCACATTTTGTAATGAACAGTTTGAATGCAATATGTAATACATTTCCCTGCATTTTGTAATGAATTATCACATATTGCAGGGGTTATTTCAAGATATTTTAGGAAGACTAGGGAATATGGTGACACTCGATGTAGTTTTGGCTAATGAAAGATAATCTACTAATCTTCTGAACTAATTGTATCTTTTAAACATAATTTTGAGTCCGTATGATTCATGCTTGAATACATAAATAAACATTGTTGTTATAATGTTATATCGATTTCTATGAATGAACATATCTAATATGGTTGGTTATTACATAATGCATATATTATTACATTTTCATGAAAAAAAGTGCATATATCTAAGTATTGCATTTTGTAATAATTTATTACAGAATGCGGGGAAATTTATTAAATATTGTGTTCAGACTGTTTATTACAAAAAGAAGTGAAAATGTATTACATTTTATTTAATTACATGATGCGATGTTATTACATAATGTGTTGTTACAGTGTTGTACCTGTAAGTTAAAAAACAATTTGCCTTCTAAACTTTCTACTTTCATCAGTAATAGTACATTTCTATCTACCTTGCACACATTTATTAACATTACCTTATCCTCCTCTTTAAAAGTGTTTATTTTAAGCTAACACTATAGCTAAGACTAAATGGCTAAGCTGTAATCATATAGGCTATACTGATACTTCTGCCAAGAAGTGTCTGTTTGTACAGCTTCCTGCAGCAAAATCCATCTCTTAAAACTATAGAGACTCAATCACAAATGTAACTAAATGTACAGTTAATTGTTAGTGTCCTTCTGGCCATCTAGCAGTCAGTGTAAAAGGCTGTCTGTCATTGCTGCCATCTGCAGCACTAATGTTGCATCGGAGTTATCGTAATTGCGAGTTTTCGGCTTGTAAATAGTGTTCACGTAAACTTCCAAGTCTTAATTGCGACTGGAGATGGCAATTAATAGTACGGAAGTGCCTTAAAACCAAAGTATGGATGCCTCACATCAGCCAAAGACCATCAGTCAATATAATTAAACCCAAAGTGTAATGGATGTTGTTATTTTGTCAGTGCACAGCATTTTAATTCACACAAACCAACTCTCATCTCTTCCATCATTCCCATATGACGTTGTAAGCTGGTCCTGCCCCCAGGCTATCATTGGACAGTGGATTTTAGCATACATCACTATCACTAAATGCAGACATGAAAAGGAAACATGCATCTATTTATTTTCATCATTTAGGCATATCAGATCTTCCATACTATGCAGGTCTGTAGGTTAATGTAAACAGCAGGACAATGTGCTCATTTAAAATCAGAGGAACAAGCTAGTTTACGGGGATGTCTGGATCTTCCGGTGTGTGTCATGACTTTCCAAGAGACCTGTGAATGCTTCTTACACCAGAGCACAACAGGCTGTGAGGGGCTTTGCTGAAGGCTTTGCACTTCATGAATATTTCATAGTTTATACCTTTACTTTTTACTGGTCTCTGACTGCGTAGCCCGCTGGTTACCTTCCCCTTGCCACATGCAAAGTGCAGATACACAAGAAGGAGGTGTTTGACAGTTTGTTTGTATGGGGACATCATAAGGACAATCCAGCCTGCCTCAGCATGACTGTAATACGCGAAGAGCCACGCTGACGGTGTGGCGCAGAGAAGGCGATTCCAAAGAGTCGGCATGCTGTTTATCAGCAATAAAAAGGGAAATAAGGGTGTCGGCCAGCTAGTCCCAAAGCACAGAAACAGATGCTGTACAGACAAAAGAATCATGGTTGTCTGAGTGTCCTCCTCCAGCTTTCTCAGCATGCGTTTTGGAAGGTGAAAGGAGAAGATCACTACATGCTGAGTTTAGTGGTGTGAGAGCTGAAAACCAAGACAATTAGGTGCTTCAAAATCCTCAACTTATTTAAGAAATAATGACACAGTTCATCTAGTTTCCAATCAAACCTCCAGTTACAGTTTTTGACACGCAGAGCCTTTGCACATGTGCAATAGCTTGAAATCTGAATGTGCTCCACTTTTGCTTCTGTTCTGTTGTTCTGTTGTGTTCACAGTAAGCACTAAGCAAATTTTGGCCTCGCTTTATGCTTGATTTATGCTTGCCGCATCCACAAGGGTCGTAAGTGTCCCACGGGGGTTCCATGCGGCAGGTTTTCGCCTGCCTGCGCACATCCATTTTTCTAGCTATGCGGACATGGATGGGTGAAGAAAATGGAAAACTTTGAGGAACTTTGAGAAGTTGCAGTCTCCTGTCACGAGGAGAAATCCGCATGGAGTAAAAGATTCAAACGCTTCTTCATCACGATTCCACGTTAGCTCATGTACGTGCGGCCGTCCTTGTGGAAAGTATAACCGAAGGTAGCTCTAGGTGCCTGCAAACAGCCACAGTAACTTTGTCTCCATCTCTGATTTAACAAAGTCAGGACGTCGTTTGACGACAGCAGGAGAATCTGAACGCTGATAGGCATTCGCGACCAAGCGTCACGCAAATTTCTCGCTCCAGTTGAAAAATGTCAAGTTGTGCGAATAGGCGAATGACGCAAATGACACGAATTCTGCGTGTTTGAGTTGCGTCATTCACGTCGCCCGGCACGAATGACGTAATGCACACACAGAATTCGTGTCATTCGCCTCTTTGCATCGATTTTGTATGTAATCGTGCCGCGCGAATAGTTCGCTTCGCACTTTGTGTGAACGCACCATAAGAATCTTTATGTATTAATGAGTAGGATGCATTATTGTATTTTCTATTTTGTAATTTTTGCTTTGCAATTTTTGCTTTTTTACATTTATTTTGTAAACAATGGCGTGAAAGAGATTTAAAAAGCAATACAAGGGAACTTTGGCTTGTGTCTTGAGGAGTTGTAGCATTTATTCACTGACAGTCTAAACTGTACACACACTGCACTGCTATGTTCACAGCTAGAACGTGACTTCATACTCCCCATCAGTCCGTCACACACACACGCTCCCTCGCTTTCTCTGTCTGTCTCTCAACCACACACCGACACTCGCTAACATTGAACACACAACCTGCACACTGAGTTATTTATTAAATTAATTTGCTACTTGTATACCACAATTAAGTCTAAAAAACATCTTAATAATACATAATTTCCTGATGCTTAGGCCCGGCAGGGAGTCAACTTAGGGCTGGGCTGGGGGCGGGCCGGCAGGCCGGCGGGCTTGCAATACACTGGTACACTGGCGGAAACCCTTGGGCTTTGCATTTACACCTGGTAATAACAAATATTCTCTTTATCTGCTATCCTAAAAAGTATGATATTAAGACCCGCGTTTTAATGAACCAGACTTACTCTCTATACGCGGAGATGAATGCCATTTTCCCCTAGCGTTCACCAAGTAAAAAAACTGAGAGGAACAGTGTTTTGCTGTTGTGAAAAGTATTTTGTATTGTTTACCAGCTACACAATGACATTACAGTTAGTTTCATGCAGGAGACTCCTATTTACCATCCTTCCCCTCCTGACTAAATGTAGCACGAGGCAGCAGATGAGCAGATGTCATCTTTATCCAGCCATATATCCTTTTGCATGTCCCTCTCATTAATAATTAGCCTGCGATGGTGCAGAAGGCCTTAATCATGAGAGAGCGAGTGAGGGTAACAGATTGTGATTGATGGGTGGTGTGTCTGCTGAGACGTGGGTGGAGGAGAAAGTAATGGCACAGACAGCGCGTCAGCAGATGGTTGGTGATATAGAGCCGCAGCCTCGCTCCAGATAGGTTAATTAGCCTGATAAGTAAAAAATGTGTTGGATTTGGCACCTTGTCTGCAACTGGCCGATATTTACTTCATATGGGTACCACTCTTGCAACGTTCAGCCTGCAGATGAGCCTTCCTCTGTACTAACGTGAGAGCGAAACTGTCAGTGCTGTGCAAGTAGGTGATGTCAGCTCCCTCCTGTCTATTAACAGATCAGGCATTTCACTAGCAGGCGTCATTCAAAACAGAGAAGAGATGTAGCCTGAAACATGAATGTTAGATGATTCTCTTCTTGTGTGTACTGCATCACATGGTAGTGCAACACTG
Organism: Sebastes umbrosus; assembly: GCF_015220745.1. Taxonomy (NCBI): domain Eukaryota; kingdom Metazoa; phylum Chordata; class Actinopteri; order Perciformes; family Sebastidae; genus Sebastes; species Sebastes umbrosus. The sequence goes on from NC_051276.1 coordinate 9,702,456, forward strand.
TATCTCATAAAATATGTTTATGTGGTAAACATTTTCGACCAAATATCTTTTGGAGGAGATGGAATAGCAGCCTAGCAACAGTTTTTATGATCCAAGAATTATGACACTTATACTGCATAGAAGATACAGGAAGCAGGTTATACGTATCCTCATACAACAGTTCGTATTGTATCTTACAAAGTCATTTCTCATTTTTAATTCTCCTACGAATGTCCAGCAACACGTCAATTTCCGCATGTTAGATGTGTAGACCTACAGTTTTTTTTCAAAATAAACATCCGTCTTCACAGGAAAGATCGTGGTTTGGGTTAAAAATGACTGCGAAAGTGGCATTACTTAAGTACGGAAGTCACATGACAAATAAATCGTTGACCAAACGTTGACTTCTGGTTTCACACGGGACACAAACAGCGGTCTCCCGGGTCTGGTCTGGTGTTTTTGGACCCACCCACCATATACATCCTGGTTCACGATTAAATGGATTACATATGTATTTATTTTGTGTTATGAACAGTGTATGAGAACAGCCTGATTGAGGTCAATGGCTGAGATAAGAAGCACAGGACTTTAATACTAGTGGAAGGGATTTATGTTGCTTTCCAAATTTTGTCAGATTTGGGCTGCTTAACATTTGGAAAGGTTAGAGAATGCCATTGCTTAATTGGGGGAGTTGTTGTGTTAGCAATCAATCGCCTATTTACACAACCAGAAGATACGGAGCAACAGTTGGAGATATGTTTATGGACAAGTTCAATACAAACTAAGTTCAATAGTCTCTCTCCTTTAGCTCTGTTTTTGGTCTCCACCCACTACTGCGGGAAATAAGAGCCATCATTGGTGTTTTAACAATGTTTCTCTTGTGAGGTATTGATCTGGCAATATTTTTCCAACTTTACTGAACTGTCCAAGTTAGCAAAAGCTTCTGCTAACACTGTTCAGATGCTTTGTTGGGCCGATATCCAATGGGATGCCTTGAATGAGCAACGTCATGACAACAACTACGACTAGTCATAATGAGGTTTGAGATATAACTGTTATTTAGGATAGTCAAAACTGAATTACAGATATCTCTAACTGTCGTTTTGACTAGTCACAATGACGTTATAGATGTCTAGAATAAGGATTTTGACTAGTCACAATGTAATTGTGGATATCTCTAATGTTAATTCCGTATAGTCAAGCTTAGCAATTAAAGGTTAATGGCTTGCCATATGATCTGGTGTGGATGCAGCCTTAACGGAGGTCATTTCCAAATAGGCGTATCAGTTGCTTGCTTTGACATAACCACCGGCGTTATAAAGTAGAGCATCGATTTAATTAGTGGAGGTATTTTACTAGCAGTAATGGTATTATTGTTATAAGTTAGTCTTACTCCAGGGAAATGCAGTCTTACTGTGGGGGGAAAAAACACATCCGCGGCTTACACATGGCCACACCGGTGAAATACACTCTTGTTTGATTCTGCATCCAGTTGGCTATCCAACTCCAGGGAGGTGAAGAAGAGTTCAGTTGTAAAATCAACTGCAGTCAATGAGCTGTTGCCGTTTGGAGCGCGTGCCCGTTCGGAACGGGCCGATTGCTTGGCTCCCGGAAGCCTCCTGGTGTTGCTGCTTGCAGCGTTGACAGGTCAGCCCGCTGCAGAAGACATCATCTATGTATTAAGAGAACTGGATACAGCATTGGAGGCGGGGCCCCCGTTCATTCCTATGAAAGTTGCGCAGTGGTGCATGATGCCAAAGTGGCTCGACTTCCAAGTGCAAAAGTACCCGTATCTTCCGGCGATCTTCGGCTTCCATTGGGCCCATGGAACAGGCGCAGTAGCGTCCGCTCGGTCACGTGACTCGGTCAGGGGGTCACAGCCGTCACGCTGTCGTCACAGCTTGCTAACCCCGCCTCCCAGCCCTCGCTCCAGCCTCGGTCTGGGGCTCATTCACATGAACGGAGGAAGGGAAATAACTCTGGATTCAGCTATTAGTGAATTTTACAACTTTTAGGACCTAATGATTTAAATAAGGGCCATCAGAATGTTCATACTGGGAAGTTGATTCACCTCAAAGAAAATTATCCACTGAGTTACAGACGTCTCTTTGACAATGTAAGTCTATGGGAAAAAGTACTTTTTGGGCCCAATGGCATCATGAGACGGACACGGAAGTTGTAGTACCGCCGTTTGGCCACTACGAAAATTGGCATCAACGACCGGCGCTCTTTATGGTGGCTTGGACGACATGCTAGTCTCAGTTTGCCTCCCTGAAGCCCATCCCCTGCTGCTGCACAGAGCGCTGTGTGCTTGTTTCTTAAAAGTGTATTAATATTGAACGTGTTCAAATCGCACAAAATTCTACACTATAGTGTGACGTCTATCGTACAAGTGTTTTTTGAGATAAGCGAAGGACACACAGACAGACAGAAAGGCAGACAGAGATTCTTTACTTTATAGCTAGATAATATTAAGTGCATGTAAATATTAAGTGTAATAAGTTATAGAGCTCCAGGCAGGTATAAGAAAGTCATGTTTGGGAGACAGTAGGGTTGGGCAGTAACATAGCAGCAGCATCTGTTGCAGAGTATCATGTTCTCAGTTGTTGTTTTCTGCAGTTTAAAATTTCCTCTGTGCCCCCGCTGGCATCACATCAAATCCTGCCAGAGCCTCCGCTGCTGCCCTCTCTGCCTTCCTACTGCTGCAGGAAAAAAAAACAGCAGACTCTCTCTGCTCCTTTTAAACAAATTTGTTAAAGGTGAGCAAGCAACATTAAAACTAGAATTGACCCACTTTGTGCTGAATAGCGAGCAGCTACTGTGGCCAGCAAGCAGAAGGTATTTCATTAAGATGTGCTTATTTCCTAATACCTGCTGGCAACATGCTATCACCACCAGCTTCCAATTTGCATATAAATGTAATATATTTTTATTGGTGTATTGTGAGAAGGCTTTATTGTGAGCAGTTCCGCATACAGATTTAAACACGGTCAGATTCTATTATGGCATTGCTCTCATCTAAAATGGGTCTCTATTATTAAGACCTCAACCACTAGAGCCTAAACACAGACCTGAATAACAGATTAGGCAGCTTGGTTTGATGGTGCTATAAGACACTTCAAACATTTACTTGAGTCTGATGTAAACAAAATGCTGCTTGTTCAAAAAGGATATCAGGGAAGGAGAAACCTGTTCATGGAGCTGAATAATGCAAGATGTTGAGAATGATCACAGCCTGCACAAAACTCTAAACATATTCCGCTGTGTACTGCCGGCGTGCCCTCGGATCGACATGCCCCGTTTTTTGTTTGTAAGATTTTTATTACTTCTTGTAAAAAGAAAAATAACAAGGTGCAGTCGTTGAACCCTGTGTTGTTGAAAGGATCAAAAAGATAAGATGTCATAAGAATATTACATGCCCCACCCATGGCTTTGTGAACCCATCTTTCTTCGGTTTCAGAGCTGACAAACGTGATATTAAGTTTACAACATGCAGTACATGCAGGTCAGAAACCCTGACAAGACTTTAAAACATGTTTTATTGAATATCTTTGTATTAAATAAAGGCAGGAAATATCATGGTGAACAAAACTTTGCAGAGGTTGCAGTCATAAACAGGATAACCTGCTAGCAAACCCCAGGACCAAACAAGTTTACAAAACATTAGTTGCAATTTAATTTAAAGGGACTGTTTGTAACTTTTTACACGTATAAATCTAGCGGGTCGGGATCGCATATGCGCGTTCGCATATGCGCGCTCGCGTGTGGCCGGAGTCTCTGCGTGTGGCCGGAATCGCCTTCACTTACACACTGCGCGCGTTTTTGCTGTCTTGCTCCACCTCTAGACGTGAACGCGCGCTCACCGCACACTGCAGGAGAGCTAGTTTAGCTCTGAGAATATCTAGTGAATGTACAGTAGGCGTTTGTGCAGAAATAACTGCTGCAGCTCCTACAGACCAACAGAGATTTCCCGTGTCTTGTGAAGTGACGGGGCTCCGCAGCGAGAAACGTTATCTTCTCCGACCGGGTGCCGGTGTCTCCCTGCGGGCGCAGTCGGAAGACGATAACATTTCTCTTCTTGCTTCAGCCCCGGCCAACACTAGGATCAGCATTGATTCAGATAGAGACCTTCGTCTGGTCAGCTAACATTACTGCCAAGCAGGTGAAATATAGAGTGATATTGTGGTTTTAGCTGACGTGTGTCGCCTCACTGTTTTGAGCGATGCTCGTTCATGTCTATTTAGAACGAGCAAGCGCGAACCCGACGCTGACTTTCGTTGATTTAACGGCCACAGGTGTCGCTGTTAACAAGCAATTCTGAAAGTTACAAACAGTCCCTTTTAAAGGTGCACAATATGAAATGTTGCATGCATGTTTTTCTTCTTTACTTTTGGCATGTTTGTATGCAATGCTTTGTTTTGTGTCTGTCTGACATTTTGTAGATTGATTGATTGAGATGGTCAGAAGTGACAGCCCTTATGTATAAGTGTATTTTCATACTGTATGTTAGTATGTATGCAAATATCCCCTGCTGACCACACTATGAAATGCAATGAAAATTCAAGGTACACATGGTTCTAACATTTTCAAAAACACTGGTATGGTCCCTTTTTTTAAATGAAAATAAATTGTAAACAGCAGGAATATGCTAATCTGATTGTCTTGTTTTTTTATTGACAATGTTATGTTAGAAAATAAATCATCACGTCATCTTGCTAAAAAGACAGAATGCTGTATTGACTGCAGGTGTAGGCGCACAGCATGCAGCTGACTTTAATACCAGCATATAGTTAAAAGATCCACTCATCAAAGTCATTCTCCGTGCGGTGCTGCTGAGCCTGGTGTCGTCTAACTGTCGCCTGATGGGGGAAATGATATTCTTGGGCACAAGCCTGGGTCACAGATCAATACCAGCGTCCAGTGAATCTTCTCCGATGAATCAGCAGCAGCAGCAGCAGCTCTCAGGGATGTATTACGTTGCTCAGCTTGGGCATCTGTGGCGCTGATGGACGGGACAGACGCACAACAACTGCTCTTTTGGGTCATCAGACACTGGAGGTAATGGCCAGCCTGGAGTGCAGGGCAATAACCTCCCTCTCGGCCATATTTAAACTTGTCCTGATCCCTCCTGTTCGATGTTCCACATAGGTGCAAATTACAAGGGTGGGTATTGATAGGTGATTTGTCAAGCTGCCATGTGGGGATTGGTTATGTATTCCAGAGGGAGCACTATGTAACTGTTCGGGATCTGAACACTCACAATGCCACAATGGGTTGGAGTTTGCCTGTCAAAGTGTCAGCCCAGTGAGCAGTCGTTGGGCGGGTTTCACCCAAGTCTAGAAATTCATTGTGGAATGAAAAATATTGCAGAGAAAGATTTGGACCTGGTAACAGAGTTACTCTGTGCAGCTGATGTCCCAAGTTTCTCAGCATAGTTTTAAAGTAAAACAAATAAAAATACAAGATCCCAACCCAAGTCTGTAAGAGTTCAGTTCAGGCATAGTGGGGAAGTATTCATGGTTCCATTTGGGTTTGGTTTTCAGGAGGACAGCTGCACCTCCAGCATGAAAATGTGTTAAATTAGTACAATTTCTGTTATTTTGCTTGTTCCTTGTCTGTTCTTATGGCCTGCTCAGTTGTAAGGCATATTAACTAACTGCCTCATGAAATGACATGAAAGTGGTATCAATCTTTTCATCTGAGTCTCAGCAAGAGCGCAAATATGAGTAAAATGTAAGCACTGTACTTGATTGCATTTAGGAATCACCTGGTCACCTGGTCCTAGTTTTAACGGGAGTAAAGGAGGAAGTCAGGTGACATACAAAGAGCGATAAAGTCAAAAAGGGAGGAGGTTGGGGCGGGTCAAAAAACAATGGACTTTCACCCAGAAGACCGCAGTTCGTGTCCCGTGTGAAAGCAAGTCAACACTGACTTATTTAAAGTTACGTTTGTAAGTTAATTTATGAAATGTTACGTAAATCATTTAACTTACATACTTACATAACCTAGCCTACAAACGTACTTATTTTAACACAAACCATGATCTTTTCCTGAAAGTAACCAAGTAGTTTCGTTGCCTAAACTTAACAAAGTTGTTTCCTGTGAACATGGAAGTTTATTTTGAAAAGACAGTGTATGTTTTACGGGTCCCAGAGTGTGGTACCGCAGCAAAGTACGAATCTGTAAAATACAGATAGTGCAGCAGCAATGAAGACACGGAAGCGCTCAGTTCGTCATCCAGATTGCATCTGAGGCGTGGGCGGAAGGTCCCATCTGAGACAACCTGGGGCGCAACGACTCCCATGACAAAAGTTCCACCTGGGTGCTGCTTACATTCATCATGTTTTTTCCACAATACATAAAAAATAAAATCACGTGATCGTCACATATATTCTTAGGGACATTATTTTAACCCTGGAAATAAAAAGAAAATACCTTTTCATCTAATTAAATTAAATTAACACAAAAGTAGTTGCACAATTTTTGTGTGTACCACATATGCATGTAAAAAGTGAAAATTGACACGGGTAAAACCAACGCTAGAGGGGTACGTAGAGCGCCATAGTTTGACACATAGGACCATATGACGAGCTTGGAGTGAGAACATGTTGTAGCTGGATGTGTAAATGAGCAACTGTTTTGCTATCACATTTGCCACGTGACAACTTGGTGATACATGTCAGATGTTGTTTTTAAGGCTTGTTGTGTTGCTTCATGGTGGCGTAAAAACAAAATCCAGCAATGCAGCTTTAAAAATTCATTTTAGATACAGTACTGTAGCTGTTGTCATGTTGTTGGAAGCGAGAACACGTACCCAGTCACCACAAACAGCACAGACAAGCTCGTGATCTCCCACTTTCTCTGGATGGCTGGGTTTCCTACCAAAGCAACCTGAATGTTGCACTCTAAAAAAAGCAGAACTGACAATGAAATCAGGCAATTTAACAGTGAGTGGACTGTGAAGTATGTGTTTGGGCCTTTTGGACCAATAGCCTTGTGTGTTTATTCTGTAGTAAGAGCACCTCAGTGAAAAGGGAATATAATGGAGCATTTGAAGAGAGCACACTCAAACTTTGACATTTCCAGTGGGCTGTGAGGCTTGTGGTTTTTAATTTCAAACTTTCTTATATAGATTTATACTGTTACTGGATTAACTATTTGCTAAATGGTTAATTGTAAAGATAATTCAGGCTTGTTACTGTCGCTGAACAGATTATATGGTCCCTCTTTAGATTTTAATGTAGCCCCCATTTAATGATAATAGAATCTGTAATTTCTGACACTGACCCAGGCTTCCTCTGCTGTACACACATCCAATCGGGCCTTTTAATTGGCTAAGATACATCAGAAATCTTCATACATTAGGTCTACTAATTCCATACATAATGTATAGTGATATTTCTTGGCAAGAAGCCGGCACTTCTCTCACCTGAAGCACATCTTAAAGATTTCCTCTTCAAGCAACATTTACCCTGATCAGACACATCTGGCTTCAATTGAAACATCCACTTGTCTTTTGCATGTCATATATGCAATGAGACATAAAATGACTTTGAGATAAAAAAAAAATCCTTTTCAAAATCTATATCCATCACGGTTTGGCTTGCCCTCTTTTATCACAGGACGCTCAGGGCAATGGTAAAACTCTACTTGAATTTCACAGACTCAGATTTCCATTGATCTGACAGAGCCCACAAGCTTGATGGACTGCAACGATTTGGGTGTTGTGAGCACTGCAACATCTTACATGATGATGATGACAGCATTATTGTTATGATTGTTAGCTGTATTCTGCAATATTAGCATTATCAGCATTAGCTTTAACAATCAAAAATGACATGACGGTATTCCTCCTTACTTCTTAGCAAAGTGGAATATAAATTGACAAACAATTAAGACTGAAAGTCTTCTTTGGTATAAAACCTCTGCAGAGTGCGGTGTGTGTAAACTGAGGTGGAATAATTGTGGGAGATAAATTCAAACTTGATTCTTGATTCCTTTTATTTTAACTCAAAGAAACAATTCACAGATGTATAGTACTGAGAAAACATACTTTACTTCTGCCTCAAAAGGAATTTCCTTGTGTTTTATCCTGAAAAGAATAGGGCCTTTGATTGTCATTACACAACGAACAAACTCAAAAGTTAATGTGAGCAGTGAACAATCATACAAAGTTGCATTTTTTTTTTTTTTTGCCTGAGCTGGTAATGTAGTTGCAAGCATGGGTTGATTAGAAAAATCACAGCCTGTACAACATTGTCATAATATCACCTTTTTAAAGAGGATATGAACCTGTTAGCAAACAGATTAACACAACCAGCACACAATGAGGAAAATTAGCATTTATTTGGAGTCATGCTTCTGGCCACATGATGAATGTAAACCCAAAATACATTTTCCTTTTAGCTCTGCTTTGGTTTCCACCAGCTCTTAAGAAAAATATCTGTCTCTTGAGCTGCTAAATGCTCCACTATGTTCCCCAGCTAGTCGCTAACTGCGTCTGCCGTTTGGTCCTGGGCAGGGTTGGGGCAGATTACTTCAAAATGTATGCAGTTAATGAATACAAATTACATCTCAATTTTTGTAATTAGTAACGTAATCCATTGGATTACAAAATAAATTTAATTTAATCTGAATACTTACTTCAAAATAGGGATGTGGGATTAGTCCATTAAACGTTGCTACCCTCACTAGTCGGCACTAGAAATACTAGTCGGGCCGCTATTCTGTATTTCAGAGACTGTAGCTGGCCGTAGCTTGAGTGAAGCTGCTGGTATCATACGAAACTAGCACCACAAACAATTTTGAGAATGTGCATGTTTTCCTCTCCTTGAAGATCATACGGAACTAGAACACCTCAGGAATCCAATGATACCATTTCATGTCATTACCTTCGAAGCTTTGACTAAGGTTTTCGAATGAAGCTTTGAATGTCTGTCAACATATTTTATGACGTTATCACTCTAAAAAATGGCGAAAATATGATTTTGTGTTATTGTGGTTACATAAATGTAATTTATGGTGCTGTTATGTTGGACAACACTGTTAAGACAGGTGCCTACAAGTGCGTGCGGGAGAGTAAACGGCGAAAAAGTTGGTTTTCGAATGCTAAACGCCAACAAATATGGATTGAAGTAGAATAATTCGAATTAATGTAATATGTTTTAAATTTTGGAAATTATTACATATTTTTCCATCATATTTTATAGACTTTTTTATAGAGATAGAATTTTATAGACTGCGACAATTACATTGTAACAATGTTACAGGGCTGAGCGCTGCGTCACTTGCTCTGTGTGTTTGAGAGAGCGAGTTTAGTTGAGCAATCTGAAGACAATACAGCGGTCAGCAGTAAGGCAGCAGTCTTCACAGGAAGACGTGTCAGGAGGACCACTGACCTGACAGCTTCATTACCAGCTGACACAACTTCAGTGTAAAATAAATCCCTTTACTCTGATGAGGACTTCATCTGGACAGTTTACCTAAAAGTTAAAGTTTCTACTTCATGCATTATGTATGCCAGATTTATGTTTCGTTTTCATCGTCTATGAATAAAGTGCTTTATTTTTAGGGAGCATTCAGGTTTAAATTCAGTAGCACGGCCCCTCGGTGTTAGAGAAATATAACATTTTCTTTCACAAAGGCTCTATGTAATTACACTGTTTAAACAGCGGATATGAAACACTTTTTGATTTCATGCATGTAGAAGGGTATACTGGACCATTTAACATCCAGACTATGAAAATGTAATCCTTAACTACAGGTAGTAAATACTGACTGGAAGCAACACAACACATTTCTCTGTTTCACAGTCAAACTTTATGAGAATAGACAGATGACAATATGAATTACACAATATTTTAGACAGAATCTTTGAAAGGGTATCACACAGATAGTCTGCAGTTTTGACAAACATTTCACAGCATAAATATGGCAGTAACTGTCTGACAAGTAAAATGTGAAAACATCGGAGTTATCCTGTGAATCAATCCTGTTTTTATAAAGAAGTTACTTTATAAGATCAGCAATTCCACCTTCAGTTATGTTGAGGTGGTACAGGATAAACACAAGTTGCTGCCTCATTATGTTAAGAGTCATTGGTCTGATGTAACTGTAATAGTCAGGATAACACATGACAGTAATCAGTAATGACTCTACTTTTACTTTGATTACTTTCATATGTTTATCAGGTGTCTTTTTTTTACCAAAAGTAGTTACTTGAAATACGGTTTCACATTTTCTATTGTTTTATATCATACTTTCCACTCCCACATCTTACTGTAAGTGTTTACATTATATACAGTGCTACATGCTAATACGTCACCTCTGTATCGCTTCACGACGAAGGCTTTCTTCTTCTCTGGGCTCTCATAAATGTACTGGTAGAGACAAACTTCACAGAGTGTATGTTTACGATTTATAGAGTTTTCGCATGAATACAAAGCTAATATTATGTGACGGAGACATATAAAGAAAGCCTTAGATGAGAAGAAAGCAGTATTTACCGAAGCCAAACGTCCTGTAAAACCTGTAATCTTGGCTGCCGATGTTGTTAATTTCTCCCCGATTTTTGGATCCGATTCCCGCTGGAACATGTCCAGTTGTGAAGTTTTTGGTTTAGAAGCGGTTACTGTGGCGATATTCATGGTAGAAGTGCAGCTAAACTCTGTTTAAAACCGCGGTTCCTCAGCTGCAAAGACGCCGGCAGACCTGATGCGGAAGACCGGAAACACTGCCTTAAAGAGACAGGTGCTAAAACGCAGCATTTCAGACTGAAGGTGAGAACAGGTGCAGCAGCCATGGGCAGTGTGAGGAAAAATAATGTGTTTTTTGAACATTACAGCATGTAAACATGCTCTGGTAGGAACCGGTGGGTAGAAACCCCAAAAAGTATGATCCTGAAATTGAGCGTGATATGTCTCCTTTAAGTCGTGGATGTCTCAGTGACAGCACCACACTGGCAAACAAAAAAAAGTTAAGGATGATAATAAGATAATACTGAAGTAGTTATAATGTTCAACATGCCTCAAACCCTGATGCTTTAGTTTAGACGGTGGGGGCTGTTTGTTCTGTTTCTCTCATTTCATAGAGAAACAAAGATCTGCAGCACAGCTCAGGGCAGAGACAGCTGTGCTTTAAAAGAAAAATCCACACCTTAACACTTAAGCACTGTTAAAAACACCTACCGGCTATGTACCTTGCATTTCCTCGTTCTGGGGTGTTGTTGAGTGCTGGATATTTCTTATTGTCACAGGTAACTGCTAAACAGATGGTGTGATTTCATGTTAAGATATTTCCAGCAGCTCAGAGGAACATTTTCAGCTGAATAAAACAGCAGTAATCATCAAGTTTTCAATTTCAACAGTTGTACAGGGAGAAGTCATTCAAACAGGAGGTAGAAAGTTCAGTTTCTCTATATACACGCTGGCCAAACAGACCATAGATTCTTGATTTTACACACACACACACACACCGCAGCCTTCAACACCTGGACATGTTTAAGTTTAAATAGAAGTCCATAGCCTCTCGCTGGACTCTGTAGTTTGTAAGAGGGTCTCGTGCTTCATGTCGGTGTTGGCCATTTCTATATTTAACTAAGTGTAGCCTAAAAGGCGGGTGACGTTTCCCGGAGACAAGTCAGCTAATGTTAGTTTCTGTCTGATCTAGTGCAGCTTCCTCGCTAGGTAGGAAAGAACATGGGAGAGATAACACTTTCATGGTAGATTTTATATTTTAAATCATCTCAGCAGTAGTGGGTGCACTCCTGTGTAAAGTCAGTGAGCAGAAAACCTCAGGGTGATTTTTAACAGTGACTTGACTTTTGAAGAGCAAGTAAAGAGGCAGGAGTGGAGTTCTGCTTTTCTGCAGTTGAGAGGCAAATCAAAAATCAAGTTGTTGTTTTTTTCTCTATCTCGCTCAGTTTTCTTTTTTTGTATCTGCTCTTTCAGCCTCAGTCAGCCACTTTAAACTGTGTGGCTCCTTTAGCAGCAGCACAATCACACTGAAGTACGGTGAACAGATCACAGACCTGCAATTAACATCTCTACACTAGTTAGCAGATATTGATTTTAGGGATGCTCCGATACCGATATCGGTGACAATGGAGCCGATCCATTCAATTCAACTCTATGTTTATACACGATATACATTATATACTGGAATTTAAATTCCTGTTTAAGTTTTGACCAATTATTTTTATTAATAAATAGAAATTCAGTACATTTATATCTATGTAATTTGGGATTACTAATTTTGGGGTTACTGAACAGAAGTGCTCGCCATCCAATTGCCCAAAAAATGCGTTTTTGATACCAAATCACAGCATGGCTTTTTCTATGGTGATCCTCAAGGTCTTGGTGTCTTAATGTGGTATTTTGGAGGGATTATTGATCATTTTTTATCAATTCTCCAGTGGTAAAAAATGGTTAAATTTACAGTAGGACCAAATCTGTGTAAAAACTGCTGCAACAACTTATGATACATAATAGAGCATGGGGATGGAACCATATGCTTCTATCATGATGTTCTTAACCCTTACACACCTTACACACCAATTTATTTTAAATAATGAATTAATGAATTCATGTTTATTTCTGATTTATGACTAGAACAACTTGACACACAGTGCTGAGCTGCATCTCACATTTAATCTTCGGGTTCCCAGCTTTCAGATGATGTACACCACTTCTATGTGACATCTACTGTTGTCAAAGCTTCTTCTATGATCTTCTGATCCAAGTTCTCCAAAGTGATGAAGTTCTTTGCATCCTCCTGCAGCTTCAACATTTCCTTTTTTTTTTTCTTTGATGAATTCTTGCTGCTGTTGTTCTCGCTGAATGGCAGCTTCGACCCGCTGGCGCTCAGCTCCCTCCTTTTCCTTCCTGACCCTCAACACCAAGAGTTTGAGACAAAAACGGGTCTATTGTGGGTCTCGGAGGGTTAAACATTGGTATTGGATCAGTGCTCTGTATCGGCTGATACCCAAAGCCCAGGTATTGCTATCGGTATTGGTGCATCTGCAATTTAATTTAACATTTTACTGAGGAGTCCATAAGGGAGTCCACTGATAAGGGCCCTGTTCTTCAAATAAGACCTAGCCTAGCTAATGTAAAGACTAACATGATGTTATCAGGCTAAAATGATCTCGATAATTGTCATCCAGCAAATTTGGTTCTTTGAACTCAGGTTAGAGGTTTGATTTGTTAATCTGAAGTTATCTTTAATAACAGTGAGCTCTGTCTTTTGAGACAAAGGCTACAAAGGTTCACACACCACCCAGCAATGTGTCCCATGTCGGAGAAATACATGCAACATGCACCATCATACTCACACCAGTTGTTGGCTCCTACATGCTGGTTTTAGGACCGACAGTATCAACAGACACGTTTGTGATGTGATGGAATCAGCCAGAATATTATTCATATATATTCATCTCCAGCAATCACATTGTGGGCAGTTGGAATGATTCGCTCCACAGTTATATCTTAATATCGACAATCTATTCATCTTGATGAGTCTAATGAAGAATCGACACCTGGCTGATGATGTAAAAATCAGTATTTAATATCACAACCTTGCATAACAAAAAATCTGAGAAACATGTTCCTTCCCTAAAAAATATAAAATGCTTAATGAATTCTTTATTATTGTATAACTCCTCTCTGCTTCTGAATGTGTGTTTATTTTACACTGTCACAGCCACTGATAGTAGCTGTGATGCTGTATGGCTGATCCCACTTATTTATCCTTTATGTTCGTGTTAAATAAAACTAAAAAAAGCATCTGAGCTCCATTGAGCACATGTATCTGTGTGAGCCACAGGACAGCCTCATTAACTTCCCTAATAAATGTCCAGGTTTTCAGTCTTAACAAGCAATTATACTCTCAAATGCCTCAAGTGTGTGAATGGGAGCAAATCCTAGTTATTTTATGGTAGTTCATTTTATATGTTTTAGTGTTCGAATGGCAAATTACCTTCATGTTGTCAAATTAAATGTTGCATGCTCTGATGGTCTTTTAACAGTCAGAAACTTTTAGTTAAGGCAATGTCTTTTTTAAAGTGTACACATTATGTTTTATTGTATATTTTATCCTATATAGGTACAGGTAACTCTTTATTCTGGAAATTTAATTGCAATAATGGCTTCAAAAATGTGTTAATTTCATGTTCTCATCCAAAATCATAACATTTTTTCATGATGCCTCTAGGAAAGCCTGTCATTTGTATCTGACAATTCATATATGGGTTCTCGGTTCTGAGAAGTGAAGCCAATGCTCTTAAACCTGCGTTCTTTCTAACAGCCAGCAGCGGGCGACTCCTCTGGTTGTATAGAAGTCTATGAGAAAAATGATCCTACCTCTCACTTGATTTGTTACCTCAGTAAACATTGTAAACATGAGTTTATTGTCTGAATCGCTAGTTTCAAGTCTTCGTCAATACAGCATGATGTTCATTTAGTAAATTATGGTCCCATTTAGAGTCAAATAGACCATAAAGCAGGGGATGCTTTAGGGCGGGGCTACCTTTTGATTGACAAGTCACAATCACGGCGTTATTCAGAGTTTAGTTGTTTTTTCTGGCATGTACATTATAAACAAGCCTGTTTTTCACTACCCAAAATTAGCATCCCAATAAATCACCATTAACGTGAATTACAGATGCACCATGGGCCTTCCAATTCACCAGCTCCACCCTCTCATCCAAATTATGGTCACTTCTGGCTCCGAATGACCAAGATGGCAACGGCCAAAATACCAAACTCGAGGCTTCAAAACGATAGTCCACAAACCAATGGGTGATGTCACAGTGACTATACGTCCACTGTCTATGGATTCACCCTAAGCAGTCTTGGTAATTATACAGTTTTCTGTTTCTCTTTTGTAGCTTTCTTTTACAGGTTTTGGACTTATATTTGTTCTGAAAACAGCGCCAGAACATTTTTAAGCAAAGCTTTCAAGAATCCAAATTTTGTCAAATCATCAACAATTGAATACAAGCTGATTCAGTTATCCACCAGCAGAGAACAGGGCCCAGCAGTCAGATGTAATATAAATCAAACCGATAAGTTATAATCACGCTTATTAACTGAAATAATTTTCCATGGCTGTTTTGGTGAATTAAAAGAAAAGCCACTATCTCTGATACAAGGGCTCTAATTCTTTTTACACTCTTGCTGTCGGATGATTTGTCAAAAATGTGAGAACACAGATTTCACACTTTGTGACCCACTGAGAGGCAGATCTGGAAAACTCAGCGAGCTGTTGATGCGGTAATAAAAATCAGTCCAGGAGGCAAATATATATTTTAATAGTGTGATTTTATAATCCCTTTTACTTTGGAATCTTAAAGACTTCCAGATTGTTCTTTGCAAATACATGCATGACTATCTAAGTGCAAGACACATACTTGATCCTTTGTTTTCTCATGCTGTCCTTTTATAATCCTCGTGATCCGTCTTGGCATTTTCTACAGGTAACCTGAAAGTGTCAGAGAATCTTCCCCCTGTTAATCCACTAACTCATTACTAATGCACAACCGAACCTCAAACACAGCCCCAGTGCCTTATAGCAGCTGCTTAATTCATCTGCACATCACACTCCATCCATTTTGCAGCGCGATGACAGATACTCCCTCGTTATTTTGCATTGATTGCTGTTGTAGAAACTCAAACAGTCACTCCACTTACCTTTACTCTTTGCTCGATATAATATTGCTGCTACGCCGTTCACATTTAATTAACCTGCTCACCCCCAGACGTAAATCAATATGGAGATCAGGAAATGCGGCAGCGTTTGGCTCGGGCATCTCCAAACGACGTCAGTTTACAGATGGTTATGCAGATCGGGCCGGTTCAGAGTGGAGAGGGGGGCCCTCGTTAGGACTGAACCACCGACACACGCATCGCATTTCCCATGTGACTCTCAAATTACTGTGGCTGCTTTCAACACAGCATGGATTTGTTCGTTTGCAAATAGGGAGCTGTCAAAAAGTGTTGCTCATGGCTGGTTGAACCTGCTAGGGGGTCCAACTGAAAGACATGTGCTACGGGCACCCTGCTGGCCGTACAGGTCTCATATTAACAGCTACAGGTTGTTTTGTAAGCCTATAGCATGTTCTGGAGCTGATGCCAGCAGCGGATTCATCTTTCAAAGGGGGAATCTCACTTTTTCAGTACATGTGCACATCATTTGGGTTTGTGGATTACCTACCAACCCACAAACTGTGAAATAAGACAAGCCAGGCAATTCTTTGTGGGCTGCCTAGATCAGAAAACATGTGATTCAACAAGCCGTTCAGATTTGGCTCCCCTACCTATCTACCTATCTACCTATCTACCTGTCTACCTGTCTACCTGTCTACCTGTCTACCTATCTACCTATCTACCTATCTACCTATCTACCTATCTACCTATCTACCTATCGTGTTTTTTGAATATTAAAGCATGTTCTAGTAGAAACCCAAAATACAAGTATGAACCTGAAAATGAGCATGATATGTCAGATGGGGTCAGCTCCAGCCCCCCGTGACCCTGAATAGAATAAGCGGTTACAGATAATGGATGGATGGATGAGCATGATATGTTCCCTTTAATACAACCTGAAGCTTCTCTTCAAGTCAATTGCAGAAATTTGGGAATGTGGTGACATCACTTAAAGGAAGTAACTTACTTAACCTGGAAGAGAACTCTAAAGTGAGCAGTAATATTATTACCCCTACTGTCTCGGTTGTAAAAAAATCCATGCCAAAATTCCCCATTTGTTCTTCGCTTCTTGATCCTTGTGTGACCTTGCTGAACAAAACGTGTATGTATCATAAATGGTTGTTTGCCATAGGGCCTATACTCTGCAATAATCCAATGGAAAACATTTTTGCCGAGAGAACCAGGGCGATGCTAACTTCCTGGTTGGCCTACAGAAATACATCCCTGCAGCTCTCTATAGTTGCTTCAGTGGCACTCAAAGTATAATTTTCTCTAAGTAAACCACTTATGCCCTTTTTGTTGTATTCAACGTGCATTGGAAGTCTTGCTGATTGCTATCAACTTACCTCAATGCAGTTGGCTGAATGGCTCATTCCCTAGAACTGAAAACCATCCAGGCTGGAGGCAAGATTCAATGACATATTCTAAACTCTGCTGACATCATTAATCAGCTATGACGTTAGGGAAGCAGTCCCCAAAGGTTTTAGGCTCAGTGAAGCAAAATAGTGCTTTAGAGGTCAGTGGATTGTTAGTCATGATTCAAATCTGTCAGACTCAGTTGTTACTGAGGTCGTATTGACCTTTTAACCTCTGGTGATGTCACAGCTGTAAGGGCTGAGACGCTTTTAACACCCTGATGATGTGTACCGTTTGTTATGTCCAGTCCATTAGAAAACATCGCCATAACAATGCAACCTCTCTTACTGTAGTTCCATTTTCGCTTGATATTTCTGGGAATGGCTCAAAGCTGCACTGCGTGGACAGTTCTTCACTTTAAAAGCAAACAGACGTTTATGAAATGATTGATGCAGAATCACAGCGAGTGATTCTGCCGAGATGAGAAACACCACTAATTTTCACAGTGGTGGTTTTATCCATCGAGGCCTGTGGAGGTGACTTTGTGTGTGAGAGACACATTTTTTGCTGTGACTGAGAAACTACATTATCATTGCATCTGATAGTATCAGTTCAAAACCTCTGTATGAATTACACTGAAAAAAATAGGAAGCACCGGTTTATCGGCTGAACATCGGTATCGGCCGTATCGATATTCACCTTGTTGACTGCCGTTGGCAAATAAGATGACATTCGCCGATGGCGGTGGCCAACGTTAATCGGTTTTGGTCAGTGTCGTTGCTGCTGCGGCCTCTGATTGGACACGACTCTGGCGTTACGGCGGGTGCCGTGTTTATAAATAAAAGCGAAAGAAAAGGTTGGCCGTGTAGGAGTATTACACTGTCTCTGAGAAAGATCAGCGGCAATAACGTTATGTTCAACGGAAAATTAAGCAGTAAAACAATGCCTGAAAAGATTTCTTAAAAACAATCACTTCGAACTGGATGGGAACGAAACTTGTGTGTGCGTAATGTGTCACTAGAAGCCTGTCATTCCAACGAGGGGTGACGCAGCACCCAGTACGTTACAGTGGGAACATCCTCCAATGTCGTGTAATGTCTGCTTCCAGTTGGCTATATTTCACACACAGCGACGTCACGCTCTGCCCACAATTCCGTGTGAATCATTCGCCATTGTGTTTGAGGTGCAAGTTTAAACAGGCGATCGGTGTTGAGATTGCAAGATTGATTTTTTTTATTACTCTAAAATATTATACTTTCTTCGGTACCAGTGTATAACTATGGTGAAGTAGCGCTTTTTAAACAAATTCCCACCAGCCCGTGTAAAAGAGCCTGAGAGAAGAGCAGTCTGGGGGAAGGCTTGTGTTAGAATAGATCTAGTCACATTGATGGGACTGTTATTGTAAGCTGCTTCACATGATAAGAAATTAGCTCTTCACTTGCAGAGGCAAAACGCATCACAGGTATAATATGTCATCAAAAAGTGCAAGGGAACGCCATTCACTCTTCCTAGGCAACAACAACAGTAGTTGCAGCTGTTTTATGATTGGCTTCGCTTTGAAATGTCAGCGGCAACCGAGGTCAAAGTTGAAATAATTTGAACTACTGTACAAACGCAGCACTCTGTGGCAATTTCGAGCGACATACAGAAAGACAGACAGATTCCTTTCTTTATAGTAAGATGTGCCCCCTCCTTATTTAAAACTGTACATCTATTGTACTGCACAGTGTGTGCGCAGTATCAGTGTTATTGAGAAGCCCTTGTATCCTGCTCCAAACGCTGCGGTGTAAGAACAGCACATGAAATTAAGTCCATCGGTCTTTCAATATAAAATTATACACCGAAATTTATCACCTCCAGTCTGGCAGTTTGTAAGATGATGGAGCTCTATTCACCATTAGCAAGGATACAGTCGGATCTGGATGTAATTAGAATTGGAGATTACTTGCCTGTGACTCGACTGTAGCAGCTACGTGGATCATTGCTGCTATGATGGAGCATGTGAATATGTCGGCATGACAGGTGACCCATACGCAGCAGCTCTCCTCACAATCAAGGGTTGAGGTAATTCATTCTGGGCATAATTCACTCCAGGTTGCTTTTAACTGTCTCCATACTCTGAGATTAAACACAGTCGGAGCTTTTTATTTATTTATTTATTTGTGTCTCTTGGGTTCATTCTGGAGGGATAAAGCTTCTATATGACTTAGGCTGACTGAAAGTAGATAAATTGCTAACAAAAAAAGAAATGGTGCTATACCCTCCTCCCAGAGGCTGTTGATAGAGGATGTGTCTTTCCTGCTCCCCCAGCAGCTGCCAGGGAAATGAGACCTTGAGACAGGCTGGGGAATTTCACATTTTGTCATGTTCATTGTTTGCTCCTTCATATTTCCCTGCATGCAAGTTAATGGTAATGGCACATCGGCTGACAAGATAACAAGGGAGCTGCCGTTTAAAGATGGAAAATGAGCTTGTTTTCTTTTCTTCATATTCTTGATATAATTAATGTTGATATAATCTTAGAATTTTCTTTTGGTTCAGTTTATGCCACTTACTACAGGAATAACCTACTTGTCTTATTTAGCCAGATATAAAATCAGGGATAATTATAAATAATTTGCATCTTTATACAAAGGTAATATATTTTGATCTTTTAATCACGTCAGATTTATAATTAATCACCTTCTAAGGTAAACATTAACCCAATTATCACCATTTTCCCCAGATTCTGCATGTGCTTTTGACATCGTTCACGCTTTGACTACATACATGCCGATATATATTAGCACATTTACTGTATGTATGTTATATTTACGGAGTCATTTGCATAAAAGATTAAATCTAAAAAATTAAAAGACAATGATACAGTTGCAAATGTGCAGCACACTATTGCTTGTTTGCATATCCAGCAGAATTGGGCCAAAGCTCAGCTCAGGAGGATGGGTTTGGGGTTTTAACTTTCTGTTAACATGTTTTTAATTTAATAATAATGGGGTACTCAAGTCAAGTCACCTTTATATACATTTACATACATCTATATACATTTTTTAATCTACTGTAATAAACTGGTCAATACATAAGCTAAATAAAATATGAGATTAAAAACATGTTCCCCCTTAAAATAACCTTTTTATTTTCACTGAATAAGAGTACATTTATGTTTCTAGCAAAACAATACATTAACCATAATTACATTTCCTGATAAACCTTACAGTGAAGGTGTCTATAAATAATTTAAAAGATAAATAATGATAATAATTAAAAAAACTATGATCTGTTTTAAGTATCAGTAACTATTTACATACTGTGTGGGCTAAAACGCACACAAAGCCTGATTATCTTTTACAGTAATTCACTACATGTTTTCAATCAGGCTTGTAAACTCATTAAAAAAAGCAATAACTAGGATGAGTGTATGTGATGGAATAGAGACATTAAAATGTGCCAGAGGAACCAAATCAGTGCTTTTATGGACACATTTTGTCTCTGGGGGTCTATTTGCTTTAGGTATCTCCTAGCTGACTACTTTTTCCCACTGGCTGGCTACTCCAAATACTTGTGCAATTTCCTATTTATTCAAGCATATAGCGCAGGCATTCTTCACATGGTTATATATATTATATTTAGCTAAATCCATGTTGAAGGATGCTGATGCTATCTGAAAACCTACCTTAAAACTATTCTTTCTGTGGTTTCAGACATAACGCAAAGCAAATTTTTGAGGTGGCACGATATAAAGTAAATGGAAAGAGTAAGAGAGAAAGTTGTCTTGGCGGCGCTAATTGTCACAAAGACGTGCAAGTAGAGCTGCAACGTTTAATCGATTAGTTGTCAACGATTAAGTTAATTGCTAACTTTTTTGATAATCAATTAATCGGTTTGAATAATTTAAGCAAAAAAAGTAAAAAGTTCTCTGATTCTCCCTTCTTAAAATGTGAATATTTTCTGGTTTCTTTACTCCTCAGACATTAAACTGAATATATTTGAGTTGTGGACTAAACAAGACATTTGAGAACGTCATCTTGGGCTTTGGGGAACACCGGTTGACATTTTTCATCATTTTCTGACATTTTATAGACCAAACAACTAATCGATAAATTAAGAAAATAATCGACAGATTCATCGACAATGAAGTTGAGTCAGATGCTGTGCCGAACGTCTATTGCATAATGTTTAGTGGTGCATGTATCGGTGTGTGTTGTGCTGTGCACAGGGTTGAAACCGCATTATGAAAATTAGGAAAATCAACTGCTTCCAGTGTTTTGATCCTATTATGATACAACTCCACCTCCATTAGACCCCAAAGAAACATTCTATTCTGGGTTGGGTTTGACACCTTTCGCATCACACATAATTTGAACCATTGTTAACGGACGAATGGACTGCAAGTGATGAAGAAACCTTGTTTCTCCCGTTGTTGATCGCAGCCAGTTTTGAATTCTCCTCATTGCAGAAAAACTTCTCTCAGAGGTGTCAGATCCAACAGGCAAAGGCAGTGCCTGGAGCATCTTGTAGAAATTTGGATAGCTGTCCTTTTTCACATCTTCTGAAGATGCTCATGTGAAACAGGTGCATCAGAAGAGGCTTTAACAAGCTCCATCTCTGCTCCAACAAGGGGAGGGTGAATTTCCAGCAGCTGTGCATATCTTTTTTATATGAGAGGCGCAAGTTGTATCTGACTCGCCCGTGAATCGACTGTCCAGTTCGTTGATGAGGGCATCCAGCACAGGGGCATACAAGTGCTGCTGAAATCCAGGTGTCTCACTCTGTGACATTTGTGCGCCACTTTCATCAGTTTCTCTTTGACCCAAAGTAGTTGTAAGGCAACTGTCGAGAGGGAGGTGGGCGGTTTTGCGGCCCATTTTCTTTTGGGCGCAAGGAGATCAGGAGTCTCCCACTCAACTTCTACATCCCCGGGTACAACCACATCGTTGTCCTGGCAGAACTGTTTCACTGATCTCCACACATCGCTCCGTGTTTCTGCGTGTCTCTGAGATATGAAGCGCACTTTCAGGTTGTTGGTAAGTTGTGCAGTTCAGTTGGAGGACATCAGGGCTTTGTGCGTAACATGAATCACATGCGGTATGTCTTCAAATACAAGGAGACATGTATTGAATGGCATTCTGGTCATGTGGTCATAAATGCAACTATAGCATCCACAGATCAATCCCTCGCTACTTATTTCTCTCTGTCATCCTGTAATTACTTAGTAGTGAGATTTTAGTGAATTCACAGATCGTCATTTGCACACCCATCTCGTCTCACTGGGCCGTGCTGGTTCAGTTTGTTTCATAATCAGCGTTTTCTGGATTTCAATAACTCAATGATGGTTTGACGGCTCTGCAA
This sequence comes from Sebastes umbrosus, assembly GCF_015220745.1. Lineage (NCBI taxonomy): Eukaryota > Metazoa > Chordata > Actinopteri > Perciformes > Sebastidae > Sebastes > Sebastes umbrosus. Next base: position 9,724,838 of record NC_051276.1, read on the forward strand.
ATGCAGAGTACAGTTTACCAATAACGTTCAGGAATGTTTTCATGCTGCGGTTGACAGAACAACACTCCACAAGCACCAGATTGAGTTTGTGTGCCAAGTAATGTATGTATGTATGGGTCTCCTGATGTGTTGCTACTCACCAGAAACGTGACATCGTTAGACAAACTGATAATTTGGTCAGTTTTTTGAAGACCTGCCCTCCTCTGCAGTTATAAAAATAAGGCAGTACAGGGCTCCAGACTAATGTTTTACATTAGTTGCACTGGTGTGCCTAACTTTTAAATTTAAGGGCACCAACATATAATTTTTGTAATTATTTCTTCGTATTATTTACTTATTTTGTACTTTACTTTGCTCTTACTGTCTAATGACAGATGAGGATAAAAATATCGTACTTCAAGTATTTTCCCTTTTATTGACATGAAAACTATGGAAGTTTTTTTGGCCTCCTTATTCAAATGACAATCCTCAATTCAGTTTGAATTATTTTGATTTAAAATTTAAATGATAGCTCAATCAATTGCATTTCATATTGCCATCTTTTTTTGGTCTCTTTGTGCCCGAGAAACACCTAGAGTGCTGTTTGTGTATATGCATATGCATGCATGAGCCATATTGGTATCGAAAATAATATGACAAGTCATGAGAATACTATGAATTAAGTTAAAGTGAATCGGATAGAAGCCAAATCGTATCATATCAAAGTAGTGTTATATCAAACTGTATTGAATTGTTCCATAGTTAAATGTATTGTTTTTGTATCGTATCGCAGACCATGTATCGAGATGCCTATTGAATCGTCTCGAGAAGGATAGATGTACGCCCCTACTTACCATGCATACATTTTAAAACAACACCAACACACTAAACAGAAAAAAGAAACGGAACAAATCCCAAGAACTTCAACTATCCAGGTGGTATTGCTGGTAAGATGTTGTGAGTCATGGCTGCCTTCCACCTTGTTCCATTGACGGTTCGGGTCGATGAAAGATATTAGAAGGAGAGGATAAATATTCCACAACCTCCGTCATGTATCGAACATGAGGAGGACGTAAACACAAGAGAGGAGTCGATACGGAAAAAGGAATTCCTTATGTTCTGGAGAGTCATTCTCTTTGAGGCATACCGGGTCCCATCAAAAGAAAATGCACACTTCTGCTGTAGCACTTTTGATGTGGTACACTTTCATTTGGCTCTTGATGTGTCTCTGAGGTAGATAGGTGAGACATCCTCCTGTTGGAAGAATACACTTTGAAATGCAGCGACTGCTTTCACAGACATTAATTAAAACCTAGCTTTTGACTAAAATGTCTCTTTCTCTGGAGACCTCCAGTCTCTGGGTCCGAGATGAGACGTAATCCAAACTTCACTGCTACACTGACGGATGCCGCATGCTGACTATATGCAAGATCTATTAATTTTATTAAAAGGAAAAAGAAATAAGTAGTTTCTGAGGTTTGAAGGAGCTGATATATTTCTGTTGAAATTGTCCATAGCTACAAACTCGCTTCGTAGTACAGGCCCCAGGTTTACTTAAGGTGGGCTGACCTTTAAGGTGGACCAGCTATTCTTTTGGTGAGTCAAGTGCGACACTGGTATTACAAACGCCATATGTTTACCAGTATGGCGGATAACAGAGATTTATTCACCAAAACATCAAATGCACCTGCATTTGGCGCTTGGCGGGTGTTAATTTCAGAGCCTAATTTGTATTCATCATCTATTAATATGTCAATTTAAACCACTTTTTCACCCCACTTTTGTTTTTAGTTATGACCATAAAGAAAACCCCATTATTATCAGAGGTGGTGTATAACCTCCAGTTTAAAGGATCAATTTCAAAGCATGATGCTCTCCTGCCTCAGAGTATAGCTCCCAGCCGTTCAAGCTGTGATGTTGTCACCGAGGTAACATCTATAGTGAGTAGAGGAACACTGTCCTTCATATCTCCAGGGGCTTGCGCTGCAGTGGCTGATAACCGCCTTGAGCATCACAAGCCCCGACCCTTCTAATGTTGCCATTACTCAGAGGAAAACGTGCTACTTGACCAAATACATCAATCAAATCTGTAAGAAATGGGAGTAATTATTATAAAGAGCCATTTAGTGATCTAGTGGGAATTTCCTTAAACCCATTTTATCAAGGCTTTGGTGTGAGGAGGCATATCTGTGAGATATTAGTGTATCAGAGGAGTGGTCTAGATGGCTAGAGCTGGAAGATTGCTCTGAGATGAACCTGTTTTACTTAAAATTGGATGGTGTGTTTGCCAGGATCCCCCCCACAAGACCATTCAATCATCTTATCTTTGTGCTCACAGGCCAAGGTGTGCAAAACAATACCATTTCAAAATTCAATCCGCTCATCTGCTGCTGCTAAGGGCAGGCTAAAACACAAAACAATATCTCAAATTGCAATCCATGAGGCGAACAGGGTGAAGCAGCAGCAGCAGCAGCAGCACTGTTCAGGGAGGAGAGATCAGATGCGCGTTTCAAAGGGCATATGCATGAGCGCGTGCTAGTCACCTAAACTAGTGCTCATAGATGTAATCCTGTTTTCCTTACGTTCCCCGGAGAAACGCCTCCCAGAATACAATTCACCTCTCAGCAGTGGATTCGGCCGAAAAACAATGGAGATGCAGAGGTCAGGCTTGTGAAGAAACAACAACGCAGAGGTCTGACAGGTGACGCTGCCACGGTCGTGTCACGCCGAGCCGGCCCACGCTATGCAAACATTGCAGCTCATTATAACTGCAGAGTTGCGGTCATATACTGTACATCTTTATAGAAAACGGCGTTATGTTCTCATGGTAATGCAGGCTCCATTCTGTCACGTTAACAATAAAAAACACAAGGCGATCGGCTTTTGGGATTAACCTGCCTGAAGGGATTAGGCTGCTACATCTGTATTACTTTATATAATAAAGCCCTTCTTTAAATTTTCCACTTAGTTTTTTTATGGGTAATATCACCAAGCAAAATGTTAAAAGGTGTTTCATGAGTCAAATGTCCGCATGTTAGGCTGAATAAGACCTAATGGGCCATAATACGGTCATTATCGGACACAGCTGGTGTGTCCTTTGTAGACCTTGTTGCCTAGAAATGATGTCTTTATTCCACAAAAATGATATGCTTAATATACTCTATATATATTCTACTCCCTTTGGTTTTTGTCAATGATTTCTTTTGGCAAAATACTATTAATTCTAAGACACCTCTCTATCTGTTACAGTTTACTGGCCTCATGAAAACGTCAAACCCTTTTTTCAAATCCATTGCTTCTGTAGTTTCTGCTCTCTGACTTTGTAGGGCAGCACAGTAGGTCAACGTTGAAGCAAGAGCAGGTCTATAAACGGGGAAAGATGTTCACAATGGACAGGTTGGATAGTAACTACACTTCACCTTCTTCTCTCTAAACCTTTGCTTATGTTCTCCAAACCTTAGATTATGTTTCATATTGCTAAAATGTGAGAACACGGTGAGTTCAATGTCATTACTGACAGGAATGATGACAACCAAAACTGTAGAAGCAAACCCAAGTTGTAAGAAAATAATCTTTGTGACAGCCAGGATATGCTGTAAATCAAAGACTGCTGCAGATACACACACTACAGAGACACCTGATTCACTATTTGCCACAAAATGTTAATGCTAACAGAGGCATCGTGAAACCCAGTTCCCTTATTAGTATAAGTTAATCCTTGTGATAAATTTAGAAATTGACTCTATATACTAATGGGATCACCTGAATGCACAATTAGTGTTAGTCTCTGTTGAGGCTGGACTGCCTCATTGAGGATGAGGAGACCGATTCAGTCTGGCCTTCAGGTTCTCTGAAGGACCCATCTTCGTGAGCCCCGTCCCTCTGAGAATCCTGAATCAGGACACAGCTGTCGTCTCTCTTCACCATCAGGGACGCACCAAATGTAGTGCATCTTTTCTGCTGGGTGGCGGTGTAGTTTAGCTACAAACCAAGAATATGTTGGATATATAATCTGTTCATTTCAAGGTAGATGATACATGTTAAAAGCTTCTGGCTCTGAATTTTTAACATTCCAAACTAAGGAAGTTGTACTATGTTCATATTGAATGAATGCTAGGTAGTGTAGTGAGGTAAATGTAATGTGTTGAATTAAGAGCCAATTTAATACAATTAACAATAGGACCGCCAGGCTCTTTAGGGGGGACTATTTACTCCAAATCCCACGCCAAAGAGTCATTGTGTCATTTTGTTCGCGCTGATGGGCCATTAACGCCTCATCAGTCTCCATCTCTTTAGCACATTGTGACGACTCAGGCTGCGCGGCAATAACATCAGTCAATACGCAGCTCCAACACGCCATACACAACTTATCTAACACTTAGAACCTGCATAACACTGGTGTTCAATTCATATATCTATTTTTAGATAAACAATTTTCACACTGCCACCTGAAGCAATAATAGTCGATGGTGAAGCAAAAGTATTGAAACTAAATGTTTTTAAAAGGCTAAATGCCAACAAATATGGACTAAAGCAGAATATTTCATTCGATAAAAACATATTGTGAGTTTTTGAAATGCAAGATTGATCTTTTTTTCAATACATTTTGACTTTTGGACTGAAGACTGAGACAATTACCGAGAGATGACGCCGCGCCGCGCCGCGCCGCGCCGCTAGCTGTGTGACAGAGAGAGAGAAGGTGGACTATTGCCCACATTGTTTCTGTAAGTTATTTATAATAATTCAAATGGCAACGTTATGAATAAAGTGTGGGACTATTTGGTAAAGCCCTAATTATATATGCGTATAGCGTGGGCCTACATAGTGTGATTATAAGTGATTATAAGTGCATGTGTGTGAATATTGGCATGCAAATTAGTTTCTATGTCCCATTCATTGTCTCAATGTGCTTATACGGCCAGTGTGCAAACGCATCAATTCGGCTGACGGAGGAAAGTTGGAGGACCAACGTTAATCGGCGCTACTCCTGGTGACGAACGGGGGCTTTTGTCATGAAAGGAAAAAAAAAATCTATTTGGTTTTCTAAAGGTTATTGCATACATTACATTACGCTACTCTTATGCCAGTGCAATATGTAAACGTGAATATAACTGACGGTACTGTAGGTAAACGATTTGGGATGCAGTAAACTCACTATCGACGCGTCCCTATTTCTGCCCTGCTAATGCTACATTGTGAACAACACATCTGTGTTGAAATCACCTGGAGGAGAGCTAGTTAACCATTAATTTACATTATGATGCGTTCAGGCTTCTTTCAGTACAGCGTTATCATGATGTGTTCAAATGTAGTCTTGTAAAATGTAGTTTTTGGCCAGAAACTTGAATAAATAGGCTACAGTTGTTTGAAGGAGATGTTTTCATAGCAATATATAATAGATGATAGAGAGGGAATTATGACCGGTTTAACTTCCTAACAAAAACCAGTATGCTGTGGTGTATACCTGATCTCCCTACCACCTACCCCCATTAATATAGTACTAATAATAGTAATATTAATAGATGGAGTCTAATCGGCAAAGACCTTTCACTATTCATCTTATCATGTAATAAATTATTGTTCATTCGAAATGGAGTCTCTCTTGATTGAAATGCCATAAACCAGCGTTCCCGTTTTACTGATCCATGAGCTCATTATCAACACACTGACATAGAGACTGTGGTGTTTTGTCTTCCTGGCCCTAAGGCTGCTGCGTGTCAGGGTGCATCATCTTAGGCCTGGCTGATGGGTGTCGCAAACTGAACCAAGAACGATCCATCAGTAGTTTAACTCCAGATCTGCTTGGGTGGAGGTCATGTGCCCAATTTGGCGTCACAAAGCTTTACAGATGTGTAGTTGAGATCAAAATGAAGGCCAAGTTCGAAGATAGGTGTGGTCAGGGCAAGGGCGCCGGAAGACGATTGGGAGTCGTGGCCTGTGTAATCCCAATCGCATGATGGTCTCTATTTATCCTGGTACAGGGAGAATCTTTACCACCAGATGAACAATAGCTTGTCTGTATGCCTGCCATGCTTCCCTGGACAGTAACACTGCTGACACATTAGATCCATCCCTCAGTTGTCTCCGCTCAGTATGAGTTTCCCGTACGCCTGTAAGTCCCACATGTGTAGAAGTTATATTGGAGGAGAGGATGACATTTTAAACAAATTGTCACCTAATGTGTCTTGGTAAGGGCAGCACTTGATAGGTGAACTTGGAACTTTGAGGGAGATAGCTTTTGAAATGTCACTCGCAATGAAAAATAACACTGGTTTCCCAGATAAAGGCAAATATGCTCCATGTTCCCAAGGGCTCGGCGCAGAGTCTGATGCTGCCACAAATTAAAGGTCACATATGCTCAATTTTTAGGTTCATACTTGTATTTTGTGTTTCTACTAGAATGTCTTTACATGCTGTAATGTTAAAAAAACTTAATTTTCCTCATACTGTCTGCCTGTATATACCTGTATTCACCCTCTGTCTGAGCAGCTCTGGTTCAGCACCTGTCTCTTTAAGCCCCCCCCTCTCTCGAAAAAGCCCCAGTGTTTCCGGGTCTGTGCTGTCTATCAATCGCCATCTACACAGCGTCACTACAGCAGGGACCTCTGCTCTGTGTCTCTACTACACTGATTTTAGGAGCACTTTTACCATGAATAACAACCTTAGTAAAAGTTTAAAAACCAAAACTTTACACGGCACATGTTCCAGCAGAAATTTGATCCAAAATCTGGGAGAAATTAACAACATCTACAACCAAGATTACAGGTTTTTCTTGACTTTTTGATGCGGTAGATAATGCTATTTGTATCTCTCAGTATTTATGCATAAATTCTGTGAACCGTAAACACACACACATACACTGCTGCCAGTGGATGACGTCGACACATTTTCAGCGTCGACATCATGAGAGGGGCAGTAAAGAATACCAACAGCTTGTGAGAAGTACCGGTGCGCAAGAAAAAGTCACGGTACGCCAAGGAGTACAAAAATGAAGACTTTTCTGTTGGGTCTTGCAGCCGACAACAGAACAAGTAGCGTGCTTTGCTGTTGCCATGTCAGCAGGTCCGCAATAGCGAAGTCACATTTGTGGACAGCAGTATATTCAGCAGCTACTCCCTTGGCGGGGTCACCTAGCCGGTGGTAGTTCTACTGTTTGACCCGGAAACCTGTAGACTATCTGGCATACTTGACTCCTGACGTCAATAGGGGAGACAAATCTGATCCGGTCGTTTTTACAACGGTTTATTGATAGATGGAGCTGGAGAAAAATATAGACAATGGTGTTTTCTGACACTTTGGGGGGGTTTTAGACACACCAGGGACACACATTTATGTTTACAAGACATGAAAAAGTGCATTTTGCACAATATGTCAACTTTAAATGAAGTAACTGCATCACAGCTCTATAACTTGTGAGATTCATGCTCAGCATGACTCTTTTGAAACCAAATTATTATTATTGTGTAAATTTATGTTCCAATCCGATTTTATTTTGTTTTTCCCTTTTTTGATTTAATTTTATAACAACCCTTGGTACTGTAATGTCTCCTCATCTTCACACCAACCATAGATCCTTTCCTTGAAAAAATAATCACCCTCTCCGCAGTGAGAAATTAGCGTGTCTTTAGAGGCAATACCACCAGATGTACAGCGTGGCGAGGCAGACAGTAATAGATGTAAGAGGGATGAGACAATCCAAATACTGATAACACACTGGCAAGTGGCCTCACTCTGGGAGTTATAGAGGAGCTGGCTGGTAATCTACTTCAAAAATGGCTAGCACTTGGAAGGGAGACATGCAGAGTTAAAAGCAAGAACAAATCCCCCCATCCAAATATGCACCTCTGTTCCTCCCCATGACTGACAGTTGTTGCAGTGAAATACTGGGCTCCAGGCACTGCCAGGAGGAATAAAACCTCCACTGATTCTGATCCAATTTGTGAGAGCCAGGTTACAGACTTGTGAATTCATTGAAAAAGACAAGAGTTTTGGAATTGACATTCTGCAAGGTGCTCTTGGAGTGTGCAGGCGGGCAGTGTTGCATTTGGGGGATCGATGGTGTTTTCTGGCACAGCGAGGAGCGCGCACACACACACACACACACACACACACATTTGTCAGTCAACAGCTCTCCAGGCAATGCTGATAGTGGACCCTGTGCTGAAGATGAAACCCAGCACTCTAATCCAACAGTCCACTGTAAAGCCACTGCCCTCCCGAAGGCTCTGCTTTCACATGTCAGCGCCGCCGCGTGCTCCCGCAGTAATTGGGATGGAAAGAGAGCTCTGGGTGGGTGGTGGTTTGTGCTGTACTGCTGGTGAAAATAATTTGCTGTTTCCACTGCGAACAAGAATAAAGTGATGTAATTCCGGTCCCGTTCCTCAATCATTTTACACCATACGACTCCCTTTGCTGACTGTAATTATTGCAACAGTGATGCAACATACACACACGACAGTAGCTTCTCAACAGGAGGCCTTGGACATACACGTATGTTGTATGTAGGTGTATAATGGGAATATGTTCTTTTTTCTGAACAATCACTGTATTACACATATACTCTGAGAGCTGTATTCCTCAAGGCTACTCTTACCCTCTCAATACTGGGTGAGCAGCGGTGACTGAATCCATTTTACACTGCTGTTCTGCCATATCAAAATGGCTTATATAGTTAGTTTTACTGCAGCAGCCTCACAAGCTAGCACTCCTCCCAGCTAATAAGCAGTCTTGTGCTGAGTAATCACAGCCATATACTTTCAGTGCATCTAAAAGTGCAGCTTAAACATCTTGGAAAAAAAACAGAAAAATCATCAGGTTTGATGAAAATGCAAAACCTTCGAGGTGTCCCTTTTTTTTTTTTCTTAAATGCTGTCCTGTCGTGACTTAATTACAGTAATAGAAAAAAGTGAAGAGGCTCTTCTCCAGAGGCTGTATTAAAGGTCCCACTTATGCAAAATGCACTTTTTCATGCCTTTTAAACATAAATGTGTCACTGACTTGTCTCCAGACCTCTAAAGTGTCAGAAAAGACCGCCCTCTCTTGTTCTCCTACTCCATCTATCAGAAAACCTATGTAAAAAGCGGATCAGAAATTGTCTCCCTTTCGATGTCAAACAAGATCGTATGCCATACTGTATATATAGGTTTACGGATGGAATGGTAGAACAACCTCCAGTTCGGTGACTCCCAGCAGACTCCTTGGGCGGGGTGCCCACGCTGCTGAGTCCCTCGCTGTCCGCCATTGTGTTTTCCTCGCTATCACGGACCTGCTAACACAGCAAGTTACTAGTTCTGTTGTTGGCTGCAAGAACCAACATAAAAGTCTTCATGTCCTCCCATCATCTGAGGACCTAAAGACCCAGTGGATTAACTTTATTTTTTTGTGGATGTTTTAGGATTTTCGGAAACAGGAACACTCTTTCTCAATGAAGGTCAGTACACAGCAGGATTCACTTCAAAACAGAAGCTTGGCAGTAAATTGGGCTCGGCCTGTCAGACGCTACGTTGGCTCCGTTATTACCAACGGTGCCGACACATCAGTGGGCTGAGCGGTTTGAATGATGAATACAGACTACTGTTACCTGCTGGTATGGAGAGTTATTTCCTCTCACGCAAGCGCCAAATGTACGTGCTAACTGACCGTCGGCTGTAGACTTTGTGGAGTGTTCAAGTGCAACTTTTTGTCCAAGACACGGGCAACGTCAGACTTCGTCGCCGCTAGTTCTTTGTGGGGTCAGTGTTTCTGGGGCCTTATAGCTCGCTCGACCACCGCTGCTCTTTCTCTACCACTCTACAAATATGTAACAACGGTTACATATTATACCTTTAACGTGTATTGTATACTCTATAAAACCACATCGTTACATGTATGTTTCTGTACAGATTAAACAAGCGAGTTACAAACTTTTACTCAATTATCTGAACGGCAGGAGTAGATCTGGTCTGCGCTGTCTTTGTCAAGGTTGAAAGGAGTAATAATGGTTCAGACTACGAAGCCTCCGTGTTCATTGTTTCAGAAATACAGGCTCAACTCAACCCGTTCCGTGCAACTTGATTGGTTGATGCCGTTATTTACGGTGAAAAAAAGCTCCAAACGAGGCAGAAAAATCTGCGCATAACATTACCATCACGTACCACACGTGATGGAACAGCTTTAACGTAGCATGTACTTGTCAAAACATGATAACGCATTTGTCCTTTCACATTAAGATCCATTGTGAATAAATCAGTTAAAATGTGACCAAACACATCATATACATTCACATCTCACATGCGGGATGTCATTTCCCATTTGGGAGAATTCCTGAAATAAGTCTCATTCCATCCTATAAATTGTTAAAGAAAGTGTGTTCTGTGGTGGAACGAGGTCCATCCCCCAGAGAGCGTGAAATGCTACCTGCCTGGGAAAGTCAAGTGTGCCTCAGTCAGAGGGTGACAGACACGAGGCATGTTTGATTCCGCCAGTGTCTACCTTTCCAGGTCCCCCACACCTGATTGATGGAAGCTGTCATGTGCTAAACAGATCTATTTTTCTCCCGCCGCTTCGTATGCTAAGGCTCGACTGTAAACAAACATGCTGTAGAGTTACCGTCTACCAGCCGCCTTCAGTTGCCTCCGCTACTTCCTGTCAGCCTTGATCTGCCAGAGGAAACTTGTTTTCATTGATAATGCATGTCGTCATCGGTACCCTTTTAGTAGAAAATGGGTGGTTAACAGTAAAAGCCAGGGTTTCTAATGTGTGCTGCATACATCATTGCCTTGAACAGAACACTGGTAAATATTAAATAGGAGAGCCTTTGCTTCAAGCAGGAAGGTCCATGGCTGCTCCTTTAGGAATGGCCATTTGCTTTAATACTCCTGCTTCTCTTCTTCCCATTTGGCTTAAATTAGTGTGTAGGAGCTCTATTAAATGGGGACAGAAAATGAAGATTTGATAAAGCCCGTGCCAGTGTCTCAACAGGGCATGTTTTATGGATGTGTGCTACCGCAGTTGAATTCCAGCCTGCTTTTCACTGACTGACTGGTTTATTCATGACAGTCTGATGTTTTGCTTTGCTTACTGTACCTTTTTATTGTAGGGTGTTAATCTCTCCAGAGTTGAATGGCAGCATAGAAGCTGCTACTTTGCAGATTTTTCAACTGCCAATCTCACAGTCGAAGCATCGCAGTGGCGGGAAAATGTGGTCATGAAAGAAAGGATCATTCCCTTTGGGCTACATGGGGGTGCTGAGTGACTGATTTTACATAGAATTGCTTGGTCTCCCAATAATTCATGATATATAGTAGGGATGGGTCAGGATTTCTGAGTTTTGAATAGTTATTAAATTATTCAAAAAGAATTGCATAGTTTATGCGACTATCGCCTTGTCTTAAAGGACCAGTGTGTAGGATTTAGGGGGATCTATTAGCAGAAATGGAATGTGATATTCATAACTAGGTTTTCATTAGTGTTTAATCACCTGAAACTAAGAATTGTTGTGTTTTCGTTAGCTTAGATTGAGGCCTTCCTATCTACATAGGGAGCGGGTCCTCTTCACGGAGTCCTCAATGTTGCTCCTCCATGTTTCTACAGTAGCCCAGAATGAACAAACCAAACACTGGCTCTAGAGAGAGCCTTTCATGTTTTTACGTTAACTGAAGGCCACCGTAGTTCTCCCACACGCTTGGAAATGGAGCGGTTAGTGGATGGGTATTCAGTTGATTGCAATCTGCAACCTCACCACTAGATGCCACTAAATCCTACACATTAGTCCTTTAAATAATAATAATAAATAATAATTTCCCTCGGTAGTAACATTACCACTCAGCGCCAGTAACAAATTGGTCGACATAAACCCATAATTCGTAGAGTTAGATGTGAAATCACCATGTAGACTAAGTTGCACTACCCAAATTTGCAGAATAGCCTCAGCGAAGAAGCGGCTTGCAGCTCTCTCTCCAGTTCCGGAACACGCACGCAGCACGCTCTCATGCGCGTCCTGAATGACAGGCACACAGAGAGGGCTGGTGAAGAGAGACTTTTTGACGGCCCACCGGGATTTGTCCCAGTATGTAGGATGGCCACTAAACTACTGCACCTTTGGTTATACAGTAAATTCCCTCTAGGAACTAAGATAAGATTGTCCTTAATGAAAACCTAACAATTTATTAAAAATAACAAACACACACAGAAACTGAAAAACACAGAATATGTTGTGAGTAGTTAGGTGTTTTGATGTAATATATGGGGTTATACTGCAATGTGTAGACTTTCATCTCTGAAACCCAATAATGACCTTGATTCAAAGATCTTGTGACGCAGCCATGAATGATTGTGTGCAGCACTAAATTTCCGGGGTACTACATTTCCTGCTGGCAAATAATGAAACACTTCTCACCTCATATATTATAACTTCACCTTCACTCGCTCAGTGAGACACATCGTCATTTCAGGAGAGGAAACAGGACGGAATGCGTCTTTTGAGTGTTTATTTTAGTTCATTGTGCTTTGTATATTTAGTGCTTGCAATTAATTATTAAATCCATTACTCATCAGGGAAATATCAGTTGCTTTCATATGAGTGCTACCAAGCATTACAAATCATCTAATCATCTTCTATAGGAAGAAAAAAAAAAAACATGTTTAGCTGTACATGCATGTTGGGAATTTAATATTTGAAAACCCATGATGTGTATTTGTAGAAGATTATGATCTTGTTTATGTTGGGATTACCATTTGAACCTCCAAAAGCCATTATAATGAAGTAATTAGTAAATGTCATTTATACAGCACCTTTCTAGTCTTATGACCACTTAAAGCTTTACACTACATATCAGCATACACACACACATTCACACGCCGATGGCACAGCCTTCAGGAGGCATTTGGGTTTCAGTATCTTGGACTGGAGGAGCCGAGGATCTAACCGCCGACCTTCCGATCGGTGGACGACCCGCCCAAAGTAAACAACAAACTTTGTAAATAAAGATATTGACAATTGTTATCGGTCCTCAAATATATCCTGCCTCTGTTGAAATTAGCTGCTTAAAATAACCTGGACTTTAATTAACCAGACCTGCTTAATCGAAACTGTACACAAACATCTTAATTAAAATCGTTTTATCTAGCGCTAAGATGACCGCTAATGCCTCACCTCCTAATCACACTGCTCGCTGAAAGGCAATATTGCAGTGAAGAGGAAGCAAAGTGAAGCAAAGAGGACAGATATGGAGAGAAGAGGGTCTGGTGGTCTTGAAATGAAGACAGCGTTGCTGATGGAAGCATAGTGTGCCATATGTGATGGATAAGTGTCACACAAGGTACCATTTCTATAGCCTGCAAACATTCACACTGCATATTCAGAAGAGATTATGTCTTAATTATTTCACTATTGGTCATAGCTTCAGGCTGGCTCACTCACTGCACTGTGATCCAATTTATAGCTGTAGGCGTGCCAGCCCGTATATTAACTGTGTCCAAGTTCAGTTTGGTTTATGTCTGGGCAACAAAGTCACGACTGTAAATCCTGCTGAAGTAAATAATATGCAAATCTTTATGACAGGAAGATAGATGATGATTATTCCAAGATATATGAGCTCTACCATTTTACGCACGATTACGTCAAATACAATTTATAGCATTTAAACACACAAGTGCTTTGTTTACAAAATCAAACCATTTTTAGAGTCTGCACTGTTTCCAAACAGCTCAGGGCCTTGTTAACAAAAAACCTCTCGCAGCTAAGATGAACTCAGCCTTAAAATGCCTCTGGGAAACAGAGCCTGGAAAGCTGCAAAAGACCTGTAAACGTATGTAAATAAACTTCTCCTTGGATGTTAATGTGAAACAACCTGGCAGGTTTGTGATGCTGTACACCAAAGGGAAGAGAGAGGCACACAGATTTGGTGAGTGCAGCTTCCTCTATAGTTGGACTGCTCTCCTTACTGATGTGTAACAGACCTGATGTTTTCATGATGTGCCTGCAGTCACTTGAAATCATGAACTTCCATTTCCATATTTATGTAAAAAATGAATGAGTATTTAGATTGGATCCTGATGAGCAGGTTGGCTCCTTGCATGGCAGCCGCTGCCATCACTGTATGAATGTGTGTGTGAATGCTGACATGTAGTGTAAAGCGCTTTGAGGGGCCCTCATGCTAATATCTTTGAACTGCATAAATCAAACATAGGTCAAATCTAATAAGATGGCATTATCATGAAACACTGTCTCCCAGTGTTTATTTATTTTTACATTTAAGTGCAACTCATTTTCGACAGCAAATACATTTTGAGAGAAATGTAATACTGCCCTAATTAAGTTTTTCATCAATTTAATGAACGCATCTGCCAAGTCGCAAAATGTTCACGCTGAATATATCTGCATAACATTCAGTGAAGATAGGGTAGGTTGCCGGTTTCACAGTAAACAACGGTAAAATTCCCGGCGGTTAACATTACAGTTTCAAATTTTACTTATCATTAAAACCATCAGTGTTTTGCAAGCCGGGCGTAATATTAGCGAGTGTGCAGACGAGAGAGAGCGAGAGAGAATATGTAGTTATCAGTATCATTATAGCTGTGAGCATAGCAGTAGCAGTGTGTGTACAGTTTATTTGTCTGTGAATAAATGCTACAACTCCTCAAGACCAAAGCCAAGTACCCGTGTCTTGTTGGCCACCTGCTGATTAAAGTGAAAGCGTTTGCCCTGAAGATATTGACAACAAGGGCTTAGGCTCACTTGCAGCTATTCTGCAACATGGGTTGACTCCTATACAAGACTCCTCTGTATTTATGTCAACTCACTAGCAAGGACCACACCATCAACGAGGTATGATTTAACAGCTTTACTGAAGGGAAAACACAGATGATGCTTGTGGTTTGTCCACTTAGTCGGATGCGGTTTGGGGAGCTTCGATTGATGATCCTCCCTAGCACAACGGACCCCCAAAACCTCTAATTATATGATACTGGATTGAGCCGATCTGAGATTTTTGAGATTTGAGTGGATGGAGCAGTAATACGTTTGGGAAGACCAGTATCCCATGATTTGGGTTATGTGTTCTGGGGTGCCATTACGGAATGGCCGAAGTAGCAGCTCATCCGCTGTATCGGTGTCTGCCGACAGCATGGTAGGTTGATGATGAGTTTGTGTTGTATCTTGCTGCTCGGAGCATTTGGTTGATGGCGTTAGGTAGTGCGGGGATGGCACTGAATGAATGAGCGAAGATCGATTGAATGTGACTTGAGTCGAAGTGTACAGCTTGGCAGGTTGTTGGTGCGTTAGTGTTGTAATTTGCTGCTTGGAGCGTTTGAACAATACGTTGATGGCGTTAGGTAGTGCGGTTATAGCACTGAATGAACGGGCGAGGACCGATTGTCGATATGGATAGCATGGCACGTCAAAGGTGCATTTGTGTGCTCCTTGGATGATCCCGTTTCCAGAAACAGGGAATTGTACTTCTGGCTTCATTGTTTTCAAGGGCTTTGAGTCGTAGTGTGGAAACAACATGGATGTGTTGAAATTCATGCTCAGAGCATTTAAACGACGCACTGATGGCTTGTTCTGTTATCTGGGATGCTAAATGGATGTGTGAAATTAACAGTAATCTTTGTTAGTGTAAACTTGTGTTTGATGACTGGTAATACGCATTGCAGAAATGTTTTGTGGGGCGGGCAGCACTGGCTGTTGAATATGCATGTGCTGTAGTGTCACGGGGAACTGAGGTCATGTTTACGAAAACTATCAAAACTCGATAGGTATGAAGATTCAATGCATTAACATATATCAACTCGAAGGAACCTATTCTGGAAAGAATTGGTCAGTCCATCACTACTGTCTTTGAGCTGGACGATGAAGGTGAACTGTCCCTTTTAACAGGTGCGCTGCGTTCGGGGCGCGTTGTTAGGGTGTGCGTGATGACATCACCCGGAAGAGAGCTGGTGAAAAGTTTTACCTTGTTGTCTGTTCTGTGGACTGAAACTCCTTCATCTTTTAACGTCTTTGAAGTGTGGCCGCGGCCCGATTGTATGTTTTCGAAGATGGCCGGCCATCGGAGGACCTCACTGGAGCGTGATGACGCTCCAACCGGCTACGTGTTGCGAGGCCGGAGTGGTTAGCTCACTTTCTGTGTGCTCCGAGCGCTGTTGCATGCTCTTGGTCTGGATACTGTATACCATTGTGCTTTAGGTTTTATTACTGGCTGTGGAAATCTAGTTCACCACTGTATCCTGTATGTGTCTGCTAAATGGCTTCTGTATGTCCGCAGACTTTCACATTGGTTGGCTCTTATATATTAATCGCTCCTTGGAGTGGTTCCTTCGTATCTGTGTACATACATGTGCACAAACCGCAATCAATATGGCCTGCGCTCTCACAATGTTCTACAGATGTTGGTCCCAATGGTTAGAACGGAGCTAGGCAAAAAAACATTTAAATACGCTGCTCCTTCTTCCTGGAATAATGTAGAGAAAGACCTGAAATTGTCAGAGCTGATTACTATGGGGGAATTTACATCCATTTTAAAGGACCGAGAAAGTGGCACTATAGGTCGATGTGATTGCTCTTGAATTTCTCACTGAATTGTTGCCAGGTCACTCTTGGAAAAGAGATTTTAATCTCAATGAGTTTTTTACCTATAAAGCTGCATATCCTTTCTCCTTGCTCTACAGCCCCCACAATGCCTGCACACTTGTGTGGATCATTTGATATCACATCTCCAAAAGACCCGGCTGATTAGATGTTTGATTATCATCATGCTGGAGTGGCCTGTGTGGCCTGTGGAGCTTGTGATAGCAGTCTGATCCCTGAGCGCTATCTACTCACAACATGGTTCAGATGCATTGTGCCTGTGCATGCTTCAGTGATTATAGGCCTCGGCCAATGAGAGCTTTCTCCAGAGCTATATGAGGCTATCGGCAACGCCAATTACTTTGCTCTACACACTTAAAACAGAATGCCAAGACTGCAATGCCAGAGCAGATAAGATGAAGAGGAGATCAAAATCCTCTTCTTTTTCCTTATCAAACCGCTACTGGGTGCTGGAATGATTGTAGCTGTGTGTCGAAGGCTGACCCTCGTATAGCAAAAAACTTATTTTAATGCACCCTGTGAAGTTTTGAGATTAGAGGATATAGTATTAGAATCCACATTTCTTTCAGTCCTATAATGGAAAATCACATCCGAGGCGTAATTTCACAGACTAATGAAAACTGTGTTTAAACAGCAGGGAAAAAAGCCATATATCGCAATATATCACACCCGACACAGACAGCATGGAGGCAGCACAGTTAACCTATTCATGTAGTGTTTGTACCGTGTTTCTTGAACGCTGCCACCTCATCAGGAGAGCCACTGATCTCTGTGTTGTTGTTTTGTTTTGGGGGGAAAGACCGAGCCGGGCCCCCTGCTGTTCCCGGTGCTGCTGTAATTATTCTGTTGTTTGAGGAATATTTGGCCTGACATTTTGTATTCCCTTTGCAAGCCAGAGAGATTGGAACGAAAGCAAGCATTACGGCTTTCCATGTGGAAAGCCTATTGCTTTGGATGTATATGTTCTTGTTTTTTACAGAGCTGGATTGGACTTTGTGATCATTGCCGGGTTGCATTTGCCATAGTGTTGTGTTTGCATACATTTTCATGTGCCTTTTTTTCAACTGTGTGTAATCATGCAGAAAATGCTCTGGAGATGTCAGAATTATTCTTACGGTATCTGCACAGCTAAATGTTTGCTTATTCTATGCAGACTGCACTTGGAAGCACAATGTCTATATAAATTCAGTTAGTTTAGGTAGCAGACTGACTAATAAACCAACACGTTCTCATCCCAACTCGTCATATACTGATGCTCTGTCAGATCCCTCGGCGTCACATGCTTCATGTGGTGAATTAGACAAAACCACTTGCTTAGGTTCGGGCAGTTAGATGCTAAAGGGTGCCTTGTGCGTCGGTATCTAACGCAGGCTGCCGCGACAAAGCGTCGGTATATGACGCCCCGGGAATGACAATGGGCTGAAAAAATGAAGTGAAGAGTCCTCGCATGATGCACAGGAAACATGCTACTTGCTAGGGCTGGGACGATATGCTTATCCAGCCCGTTATCATTCCCAGGGCGTCAAATACAGACGCTTTTTCACGGCTGATGGCGTTCGGTACCACCGTATCATTAACTATAATGTAAACCCATCCACGGCAACAGTAAAGGCTCCGAGAAAATGACAAACAGGGCTACCTGCTTGAAGGTGTGTGTGTAGTGCTCAAAGGAGCGTCTGTAAAACGGCGGATAAACACATTGCAATTCCCATATTTTTCACAATAAAAATCCCCCCTTCTTTTTGCTGCTTGTTCTCTTCCTCCCTGCAGTATTTGTAGAGTTGTTTTTATTAATAATAGCTGCTAACAAAGCATCGCTAATTTGGACATAAATATTTAACTTCCCATAAATTCCTCACAATAAAAATCCTCATTATAAAAGTTTTTATTATGAAGCAGCAAAATCGGGAAATGTTGGGTTTTCATTAGCAGTAAGTTAACACAACTGAAAGACAGCTGAAAGCGAAACAGTAAAATAAAGCAGATATCTGAAACTAAACTTCAAACCACAGAGATTCAGTTAGAAGTCGGAATGCACCATAAAATCAGCACGTCATCAGTATCGGCAGATAAAGGCTTTAAAACGAAACATGAAGAGAACAATTGATTGTTTTTTCTTCAAGAAAAAATGCTCCAGTATCCGTTACACCTGTCCCCGGGGACCTTCCTACCCCCGACACCGAGCTTCAGAGCCGGGGATGAGAGTGAGCTGGCGTGTGTCAGCTTTGTGCAGAGCACTGGAACAAATGCACCGACGCATCATCGACAGCATGATAATAATGCACTTCCCGTGCCTAGTCTGATAGTCTGTAGATACTGTATATAGCCGAGCAGCGGCTGAGCGGCTCTTGTTCTTCAGAAGCAGACCATTTAATTAGCAAAATAGAATTACAGTCATCAGTTACAAAAAAACAAAGCCAACTAATAACTAACAGCAGGACAACAATACGCAAAATTCAACCAAACTGCTGAAACTTTGAGAACTGAAAATAACACCGCTATCTTATCATGCCACTAACCAGGGTTGTAGGTCTGGGTATCATCGGATATTCCGTTTTTCCTTTGGAATTCAGAAAGGAAAAAACTTTTTTTTATTTTTTCGTTTTAAACCAAAAACCAGGAAACGGCCGTTTTCTCGTTTTTCGTTTCTGAATCAAAAAATGAAAAACGAACCCAAACCGGGCCGTTTGTTTGTTTTTGCGAATTCCTTTTCTCATTATTCGTTTTGAATTGAAGAACGGAAGTCACGTGGGTTTTTCGTTTTTTCGTTTTAAACCACAAACGAAAAACGGAATCACGTGGTGCTCTGTTTGTTTTTTGTTTCCAAACGAAAAACGAAAAAAACAAATTAAAAAAACGACCCGATTTAGTTTCTTCAAGTTTCTTTCTGTCATTTTCTCTTCTGAATCGAAGAGCGGAGAACGGCAGTCACGTGACCAGGAAGTGAAGGCAAACATGTCAAAATAAAAGCCAAGAAGATAGTTTGGTCATATTATAAAAGTGTAACATTATTTAAGCACAGGATCAAAGTAACAGTAGAAGATAAATAGGCTAAATAAATACACAAATAAATACATACATAGATATTTTTTTTTTTTGTTCTTTTCATAAACACACAAATGTCTTTTATCCAAAAAGTGTGTGATAAATTACAGGGAGGGTCTCTACAGATGTTATACAACAGGGAGGGTTTCTACAGATGTTAAACAGAACTCTCACATAATTGACACTTTTCTCTCTCACACTCTTACTATGGGCTGTTTCTTTATGTCGGCAGGTGAGAAGCACTATGTGGCTAATCCTTTCAACACACATGACACTTCCACCTGATCCCTTCACTCCGTTAGGAAGGCTGTAGCCGAGTAGTTCTACATCATGATAATGCTGATTTTTCAACCAGCGATTATGACATTAATGCCAGCTAGACAGAATAAAGCTCTGTCTGTCATGACAATAGTACTGTACTGAAGGCCACTTTATCAAAATCATGGAAATTCACAATAATTAGGCCTGTGCTAAAAAAGCCGACGCAAGTAAGCCAAATGATCTGTGGCCTATCGCAATAACCTCCATATTGTGTAAAACCATGGAACGAGTTCTTGCCAGCCACCTGACCAGCACAGTGCTAGATCTGCTCCAGTTCGCTTAAATAAGAGCGACAGAGTCCCAGACGACGCTGTGCTGACTCTGCTTAACACAGTCACAAAACACCTGATGCATCCTAAAGGTTATGCCAGAGCTTTATACGCGGATTTTAGCTCAGCTTTTAACTCAATGAAGACGCATATTCTCCTGAAAAGGCTCCTTGATCTCAACATCAACACAGGGTTAGTTCTGTGGATCAGAGGGTCTGTGTCAGGGAGAACATGTCAGACAGGCTGCCCACAAGGCTGTGTTCTTTCCCCTGTGCTATTCTCTCTTTTTACTAATGAATTTATGACCAATGAGAAACATTTTAGACTGTTTAAGTATGTAGATGACATGGCCTTAGTTGGCCTTTTACAGGAAACAGGCCCACTAGGTGAAGCTGCCTATCTGGCCCACACTACAGCCCTTCAAACACGGTGTCACACTAGCCAGCTAGAAATCAATGTGGCCGAGACGAAAGAATTAATCATGTGCTGCACAAAACAACATTTGATCACAGAGCCAGTTTCACTTGATGGCCAACATGTTGAAACTGTGGAACACTTTAAATACCTCGGTACAGTCCTGGACACCCAGGTGAGCTTCTCTGAAAATACAGAGTATATTTTCAAGAGATGCTCACAGAGACCTTTATCTTCTAAGGAAACTTAGTGGCCTCGGTGTCAGCCGGCAGATTTTAGAATTAGTGTACAAAACTATTGTTGAGAGTGTTTTAACCTTTAACCTTCCTGCCTGGTACGGTCACCTACACTGTAGATAGAAGAATAAACTGTTTAGGATTGTGTCAATAGCAGGCAAAATAGTTGGTAAACCCCAAAAGCCCTTGACTCAACTTTTTACAGAAAGGACGAGGAAGAAAGCGAGGAGTATCCTGGCAGATAGCTCCCATCCTCTCTGCAGCCAGTCGGGAGGCGCTATAGAGCCCCTCTGGCAACTAAACATGTGTTTAAAAAGTCTTTCATCCCAAATGCCATCAATACTCTTAACTCAACACAGTGACTGAGCAGATCTGAGCCACAGACACTGACATGAACTGTTTTTAATGTGTAACATAACCTGTCTCTGTTTTTTACTAACTGCTGTCTGGTTTTTAATGTCTGTTGTTTTCTGTGTTTTGTGAGCTGAAGACAAATTTCCACCCTGGTGAACAATAAAGTTTGATTGTATTGTATTGATCAGATCATATTGAGGGGCCGTCAGCTTTACATTTTAGTTTGGAGGGAGATTCAGTATCAGTGAAGTCAGTGCATTTTATGAGTAGGCCTTCTGTGACGTTACCCATCACAGGGGTCAGAGGTCACCACTCCTCAATCCCCAAGGATTTTCTTTTCAGTCAAATTTTCAATTTTGACGCCTTTATAGATGAAAAGTCAAGTCAATAATCATGGTCAATGATAGATAAGTATGGTTGATCAGCATGTTTGCCAACCTTCAGACATCATAGTCTAATATGATGATTAATCAGCCTGAGTTCAATAAAAAACTGAAATCACTAACTTTCTGTATTCTGTTTGGTGGTTTATGATGCTTTTCAATCATTTCTAGCCTATTGGGTATAATATGTAATTTTACTTAATTTGTTCGACATCATGATAATGCAGATTTTTCAACCAGTGGTTATGACATTAATGCCAGCTAGACAGAATAAAGCTCTGTCTGTCATGACAATAGAACTGTACTGAAGGCCTTTCCTTTACTCGGGTGACTCTTTACAGCCTTCTGAAGACAGCAGGTATCTGTTAAATCTACAGTTTCTGGAGTGATGAAGTGGCCTTCAGTACAGTACTATTGTCATGACAGACAGAGCTTTATTCTGTCTAGCTGGCATTAATGTCATAATCGCTGGTTGAAAAATTAGCATTATCATGATGTAGAACTACTCGGCTACAGCCGTCCTAACGGAGTGAAAGGATCAGGTGGAAGTGTCAGGTGTGTTGAAAGGAGTAGCCACATAGTGCTTCTCACCTGCCGACAGAAAGAAACAGCCCATAGTAAGAGTGTGAGAGAGAAAAGTGTCAATTATGTGAGAGTTCTGAATAACATCTGTAGAAACCCTCCCTGTTGTATAACATCTGTAGAGACCCTCCCTGTAATTTATCACACACTTTTTGGATAAAAGACATTCATGTGTTAATGAAAAGAACAAAATAAAAAAATATATATGTATGTATTTATTTGTGTATTTATTTAGCCTATTTATCTTCTACTGTTACTTTGATCCTGTGCTTAAATAATGTTACACTTTTATAATATGACCACACTATCTTCTTGGCTTTTATTTTGACATGTTTGCCTTCACTTCCTGGTCACGTGACTGCCGTTCTCCGCTCTTCGATTCAGAAGAGAAAATGACAGAAAGAAACTTGAAGAAACTAAATCGGATCGTTTTTTTAAATTGTTTTTTTCGTTTTTCGTTTGGAAACAAAAAACAAACAGAGCACCACGTGATTCCGTTTTTCGTTTGTGGTTTAAAACGAAAAAACGAAAAACCCACGTGACTTCCGTTCTTCAATTCAAAACGAATAATGAGAAAAGGAATTCGCAAAAACAAACAAACGGCCCGGTTTGGGTTCGTTTTTCATTTTTTGATTCAGAAACGAAAAACGAGAAAACGGCCGTTTTCTGGTTTTTGGTTTAAAACGAAAAAATAAAAAAAAGTTTTTTCCTTTCTGAATTCCAAAGGAAAAACGGAATATCCGATGATACCCAGACCGTTGTAGAGTCCCTGTAAGTTTTGACTGTTTGTTTGTTGGATTAAATCCAAAGTGGCAGAAACGAGAAAAGGATTTGTATTTTCGTTTCCTCCCCGCCGCCAGAAAACTACTTTGCTGGGAGGAGAGGGTTGCTCTGAACCTCTGGTTGCCTGCAGCAGTAGCAACTCAAATTCAGCCAGTGCAAACCCCAGCACCGGGAGTCACAGCGGGCTGGTGCCGCTGGGTCTAACCTGTGTAACAGCAGCAACAGAAAGTTTGCTGATCTGGTTGGGGAGTCGGAATGGTCCAGTATCAGACCCCCCCCAGCGCTGGAATTTGCGCTGGCAAACTGCTAATTGCTGGCAGCTCTCCTCCCGGCGAAGTTGGCGCTCCTGGTGGCCGGGAGGAAGAAACCAGTCGTTTTCTTGTTTCTGCCACTTTGGATTTAATCCAATAACAGGGATGCAAACAACTCGCTTTTTTTAATGTCAATTTTCGAGGCACGACTGAGGTCTGAAACAAGGACAAAGAGTGTTTGTGTGTGTGTAATGTGACCTCATAGAAATATGTGAAATGAGCACGACCTCTTGACAGTGCATTACGTGGTGGGGGCACCGGATGTGTGAAATTAACGTGCCGCCACTACCGCTGGTGTGTCTGTGTGTGTGTGTGTTTGAGAGAGACATAGAGAAGGGAGGAGAGAGTGGACCTCATTTCAGTAGATATCTCTGCAGCACCATACATAGACGTCTTTGGCATAACGTCAACACTGTAACCTCTTCACATTCTGTTGACAATGTAAGTTCATTTAAATAATTGAAATTCAGGCCCTATCTTACACATTGCATCCTTTAAGGACTACTACTTTTAAACATGTCCACCAGACTTGTTTTCCTGGCAGACGTGTTGTTGGCACGGTGTAGGCGCTTTGTTGCTGTGAGGCGAAACTGTGCCGGCTCGTACATATGATAAGACAAGCCTCTTGGAGAAGGAAATGCCAGCAGAGTTGTGTTGGGTATTGAGAGAAGAGCCTTGAAGAGAGTGAGATGTCTGTCTCATAATTAATTAATTACGGTGGAAGACCCAAACGGTCTGTGAGGATAATGTGACAAGCTGAGACAAGGACAGAGATGACCTGTGTCATGTCCTGGGCTCTGTTGTTTTGGCCTGTAATTATACAGAATAGGACATGAAGTGATTTAACCTTCCCCTGGAGAAGAACCAAAGACAAATGATCTAGTTTGCTCCACTTTATAGCTCTCATATTATTCAGTTAATTCTCAAATGGTTCAATGTAAAAAAATAAATTTAAAAAACATGTAATTTGTGTTATTTTGGAAATAAACAGCTCTGTGAAAAGTGCACTCAGTGACTTTGAAGACAACATCCTCACAGTCAGAACAGTCTGGATACTGGACCCTGACAGAAACACCTCTAATTCCACCAAGGTAAACCTGCTGAGGTGAGCCTCTCCAGTTCAAAACTGCAAACTGACCTGATTTGAAGGATTTCAGGGGAGCCAATCAAGAGCATGTCCAGCTGTGATGAATTTACCAGAGTCGATCAGAAGTGGCCTGGAGGAAAAAGGTGGAAGTTAAAATCCTTAAATTTAACCTCATGTAAAATAGTTACACAGTATACTCCTGTCAGTTGTAAAGAAACTTTTTTATATTCACGGCTTGGTGCCAAGTTGCAATCTCTCAGCATTCGAATTTCGTATAGAAATCCTCTGATCTCTGAGTCTGAGGACGGGAGATGGAGATGGAGAGACAGAGACAGGTGATCAGAGAGGGGAGAGGACGGGAGATGGGGAGACAGTCGGCTGCAGCTGGACTCTGTTTCATTGGCAATGCTACTATAGCCGGCGCTGCAGTAATGTTAATGATCTCCATTTCAGCATCTGTTTATGAAATGGGCTGTTTTGTCCTTGATTTTGAAATTGTAAAACTCATCTTGACATCCAGGAACAAAACAACAGCGTCCCCCCTTTCGTTTTCTTCTGGCCCGTGTCTCATCAGTCTCTGTCTTTCACTGTCTCTACCGTTGTGTAACTCAGCCGAGCCAACCATTCTTGTGACGTCACAGGCTACATCACGAGTACTGCAACATGGCGGCGCTCTTGCCATGAAAGGTGAAACAAATCTGCTTTTTTTTCTTTTAAATGCTTACGTTTGTCATGTTTGTAATATAATTGTTCATTAAAATGGAAATCCATTTAGTAAACCAGCTTAACTTGGTTGAACGTTTCACATCCACTTTAATGCTTCAGTGGGCAGAATGTTGTTGGCATCATTGGGCAAAAAAATCCATAATAACCTTTCAGCATATTGTATTTCAATTGTTCTGAGAGAAAACTAGACGTCTGCACCTCCTCACAGCTCTATTTTCAGGTTTTACAAAAATCTACTTCGGCCAATCACAGGTCATTTCAGAGAGAGCGTTCCGATTGGCTGTTTGTTCAACGAAGGCAGCTGTAAATCACTCGCGATCGAACGGTCAAATTAAGCAGCGTTGATCAAATATGAATCAATATTCTGGTACTGTAATGCCTATTTCTCTCCTCAGATGTTTTCAGAATCATCTTGTAGTGTACTGTTTAGCTGTAAATGAGAAAGTTTGCTCTGGCTGGTGGGCGGTGCTTCGTATTTCCTCAACTGATCTCGACATGGCTGCCAGGTCACAGACTTTCTCATTGAAAGTAGTGATCCAGAAAACACAAATGAGCGGGCAAGAACTACCATGACAAAGTCAGATCAAGTATTCTTTTCTCAGGATGCTCACGATTATTAACTAATATTCAAACTAAGCAGAGTTCCAGCTAACTGTGGTGGCTGCAGTGTTTTATCATCGTGCACTCTGTGGGTGATGAAATGAACAATTAAATAGTTCTTCACACTGATCAAAATATACTCCGTCAGTGCGACCACGTTAAATCAATTGAGAGCTGTGTTTTATAGTGATAATAAAAGCAGTGCAGAATATGAAACATTTATAATTCATAGATAAGACTGCTTGATTAAAATTAAAAAATATATATAAATTGTATTACTGAAATATCGGCTCTGCATTACTGTAATTATCTTAGTTCATTTAAAATGAATGGATTATCAGATTAGAATTATTCAAAGCAGACAATTGTGTTTATCTGCAGGCCATCTAAATGATATTTCTAACTAGCTGTGAAGACTTCTTTGACTCAAAGTTCCATCCAATTTTAGAAACAATGAAACATCTGCAACACCTGAAATTATTGAAGGTAAAACTACCTTTATTTTTAAACCCATTTTTGCCACCTATTTGTGTCGAGGCAAGCCTATGAACACCCTTTACACTGACTTGTAGGTCTCCGAAGAACAGCTTTGCGGAATCTACTAATGGCAGCACTAAAAGCAAAACACAGACAGATGAGGAACTAAAAGTAAAATCACCTCCAAGCTGTTGTGAAGTCTTCTCTCGTCCCTGCAGCTCTGAATCACGCCTCACATATCCATCACCTGACATGCAGGAAAACCTCTCCCCTAACTAAACCAAGCAGACTCCCTCCTCCTCCTCCTCCTCCTCCACGTGTTCATGATTCACAGTAAATGCCCCGCGGCTGTGATGTATTGGGGGGGTTTGAAGCAAAGCTGTTCAGTTGTGTATGATATGCAACATCAAACCAGCCTTACAAAAAACGACAAAGGTGCACTCTGATCCTCTGTCAGGCTTTCTTCCGGTATGGTAAAGTGATCACAGAGGTGAGAGCCTTAGGAGCTGCTGCATGACGTATTGCGTTTGTCTCAAATGTTGGTAGCCATTAAGTTGTTGGAAACGAGGATCTGAAGGAGGGAATCTTTGGTCACAGCAGGATCAAATCAAGCCTCCATCTTAAGAGGAAAAGTCCCTACTTTTAAAACTAGGAGTAAAAACTTTTGAGTGGCTATTGACCACAGACTGTTCACAGACATAATTACACCATGAGGTGAGTAAGGATTACATACTGTATGTGTCTTGCAGAGACTGATGCATTCACACCTTTTCACATTCTGGCTAGAATGCAATTGGATTCTAATCCATCTTGAATGCTTCTTGAATTAATTTCCGCTCAACTTTTTTGAGATCAGAGAGCTATCCGATCTGCCCCAGATGCATGAAGTGACTAAGCATAAATGGAGTTATTGTCACATGCATAATGAAGGATATCTCAACTTCATTACAACAAGTAATACATCAAATAGGTCTCAGATCTAGCTAATTATTTTGTCATATATACACTCACCGGCCACTCTATTAGACACACCTGTTCAATTGCTTGTTAACACAAATAGCTAATCAGCCAATCACATGGCAGCAACTCAATGCATTTAGGCATCTAGACGTGATGAAGACGACTTGCTGAAGTTCAAACCGAGCATCAGAATGGGGAAGAAAGGGGATTTAAGTGACTTTGAACGTGGCATGGTTGTTGGTGCCAGACGGGCTGGTCTGAGTATTTCAAAAACTGCTGATCTACTGGGATTTTCATGCACAACCATCTCTAGGGTTTACAGAGAATGGTCTGAAAAATAGAAAATATCCAGTGAGCGGAAGTTGTGTGGACGAAAATACCTTGTTGATGTCAGAGGTCAGAGGAGAATGGGCAGAGTGGTTCGAGATGATAGAAAGGCAACAGTAACTCAAATAACCACTCGTTACAACCAAAGTATGCAGAATACCATCTCTGAACGCACAACACGTCGATCCTTGAAGCAGATGGGCTACAGCAGCAGAAGACCACCCGGTACTAGCACCGGCCACTTTATTAGGTACACCTTGTACCTAATAAAGTGGCCGGTGAGTGTATATATGCCTCGATAAATGTCCTCACGTGTCAACGATAACAGAATTTACAGAAGATATTCAATTATGCAATGCCTGTTATGAATATTGCGCTATATTCGGTCAATCATGCTTGACTTTGAGTGGTAGTCTTCGCCAAAAATAGACTATTTCTAGCAGGACGGAGAGCCGCCACCGGGACGCCTCCGGCACGCTTCTGGGACACACTGCGGTGTCTAGAATGGCCGTGATCAACACGGCGCAGCTGCATCTGGTGTCAAACTATTGTCATTATTAGCCCGGTTTTCCAGCGGTTCATAAACCAGGCTCGAAATCAAACCCACCAGATGGTTATGTTCACAGCGTTTCACTTGCTGTTGCCCAATAAAAGACACTGGTGTCACAAAACGTATCGACAGAAATGAGGAAGAGTAGAAAATGGCGAAATCAGCTAGGGCAGTGTGTGTGTGTGGCGCCACTGTGGCTGCAGGGCATACGATTATCAGAAGGGGAATCATATATATCAAAGTTAATAACGCTCAAACATGTCATACTAGTTTGTTGTGAAGGGCGTTAAATAACGCTCCGAAATTACGCAAAATTTTGGCGAGGAAAAACTGTCATGGCCATTTTCAAAGGGGTCCCTTGACCTCTGACCTCCAGATATGTGAATGAAAATGGGTTCTATGGTGTACCCACGAGTCTCCTCTTTACAGACATGCCCACTTTATGATATTCGCATGCAGTTTGCGGCAAGTCATAGTCAAGTCACTGACACACTGACAGCTGTTGTTGCCTGTCGGGCTGCAGTTTTCCATGTTATGATTTGAGCGTATTTTTTTATGCTAAATGCAGTACCTGTGAGGGTTTCTGGACAATATTTGTCAATGTTTTGTGTTCAGAAAAGTACAACATTTCACCACTTTGTGGTGTGTGTGAGTGTTGTGAAACAGCAAAGTCACACTCTCTTAGGAGTAGTCTTACGGAAAGTCAGTGTAGGAGGCTTCATAAATTAGCCCTGAGTGTTTCTAGTCCTAGGTTAACTGTCAGCATAATTTCTACAGGAGTGTACAGTGTGTGTGATTTCTCTTTTCCTTCAAACTGCCTCACCAACTTTTGACTATTTTCCTTCATTTCCCAGAGTTCCTTCCCAAAACCCACAGAGACCTCAACTTGACTTGTTGCATCCAGTCACAGTTCTTACTTTAGAGTGATCCCGCTCCCCAAAGCTCCCTCTAAGCCCTCGGCCCCGTGCACTGAGTCTCGATTTTTGCAATTCCTAGTGAGTGAAACTCAGCAAGGGCGAGACGCTGTTCAGCCATCTGAAACAGAGTCAACTAAAGTGCAGGCTTAAACGCGAGCGCTATCTCAGAGGGCACTGTGAGTCAAGTTACCAGCCAGAGAGAGCAAGACAGAGAGAGAGAAAGAGGGAGAATATCATTAAGCGCTTTAGGGTCTGAATTATAATTTGCCATAAGTGGATCTTAAATTATGTACTGCATGTGTTGTAAAATGAATCCAGGAGGAAATGGTCGTTGTACCTGTATGTTGGGGACTACCTTTGAGCTGGGGATTTATATACATTTGGTGCTCCATGTGTGTGTTCAGTACATATCCTCCTCCCTCATTTTCTTCACTTTCTCTTTTATTCATTTCTTCTCCGCATCATTCCATAATTGGAAACTGACACACTTTGAATTTCACAAATAACTACATACATGTAAAAGCTGTGAGCCATACAGAAATACAGTACATGACCTCTCAAGAAACATGTAGCATATTACATGTGAGCATTTCCATTCTGTCCTTTCCTTTTCCCCTGGGTTCTTTACACTCCTTTCCATCTGCCATCCCTCCATCCCTTCTCTCCCATCCTCTCTCAATCTTTGCCATCCTGTTGCTGTTTGAGTCAGGGAGTTTTTTTTCTCTTTTCCTATTTTTGTGGCAACAACATAAGGCTGTGCTGACGTGGTTTCAATTGAGCAGATCTGTCAGTGGATTTATGGCTTCCAGATTCTCCTTTTCAGTTGACATGATGGCCAGGTCGTTGAGCCTGTCTTGGCCCATGGTTGGCCCCTTAACCATGTGGGAAGCGTTCACAGCTGCAGCTGCTGACTGGAATCGTCAGGGCCACTTGTGAGACCGCCTTCGGGGTGGGAAACATGTCTTCATCAAGCATTTGGAACACAGTGGCTGTGACAGTCTCTTTCTCCATCCTTCTCTTGACGATTTTTTTTAGCCACCAGGAGTTCTTCAGGCTTTAATTGAATCCTATAATGGGTAGCAAAGCTTTTGAGGGCTTTTTTTCCAGAGAGAAAGGTCTCTGTTGTCGAGTTGCAGGCTTGAATACCTAACATATGATCTTCACCCACACCTGAAAACTGATGGGTGAGGTTCCAGGAACGGCTAAAAAAAGCTGACGTCTGAAATCATCTGAGGTGGTCAGATTGGAGGTTGACCGAAAGGCGGACTCCACCATCCAACCATCAAATCTTTTTGGTTTCTGCCTGGGACCAACAGGGAGCTGGATGTTATTTGCCTCGCATAAGGCCATGGCCCTCTTGAACACATCTTCACCACCGGTCTGTGCAGACTGCAGAGCTCTGTCAAAGTTTGAAGGATTGCTGTCTTGCACTCAACTGCTCCAAACTTTCACCCTGCAAGTACCGGTGTAGCCCGTCTGTTATGCTGAGGAGTTTGGAAAACATCACCAGTATGTAGAGTAGTAGTAGTAGAGTGTCTTCGGCTTGCAGAGCTTTGACAGGATCCGTATAGGGCCATGGATGTGTTCATGGTGCTGAGACATATTAAAATGTCTGGAAAGTTGTTCAGGACACTATTGACGGACCTCACCTGGCACGGCTATCTTGTTGAGTTTGTATGGCCTTAATGGGATAGTTTGGGTGTTTTGAAGTGGGGTTGTATGAGGTACTTATCCATAGTAGGTGTATATCTATCAACCTGTCCTCTAGAGCTAGGCAATAAATATATTTTATTAATTTGAATTAATGGTTTAGGACGATGTTTAGAAATGAAAAGTGATTTTCTCTTTAACTTGAGTAACTAGGTACAAAACTGCCATCACTTCCCTGAGCTCCTATAAAAAAAATTCCTTATGTCCATAGACCATAAGGTAATTGAGGTGACACGACTGAATGGAACACTTCTACCTCCTTTTTAGGTGGTTGGCATCCGAATGAAACACGACAAACACAGGACAACAACCCCCGATTACAATGTTAGGGAGGACCTATAGATGCTCATATTTCCCTAGTAGAATAGAACTCTTGCTCCATTGATTTGTCGGTCCAGTGAGAGGAAATTACACAAAGTTGAAGGTATTTTATGAACCTAAAGGATTCAGTCCGATGGGTCAAAGGCCACAGTTTTGTCTCCCACAGTGAGTGCTGAGGGTGAATACTGTGCAATAAGACATGAGCTATAACTCTATTTCTTCCTCTGTAACTCTCCAGTCGCAGGACATACTGGGACCAATATGAGGTAACGACATAGTACGTTAATACATTTTGCATCGAGCCTCCAGGTTCTTCATAGTCCATCCATCTTGGCTCAAGAGTTCAGAGTCCCATATTAGAAGCCTTTGCCTTACAATCTCCCAACTTTGATCCAATACTGTCACTGAAGTTTTTATTGCCATTTGGACCTGAGAGTGACAGTCCTGCAACATTGATGAGACCTCTGGTGAAAGGAAGATATCATACGCTGCCAGGTATTGACGCATCCATTCATCATTTATTTTTGAAGCTATGGTCAGCAAGATTTTCAAGTTTGTATCAATTTTAGATTATCTTCACATATAGTATAAATTAGTAGGACAGTAAATTCATATCTGGATTGTGTCTAAAATGAACTGTTTGGTTCAACTGTTAATGTTACCATTGTACATTTGAAAATATCACCCATTTTCAATCTATTTATTTGAAACTTATTTCCTGTATAGAATTGTGTACTGCGTAACGTATTCATTAAAAAGACAAATGACAGTGGGAGAAGATAACAGAGGAGGTGAGGACACACACAGTTAAAATGACATTTTGAGTAATTGTGATCCTTTATGTTCCAGAGCGTGATGGATTTAGTTCCTATGTAGAAATGAGGACGTGCAGCATGTACTGTACATCCTCTACCTCTGTGAGAGAGCAAGTAAGCCTGGGCTGCTGTTCACTTTGATTTGAACAAGAGATAATGACAACATTTGTATTTTTAGGTTAACTATTTCTTTAATATAGTCTAAATGTTCGATGGCAATACTGTGCAGCTAGAGAGAACAAGTACAAAATCAAGTCCACTGTTCAGGTGACTGAAAGCTGTAAAAAATTGCAAATTGCTTTTTTTTCTTTCAATCCAATAAGTAATTCAATTCGATTCAGATCATTTTATTTGTCCCCGAGGGGCAATTGTAGAGGCTCGTAGAGTAGAACAATTAACAACACAATACAGAAAAAATGTAAGTAAATAAAATGTATTTATATATGTATACTGATTACAATGTTTTACATGAACAACAATGGATGTGTTAACCAAGCCGTTGTTTTGTTGGGATATTTTGGTCAGATACGACATCTAAAAACTATATTCGCCCAGACAAATTGTTTCTGAAGCAAACCACAACTCATTGATTTAGATTTCACTGGATATTGACAAAATCTTGATGTACCCACATGGGGTTTTAATACTTATTTTGGGGAGGTTATGGACCTTGTTAAAACAGACATGTAGAAAATGTTGATAGCATTTGTCACATGTTGTAGCTGGGACAGATTTGCAATCAGGGTCTGCCTCTGTGGCACCAGAAGGTCAGCCACATTTCATAAGTCTAATTTCAAAAACGGATAGGCCTAATGAAATCTGCAAAAT
Organism: Sebastes umbrosus; assembly: GCF_015220745.1. Classification (NCBI taxonomy): domain Eukaryota; kingdom Metazoa; phylum Chordata; class Actinopteri; order Perciformes; family Sebastidae; genus Sebastes; species Sebastes umbrosus. Next base: position 9,757,400 of record NC_051276.1, read on the forward strand.
TAAAATGTGTTGTTAGTGCAAGCTGTAGCTCTCTCCTGTGTTCTGCTCAAGAGTTGCTCCATTAATTGCAGTGGGCTGTGATTATTCACAAGGGTTTATAATTAGGAGGGAGTCAGGAGTGTTTTATGCTGGGTAATTGCATGCATCTAGCCGCCACCATTTCGCTAGGGAGCAGTAAGCTACAGTACCATTGTCAAATCAAAGGAGGCTGCTTTGGCCCTTGTTGCTTGAAATTGATTTTGAAGCACTCATCAAACAGATTGCTTTTTGTAAACATCACTCTTCCTTAATTTTACAGATTCTGATGATACGCTGCAGAGCCATTATGCATTTTCTGTTGAATTCAGATGCATCAGCCAGCTTCCCACCAAAGGGTTTTTGGGGGGAGGAGGTGAAGGCTACATAATATGCAAATTGCTTCATATTTTTCTCAATTTTAAACCCCAGACAGAAATGTATAATCAGTTGTGAAAGGCCAGGCAATTGGAAAAGGTTGTCACCTTCCATTTCTTTGTAATATGAAATGAATAGAACTAAATGGCTACATGCTATTTTATCTGGAATTGTGTCCTTGCTTGACGCGGGACAAAGATAGAGAAAAGCAGGTTTTGAATTATGTTCTTAGGGCCTGCCACAAGGAAAACACTTCGTTTACCACTTTGATTGCGTTTAATTGTTCACTGCATGTGAGAACCTGTTTGCTCTAAATGACTTCAGTCTTGCAGCACTTTGACTGCTTTAATAAAACGTGTCCGCGCAAATATGACTGTGTTAACATTTCCCAATCGTTTTTTTGGCTCTCTGCGTCTACCATATGGTGCCATGTGGTGTTGTTGCACAGGCTGCTCAAAATGCAGAAAATTCACATTAATTTTCTCCTATAAAGTCAGGGGCATCCATTTGGATTTGCATGACGTGTCACAGAGGCCACATGGGGACTCGGTGAAAGAGTGCGAGACCGGTCGGCAGCTCCACCAAGGACTGCTGCAGCAGCTGTTTTCCTGGATGTCTGTTCCTAGGTAATGTGCCTCTAAACTTGATGGGCTAGAACAGCTTGCTCTTGTTCCATTCTGTTCAGCGGGGCCGACTAGCACCGGAGTTAACTTGTCACAAACTCAACATCTACTACGGGAAGCCGAGGGCTGCCTGCCACATTTAGTGCGCTCTCGAGCAAAATGGATGAAACGCTGCTATGAGATAAGATGACAGGAGACACGAGAGGGATGACTGGTTGCTGTGCTATTCATTATTCAGCAGCAGTGGTCAGACAGTACAGGGCTGCACTCATGTTTTATTTGAAATGGCATGTTATTTTGATGTTGAACCTCTCGCAAAAAAATAAATAAATGCTTTTCAACATGGTGTTTTCAAGACATGAAGAAGAACTTGACAATTGTGAACTGTAATTGTGTGGAAAAAAAACATTTGTAGGAGGCTTGTATGACCTCTAAAATATGGAGTATTTTATACCTCCATATCAATGGGAGTAATAATAATAATTCTGAAATGGCTTTTACTCTATTCTGTTGTGCTTCATGAATTACAGCCGGAGATGAGGTGGCCCTGTCAGTGCAATGGAAGGAATGGCTGCAAAGCCTTTGAGTAGGTCAAGGACAGAAGTGAAAGGACTATGAATTTTATATGTTGCACATCATAAATATTCACAACTGAGGAGAGAAGAGACAACAGTTCAGTTGTCAGTATCCATCAATGTTCAGCATGAGGGGGGGATTTAGAGCAATCTGCCATGTTTTTATCACTGAAATCGAAATATAGTATCTAACATCTAATCTAATGTGATATTGATATATTACCTGTAGCATAATATATGTCATCATTATTGTCTTATAACTAGGGGTGTAACGGTGCACAAAATTCGGTATGTTTTCAGTACAGCAGGGAAAACCAAGATGATGATAATATATATATATATATATATTTTTAAATTTTATAAATGTTGACATTCAACAGTGGCTCATAAGTCTTGCTGTAACAGTTAAGGCACTCAAATGCTGGCATATTGTCAAAAAGAAAACAAATAAATAACAAAAGTAAACATCACAAATATCTATATCTGCAGCTTGTGCTTGTTCATACAGGGAAGTAAAAATAAAATGCACACGTGAAGGCACAGTGTAGCTCAAAACACTTTGACCATATGTTTTAATTCTGTATTGATCCAGTGTGGTCGCATACGCAGCGATAAACACTCTTATAGCATTAGTAACTTTGGCACGGTCTGAATCGCTGTGTCGTCCAGACATATTGGGGTGTGGCCGTCATAAATCATATGTTTGAAGTGGATCCACAGACCTGTCTTCAGTTGAACAGTGTCGGCACACAGTTTGACATAAATCAGTAAATTCCACTATAATTGAATTTTGTTGTTTTTTTGCTACATTCCAAAGACACATGTCATGAGCTTCGCTTTTTCTACGCTGACAACACAGCACACAGGCTGGTCACGCATGCCAAATGCCATTTACAGGCCAGAGGCTGGGAGTGGAGACAACATGGAGACATTACATGAACAAGTTTGTTTTATTAAGATGTTTGGCGTCAACAAGAGACAACATCACTTAACATCAGGCATTCATGTAATAAATACAGTGTTTATGTAGGCCAGCATAGTGTACATAAATAGATAGACAGAAGATACTTTATTCATCCCCTTGGGAGCTTATTAGCATATAAATATATATATTAGATAACTTAAAAGCAAAGTCGCATAAATAAATAGATAAAAGGTGTCAATAAAATGAAAAGTACTTAAAGGGTAGGATTATTGCTCAGCGTCCAGTGGGTATGGGGCGGACAGGAGGGGGGACAACCAACAGCCCAGATCATGATCCCCTGCCATCGGCTGAAGGCTGACAAAGGATCTCTTGAACCGTTGAGTCCTGTAGCGCAGCGAGAATAAATATATGGGATAACAGCATCTTCCCCCAGGAGTCATGTCGGCTCGCATTCATTCGTAGTCATGGTAACCAACCACAATGAAACAAATCAATGTACAAAACATGCAGAGGAACAAATCACACCGAGGGCCACATTGGAAACAAGTGTTGCATTACGCTTTACAAACCACTAAACCTCTAAGGATGGTTTTATGTCTGTTGTTTTTATACCCAAAATAAAAATCAATCAATCAATCAATCATATATTATATCTGCTGATGTGAAGGGTGTTAGCTAATATTATTTAAGAGTTTAAAAAGTGTGAAACCCTTTTTAGTTTAGCTGAAGATTGGAGCACATCTGAAGTGCGGAATGTGTGGTTTCCATGGCAAGCAGCACGCCAGCGTCAACTAACTGAGCCTCCGTGAATGTCATGGTTCAAAACTATTTTCCAAAGATCAGACTACTTTTTATTTTTTTCGTCAGTAATTGGCCCTTTCTTAGCCCCGCCCCCTTCTTGCTCTGTGCTCCAATAACAGTTGAGCTTAAGCTTGGAACCCGTCAGAAGATCAGACAACTTTCTCCTTTTCTTTTGGGTTAGGGTTAGGGATAAGCTACGTCTGTTCAAGGTAATATTACCATGTAAGTCACATGACATTGGTGTCACAATCTTTATTGACACATATAGTCACAGTTATATACATCAGTCATATAGTCACCAGAGTCCCTTTAGAAAACCTCTAAGTTTTACTGCAGCATTAGGGTCTGACAGTCTGCTCCACGCCGTCCTGGTTCTGGTTCTCCTTCCAGCGATATGGCTTGGGCCACCAACAGCGTGGTGTCAGTATTGGCTCCCAGCGGGGGACCGGCGGAGCAGCGAGGCGAAGCTCTGCTCCTGGCTGGAGGAGGAGTCGCTGCTGCCGGGCGCAGAGCTCTCCACCTCCCGCCAGAGCTCCGACTGCAGGTCCCTGATGGAGGCCCGCAGCTGGAGAGCTGAGCTGAAGGAGTTTCTGGGGAACCTGCATGATTTTATCTGATTTTGTTCCTTTGTTTGTATAATCTCTGCCTCGTGCCGCCCAAGAGTAACTTTTGATTTTATTTATAATCAACGTCTAGCATCCCAACTGGAAAAGACCAGCTGTTGCCTTCTTGAAGCTATATTCCTAGAAACGATCTAATAATAATAGTACACACTGCGACACCCGGTTAACGAATACATTTTTAACACGGTAATTTCACTTTTTTTGTGGAACAAACATCAGACACATATTCGAAGCACAGTTTTTTTTTTATATTATAAAACACTTCTGGCAAGTGAATGTATAACACCACGTCTGCTGACAGCTGGTAAACACAACAGAACAGTATATAGTGAACACCTCTTTGACGAGGCTTGTCATAGCTGTCTTCAATTTGAAAAGACACTGCAGATGGAAATAAATTCTGTCCTGAATAATAATTGCACACACCTTAACAGACATGTGCTGCGCTACCCGATATTTACGTCATTGTAGTTACCCTTAATACAACTCATCCTCGACAAGAAGACTTCCCACAGCTTGAGCCACTCTACCTGCTGCTTCATGTTCAGACTGCACTCCATTAAGCCGGTCTCCTCGCTCTCACCGCCACAGAACAGGCAGCACAGCGGTATGGCCAAATGGCGTGCAGACATTGTTCCGGTATTCACAGTATGAATGTGACGCAGCGCTTCCTCTCTCAGTACAGACTGTGAGTGGTCCTTCATGCTCTCTATGTACTCGTTGTCCTGAGGCAAGTGGATTAATATTTCAATCTTGAACCTTTATCGTACCGGGTTGTCCCAAGTATTCTTTTGTGTGTTTCCATAGTGCGCAGACATCAGATGAATCCACTCACGATGCATTATCTATTTGTCCACTAAATCACCAATAAAACCCCAGGACAGCATGCTTTACTGAGACTACAAGGGACAACAAAGGCATTATGGCTGTCATAGTGGTTACTAATGCATGCAGGCTGCCTAAGAAAGTTTTCATCAAAAGTGCCGTATAGTGCTGCATAAAAGTAAAACAAGGTGGAATTGCTGTTGTGGAGTGATATGATGGCAGCCATTTCCATTTTTTATGAAGCACAGCTTATCATCGCATTTAAAACCGATCCGTCTTTTAACCGATCTGATTGTTTGCCTGAAACTGCTTCTTGTACAAGAGGTCATCATACCCTTCCTGTCACATCAGCATCCATCAGCCGCACACACACACACACACACACACACACACACACACACACACACACTTATCAATCAAAGCAATGCTATCTTTAATCCTATCTGACACGGCAATCTGTGTTCGATGGTCTGCCACCTCATGATTACCAATTCCCACGCAGAGATTACAGCTACACAACCCTCCACTGACGGGAGCTCTTAACAACCTTGCTCCCAAGGTGCCTCTGCAAAATGGGCAACATGATGATGTTGCTGCGTCTACGTGCCAGAATGACTCTGGCACATCGAGGAAGGAATTGAAAACGAGTACAAAAAATGAGTAACAAAGGCACAGTAAACATGTTTTTCACCACAAAGAAAACTATCATTTCAGAAGACTACGTGCTGAAAACAAGTCACTGGGTTTTATAATGTTGAACATGTAAAAAACGCAGAGGGAGAATGTTTTTGCAATTGCTTTGGCCCAGTCAGGATAATTTAGGGTTTAAAGTAGTGACTTATTAATTTCTTAATGTTAAAGACATCAAATATTGTATTTTTTTGCTTGCTTTTTGCATTAGAAGATTGATACTACTCTCATGTCTGCACAGTAAGGTGAAGCTATACAGCCAGCAGCCGGTTAGTTTATCTTAGCTGAGCATAAAGCTAATATAAAGGAGGAAACAGCTAGCCTGGTGCTGTAACATCTGCTTACCAGTACCTCTAAAGCTCATGTCATACCAAGACTGTCCTCCCAAGAAGAACGACAGCATCAGTCATTTCAGTGCATGCTCCAAAATGACATATCGGGATTTACGTTCAGGTGACAAAGCGTTCTAGTGGCCGTAATAGTTTTTACGGGAGCAAAAGAGGAAATCAGGTGACATTGTTATCGCGCCACATCATCTGCGTAGGGGAGGAGGTCATCAAAACATCAGCTGTTCTTTTCCCATTTTACAACTTACGTTTTTTTTTCAGCGTGACCACAATGAGTCCTTAACCTGCTCATGTCATGGGTGATATCACCTGTCATCAAATCATAGGTCCCCGTATGCGCATCAGTTGTAAATAGCGTAAATGCGCCAATTCTTGCCAAATGAAAAACATTTTTTGAAAATGTCTGGTGTTGTTCGGTGCGCTTGGCATGTGGGCCAGCCATTAGGATAAGATAAGATAAAATATTCCTTTATAAGTCCCGCAGTGGGGAAATTTGCAGTGTACAGCAGCAAAGGGGATAGTGCAAAATTCAAGATGCATCAGCTAACACAGTAAAAAAAGAGCTAAACAAAGTGTAACAAAATATGAACCATTTAAATAGAAGAAAGTATAAAAATAGGAGCAGTATATACAGTATTGACAATAAACAGACTATTAACACAATTGCACAGGTGGAAAATGATATTGCACAGTGAGAATGAAATGAAATTGCACCGTATGAATTACACCTGAGTAGTAATAATGATAATGATTATGAATTATGGGCAGGGGGACAGACTTTCTAAATTGGGCCCCTCATCCACCCCGACTCCAGGTCGTCTAGTTTCATATGATACCACTAATGTCACTATATGCCATCATATACACTGATCTTAATTATTGCCTATTTTAATGAGTTTGCCTGCCTGATTGTAAACAAGTAGTGAATTCTTGTAGAGGAGAATCAGGCTTTTAGTTTGTTTTAGCCCACACAGTCTGTAAATAGTTATTCATATTTAAAACCATGTCTATTCCTGACAGATCAGAACTTTTGTAATTAAGAATCATAAACTTTATGTATTATTTATTTATTGACACCTTCACTGTAGGTTTATCAAGACATACCACAGTGATGGTTAATGTATAAATGCACTCTTATTCAATGGAAATAAACAAGCTTATTTTAAGGGTCCCAAGTCTTATGTATTGATTTTAAATTAAAATTATTTATAAAATAAACCTGTAAAAAGAACTCTGAAATAACAAAACATGTGACTCGCTTGACTCAAATCATGTGAATCTAGTTAATCAACTCAACTTCTGTCATCTTCGTCTTCATTTTCATCTTCATACTTTATCATATACAGCAGGAAGTTCTATTGCATCATATATATAATTTATGATTTGGGACATGTGAATATGTGTATGAGTCCGACTCTCCGGAGGTATAACGTCATCTCTCATTAATCAGCTGTAGGGACGCAGATCAGGCTCCATTGTTTCCCGTTGATTATGCCCACCACAGTTTCATAATGAACCAACAATATTTTTTACATTTCTCAGCGGGAGGGGTCGGTCGGTCGGCGGCCACGCAGTCTGTCCAGAGGATTCAACTCAGCGGGTGAATGACGGCCGGAGCAGGAAGAGTTAACATTGTTTTGCAAGACAGGCTTCACTAGGTATAACTTTGTGGTTGTTGTTGCTTCCATGTAGATTGTGCTGGAACAGCATAGCCACACAAGTTCGCACATGGGACACCGACCCGATTTATACGTGTAAGAAGTTACAAACAGTACCTTTAACTTGTACTGTCAGTGATATAGGTCAGTAAGTAAACTGTTATACTTGATCCAGTTTAAGGGTTAACCATAGATCTTTGCATGTCCCTCTTTTCTGTTTTGCATTTGAAATGTTTTTGTCTTTTTGAAATGGAAGATCTCCGATATATTCTCTCTTTAGCACGACTTGCTGCATGTACAAATTCAGAGGTGGGGGAATGCAGTCAAACAAATGAATAAGTAAAACACCTTACTTTTATTCTTAATCCACCTCAGTTGTTGATCAGCAAGTGGTACCAAGCAGCTACAGCAGTGAGTGATAATACTACCTTCATACTGAGCTCAGTTGAATAAATAGCTCAACACAAGCTGAATATGTAATGTCAGAGAACAGTGACTGGGCCATCAGATGATGTTTTGTCTACATCCTGCAGGGTTTAGGCTTACTGTTGCTGTCTGGCTGGACCACCGCCAACTCTTCCAACCCGGTCCGGCCAATAGACTTATAAAAGATTAATGAAAAAGGATTTCAGATATAATATTTCCTTGCGGATCTGCAAAAAGACATACGAAGCAGTTGCGTGGTTTTAAAGTCAGATCTGCTTTACAGAATCAGCAATGAGGTGAAGAATAATAACGAAGCTGCCATTTATGTGTTATTTGTTTCACAGTTCACTCAGTCTATTGCCGACACTAAAATGTGAGGTGCACGAGATTTGATTATTTTTTTCATGTACTGTTGCTCCATGACTGGCTGGCAAATCAGCGGCAACACAAATGAAACGAAACTAACCAAACAGCTCCAGTCAACTCGAACAAAGCTAATAGAAACAAAGAATCACACAGTATAGTCCTGTTTAGTTGAAGCTGTTTTTGTTTAATTTTGTTTTTATCTTTTAGTGCTTGAATAACTTATTGCTGTGGTGTTTTTGCAGTGTACTTCTCAGAGATCAACTGTCACTTAAACGGCGTGGTTAGTTCCTTTGTATCTGTTAATATTGTAGGCGAGGTTGTCGGTCTTTTGTGCTTTGTTACTTATTTATTTTTATTACAAGACTTGAAGCCTTAACCTCTGCTAGCAACCCCTATCAAAAGTTAATTTCACTGTCAATACCAAATTATTAACAGACTGTTGGATAAACAGTATTGGACACATTGAAACTGACCTAATGATGGCATTAGATGAAAAATCTCAGGACAGGAAGGTTCACAAAGACAATACAGCAAATTGCTTGGTAATCTATCCAACAGTTGTAGATACATTTTCACTCTAAACTACAAATGTCAGCCTGCAGGTGGCGCTAGAGTAAAAGTCAAGGGATGACAAAAGTCATTAAGGTATATCGTCTAGAAACCAGGAATGTCTGTTCTAAAATTTGACAATCCATCATGTACGTAGATTTTGAAATTCTTCACTCGATAAGTGAAAGTTTTTGACCTTCTGGTTATAGAGGGAAAGGCAGGGGATCACCAGAGTCATTAAAATTCACCTTCTGGGCACCATGTATACCCTACCCAAATGGCATGGCAACCCGTCCAATAGCAGTTGAGATATCCCGAGAGCCACGTTGCTTAACTTGATGAGGTGATAGCGTGTCAATGTTATGTTTACAGCTTGTTGTACTGTACCCCAAATTGCCAATTCATGTAGAATTAAGTAAAAGTAGAACATTTCTAACAGCTAAATGTACTTAACAAGCAAAATGGTCCTTTTCAGTGTGTGTGATTGTTGTATTATTATATATATATATATGGTATAATTGTATTGTTATGCATTCATGTGTAATGAAAGGATTAATTATCATTTTCACAAGATCCCCATGTAACACTAGTCCTGTTTAAATAAGGCTTTAAAGCTGAAAAGCCCAGCACATACCTAGTTTAAGAAGCCTGTTTGCGGTGTAAAATGGAGTATGACGATGCACACACAGGATGGCCTCAGTGCTGAAAACTCAGTGCCTTGCATGATTATTCCTGAATTGATCAAAGAATTAGAAATAGAAAAAATATGGAAATGAAGCCAGCCTAAACATTGTTTCCTTTTGGAGCGTGGACGATTTTTTCCTCTTCAACAGTTTCATCTTATCCAGTAGGATTTCATTTCCAAAATGTCTAGACCTTGACAGTTTACTTTCCTGGTTCTGTGCACTCATACTGTGCAATACAGGCCTGCATCAAAATGTTTCCTCCTCCTCTGCTTGCCACTGTAGACTTGATCCCAGCCAACCTCAGCGCTGCCTCCTCGTATCGTCGGCTCGATGTTATGCTGTCCACACACGGCACCCTCGCACTTCAACAATTGATTGTTCCTGTATGTGATTCTATACAGGTACTCAGAGCAAAGTAATGGATAGACTGCTGTTTCCTCCTCCGAGTTAACTGGAAGATTTTGTGGGTATGATCACACGCAGCTCACTCCACTAGCAACACTTTCATCATCCAGCGCTGTTTCATCCGGAGCCACACTTCTCCATGACCTTTTGATATCACCTTTAAAATCTACCTCAGGGAAAAGTAAAACACCTTCACACTCTGCGCCTGCTAGATGGCTCGCCTTCCACTGGATTAAGTGGTGATGTTCACACAAGCTGTTATGCAGATATGGAGTTTTGAGGTATTGATTACTATGTTTTGAAAAAATTATACATTATTATGAGAAATACATTTTAAAAAGTATAAGAAAAACATAGAAATGCTTACATGAAAATGAGGTCAGGGAGGAACCTCCATCGAAACACACAATTAGTGGGAAAATAATTTCAATTAAAAAAAAATATATCTGTTTAAAAAATGAGTAGCTGAACATTTCTGTGCAGGATTGTGCAAAATAATGTCCAAGGAAGGTGCAAATGTTCATAGCATAATGTATATAAAATATGTGCAATTGTGTACAGAGATGATGTCAAATATGTGCTTTAATGTAACGCATTGTAGCAGATGTTGAGACGTTAATGTAACGTGTAGTGTCTATGGGGCAGGATGGGAGTCCATGTCAGTGGGGGTCATGCAATTAATTAACCCAGATTTTTGCAGGGGACCAAACACATTTTGTCATGCTGTGACCTCTAAATTATAGAAAACACATTGTGCACTTATTCTTCAGCATTTATTATATTGATAATCACTCCAAACAGCATCTTACTAAGAAAATGTAATTATATGCCAGAGTCTCTGAACCTACTGACCATTTTGTGTAAACAGTGTTTCCATTGACAAAATTAAACAAAACATAAAATCTCTCACTCACTCACTCACTTATCTTCAACCGCTTATCCAGGGTCGGGTCGCTAGGGCAACAGCTCCAGCAGGGAAATCTCTCATCATGCCAAAAGATTAAAAAAAACATGCACTGCAAGTCAAAAAAAGCAAGGTTGAATAAAATAAAACCAAACAAATGTGATGGAAAAAAAAAATCCAAACCAGCATACAATCTCCTGACCTACTGTATAATGCACATGCACATGTTACTTTTTTCCACAATTTATCAGAGCATGAGTTTCTTTGTTGGATTGTGGATTGTGGATGCCAAAAAAACAGAAAGAAAAATATGGGTAAAATAACCTTGACAAATAATAATATTTTATACAATAGACCGTATAAAGATGGACGTCATGACAGCTCCCCAAACGTGAAGCCAAAACATCTGGATCGCCCTCTGGTGGCTGGCTGCAGTACAGGTCATAAATCCTGCTTCCACCGTGTTAGCAGATGGGACATGGGCCAAACTAAAAAGTCAAAGTACACATCAAATACATTTTCCAAAAGATTGTTTCTGTCATTTTAGGTTGTTCTTATCACACCGATGTTTGTTCAAGTGTTTATTTTTTTCTGATCAGTTTGTTTTTAATAAGTTATTTGATGCTATAAAAAAAGGGGGATGAGACGTCATGATTGGCAGCTGTGAGTCTCTCTTGCTGACAAGCTACGGCCATGCTCGGCTCAGGATTGGTTCAGATGGATGACCTCGATACCGTGGCTCCACTGCCCGATCACTACTGCACAGACTCCAAATTATGTCAAAATCTCAAGATGGTAGCTCCCGTATCCGGAATATTATGGCTTCTGTACAGTGGGAGTAAGTGGAGATGCATCGTCCATCTATATATACAGTCTACATTCAAACGTGACCATTGACACAACCCATCCTGTATTCTTGTTTCTACCAAGTTACCTTAACAACTGCATTGGTCATGATGATAGTCTTTTAGACTACAGCAGTAAGATCTCTGTTATAGAAAAGCCAATCTGTGGGTAGTTTTGCCAATTTACTCAATCAAGTCTCTGATGGGCTTGGACGTGAATTAAAGTCAAGTGTAATTCCCGATGTTGCTATTACGCAGCGCAGCTGACAGATGATCGTCACTGAGAGAACATCTGACTCATTTGATGAGTTTCATAACTGAGAATATGTGTTCACATATGTATGTGGATCCAAAGAGAACCAACATTGACTCCTCATGTGTGGGAAGTTCTCATCTTTAAAGATGAGTAAAATGTTATCAATGATACTGATCTGAAGTGCTGTGCCAGTGGTGCACCAGACTGCAATTCTCTGAGTTCAAGTTACACATCACTGGGGACACTATCCACATCACATTTTAAAAGGAGAGCAGATTGTGAGCATTTCAGGTTCCACTGCTTTGATGTCTTCAAATCGCCTACAAAACTCACGGTGCAATGCCTTCAATATGGCTGCATATGTGTTGAGTTGATCAGCAGATGAAGTCTTTTCTTGTAGTGTGGGAAGGTGTGTGAGCGTGTTGCTCTCCACTTGTTGAGAGAGAAGCAGCAGCTTCTTTGTGGAGGCTTTGACTGGGCTGTGCATCTCATGTGCAAAGAGCCTTTCCTTTGCAATTTTTGAATTCAGTTCATTCATGAGGGCAGTTACGTTTAACAAACACCAAATCAGCCAACGAGTCAGCACCGGTGGGTTCAGGGATGTTCTTTCCTTTCATCAGACAAAAAACTCCTGAATCTGTGATTTCAGGTCCACACTCTTTTTAGCACTTTGCCAGGCTGAGCCACCTCACAGCTGTGTGGTATAGCCCAGATCAGCTTTTTCAGTCTCATGCTCCTCCAACAGCAAAACAAATTGCCCGTGATTCAATGCTCCAGCCCAAATGAAGTTTACAACTTTAGTAGCAACATCAACCGCACGGTTTATTTTCATTACCCATTTGCATAGCACATCTTGATAATACAATGCAAAATGATAGTTTCTGTTCTCGGTTAATCTCAGTCAGAAGGTCAACATTATTCCCTGTTAAATAAGGACACCCATCTAACTTTTTCCGCTCTGGTCTTAACTTTTCCATGCACGTATTTCTCCTGGAAGGACACAGTGCACACTGTCTAAGAGGAGCACTCTTTCATGTGGAAGGCATGTCTGGTGCATCTTTGCATTATTGTGGACATAAACTGCCATGAAACACACCACAGCCAGCAGTATGGTTGTAGGGCAAAACGGCTGTTGTTCACACTTCTTTTTGAAGGTTATAATGGAAGAAGGGGCTAAAATAGGCAGTTAAAAACAGTACTGGGACATTTTTGAGCCTTATTGTGTTTTTTCTGTGTTGCAAAATGTATTCTTTATGTTACCTTTGTCCATTTTCTGATTAAAAATGATGAATTTATATAGGAGAATTTAGTTTTTTTCTACAATTATTACCGTGTTTCTTCAATTTTACAGTACGATACATCTTATTTATTGATACCAGTGACTTGGGGATATAAAACACTTGATGTTAAAATGTGAAGTTAAAAGTATAGTACTGTCCTGTATCTTAATATCTGAATATTGTCTGTGTGTATATGTTTCTGTTTTTGTTGCCTGCCTAGGGACTATGGATGAAAATAGCATTTTTGCTAAGTTCTGCATGTTTACATGTGATGTGTTCATTAACATGCTCTGTCTCTATCAAACAAACAAATAAATAAATAAATAAAGTAATATAACATATAACTTCAACTGGTAATTAATGTAAATTAAAGTAATGTAACATTATCAATAAGTAATGCACGTAACTTGACACAGAAGTGTAGTGCTGTAACTGAGAATAAGCCTTTAATGGCTTTAACAGCGCTGATAGATTATAGAGATGACAGTGAGCTTTATACATTGCAGTATATCAGTAGCTTTAGCCTAAGATAATATGCATTAATAAAAGACGCCAATTTGCATCTGACTTACAGTTTTTCACACCAAATCTACAAGAGCTATATCAAACATTTATCAGTTCTAATTGATCTACATTTGAATTCAGATCCAAGGCGGTTGTTTCCATGTGGCAGATCATTTTACTTCCACTTCATCTTCTATGTACGTAAGACTTCACAGAATAGGTCTACTACAGTGTATTTAAGGTGTATGGTCAGCTTAAACATTACAGTATATTTAAGTGCAGGGTATGGTGAAATGTCCAAAAGGAAAACACTGAATAGCACAAAAGGAAAAGAATACACTCCGTTAGCTAATAATTATCTTTCCAAACAACCACACAGCCCCGAATATTCCCATTACTAAAGGATTCCTGTTTGACAGGGGTATTTTATGTTGCATCTACAAGGTTGCTAATTAAAATCCATACCCCTAATGAGTTTTTAGCACCCCTATTGGTTAACATGATTACCTAAGATAAGAGCAGTAAATTTAGGTCCTTTTAATTAAGTGCAAGATTTACAACCGTTTGTACTGAAGAGGCTCTAAATCGACTCTCCCTCTGTACTTTCCACAGCCGAGCAGGCTCCCCAAAGGGTCAAACTCTTAGATTCAAGTCCTCTGAAATTATACATTTACAAATTCAACTCCATGCTTTGCATTGCGGTTGGTGGCTTTGGAGGAAAAAGAGGCGTAAGGATGCAATATGACACAAATGTATCTTCCAAGTGAGGTTTATGTTTTTTTGAATGACTTTAATTACAGAAAGTCCTGATCCAAGTTATTGTTGTTGTTGTTGTTGTTGTTGTTGTTGTTTTGGCTCATTCTAAAAGGTACTAATTGCTGTGATATATTTCCAATTTCAGCACGTTAGTCTTTTTTAGTGTCTCTATGGATGATATGGTGAAATTTGATACAGACATTCATGGTCCCCAGAAGATGAATCCATAAGGACTTTGGTGATCCTCCGACTTTGCTTCTAGCACCACCATGATGTTGATATATTTTGGTTTTGAGTGACGTAACTATTGGATATAATGCTGGGAAATGTCAACCCTGTCTCCTACAAAATTGCGCTCCCAAACAACTAAACTGCATTCTCAATTACATTTATACACATATAAATATACATATTTTCTCCCTCGGATTACGGTCTCAGTTTTAAACATGTGGTTAAAGTTGTATATTGAAACTGAAAAAAAAAACGCAACCTCCTTCCAACGCGGACTTAGAAACGTATTCGCGATACGTCAAAAACAAACGTGATCTGGGAGAAAATACGTTTCTCTCAAAATGCAATTGACAATGCACTTTCGTTGCATGGGAACGTAACTTTCAGGAGACCAGGCTGGAAATTTACTACATAGATGATTCATTCTTTATAATAAATACAAACCCAACAAATAATTTGATTTCTGACAAAACTGACATTCCCATCAGGAAAACCTAGATGGTGAAAGTGATCAACCTGTTAAACATCAGCATGTTAGCATACTGTTAGCATTTAGCTCAAAGCGCAGCCGCACAGAGCTGCTAGCATGCCTGTTGACTCCACTGCACTTCCCACATATCAGCCCAATTGTAGCTGCTTTGAGGTTAAGTACATGGTGGTCTATTTTATCTGTTCAGATCATGATCATTTGAGATAAAACACATCATTTTTCCCTGTAAAAACCTCTCTGATTGCCGGTGATTAGAGCACCAAATGTAAAAGCTTTCATGAACTGGTCATGAGTTGAATCGTTTGGCGAGAGGGAGCATATAAAACAGACATTTACATGAAAAAATTCATAGATTATTACTTGAAACATTGGGAATTCCACACCCTGATGTTGCCCCTGTTTCTGTGTGATTAAACAGCAATGCACATAGAGTATTAAATTGTCCCGGAGCACAGACAGCAACATCCCCTCGCATGCCACTCTGGCCCTGGAGGTGACGTTGCCTTGGCCCCTTTGTCTAGGCTGCAGGGTAATTGCTTTTCTGCACCGAGGTTATTCATGTTTTGCGATTGGATCATCCAACCTAGAGCAAGGGAAGCCACATTTATGGCAAGGTTGGGTTGTTTTAGTGCTTTGCCTGTGAGCTGATTGTTTCAGCGAGGCTCTGTACCCGCCAGCCAAAGCAGCTGATGATACTGCCGTATTCTGTATTCAGTCTACCGCACTGTGAAGAAAACTGACTGCTTTTTATCAAAACTCATTTCCCATCAGAGACAACTTTCCCCCATCAGACACCTTTCCCCAGTCTATTTATTTCTATCTATGAAGCCTATTAATTTATTTTTTCTTTGACCCTTTTGGCTTTTTAAAAAACACAGCTGAGTCCTCTATGTCTGTTCTAATGGGATTTTTCAAATGATTTATTTGCCTCTGATTCTCCTCAGCTCAGGTTTTAATTGGTTTCTGAAAAAAAATTGCAAGAATATCTCACATTATGTCATCACTAACTGTGTGACATTGAAATGAACAGTTAGCATTAGTTTTCCTGAATTTTAATGAGGCGTCTGTTTTCTAAATAGTCTAGTTGTACTGCTTACAAATCTAAATCCACTGAATCATATCATTTACAGTTAGTGGGATGCAAAGCCTCGCTGTATTCAGGTATTTTAAATAGAAATGTGAAATCATTCTGGAAAGGAAGACTCATCATTTACTCCTCATCAGCTATAGAAATGGTACGTCTCTGCTAGTTGTATTGATTACCCGACATTACAGTCAACTTACTGCAGTATGCTGCAACACACAACGTGTATGCTCTCTGAATGCTGACACTGTTCTTTGACTGACATCTCACTTTATCCTGGCATATATTTGTCTGACATTTTGCACTGGGTCTTCCACAGATCCCGCATATATCCTCTTTTGATTTTCTCCTCACCCCGGGGTCACAAATGATCAGATTGTCTTGCTGACATTTGGCGTGGTCAGAGTAGCTGATACCTGACCTTTCTACCAACTGGTCCCTCTTGGCTTTCAACCGTTGCCCAGCCTCGGTACACTACCGGCAGTATGAATTGAACTCTTAAATATTCCGTACCTAGTTGACAGCGCCAAGATTTTATTAGACTTATAAAACATGCAGGGCGTGTGAAATTGATTGTCTCATTTGACCGGGAAAGCAAATGGTGTATGGAAAGTACACCTGGATACAAGGAGGTGTCAGTGGGAGTGAATTATTGATTAGGAGAGCTGTTTGATGGTCTGCTTTTGGGGACCTATACAGCTAGTCATGTTTGCCAGTTAAAGGCATTCATGATCTGCTCAGATGTTGATTCAAAAATTGACTTGATTTTTTATTGCATAGAGCTTTCAACCAATAAGGAATTCCCTTATTCTTCAACCTACACTGTAAAAAAAAAACTTTTTTTTACAGTTTTTTTCAAGAAATTTTACATTTTGTCTGTATTTCAAAATGACAGCATTTTTTTTTTTAAATTACATGTTTCATTTGTGATTTATATGTAAATGGTCTTATATTTACAGTATTTTTTTTGTAATCACAATCGTAATTATCTGTATTTAAGCTTTTCTTGATCATTTTTAAAGATAATTATTCTGTTTTTTAGAGGTTTATGACTCTATTTTAACAATTAATGTATGTTAGAAGAAAAGGATTTCATGGAATTCTAAAAATATTTCTTGTAAAAATACAGATTTTTATGTAAATTTGGGCTTTTGTGACGTAAAATTACATGTTTCATTTGTGATTTATATGTAAATGGTCTTAGATTTACGGTGTATGACTATTCTAACAATAAATATATGTTAAAAGTAAAATATTTCTTGTAAATTTACAGTAATAAAGGCTAATTATATAAAGATAATTACTGTTTTTATTACAGTTTATTTATGTTAATTAACGGACAGTAATTCTCTGTTTTTTAACAGACATTTTCTGGCGCCCCTAGTGACGGAAAATTTCTGTTATTTTATACTTTATTTATTATACTTTTTTACAGTGTAGGTCTTATTCTCATGATTGTGGTCATAGTAATATTTTGGAATTTTTTGATGCTTGTTAGGGTTGATGTTGAGCTGACGTGCTATGTAAACCTAAAGGGTGGGACTTGGCTGCCTCCCACACATCACTGTCCATCAAACTTTTGCCTGGTTGAAGCCGTATGATTTTTCACGTCGACTGTTTCCAAGGTGATTTTCAATAGCAGAATGTGTCTGTAATGGTTTGACTCAACACTAGCATGGAGATTGCCACCGCCCACCGCCGGTGGGCCTGAATGAAAAACCAGGGAGAGGGGTGATTACTCATTGGCCCCGCAGCACCACCAACAACAGCTCCACCACACGCACATTCACCCACTCTCACTGACCTTGGCCAAAGGTTTTGTCAATCAGGCAGGGATGTCTTCCTACACTTGGGTGAACATCGACTTTCAGCTGGCAGGACACTTCTCTGGAGCAGCTGCCGCGCCTCCTCCAGGACAAATCTGCCCGCTGTCTCATAAAAAAAGGGCCACACAGATGTTGCTTTACCCTCACCTCAACCTTCACTACCACGGTGTCTCAACTCTCTGCCTATGCAGCTGTGGTCAAAATTTGCAGTATCCCCAAAGAAATATTGATAACATGCTTCCATCTCGTTGTCGAGTTGGGTTCAATAAATGAGTTCGCTGGTTGAGTTAAAGTAATGATGTGAAAGTTTCATATAAATAGATTTGAGTTTTTTTTCTCATCACAGATTGCTGTAATACCAAATTGACTCCATCTTCAATTTAAAGTGTCCAGGGCATTTATTTACCTCAGTTGCAGAAAGAACTTAGCCTTTATTATAAACAGATATATATATATCAGAGACATACTGCTGCTGGTTGCTGTTAATGTAAACCCTATACTTTATGTTTACCTGATAATGTACATTTCCAAAGCACCAATTTCAACATGGAGCAGCAACGTGGTGAGTCTGCATGACTGCATTTGTCTTTTTTTACATAAATACTGTTTTTATTACCTAATTTGTTTTCTAGACAGGTGTACTTTTTTCGGTTGTTGTTAATGTACCGTCAATGAAACTCAACACTTAGCTCCACAATTATTTTTCACATTAAAAGTCTTCCAGCGGTTTCAAAGGTATTTCTGGTAGACTTTTATTTTGAAATATGGAAGTCTTCCAAAGAGTGAACCAAAAAAAAAAAAAAAAAAACTATCATCAAAAAAAGTAAAAGAGATGATTGTTTTTTTTTATTGTTAGTTAAAGAACACAGTGTTGTGTGGAAATATACTTGTGGGCCATTGTAGTAGTGATTTTCACCCCTCAAAGCTTTTAACCCTGCCTTTATTTGTTCTAGCTACACCCAACCCTGGCTTTTATTTGAGATTGTTATTATTTGAATATCAGCTTTTACTTGAAAATGTACAGTATACACTATGTATAGACGGGTTTCTCATTACTGGGTGCTTGCACATTCAGGGGGCAAAACCACTTTGGCAGCCGGTTACAAGATGGTAGTCAACCGTTGTAATCAACATAGATTTCACATTGTTTGTACATTCTTGTTGACTATACTAGACCCCATGCAGAGTTCGACCACCAGATACCATTATCAAATAACGTATTAGTGTGAGATTTGTTTATTATTATCACCTGTTATGAAATGGGTAACCTTAGATCAGACAGAAGTGTGATTTAACTTGGGGGATCCGTGTCTGTTTGGTTGACACTACGGTCGGAGTTCAAGTTACGTGAGTCCCTCTTGATGGACGCCGCTAGACACTTTTTCCTCAGAGATTCCTCAACAGGTATAACGTTAATATAAAACTGGAGACTTGGATTTTGGTCTTGGCAGGTAGCTATTAGGTTCAGATCGTATGGCCCCAGTTGAACCTACCATTGCCTCTTTAATAGTATCACCAGATGAGGCTCTCAGACCTGATGCCCACTCAGTGTCGACTGACCGATGATTTCCTTGCTGGACTTATAACAAAGCAGCACAATTGGGGCAAATCAGTAATTCCCTTTCTCACCTTATCCTGGCTCTGACTCAGATCCTGCAGGAACTAGCAGCCCTCTCAGAGAAAGGTGCCAATTAGCCTGTAGAGTGGCATACACGGCTAAGTGGGTCAAACAAGTGGGTGAACTCCACATCCTATCAGTGAGCCACATGTGCATGCCTTGGTACCCCGATTGTTCAGGGGTAATCTCCTACCGAATCCATCCTTCCTGCCAAAGAGAGTGCCTCCTTTGCATGTAAACCAAGCTCTAGAGTTGGCGGCATTCAGTCAACCTGGTTCATCTCAGTTCGGGCACTCAAGGCATATGTGGAGGCCACCGTCAATTTACGTAAGACTGACATTTTTTTTTGTTTGCTTTGGGGGTTGTAAGAAAGGTGAGCCCATATCAAAACAGAGACTTTTTAATTGTATTGTGGATGTGACTCTACACGCGTATAGGTCACGAGGCATGCCTGCACCTAGTAATGTGAAGTGTCACTCTACTCAGAATGTGTCCACGTCCTGGGCAGCCTTGAAAGGGGTTTCTCTGCAAGACATCTGTGCTGCTGCAACCTGGGAGTCTTCAAGTACCGTCGCTTGCTATTACTGTGTCATTGTCGTGGCTGCTCTCCATGCTGTGGCAATGGCTTCCATTCCTTAGTACGGTAATTCCTCATGACCTTGCTGGTATAAGTTATCCAGTACTAAAGCAACCAAATGGTATTAAACTCCTGCTACCAACTGGAATAGAGAGTGAATCAGGAATTGCGAATGCGTGGAACACCAGACCGACACAGACCCTCAATTGTAGTATGAATGGAACCGCTTCCTTGCAACTGGTACAAGTCTGCTGCTGTCCGCGGATGCAGAACACGGAAATATTGTATGTCCAGGGCTTAAGAGGACATAATTAGACAAACCTGTTTGATTGAGCTGCCGAGCAGCTGATCTATAATATCCCAGGCAGAACAACCAAAAAATCCTATAAACCTATAATACAAACTAAACAAGCTTGTATCATTTATACACCTTGATTGATAATGTATCAAAAAAACTGAAACATTGGACTGAAATTAATAATTAAGCAGACACAGACACATGTTAATGTTGGGGAACAAGAGAGGGAGAAAGGCAACCTTTACATATCACTCTTGCCCAATGAATGCTGGTGAGGCTCCAGTTCTCTGCGACCCTGAACACGGTAAGCGATTTAGATAACGCTTAGGATATGGTTTAAATAATTATCACAATATTAATAAGTAGTTTTTCCAATTTCGATATACATCCACTATGGCAAATGTCTGAACCATTACATACATATGAATCCAACTGATTCAAAGCACTAAACTGTGTTCTACTTCCATTCCTGGTAGGTTTTTAATTTGAAACATCTGCACAAAGATGTTGTGTTTCATTGACGGTAAAAAAACAGAAGTCTTGGCTGTTGATTATTAAGTATTGCAACCTACATTAACAGCAAAGAGATAAACTCATGTGTCCTATATTATGAGACAGACCCATGCATCAGAGCGCTTTGGGGTTATCGGTGATCACGGATCTGTGCTGGGGTTATGGAGGAGAAATCTGATTATGTGGGACTGCAACTTATTTCCCTGCAAAGCCAAAGCCTCCACAGAATCACATTACCAGCAGCCGCTCGTGGAATTACAACGTATTCTTGGAGATTGTCTGATAAACTGTGTGCACAGCCAGTAGCGGCTTAGGAAACTTTTGAATAGGCGGACCAGACCAGGGCACAGTTTTAAAGAAGGGTGACACATTTGTACAATGAGTAAATGTGTTAAAGGGGCAATGTGTAATGTCTGGCCACATGTTCCAAAGAAATAAGGGGCGGCATTGCACCTGTACTACTGGGTCCATACAATCTAAATTTACAGTCATCAGTTATAAAAAAAAAAAAAACTACTAAGTAACAGACAGCAGGGCAAGAATATGCAAAATTCAACTAATTTGCTGAAACTCTGAGAGCTATCTTATAATCATCACGTGTGGCATCGGCCTATAGTTTACGTTAGCCATCTGTGTTTACTGTGACACTAACCGGGGCTGTATGGTACGTGAATGCTTTGATAGTTTGTTTATTAGATTAAAGGTCCCATATTATAAAAAAGTGAGATTTTCATTTTTTTTAATTATAAAGCAAGCCTAAGTCTTATATAAATACTGTGAAAGTATCGAAACACTCAATCAACAGGGAAATACACACAGCCCGTATTCAGAAACTCTGCATTTGAAACAAGCTGCCAGGATTTCTGCCCATTTGTGATGTCACGAATATACAATATTTAGACCCTTGACACAATTTTAAACGTAAACATTCTAAATGTGTTCCAGTTTATTCCTGGTTGCAGTGTATGTGAATGTCATCAACTGACAGGAAGTACACATGGACCCAGGCTGTTGCCTAGCAACGCAATTATGTTGCAATTCCGTCAAAATGCGCTAAAACGGAGCGTTTCAGACAGAGGGTAGATACAGGCATATTCAGGCTGACAATATGCATGGTTTTTTGAACATTACAGCATGTAAACATGTTTTAGTAGAAACACAAAATACAAGTATGAACCTGAAAATGAGCATAATATGGGAGCTTTAAATCAAAATTATGGCTAGATGTTACGCATTGCACCTCTATGAGTCAAAAGCCCTGGTTCTTGGCAATAATAAAATGCACATTATTAATAGTTTCCTTGTCATTTAGTGTAGTAAATTACTGGCAATTAACAACTTTAAACACTATAATATGAAACTATATAAATAAATAGCTGCTATTTGTAACTCTTACTAAGTAGCCTACATCCATGGATCGATTATGAGACAATTGGGCCTGGACTGAAAGAGAGACACGTCTCTTTGTGGTTGTTTTGCATGTCTTGTAGTCATTTTGTCACTCTTTGTGGTTCTTTGCGTTTCTTTGTAGTTGTGTCTCGTGTCTTTGTGGTCACCACCCTGCCCTTTGTGCACTGCCCTCTAGGTGTTTTACTATGGGAGTCAACGGTCTATCATTGGTCCCATTATAGCTCCTCTCAGAGAGTATATCCACACAGTTACAATGAGAATAGGTGTCACCCTAAAACGAGCGGTGTGGCTGAAGGCGGGGAAGTGGAGCTCTGCTGTGCTTAAGGTTACTGCTGGGTGGGGGGAACGAGGCTCCTGTGTGAAGCTATGATAAATAAAATGGAAGGGGAAGGCACTGTCTGTGCAATCCACCAAGATTAATGACCAAAGCACTACATAAAGTGAAATAGTTTATCTCAAGCCTAACAACATGAAACTTGTAAATGCGCCTGCCATTATTCTTTCTGGGACTCTGCGGCCATGCTCATGTTGCATTCATGGAGTTCAGCCATTACACATTCAGAAAGGAAAGCCACAGAAAAATACTCTCCCCTTGGACTCTACATTGGCTATTTGTCCAACCGATATGTGGCTAGGGTACTGCCTGTCTTCATATTTTGTGTCTTTTATGTTGAAAACTTGGCAGATTCACAATACAAGCCGAGCGTTGTGTTTCATACACAATGCTTTCAAGGCTACGCAGGCGAGGGAGGGCAGGAAAACATCAATTCCACTCAATTTCCTCAGGACCTTGAAATGTGGGCCATGCTTTTGGACGCTTTTCTCTGCAAAGTACTGATGAAGAGCTTTCAATCTTCACTAAAACCAGTTCAGGTTTCTTTAAACTGCTCGAAGATTTTGTCGTACCGACCGTGCAGTGCAGGAAATTAGGTTTGAAAACCCAGTTAGTCAGATTTAGCTGCGCTTTGTCACTGCTACTACATGTGTTGATGCATTATTAACATGCAGTTTGAACAAAACGTCCTCAGCACTGCACCACTCAGCTTGGCTGCAACTGAACTGGTGATTTCTATTTGATCAAGGAACAATCAGGGGGACTTCAGACAGGGGCTAAATGATGAATGAAATGAAAAGTATATTTTCTGTGCGAGGTCATGCAGCGTTTATTTTATAAAGACCATTTTCTTGCTGAGCGATTACACAAGTGCAATATGAAGGGTGTTCTATTTGGTCAAATAAATGGATAAAACTACTGTATACAGGTGCCGTGTGTGTGTGTGTGTGAGCGCAGAGGAGCACGGTTAAATCAAAGAAGGTCAGCTGTGGTAGCATAAATTTTTCTCACTGTTAGAGTGCAGAAAATTTGCACATTGCGAGTGCCTATCAATTTTGTCTTTTTAATCAGTCCCATTGTGTCAGAGAAAGAAAAAATAGATGGACGCATTCAGCCAGTCGATCTACGCCTGCTTACCACGCTGAAATGACTCATCACAAAGAAAAAAGGCCAAGGTCTGGTATTGGTCGGCTGTCTCTATCCTTCAAAGGCAAAATTGAACTGAAAGTCTGAATTCCACACAGCATTAAATCCAGCCACTTTACCAACATCAATGAGCAGTTTACTCTACTGGTTCCAGGGCTGTCAGTGTGGCCGAGGGTTTAAAGGGAAAGTACACCTTAAAAAAACTGCTAGAAAAATATGTTGTATTGATGGGTCTGTTTTCCTTTTTGGAAGTGTATTCGTCTTGACCAAAGTTGACAATGTGATATCATGCTGAGATATTTCCAGCTGCTACAATGCAGATAACAGCAGAAAATGCATCATCTATGGAAAACAGAATGATAAACACCCCTCTGAATCAAAGAGCAAAAACAACATTCTCTTTTTAGGCTCACCACTTTAGATCTAAATATTCAAGACTGGGAAAACAACAGGCAGAGGCACCTGGTTCTCCACAATAGACCAGAATGCAGTGAAGTCACAAGACATAGAGAAAAGGAAACAGGTAACAAGTCTTGTGTTTTTCAACTAGAGACACTACTTCAGCTCCCTCGCTGTTACTGACACTAATGTGGTTGTTATCGCTTCCTCCACCTACAAATAAAACCCAGCAGGATGCAACAATTGCAGGCGAGTCTCTGGGGAAGGTAGGGAATCGCTGTCTGTAGGAGAAGTTCAAGTAGACAAGCCAGGGAGAGTAAATCACAACACTTCATCACAAAGTAACTCATGAAATACAATGCAGCTTTAATCTTGAGATTCTTAAGATTTGCATTTTATCAAGGCACATTTCTGTAAAAGTCCTGCATTCAAAATATTACTCAAGTTAAAGTACAAAAGTATCCGCATCAAAATATACTTAAAGCTGCACACTGGGTAGAAATAGAGCAAATATGATTTTAAAAAGTTATTTTTATAAAACGGTCACTATATCCTGACAGTAGTGCATGAGACAGGTAATCTGAAAAAGATCATCTACCTCTGTGTCCTCCTGTGTCGTCCGGTGCTCCTAATGGCATCTGCAAGATTTCATAGACCAATCAATATTCTGTTACTGTAATGCCTATTTCTCTCCTCAAATGTTTTCAGAAACATCTTGTAGTGTACTGTTTAGCTGTAAAATGAGAAAGTTTGTGACCCGAAAGCCATGTTGAGATCTGTCAAGGAAATACGAACAGCCAATAGGAACGCTCTCTCTCTAAAATGACCTGTGATTGGTCAAAGTCTCCCATCACGGGCTAGATTATTAAAGCCTGAAAACAGAGCCAAGAGGAGGTGCAGAAGTCTGGTTTTCTCTCCAAACACTTGAATTGCAATATGCTGAAAGGTTATTATGGAATTTGTGCCCAATGATGCCGAAACTATACTGCCTACTGCCACTTTAAAAGTATCAAAAGTAAAAGTACTCATTAAAGAGAATGGCCCACTTCAGAATAATCTATATCACAGTATTGTATTATAATTATTGATGCATTTATGTGTTCATCACTTTAATGTTGCAGCTGGTAAAGTGGAGCTCATTTAATGACTTTATATACTGCTGGGTAGTTTAATCTATAATAATAATCTATAATAATAATAATTTATTAGGTGATTTATATGTATTGATAATCAGAATCTGCAAAGTAACTAAAGTTACTAAATGTATTAAACATAGTTGTTGGAGAGGGAAAAAGATGGTATCGGATTGGTATCGGTATCAGCAGATACTCAAGGCTGCGGTATCTGGATCGATATCTGACATGAAAAAATGTTATCGAGCCATCTCTACTAGTCAGTCACAGTATCTCTCTGAGTTTCTTTCTATTTTTTTCTGAACTGGGCTGTTAACTCCCCCTGGCATTTTGTTGTCGGAATTGTACATCATTTCCTTTAATAAAGAGTTTTTAAAGAGGGGAAAAAAAGCTCCCTCTTAGCTCCGGCTGACAGGACAATAAGTTCATGCAGTTTATTAAAAAGATGAATTCATCGACTCCTGTCTCACAGAACAGGTTACATTACAGTGGATGGTGTTACACAGCTACAGTAGCTTCTACCATTTTGGACTCTCCGGTTCCCTAAAAGGTCATCATCGCCAGGACCTCTTGATAATGGTTAACTGCGCAAATTCACATCTCAAAAGTCACCAGTTGAACTTGATGTGAACAATTAAAATGGACTTCATTTTGCCCTACGAGCTTCACTGATTACAGCAATTCCATTCCATACTGTGAAATGTGCTGAAATCTGTGTGATTAAAAATGCACTTTCCATTTCCAGCAGTAGGCACATGAATTGCCAAATCAACCAGGACTATAAGCATTAGAATACCTGGTATATAGGTCTGAAATAAATCAGAGAATGTGAACTGCACTAAAGAGACTGTTCCTTTAATAATATTTTTAATTTTTAAATTGTAACTATTTATTCTATTCTATTTCCAGCAAACTTTTAGCTTATTAATTAATGCTCTTAATTATTAGCTAATTACTTTATAGTTTTTCACCAATTGTTTTGCACTGAATTTCGGAGTGGTGGATGTAAGAAACACAATTTCGTTTTTTATGTGGAGCATAAAAATGACAAATAAAGGAATCTCTTGAATCTTGAATCTTGAAATAGTAAGCAGAGTGAAACTTGTAACTTGTTGCCTAGATTCTTGCAACAGTAAATATACCCTTGAGCCAGTCTCCATACTCTCACTGCCTTCACATGATAAGAAATTTGCTCTTGGCTCACCTCAAGGCAGGGCACAGCGCCTTGCAGAGTCAAAGCACAGCGCAGGAATAATATGACATTGAAAAAAAAGTGCGCAAAAAACGCCACCAACAACAATAGTTGTAGCTGTTATCTCATTTGCGGCACTTTGAAAGGTCAGCAGCAACCAAGGTCAAAGATGAAATCATTTGAACTTACCTATTGCTTGGTGGCAATTCCCAGCAGTGCGCCATGCCAAGGGTAGCGCTTCAGCCTAGTTCGGGCGCCGCTCTCCCCATAGGAAAACAATGGCACAGCCAGCACTGGGCAATTTTACCGCTGATCATGTGTGGGCTGCTTTACTTTACTTAGTGTCAGTTAAACACCTGATATATTTATGTAGTCATCCATGCAAACAAACCTCTCCATTGATCTATTCAGGCACAAACAAGCAGTGTTTTGAGTCGGCATTCTCAAGTGTAGAAACAGAAGCAAGTCTTTCAGTGCTTCTCTCTCTGTAGTGGGGAATGAACTGAATATCAATATTAGCTTTCATCCTGCTTAGAAATAACAATCTTAAAACATCATCTCGGAGATACACTTGTTTCTTTTATCTATGCGGCATTAATGTTGGCATTTAGCCCACCTTGGCCCTCCCCTCTCGCGCACCGTATTCCACCCCTCCTCATTTTCACGCTTATAAATTTCAATGCCGTTTCCCTCTGAAAGACTCAATACAATTTCCCCTGACTCACCAGTTTTCTTTTAATGTCTCATCACAAACCAAACGTGTGATGTTCCCACTCCAACTCGATGACCTTGCTGGGAGAAAATGATTTTTTTTTTCGAGTAAGAGAGGAGACCAAAAATTTGAATCAATGGATAGATATATCCGTCAGATGATGAGTGATGCCTTCGTGGATAGAGTCTGGGTGGGTAGAAAAAAAACACACCAAAGTCTCACCTGCCTGCCATCCGTCAGCTTTTCATTGTGGCACATTTTAGATTGTAAAAACTTGAACTGTAACTTTTCCAACTGCAGAATTATGGCACATCACT
The DNA here is from genome assembly GCF_015220745.1 of Sebastes umbrosus. Taxonomy (NCBI): domain Eukaryota; kingdom Metazoa; phylum Chordata; class Actinopteri; order Perciformes; family Sebastidae; genus Sebastes; species Sebastes umbrosus. Next base: position 9,785,117 of record NC_051276.1, read on the forward strand.
GTCAGATTATTGCTGCTTGTGTTCATGTGCAGGTAGAACAAACAAGCGAAAGACTGTGAAAAAGGTTTTTTTGAACTTCTCCCGTTAATTGGGAGCGGGTAAAATGTGCCGCAGGTCACACATCGCATGGCTTTATGTCAGAAAGTACCTGTTACTTGAACATGTAATCAACACTGAAACATGATTTATACAGAATGCCACAAATGAAGTGTTAGAAATCACACCCTGGTCCTAAAGCCTGTTCCAAAGGTGCATATCAGGGCAGAAACATCAACGTGTATTCATTTTGCCTCCACACGCACACCCTTTTCTAAAACCACAATCTCTTTAGATGTCCTATTCATCTCCCTCTTTCAGATCCTAACAAAAGCTAGCCTCTGTATGAAGCGCTCCGTATGCCGCAGATGATGTATCACTAAAAAAAAGGGTCCCGGCTACGATAGACACTTACACAGCTCGGATCACTTGATATATGCAAAGGAATTACCAGGCTGACATTCTGAGCGAAAAGGCCCAAGCAGAGGAATATCACCTGCTCTGATCTCTTTTTGATTGTTCATTTAAACGTCAGCTCATATGCCACCTGCGCGCACGCCGAATGCGGGGCGTTGACAGGCCGAGTCCCGGAAACAAAGAATAGGTGCGGAGATGGAGCCCATCACAGAGTAGGCGCATCACTTTCTAATGAATGGTCGCCTGAGTCTCCCACCTTGTTCAGCCTTTTGCAAATGTGACACTTCGCGAGGCAATCTGCGGCAAGTGGCAGAGGTCATGCCAGTCATATCGCCCACACCGTCATCTGCAGGTCCTCTTCATAATCTGTTGTCACAAGCCTGAGCAGGGGCGTCAGGAGTGGCAGGTGTTGAGTGTAGCAGCCAGAGAAAGAGGGAGAGAGAACTAAACGGCACGACTGGAGCCATTTCCGTGCCACTTGGCTCGGAACTCCTTTTCATTTCTTTCTATTTTTGAAGATACCTGCCATTTATGACTTTGCTAATCCTCTGAGAATTATTGATTCAGCCCAGCAAGCTGGACGTCTTCTGGCTCCAACTCCAGCTTTTAATTCTTTTAATCTGTGGCTTATATGACTTTTGTCTTTTTTTCCCCTCGTGATAATATCTCTCCCAAGTTCAAGCAGCTGGCACTTTCTTAATAATAGCAGTGGCTTGGATTATAAAACCCCCTTTTTCTCGCACATCCATTGAAAGCCATTCTCTTCGTCTAAATATAGTAGCTTCTATACTCTCTTCATCGCTGTTATCTGTTGGTAGAAGAGTCTCTCTTATCTGTAAAAGAAGTTTCCCCTAGACTTCTTTTACTGCCTTGTTGTAACTCTGTCCTTTGAAAACTCACTCCTTCTTCTTCTACGTCCTGACTTGTCAGCTCTTGTCAGCCGTCCCCCTCTATTCCCTCATTTGCAGGAGCGTGTGAGACGTTATAAATTAATAAAGTCTCCAATATGCAAATGAGGGCTTCTAATGTTTCCTTCGGTATGAGAAAGCAGTACTCAGCTTATTCAGCTGTGACCACTGATTGCCAGTTGTGCAGCCCAATAACAAAGCTGTTTAATAAACCCTGAGTTGACAATGAAGACGTCAGCTGCTGACTAATTGTGATAACGTCCCTGTGGCCAATTAAATGAGTCACCGAACACTGGCTTTACAGCTGATCATTTATTGAATCATTAGGAACAGTCAACTTTTATTTTCTGTGGAATGCCACCTCAGAATGATTGCGTTACTCGGTATTTAACTGAGTTATACATACAGACAATAAACAGCTGTGAGGCACAGAATGATTGTTTTGGCTTTCACTATACCGGAGGATGATTTAAATCAACAGAAAAGCTCTCTTGTTTAGTCCTAAACTAATAATGGAAGGATCGTAGGTGTACGACCCAAAACACAGAGGGATGTTACATCAGCAGCTTTGACCTCTGACCTGAAAATCTGATATAGAGTTAATGTCTTCTCTCTTCACTGAAGAATGAATAGTTTATCTGATAAAATCTGATAAAATCTCCTACAATAACACAATAATAATCTTTATGTTCTCATGTTTGTGTCTTTGTGCAACTTTAACTCATTAGAAAATAAACAAAAACAGTTTCATATCCAGCAGATGCGCAATATATATATATATTGCGCATCTGCCTATCTACACATCCGCATCTGCCTATTTACACATCCAGCAGATGTGGAATATATATATATAAATATATTCTGCATCTGCTGGATGTGTAAATAGGCACTTGTTTGCTAAAATGCTAGCCGTATGAACTTTAAGATTATAATATGCCAATGTTGTGCTACAGTTTATTAGTCTCTTAAAACTCCTCTTTTTTAATAATACTTTTATTTTTTTATAACATGTTATGTTCTACTCTGTTCTGTGCTTAAATTATACTGTAGTTAGGTCTATTTACCTAATACAGTGTCTATGAGTATCCAGAAAAGCGCTCTATGAATAATGCTGTTCTGCTGCTCCAAAGTACTATACAGTATACATTTTTGCTGCTTTAAGGAAACTAATCTATGATGGCTTTGCTGCCACGTTTTCTGCCATGATCTAAATACTAACTTTAATGTAGCGTCCTTGAGAGGTGCCATATTTAGTCATGTTTACGTTGTGAAAAATCCAAAATTCTCATGGACTATATTCTGGTGTCAGCCAAGGATGACCGGTCTATAATCTACCCCCCCGGATATACTTTTTAATCCTTTGGCTATGGGAACAATGCCGCCTCATCACACAGCTTCTTGTCTACTTGTTAGGTTTGACTGGTTAGAGCAGTTATTATGCTATCATAAACCTGGCGATTTGGATAATAATGTGTTGTGGTCACATGTTTGAAATCATATACTGTATATATTGAAATGCCAGCGCCATCACTGATTGCGTCACACAATAAGACAAACTGAAGAGGACATTGTCCAATCAGACACAGCCACCCTCCAGACACGCCACTCCATCTGAATCCTTTTTTTGTAAAATGTTGACATCAATTGACATGAATTCATTATTCATCTCTCAATAAGGATTGTCAAAGGCAACTGTATCTTTTGAGCCACAAAGATTAGGAAAGGCTTTGACAGGCTTATTTGTCATGTGCTGGTTTGATATGTATCCAGTTGGCTTGGGTTATGATTGTTTGTTCCATTGTGTTTGCCTGCAGGCATGGTTGGAAATCCATCTAATAAATGCCATGCCTAATCCCTGATGTGGGATCCACAAAGATGATGATGCAGACGTCAAGAGGTGCACTACTGGTGATTTATTCTTCAACAATATGGAGACTGGGAGTATTTCAAGCCCCTCATGTTTACACAGTGATTTATTAGATAGATTTTTTTTGTACTCTGGAATACATCGTCTGACATTTTGACTCCAGCCAGACAGTATGTGGCGGTTCAACATGTGTTTGATGGCATTTTAGGCAGTAAATTGTTTTATCATTGTCAGTTACGAGGCATTAGGAAATCTCCAAAGGGCGCAGTTTCCATCTGTAAGCCTTAATATGGTAAACAAACTCGTAATGAACACGTCTGTGAGTACATCCAAAATTAAAAAAGGTGAATTTCCAAATTCTATGTTTCTCCTGTTGCTCTGTGCTGGTAAATATATGATATGTTCTCCTCTCCTAATGGTTCAAACTGTCTCTGACTGTGTGTTCGCATTTCTTGACAAATGAGCCACAGGGAATCGGCTTATTTTGTGCGAGAAGCGCTTCTTGGCTCGGAAAAGTTGGCTACAGGTTTGGCCAACATTATCCATCACCTACAATCACCTATTGATGTTGCTATATGGGCACTCTGTTGCTGCAACATCATTGCTGCTGTTGGTTATTTTAAGGGGCATTAAGTAATGTATGGGTCCCTGCAGATTCATTTTGCGGTAGGGGGAAGTAAAAATCTCACTTTAGGTTTACAGATATTGGGAAAATACGATAGAAAGTGGAAAGAGAGGCCATTCATTTTGTTTTGTGACCCAAGTTTGTTTTGTGCATTGATCCCTCTGCCTTGAGGCAAAAGGTTGAAGGCTGAAATGTGTTATACTGTATGTTGAAGCTGGAAATGTTGGGGTGTATTGTTGCAAGCCAAGTAAACTTTATATTCACACTGCGAAAACTTGGTTGATGGGTTGCTCTATTCTGACAGATGGAAGTCAGCGTTCGGGGCTCTGATTCCATCTATGTGTCGGCAGCAAAAATAAAGTTTTGACAGGACAAAAAAGAAAGAAAAAAAAAGTATTGCCTTTCATAATGGTACAAGTGCTAATTAGATAGCTGTAATGGAAAATAAACATTGAAAAATCAATACATTTGCTTTCAAGCTCACCATCAGCCCCAACGATGCATTGCGAGCCTCCTCCAATCATTATTTCGGAGATGCTTATTCCTGTAGCCCTTTCAAATGAAAGTTGTTGCACACTGGGAAGCTTTGAATGGCTGTAATCAACTTCTCATTGATTTTGCACTCACTGGCAAAGCTATTGGTTGTGAAACAACATTACATTGGTGTGGAATCAAGGAAGCATGGCAATCTGATTGGCTGCTGACATCCAATAACTGTGAGAAGTTAAGACGTTTGTTGACCGTCTATACACACTGGCTGAATTCCCCTCATCACTCAAGTTGTTGTAGTTCAGTGTGAATGTGATTAGTGTTGGTGGTGGTGTGGTGGAGGGTGGTTCCCAAGTGGAGCACTCTGTATGTGTTGTGGGCCTAATTCAATGTAACATTTGTGATGGGAGCTACCCACCTGATAACCCTAACATCCACTTCCCTTTCCTCTAACATCTAAAGGCCTTAGTATTCTTCAACAGCCCGGTCTCATTCCATACTGACGTTTTGTCACAGCCCTCGGTGTCTGTTATAGACACACAAGGCAACCTTTAGGGTCTGTATGAGATGCACCATGCTTTCAACTAACTCCAATGTAAACCCATCTGCGGCAGTATTAGACGCTCAGAGCAACTGCAGTAAAGAACTGGCAGCAGGGTTGCCTTTATGTTACTGTAGAATTAACATTATTGTACTGTCGCTGAAATTTACAGCTTTGTACTGTTAATGAAAAATACAGTTTGAACTGTTTTTTTTTATTAATTTCACAGTATTTTACAGTTAATTTACTGTTTAAAGATACATTATATAGCTGTTTTTCACCTTTCTTTTACATTATCTTACTGATTTGTTTTAATGCACTATTTATTTTGTACATACATTTTAATAAACATTATTTTTTGCCTAGATGAATAGACTTAGCAGGTTACAGACATAGGAATAGTCACACTAAATACAATTAAAGACACTTGTTAGGAAAAAGGCTATAATAGACTTGTTGACACTTTTCCCAAAATGTATGTCTGTAGCTGGCTACAAGCACAGAATGCAAACCATAACAACATGTGAGTGAAGAACAGAGCTAATTCACTGATTTTACAATCATGTACAATGTACAAGCCTCACATGTGCAGATCAGGTCCCAGAATTAAAAAAATACTGCATGAAACTGTTACTGGTGATACTTTAGACAGTTGATCAGCAGTAAGGTGCTGTTTTTTAAGAATGCATTATAGTTCAGTTAAAAAACGGCCTATGAGCGTAATTTAACAGGTTTTCTTTTGTATTAACAGTAAAGCACTGTTTTTAGCAATAACAGGTTAATACTGTTGAAATCCTGCTGTAAATTAACAGCAATTGTTTACAGTGTACAGCTGACTATGGAGCTGCTATCTTTTTCTTTAAAAACTTTCATCCATATCCTCCAACAAACAATTCCTGAAAGCAGATATAAACACTGACTGGAGCCATTGACTGCTAGTTTCTGGGTTTTATTTCTTCTTTCTAAGGCATAGCAGAGTGACTATAGATGGTCGATCCCTTATCCCAGGATACAATGTTCTACCGTAAAATAAAGTTGTTAGACTGCAATCTAGAGAGGGGGCATTTACATGCATTCATATTCCACAACAACTCTCGATGGGACTCCATTAACTTGAAAAAGACAGAACTCTTACCGGGTGGCAGAGGGATGCAACCAGGAGGAGGTTTGACGGTGCGTTGTGGTCGACCAACATATCGTACAACCTCATTTCAAGTGTATACTGAACCCTTAAAGTACTGCCTAGTTGCTCAATCTGAATGAAACCCGCGATACTTAAATCAGATTGCGTCTGCTGATAAATGTTACCTCTCAAAGGTGCTGGCCATTTGTCTCTTTTTCAATTTTCTCCCTGTGTTTCCTTGATTTGAAAGTACAGATGGAGACCAGTACTGTAATAGTGACCACAAAAAACATGTTGTGTTTGAAGTGTTTGTGGTATGCTTGGCGACACGGACAACTTATGTGTATAGGTCTCTGTTGTCCCACTACAGTGCCTGTGGGTGAACAAGATTGGCAATCTTTGATCTGTCCAGATGGAGCAGATAGTGAGGTCAGGGGTTTATATATCTTAAACCCAAAGTGGACGATGGGGAGAGAGAGAGAGAGAAAGAGAGTTGCAGAGAGGGACAGATCAATATTGGGGTTTAATATGTCAATGATAAAAAACCAAGGCAGTCTCTTAACCACCAGGAGCATTGTATTTACGCTTGAATAACACACATTTATGGTCAGTAAGATATACAGCTCACATCTAAGTTCATCATCAGAGTAAAAAAAAGCACCAGAGGAGGTAAATCTCACCATCCAGCCTCTCACTTTACCTTTGAGGTCACTTTTATGAGTGAAACCTCACGTCCTGACCCGGCTCAGTTTCCCTCCCCGGCTGAAAATTACCTGGGTGAGAGAGTGACTCCGGGCCAAATCCAAGGTGATGGATTCTCCATGAAAAAGGGGGGCAGATTGTGATAGATGGGCAGGTCCCTGAGCCATTTCTCAGCTGCCTCCACCAGCTGGGCTACCCATGGTAATGGCCTCGACAGGACACTGCAGCATGGTGCTTTTTATATTTGGAAAACAGAGAAGTTGTCAGGTTCGCGCCAAAGTCAACATTTAAGTCACCTCTATAAGACAGCGAGGGCTGTACAGATAACAGATAAATGTCACAGATATGGCTGCATTGATTAAAAAAAAAAAAAAAAACACATAGATCCAGGCCAAATTATTTGTTAAACTTGTCAAGTCAACCTTTTAAAATAGCTATCATTCTCTCTGGGCTCCTGTGCCGTTAGTGTGCGTGTGTTAGCTATCTAGTTCACCGAATACCATACCCGTTTTGTGCAATTCATCTCCTGAAAAAAAATCCAACACAGAAAGAAATTTTGGACTGTATGTTGTCCAACACTGCATGATATCTTAACATTGTATTTACAATGTGTAAAACGAGCAAAAGTACCATGAAATATTTATCTGGCGCCATAAATGCCAGTACTAATATAAGAGGGTGACTTGTACGCCGACGGTACAGTTCACCTGACAGTCAACCTTAGACAGATCTCTCATTCAGCAGTTCTTTCATCTGTCATCTGAGACAACCCGTTCTCACTCCCTAATCGTCAAATAACGCCACTTGGTCAGTAACCCTCGGCATCGGATACCGACGCACGGAGGCACCCTTTAGCAACAGTACATGATGAACCGGGTATTCAACTAACTCCAGTGTAAACCCACCCGCAGCGTTTTTCGACGACCGCAGTTACGGTCGGAGTAACTGACGTCAACCACGACCGTTTCCTAACCCTACCCAAGTGGTTGTGTTGCCTAAATCTAACTTCTTGTGAAAACGGAAGTTTACTTTGAAACGACACTATGCATGTAATGAGTGTATATTGACACGCTGTCTTCGGTCTCTCCAAAAGTAATGCAACAGATGTACCCTGTGCGTCAATCTCCAATGCCGAGGGGCACTGACCAAATGGCGGTATTTGACGAGTTGGGAGTGAGAATGTGTTGTCTGAGAAAATGAAGCATGTGCCTGGGGTTTAGTATCCACTACAGCATTAGAAATTTGTGATTTTAACAAGGGTAAACTATGATTACTTTGTGAAAATACAAAAAAATGTACAGCTCCCATGAAAATATAACAGCGTTTCAGTGCTGGTACTTATATTGTCCTAACTTGGTTACATCCATATCCATAAAACTCACCAACGCTCTCTTCTAAAGTCATTTTTCCAACGTTCTAGCTCTAATCTCTTTTGGTAGAAAACCAGTCTACAATGATACAATGATACAATCTATAGTGATCGCCGGGGTTGAAGTTCTAAAATGAAAGTATGGATAACTCCCAGACTGGACAACGCTGTAGTAGCAACCTGTCAATCACAAGGTAGCCACGCCCTAAAGCATCTCCTGCTTTATGGTCTATTTGACTCTAAATGTGACCATAATTTACTAAATGAACATCATGCGTTATTACAAGTGTCAATGGGATTATAAATTAGGTTTTCTTACTTCTGGAACAGAAACTGAAAGTTACGGTTTCATTTCGACTGGCCAAAAAAAACTACCCTACTGAGTTAGAACTGTATTAACAACATTAGTTAAGTTGTAGCTAAATATAATCTGGTTTGAACTGCATTGTATCATATTACAACTTTATCTGTATTATTTATGTTTTGCATCATTGTCTATGTATCTAAATAAATATCAAATTGTCCAAGAGAGGGTAAATACAGACCAATTTTTTTTTTTTTAGCACATTTTTCTGTGTTGAGCCATTGTGGGGAATTTATTACACTAATAAATCAGAAATATAAAGCAAATTTAGCACTTTAATTACCTCCGCCCAGGAGGTTATGTTTTCAGTTTGGTTTATTTGTTCATCAGCAGCATTATGGTAAAAGTGTACCCTATTAAAAAGTTCATTGCTTTAACTTTATATAGCCAAAGATCAATGTGTGATTAGCGAATTAAGATCATCTGTTAGATTCTCCTGCGACTTGGTGGTTGTAGTTGATAACAACCTCAAACACAAAGAGGGTGTTACTCCGCCGTCCTTCCTCTGCCTCTCATCCACCCCACGCCTTGAGAGGGAGAAAAATAGTCTCGCTGTTAAAGCAGCTTATCTACGGCAACATATGAGGAGAAGCAGCACAGTGAAGTTCCAGGAGAATGTCTTGTTTTAATTGCTTCTTTAAAGCCTGAGCAGCTGCACTGAGGGAGAGGGTACATCTGTAAAATAGCATGGAGGCTTCATAGTGTTCTGTGGGGGAACAGCGGGACTCTCTCCTTACACTTACAAAGAGCTTATTCATAGGTGTTCATAAGTTGCTCCACAACACAGTGGCACTGAGTGGGGCTTTATGGCTTAAACTTCTTAGAAAAGAAATAAATAGGGTTGCATAAGAGGAAGGAACTTATAAACTGTTTAAATAATGCTAGTTTTCTGCAGAATACAAACATATTTTGACTAAGATAGTTCTTGAACTACTCTTGATAGATTGTGACTGGTTAAAAAGGGAGCATTTTTTCATACTTTTTCACAAATTTCTTTCATGGTAACAAAAATGTTGTGTTCACTTTAATACAGTCTTAAATCTGTGGAATCTTGCTCAGAAAACCTGTATAAGCATGTCTTCTAGTTGGGCTCCCACACACTGTTGTGATGTCTTTTAACTTCATAATGAAAACCGCAGGACTCTTATAGGTGTGTTCAGGATCAGGTAGGTTATCCATCTGAGTGAGCACATACTGTACTGTAGGTGAAGAGAAAGTCAGAGATGTCTCTAGTGACGATGGCTCCCTGGGGCTTCATGTATCAGCGGCTGCTCTGCTTCAGTCAAACGTGGCTTCAGGAAACTTTACACATACAGTACAGAAGATTAATCTCAACACAGCTGCAGCTATGTTGTTTCTTTGTCATCGTCACTGCAAGTGAAGAATAATACTTGCTGTAGATCTATTTTGTGTGCGACCTCTTAAAGGCGGCTTACTCAAGAATACAGTAAAATTTCTATAGTTGCTAGATCTATTTTATAATCAATAGCTAGAACCAAATCACACATTCTATAGTGCAAATAGCACACAGTGTCAGTGTACAGCGGCAGTAATAGCAATCACCTTATGTACTCTATAACTGACTGGATTAAACTTTGTCCACAGCCTCTGACTGACAGTCTGCAAATGTCCTCTGAAACACTGAGTCTGCATCAGAAGGAATGTAATAACGGACTAATACATCTGATAATGAACAAAGCAAATCATCTTTCCCACCCTAAATACTTGTGTACCACACATATGGCCTGTATCCCAGTAAGAAAGGGGAAACACTAAACATGAACTAAGTTTAAAGTGTTTTATAATTGGTATTCTTTATAATACCTGGTTTTAAGAGGTGCTGGATCCACTACAGCGCCCCTGATTCCCACATCCACGCTATGTGCATAAATAATAATAAATAAATAAATAAATATGCCTATATTCAAAACAATGTCTTCATTTTTTTTCAGTACTATATTCCTTTAAAAGTTCATGGAAAATGACAATTTAATTGCATTTACTTTTTAATTAGTTTACTTTTTTTTGGTATTTTCATATTCTTCTTGCCCCCCCCAACACAGAATTTGAATAGTCTCAAACTAGAGTGGTATCACTTTATACTCGTGTTACAATTTTGTGGCCTGTGAAACTTTCAACCTCTGTAGCATCAGTGCTATCTGCAAAAAACAGTTAACGTACAGGCCTGACGGGACAGGAACAGCAGTCTCCCGGGTGAAAGTCCTCTGTTCGTTTGTTTGACTTTCTCGCTCTTTATACTCCGTCACCTGACTGCTCCCGTCATAATCACTACGGTCACGAGAGGTCTGTGTTGTCTTCTTGTATTTGTATCGGTGATCAACCATGTGAATGGATGATAACCTACTGGTAAAGTAAAAAAAATAAAGTAATTTTTGATCAATTTTGGGTAAATATGGGGGAAATTTGGCAGTAATTCAAAAGAAATTTCAAATAGGTTATTTGCTAATTATCACCTAATTACAATGAAATTTGAGGCCCTTTAAAATGAAGTGTTACCACTGATTTTAATGTTGATTTTAGAAATATTTAGGCATACCGGAGATATAGACACCCGTCAGTAAACATTTTGTATCAAATTGGCTTTTAAAAAAATCCAAATTTGTTGAACCCTAGCTCATATGAAGGACAAAAAAAACGCTGTAAGCCTCAAAGTATCACTTCTTGAATCTCCACCTTTTTTCATGGAAGAGCCCTTGAGGGGGTTGTGATTTATTTATTTTTTGGATGCAGTATGAAAGTGGGGACAGATAGCTCGAGAGAAACACAATAAGAGAGAAACACGTTGAATAAATGGGCAGGGGTAAAATACAAGGTGTGCCAAGAGTAATGTCTGCTTCTGAGTGCTGGAGTCTTTGGGCTCGTTGTGGGCTTGGCGTCACAATGAGAGGCGCGATGGTTTTAGTGACACTGACGGAGAGCGCCGCTGAGTGTGTACATCGTTTCGTTTTGGGTGCAATCACAGGTGATGGAGTCTGCCTGTGCAAACGTGTCATTTTCCTTGCGTGCGTGTTCAGATGTGTGCGTTTGTGTGGCAGTGATGTCAAGTGATAAGATCGTAGCCGTCAGCTTTTGTTTAAAAAAGGGATGATAATTGGACAAGGTGTCAAGACCCTACCTCGGGTTCTGTTTCTGCTTTTGTTATTCATTATTTATTTTGTTCCCCTTTAGCATCTATCATGTTGCCTTCAGTGTTCCTCTACTAAAGGCAGTGATATACAAAGCAAATGCTGTGCAGGCATGAAGGGCAACCCTGTTCAAGGAGTTGCTGTTTTCTTATGGGAACATGTTGCCAGGAAACAACAAGTGTTTTCACATGAATACATTTTGGACCTTGTGGCTCATTTTGTTGCCTGAAGTGTCTATTCATCTCACATAAAAAATAAAGTGGATTACCAGAACATACACACACACACACACACACACACACACACACACACACACGCATGCTAGGACTGGGCAGTATATCGACTTTTTAAGGTATATCATTATTGATAAGTTTGTCACTGAGTGACTGACTGAGTGATGGAGTTGCTCTTTCAAAATGAGGAGGCGCGACAGTGTTTCTGCTAATAACGTCGCCTCCACGATGAATCAGTTGATCCACTTCCTCAATACATACTCAGATGTTTTTTTTTTATATATTTTCCTGTATATGTGTTTCAAATTTGGTCAGATCTTGTAGTTTTAGGGCGTTGACACAGTTTGATGCCTATGTTCTAAGCGTAACGTAGTGTGGGCGTAGCTGGGTGGTGGAGCGACAGGTGGATGCGCTGAGAGCAGACGGGCGTTGGCGAATAGGAAGAAGAGAAATTATCTATAAAGTTGTCAAGTGGTCGTAAATGAACAGTGTAGGTGTCAGTTTGTATAGGAATAAACTCTGCAGCTCTTCAAAACCAACAGTGTGTTCCAATCCACGTACTTCTGGAAGTACACTTCAATATAGTACACTGTGTGCAATCTGTACTTACTTGAGTAGTGCGTGAATTTCAGCGGGGTGGGGTCGTCTCAAATCAATTACTCCACGTATCACTTACCGGAAATGACGATCGCAACATATCAACGCGGCTCGCTACCAGCCAAAATATCTTCTTCTTCTTCCGGGTTTTACGGCAGCTGGCATCCTTTGTGTTGCACTGCTGCGTCCTTCAGGTTTTACCCGTCCACCACCCGCCAAAATATCTGCCCGCTTTGTTGATCAAGAATACACCGAAAATTAGAGCAAAGTGCAAATAACGTTTCCAGCGTCGTCGCCTACGCCTACGATGTGTCCTCCTGTTGGCTGAAAATGCACTGGTATGTTTACGTATTGTATTGTTTTATTCTGTTATCTACGTAGCCCATAGACATCTATAAGGTACGTTGTTCAGCACCGCAAAAGCTCCTGCATCATCTGCCGCCATTTTCACATGTTTGAATAGTGGTCGTGGTCCCGCCTCTTCAGCTACATAGCCAAGATGGCGACAATTGAGTGTGAAAAGTGTCCAGCGTTCCACACTCAACGATTTGACTGTTTTGAGTACAACATCCGGGTACTTTGAGTGCACTGCATTTTGCCATACTTCACAGTGTGAACGCACTTATGCACTCAAAATAGTAAGTGTAAGTATGGAAGTACGCGGATTGGAACACACTACAACATTTGAAGCTGTGGGCATGTTCATAAGGTCGGGTCTGTTTAACAAAGTAACATTAATGACAAAATAAGACTTTAGATGAGTAATCCAGAACAACAAATAGTTGAAAATAGTATGACTATATTGTTGCATTTATTGAATTTAAGCAGTCCTCACTTATTTTTCCTCAAGCTTAAAAATATGATATGATAAGATATCTGTTTGCCCACTTAGTAGAAAATACCGAGATAAATATCATGCATTGCCTTTAAGCCTAAATATACAAAGATATGATTTTTGGTGCATATTGCCCAGCCCTAACGCACCAAAAGAAAAATGTAATTTGGGTTTTCAGTGAAATTTCAGGTGGCTGTCGAAGGGAATATCATGCAACTGCTTGAAAAGGCCGGATTGAAAAAGGCCTGATTGATTTTATTATTCAGTCTGAAACCAAGCATAACCATTTGAGCATTCCACCCAAGTGATTCAAGAATAATCTAATTTCTCTCCCAGCTAATCATGGGGTTGCTTCACGCGACGTTCCCCCGGCACTCATAGGCGCCCTCATCGTCCCACCTTTATTTTACCTCCACAGTGGACGGCTTCCTGCACTTTCAACATAATGTCTGAACCAAGATTGTGGAAGAAATATTACCAAGCGCCACGCCATCCATCATCAGGACTGCCCAGGCTATGAAATACAGGCCGGGCCCTACCAACAATGAGTCCTATCTTGTATGTTAGACCTCATGCTTGTGTATTTATCACCTAAGCGGCTGCACAACGTGTGATTCATTGAACAGTCTCGCTGATACAACATGCTGACTACATCTCTGGGCAGTCGGCCCGCTTCTCTATCTATGGTAATGCTCTACACACCCTTTTTTTCCTCAGTGCCCTCACAGAAGGATGTGCATTCGTTTCTTTTTAGTTGTGCCCTCTCTCCCACTATTGTTATGCTTATGAAAGTGTGTTTATATCATTGATGTCTTTAGGGTGGCCACGTAATAAAGGCCTGCTGCCTGAGGGATGCGTCAGCATGAGCGGGAGAAATGTTGCCGATGCCACAGAGACATTTAAGAGAGGGTAGAAACGACTTCCTGTAGGCTTGTATCCAAGGGCGAAGGTCTGGTCTCAGAGGTGAGTGTGTGGGTAAGCGGGGACGCAATGAAGTCAGTGGTTCTTCAACCATTATGAATTCAAAGTCAGGGCTGTCTTTCTTGTATTTATATACATGTATACCAATCCATTATGCATTATATAGACAACAAAATAGGTTGTTTGACATTGGCTTCCAAAATGTCCCATAACAAATAGCATTTTCTGACTTGCCGCCCCTATCGGCAGGACAACATGCTTCTAAAATGCATCCGGCCATTACAAAAACAGTTCTAAGCTATGGTTAAGGTTTGGTTGGGTTTAAGTAACAACAACAAAAAGCAGTAATGCAGCAGACAAAGCTGTAAACGCAAACACAACACTAACACAATGTCATTGTCAGTGTAATTTGATATATCCAACATGATAGCAACATGCAGAGCAACGTTAGCATTTAGAGCCTAATTTCTGGCCTGGTGAAGCATCCCACAGCAACGTGTGACCAGGTTGGTGACCAGCATGTGGAGGAGGTGCCAGGCTGTTGTGGCTGCGTATGGATCTTCCACCGCTACTGAGGCTCCTGACGGTGTATTAAATGAATAAAGTGTAAAATAGCCAATATGTCTTGTTTGTTCCTTGTTACTGATGGAGAGTTCAATCATCCAATCCACCAAACAACAAAACAAGAGTCAATTCCAACAGGAGAATACACTGTTTACCATTGGCAGAGCATTTTGGCAAATGTTTCTTGGGCGCTACCCACATAATCAGCTGTGCTGCTCATCCCACAAATGCATGAGCCTTACAAGTTGGACATCATTGTGAAGGTAAATAAACAGGCTTTCCAACAATGTAAAATACAATGGCAATTAGCATTGTAACAACAGAGAAATAATCCACCAAACACAGATTTCCAAACTTTTTTTTCCCGAGTTTATTTTGGGCTCCAGAGCTTCGGGAGTAATCAACGGCAGGAGGGTCTTAAAGCCCACCGCCACTGCTCTGTCTGTGTTCACTGTCTCCGCTCCTCATCCCTCTGCGTGTGCAAGTGTAGTCGTACCTCAAAGTCACCTTTGCGGGACCCCTCCCCTTAAACGGTAGCATTTTGAGGCTGATGTGCCCGTGCATTACACACCACCTCTCCGGCAGTGCCTGGCTGCAAGCCCGTCCCCGTACTGCAGCCTCCGGAGGCTTCCTCTCAGCCCTTTCAGACAGAGTGATCAGATCTCAATCAGATCTCAATGTGGACACTGGAGACACATATTAATACCAGGTGTAAATATAATCTGGTTAAATCATATCTAGATACAATCTGGATACGAGACACATATTAATACCAGGTGTAAAGGGGGTCTTTGTTGCTCTGTTGGACCGCTTTTAGGGGATGTTCCTCTTTCTTTGGTGAGCAAAATGTTATCAAAACCGATAATAAAAACCCAAGGTTTTATAAACTGAAGTACAATATAGATTTAGTTTCTTGAACTGTACATGCCTGAGGGCAGAATGATGTCAATACAGCACTCACTGCTGCTCATAAAACTTATAGCGATGAGCATAAAGTAATAATTGAAGGAGACCCATGAGTGTATCAACAATTTTATGAACTCAGAGCTTCTCTCATCTGTATTACAGCAGCTAGACAGCCAAGAGATTTTTTTTTTTAGATGTTTGGAGAGACTTTGGTGAATAAATCAAAGTGAAAGTGAAAGTGTTGGGTATAGGCCGTGACCTCCCGCATCCCCTGTGGAAATTACTCCCCTGTATCTTGTATCTACACATAAACTCTCCCCCTTTCAATTACAGTTGATCGGAACAATTTGTCTGAATCTGTGACAGGATTCCGCTTACTGCGGAGTGAAATGCTGTATAGGCATATTGTCTTTAAAGGATGACTCGTCGCTGCACCGAGCCATCGAGACAGATGCTATTTCCCTGCTTGTTGACTAGAAGCAGGCCTCCAATGGCGTTATTACAACTGCATGCTTTTCTGGACTCGCCTTGGCTACTTTCCTCCCAAGTTCATTATGCACACAATCTGTGACAGAGTACATTAGTTCTACGCACTGTACAGCTGCCAACCCCAGTAATCTAATAGTAATGTATAAATTCCTTCTGGCAGACCAATAAAACTCAGATTAGTTTCTCGGCAAAGGTACACTCGTGCAGCAGTTGACAGACATGTGAAGAGAGCATTAGCATATCATCAGCACAGGCTCTCTGGGGACGGAGGCGCTCAGTACTTCCCCCATCACCTCCGCTGTCTCCGGTACGAGCAATACACGGAAAAGCACTGATTTGGTTAAAAACTACTTGATTTAATACATGCTCCATACGACTGGGATGTCTTATGGATTTATCAGCATTGCAGGTGGTGGGAGAAGAAAGAAAAAGAAAAAAAAAAAACAGAAGGTGTCAAATGGATTATGTAAATGAGAGTGGAAAATCTGTTTTATGCTGCTTTTGTTTTTTAATGTTGTTTTACCCAGAAAAACAGTAAACTTTATTATTGTTTTTTTAGGAGACAGTGATAAAGACAAACAACGCAAAGCAGGAATTGAATTAAGTGAAAATGGGACAAAAGTGCATTTTGCTCTGTTGCATTATTCATGAAAGGGAGTGTTACATATATTATTTTGTGTGCATAAATGAATATACTATATATATATTTTTTTCTAAGGCTCAGTTGTCGGCTGTTAAACGTTTTAAGCGATCATAGGATAGTTAATCCCTTTCAACACAGGAATGCTTTCATTTGCTCCTGTGTTATAAAAGGATTTGTAATAAAATGAAACCCCCCCACACACAGGGAAGCGTATTTTCCAAATCATGATCGGACATACAGTAAGCATATAAAGATGATAATCCGCGTCGTATAGTGTCCTCGTTGTGTGTCGGAGGGTCACCTTCTCAGAAGAGGCAGTGGGTGGTAAAATGATGTTTTGTTAACACTAAACTGCTTTTTCAAGGTCCCTCATACGTACTTTCCCACCATTATTTCATCTAGTATTAAGCGCCTCAGCCTCAAGGCCTGCTCTATATTCATGACATAAACGCTGTTCATACAAAATATTTGTGAATAGTTCTCATCGTATTCCAGTAAACGGGAGCTGCCTCCGCACCGCTGGAGCTGCACTGGTACCTTTTATTGATCTCCACGCAATAAAGGGAGCACAAAACCACCTCTGGAAATTAGATTTTTATACTACAGAAATATGGCGGCTGAAATTGCATTACCTTAGCACATTCATAACGTTGTTCTTAAACAAAGTTAGAAATTAAATCCTAGTCCTGGGGGTGTTGCTGTTTTTTAAGTTTACTCCTCGCTCACAGCTGCTATCAACAAAAGGATCTTTAGTAACTAAAAGAGAACCTTGTCCTCAGGGAAAGTATTCATAAAGCATCAGGGCTTCTGTTTTTCCTGTATGGTAAGGTTGCTTTATAAAGGATTCAAGTGAAATGTGTTTTTGATGACATAAAAGTGGGACTCTATCAGGCTCCACCTTTTCCCATTTAGACTGTGGACGTTCTATTACGGGAGCATAAAATGATTTTTTTTTTTTCGCTGGGGAGAAATATTTCCATCAATATGCTCCCGTAGTTGCGCTCATTTTCTACACATCATCCGTGGTGTCACATTTCTGGTGATGTGGATACTGCCTTCAATCAAATGTCTTTTGTGCTTGTGCACTCATGCTGAGAGTTTGCATTCGTATTCATACATATTCAATGCAAAGGGGAAGCTTCTGGTGTGGTGCTCATGTGATATAATGTATTTCTGTGGGAGTGTACCAATCTGGGGAAAGAGACAAATGGACTACATGATTACCTTTGACTGTTCCGTGATCATTTCAGAATGACTGCTGGAAATTGTCCTCGTGAACTACCTTAATGTGGTGAGTTTTGTGATTTTTGTCCCGGGCTTGAATGCGAGGGATGTGCATAATTATGAAATCTTGGGGACACATTCTTCCTCTGTAGACTGCCACAATCATCATATCATACTGTGTGATTTTCATGTTTGCATATTCCTCTGGTACACACACTAGTCAACATTTCAGCAAGAAGATGGAGTGATCCTGTGCAGGGACACTTAGTGAGAGAGCAGAGTTTCCTACCAGAAGCTATATATGGGATTGAACCCATGGTGACTTCAATTCTACATCTTTCACAGAGAACTCTGATTTCTGGGTCAGAAAACAGGCCTGTAAAGACTCAATGATGAACAACGGAATTGCTGACGAACCCTAGACCGTTTATTAATTTACGACCTGCCTTCACAGGATGGCTCAATCATAGCACCGACCCCATTAAAGGCCAGTATCCCATGGTCAGAATTAGAATTATTAATAATAAAGGTTGTTTACCATTCATGCCAATAAAGCATACAGAATGGAAAAAAAAAAATGTTTTGTGAGTAAATCAAACTGATGTGTTTGCAAAGGTGGAAGTGTTTACACATGTGCTGTCACATATGATCATACTTCGTGAATATTGGGATGAACTTAGACATCTGTGTGGACTATTGTGCAGATGACAAAATTCATGGTGTGGCTATGCAGACATGATAAACATAATTTGCGTTTAACGCAAATGAGTAGCGTGTGCAAGCCATGCTGTGCCACTAATAGACTGCTTTCTTGGTGGAAACAAAGCAATATGCCAGCAAAAAAACAGGAAAAAATGATGTGATGTATGCTAGCGTATATATATTAACATGGTTGTAAACAATGCAAACCATTGGAAATGTTTTTTTGACCAAAGAAATGCAGTCAACACTTTTTCAAGGACTCAATAATACACATTAACTATTTTATATGTGTAACTAACATTTTAGTGAGAAACACTGAGTGTCAAAATAACAAAAAAGAAAAAAAAAACTCCACAGGGTGCTTTTAATCAAATGATCACAAACTATCTGACATGCAGCAAACCAGGGCTAGGTAGTATTCTAACATAGGACTAATATAGGCCCCCTTACAGGTGGGATGGATGACAAAAAACAGGACCCTAATCTTGATTTTGCCCTGTGAATATGGACCTTCATGCTACATGTTCCTCTCAACCCTCCAGCAGCATCTGCCAGAGAGCAGAGGCAATGAACTCTCCTCCTGAGGGACATTACTATTGATAACCGAGTTACGAATCATTTAATACCATTAAAGTCCTTCTACCCCTGTGCCTCACGTGGAAATATCATTCCTACCCCGATCTCCCACGCTGTGAGAGATTATCAAGGGTGATGATGCAGTGGAACGATGGAAGATTTGTCAAGTTAATAAAATGAGCTCCGGGGAGAGCTATTCCAAGGCATCATTGAAGTATGTTTAAAGTAAGTGAGAGTTGATGGTGGCCACAGCGGTTTTGCAGAGAATCCGCTGCAGAGAAGGTAAATCAAACACTTGCTGACTGATATTGGTCACAGTTGATGCTTGAACTCAAGTAATGGCTGTCTGACTACTTTTCTGTAGAAAAAGGAAGGGAGAATTTCCCTGACACAAACTGGTAGGATGCAGAGCCATCTCTATGTCTGGCTCTGCTGGAGTGTATTTTGGCTGTATCTTAACAATTTGCGGTTATAGTTTTCTGCAATTAGCAACCGATTAAAGAAAATGCTGCAGCGCATTTGGCATCACAATAATGAGACTATGACATTTGCAAAGGGCTGTATACCGACAATAACAGTTTACATCAAAGGGATAATCATGCATCATTTCAGCTCACATCTGCAACCATTAACTGAAAAAAGAACAAGTCCTCGAGTATGGAAATTATACATAGAATCCAAAACTAACAAGGATAAAAAATGAGTTTGGCATTACTTCATAGCCTCTTTTCTTTGTTTCACTGAGCACTCCAAAGTTCAAACCTTCCATGGTTGTTGATTCTGTATTTTGTATCCTAAAACTGAAAGAAATCCCCCCCCTCCTGTCTTTATATGGTTCCAATACAGCTGATTTGGGTCCACTTCTTGGTTGGCAAAATACCCAAATTTGCTCTGTCCCGAGGCTAATAAATATGTTGAGATCTTTTTCTCTCTCCTCGGTCTTTGCAAAGGGCAGATTATTTGCGCTCCATAGCTAATTGCCCTAAATTAAGTTAAAGTTAATTGCCTGACACAAAACTAAGCTGTCGTCAAACTAAGATGAACTCTGCAAGCCTGTGTCTGTACTCAATCAAAGATTTTGTTGCGAGGGAAAATAAGAACCAGCTGTGTTTCCATTCAATTGTCAAGCAAATTTAAAGCAAGCTTTTGAAATCTTACAAAAAAAATTAAATGCAAATTAGGTTAATTTCCATCAACTGGTTTGAAGCAAATAAAATCTGCTACAGCGTAGTTTCATCAGAAGTTGGCGGTGTAGGCTACGCTTAATACATGGCTGTAATCCACCAGCAAACAGAGTAGAAGAAGTAGAGGTTGGAGAGAGATCTTCAGGAATTTGTTTCTATTGGGCGAGTTTTAATTGTTCTATCATGTCAGCTAGTATTGGCCATGTTTTATGTTGTCTGGAGACAAAGACAAGAATTCACGTTTTATGGGAATATCAGGGAAGACGCTGACAGCTGATCAGCTGCGTGAGTTTGCTACATCAGGATTTATTCAGCAAAGGCATTTTCATCAACTTTTTTGTGACAAAGGCAAAAACCACCTCAAGTGAGCACAAAAACTTTTTTGTGCAATTGAGGATGTTTTATTGAATTTTGCTGTTTCAATAAAGCTTTTCTAATGTGATACTTCAAAATATGCATACAAATATGTGAATGGAAACATGACTTATGATTATGAGCAGACTATTTTACTGTTGCAAGAACCGACAGAGTGGCGAGTAAAACATTCTTGCTGATAATTTCACATCATTTTCACTAGCTGAATCTCCTGGTTATAGCTGCACTAATAAATACGTTGATATGAACAATGCATCATATCACTAAGCAATGTAAAATGGGTTGCTCATAGTTACAGACCTACAGAGAATTATCACCAAACTCTGCAGTTCCCCTCAGCTCTACTGAGTTAAAACAGCAACATCTGCGTGCATCTTTGGTGGCATCATTGGTATGTATTGATTGTATTATTGTTATCTACAATCACAGATAATGTTTTCAGGACAATGTTACATTCTGTGAACTTTGATGATAGAAACCTACCAAGTTACTATTGCTAATGACTACACTGTTCCTAGGCTTTTGGAATTTCATATAAGAATAATTACAATAAATAAATGAACAGATAATTGATTACATGTTAAAAAAATGCCATTTATTACATTTGAAGTTAGATATACAATAAATACACAAAACATGTAAAAGTAAAAATAAATGGGGTTGAATTCATATTAAAGGTTGAGTTGGTATATATGCATTGTGTATTTTCGTAGGTGCTAAAAGCAAGCATAGTGCTGAATATGTTTTTTGTATGTTCTGTTTTAGTTTCACCTTTCCTTGCAATGTCAATAAAGCTGTGGACAAGGGGACAACTGTCTTCAGAGTCTTGACGTTAGGAAAGGCGTTTATCTGACGATCTTTCGCATCTTTAAACTAATTGTTGTGGGCAATGAGCTTGTCAACATAATGGAGCTTTTTAGCTGTACAAGAGCATGATATTCCCCTTGTTAGTGGAGGCCAAAAAAGAGCTACAAGCTACAAGTGAAGTAGAGTGAATATTGGACTTACATTCATCAACTGACCAGAATTAAGCCATTATGCTAATATTGCACCGTGTCTGCTGGATGTGTAAATAAGACACTCTTTGCTAACATGTTAGCCATAGATCTTTATCAGGTGAGAATATGTCAATGTTGTGTTTACAGCTTATTGTGCTGCCCCCAAGTGGTCAAGAAAAGCAATCAACTGATGCAGCTTTAAATTTTTATGCAACATCAGGTGGTGAACATTAGTTATCGATCAAACCTGATTACAGATGTAAACACCACAGGGGCTTGCAGCTACACTGATAGCTTGTGTTGCTGGACATTCGTAGGAAAACATACAAAAATGATATCATACGAACCTTTGTATTAGGATACGTATAGTTTAGAATCCCTTTTAAGCAATGTCGGTGTAAAACATTGTTTAGTTCTGAGGGGAGAACACGGCTTTAACTAAGCCAGGGTGGATTCCCACTGGGGACACATATGCTGAACATATAATATGCATTACATGTTCAGCTCATGGTACTATCAGGCACTTTGAATGAAAGCCCCCATCAAATGGCATATGTTATAGGATGACTGCACTCTAAAACATTTAGCAGTGTTAAAAAATGCAGCCTATTGCAGTGTAACTGCTTGTATTCCTTTGGGTGACGGGCCAGTCGTAGATGATGTGCTGTCATGTCTCTATGTTTTTCTAGCAGCAGACTGTGACAGCAGTCAACAGACAACAGCTTTAGTGATCTAAGGCACTCACTGGTTGATGGAAAATCTGACTGTCAGTCTCTCAGAATCAGAGTAAGGACTTATTTCAAAGACATTTTGCACTAATGGTCAATAATCATACACGGAGAAAGGGCTAATTTCCCCACTGCCAGTAGCCTCGAACACCCACAGGCCCTTTTTAGTCCAAAGACAGGTCCTATTGTGCATGTATTGTGTTCCTTCCAGCAGGACACGTAACTGTGTGCTACATCAGCTGATCAAAACCAACACCAATCACATTTGAAAAATAAAGTTGTCAGCTGCATAATTATCTCTGCAATTTCTACCTGCAACTCACAGCTGGTTGTGCTGTTTCACTCTCTCAGCTAAAATGTTACACTTAATAACTTACTTTATTCACAATACAAGGTATGGACCGGGTCTGAATTTACTTATTGTTTGGTCCAGATGTGGACCTTTGTCACATTATGAAAAACTCCAAGTAGAGCAAAAATCAGATGTGTACTTTAATGAAAATGACTCTTGCATTATAACCTCCTCAGAATTGCCGTAAAGTGCAATTGTGTTTATTGGCTTGTGTAATCAGTTCACAGAAGCAATTAGCAGTTTCGGTCTGCGATGATACGGCAGCTTGAACTACAGCAAAGGAAGATGACGAGCATGTTAAAAGTACGTACACAGCCTCTGCGTTCTCCTGTATGTGGCTTCATTGCTCTGCAGTGTGTGCTCTCTCCCCTCTCTGTTCCAGTGTTCTACATCCAATCTATTTCCTCAGTCTGAGCATAGTACAACAGGATTAAAGATGCATGAGATTATCCCAATGTCCAGCAGGGTGGAATGGAGAGAGATCATGTAGAGCACATTGACCTTGTTCTCAGAGTTATCGGCCAGTTCCTCACCTTTGCAGAGGGTTTCTGTATTTAACATTGTATGGGACTACTTAATTAGCAGCCTTGGTCTGCTGCCAAACTATTGTCTACGGACAGAAAGAGTGTCTCACTGACCGCCGGCCTGTAATCCTGTAGTCACACTACCAGCTCATGTAGGCCTAACAGGGTTTGTATTACACTGTTTAGTGTCTTAGATGCACAACAATAGATGGTTCAACTGAACATTTTCAAACCCAGGCAGATTTCTTTATCCTAAATAGTAGACAGTATCATCTGGGTCCAGCTGTGATGTGATCCTCTGGGACTACAGCTAAAAATAGCTGGATGTTGGTCCCAAATGAAAGTGGTCTGGTCAGCCAGATTTAATTTGATTTATTTTTTGGAATAATTATGATTCCCTTTAAGCCATGCTGGAATGGGAATTTTATGTAATTGTAGATATGAAAAGTTCCCAGAGCCTTTAAAGGTAAACTATGACAATCTAACTATAGACAAAGAATCTCTGTGTGTCTATGGATGTGTCCTTCACATATCTAGAGAACCGTTCATCCGATTTACTTCACACTTGTGGGGTGTATTGCTGGGGACCCAAGAATGATCGGTGTCCAAGTTGGTGCAATTTTGGAATGCAACAA
The DNA here is from genome assembly GCF_015220745.1 of Sebastes umbrosus. Taxonomy (NCBI): domain Eukaryota; kingdom Metazoa; phylum Chordata; class Actinopteri; order Perciformes; family Sebastidae; genus Sebastes; species Sebastes umbrosus. Next base: position 9,809,190 of record NC_051276.1, read on the forward strand.
AGCAAAGAGCGCTCTGTGCAGCAGGAGGGGCGGGGCTTCAAGGCTCTGCAGGTTGAGTCGAGCCAAGGTTGCCTTTACAGACCGCGGCTCATTGACTGCAGTTTACTTTTTCTGCTGGATTCTGGACATACTAACATTCAAACTGAGCGATGTGGGGTTTTCGAAAAATGCTGCAAGAAGCCCTCACGGGGGACCAAGCATCGGCCCGTTCCGAATGCACACTGCAGTATGCAGTTGTGATAACATTACACTTACCACGTCAATTGCTGAGATTTCGGAATGTGGCGATGTTGCTAAAAATTGGACCAAGTACGCCAGATCGTCTATAACATTATTTGGAGGTAAAACCAAAAATGAGTGAGTGCGCACACCTACAGCAAGTATGGTATAGGCCAAAGTTGAACCAGGAAGTCAGTCTATGAACTGTGATGGATATTTACACCAGACAGTTTGGGTAATCATTTTCCCATTCTTTTCCAAATTAGCTAACATCCGGTGTACCTATTTTTAGCAATACCACTGTGTTCCCAGATATCAGCAATTACCTTGGCAAGAAATGTGACCGAAAGGCCAGACGGCCAAACAAACCATACATTGTTAATTTTCTCTGTGTGCTGTATGGTGCTGGGTAGGTAGCGTAGTGGGTTTATCAGAATATATCCGCTGAAAAAAAGCTGTCTGTTTTCACCACTCTCACCACATTAACCCATAAAGTAAAGTTGCGTGCTGTTGAACCAAAACAAGACAGAACAGCAGAGTCAGGTTACTATTTTTTGTGGGTTCATCACTACAAACTACTAATTTCACGTAACACATCATCGTCATTTGACCCGTTGTTAGTATAAAAAAAAAATACTGATTGGTGCAGCTTTAAACATCTTGAATATAAATGTTATTGATGCAGAATGAAAGTCATCTACGATCCAAGATGCTGAATCGTGAACAATTTACCAAATTACCCTTAAAAACTTTAAATCAAATATTATCCTTTATCAAATAACGAATATCAGTCAAACTCTAGTGAAGACAGTGGTATCACTGGCAGGACCTCTTCAGAATAAAGGGTATGCAGTGCACACTTTATCCCATAAATGACATTTCCACATGAGCTTAAAAGAAAAACATGGTAATGTCATTTTGAATGCGTCCGAGCCATCCAGATGTACAAAGCAAGTTGTTGAATAATAAAACAAATGTATACATTTATACAAAATACACCATAAGCTCCAAATCAGTGGTAATGCAGACCACTTGGGGGTTAATTTCCTCTACTACTAAAGCAAGGCTGGGCATAAGTACAGCATATTATGAGGGGAAATTTTAACTTCAAAAGTTAGACATTAAAAAAGGATTACAGGAGCAATGAAATGGTGTAAATACAAAATAAGAACCTAGATTTGATATATAATGTAATTATTTTTCGATTCATGCTTTATGTTGCGATCATTTTATAATAGATATGACGGATTAGTAACATTGGAAACTTCCATTTGTCTTTTTCCCTCCACACAGAAGTACCAGGAAGAATGATGCACTGCCTCTTGTGATAGCAGAGATTCAGTGCAGATCTCATCCATCATTTATGCAGAGCTCTCCATTACCGGCTCATTTGAATGAGAGGATAGTATAGCCCTCCCTTTTTGAGCTCTAAAGGTCAGTGATTGAATATAGTTCTCATGCAGAAAGTAACCTGATTTCCTCCTCATAGTTGTGCAGTAATTCCCTGGCTCTTGCGGTTTAGTAAATAACTGCGCAGACTTTGTATGCCTCAGAACTGTTGCATTAATCTTTCCCTGGAATTGGTGGGATTACTCTCTGTCAATTTACAGTTTGGAATTGAGTTTACTATTCAAAGCATTGGGACATTTTCCACTGCATAAACCCAGTGCATGTTGCAGCTTATTTGATTCAGCCCAGCATGTGCCCAACCACCTCTAGTGTCTGGGTAGCTATAGTATCAGTTGACCAGCTGTTGAGAGGAGGAAATGAGCCTCAGCGTAATGATCGTCCTGTGGTTCTATGCACCTGGCCATTGGTTTTGTACCGAGTCTTTCAAATTAACTTTGGACTAATGTCTCCAGGACGCCCCGTTCAGTAGGTGTGGGCGGATACTGTGTCTCATTCTACTGTATCCGTCTCCAGATGGAGGAAATACTGCTGGTGTCTCAATATAGTGCCAGCCTCAATTAGCAGAGCGAGGCCATCTCACCTTTCTAGGAAAAAGGTGTGAGTGTGAAAGTGGAGAATGAGGCCTTGAGACTTTGTCACAGGATTTCCTCCTTTAATGCACTTTGATTGATGATACTTTAAGTGGTTTAGCTTGCTTTGTTTCCGCAGATCGCTGCTTCCCGAGCAAAGACGTATGTCTCTCAAGCTAACGCTGATGTTAGCAACACCGGAGGCAAGCTCAGCCCCTCAATTCAAAGCAACAATGATTTTCAGGAACATGGACAGCAACAGCAAAGCATACAGTCAATAGACAGTGAGGTGTGAAGCCTCTGACGTTTTTCATTTCTATAGGTCAATATACCATAGCTCTCTATGTCCTTGTGTGTCTTATTTTTGTACAGTCTATGCAGCAACATAAGCTCAGACAAGAGGGAGTTAGCAGTGTGGGTGACCAGTCTCGCTATATTTCTTTAAGCATCCAAACTTAAAGGTGCAATGTGTAAGATGTGGCCAGAATTTTAGTTTAAAACATTCCAAAAATGAACTAATATTATCAGCAGAATGTGAAGAGGTTTCAGTGTTGACGTTATGTCTATGTATTGTGTATAATGGGTCTAACCTGTGTAATGGTACATGTCCACAGGGGCGTTTTTTATCGCAAAGGGACGCGACGCTTCCCAACATTGGACGCTAGGTGGGCTGTCACTAGACACAAGGCTGTCCCCACCTGATTGAACGAACGCTTTTCCTCTGTGGGCTGCTGCTCCCAGCTTTCATACCGGAAACAATATGGAGGCTCGTTTGGAAAATTTCTTCTCTTATTTCACGAAAATAGTTCATCGAAATGTGATTCTGAGAACATTTGAGGCGAGAAATAATCAATGCAGTTGCTGAATTTTGGATCAACAACGTTCATTTTCAAAGATTCTCGGGAGTTTCGAGAGGTGGCGAGTCGGACGCCTGTGATTTGTATAAAGTAGACTAGACCTCAACTTTATGCAAATAAGGAGTGCGCGTCGCGATGCTCTGTTTCTCGACTCGCGCCGCCACGCTATCAGAATGCATTATACGGCTGCTTACATAGACAATGAATGGGAAGCGTGGAAAGGACGGGGCCTGTGGACACATACCATCACAGCTGCAGGCGGGCAGGTGGGCAGTCGGGGAGGTCCCCCCGGGATCAGACCCTGCCGGGTACCTAAACAATAAATTAACTAACTGAAGATCCATCTCCCGGAGCTGCCCCCCCCCCTCTCCTCTTGACAAAGTATTCTTCTGATGCCGGGGAGGACAAAACGAAAATACAAGCTGTTTTCTCATTTCTGACACTATGGATTTATCCAATAAACAATCAAAGCGTACAAGGCCCGTACAGTCCCCGGTTAGTGTCACAATAAACACACCGATGGCTAATGTAAACTATAGGACTGACGCCACACGTGAAGATTATGAGATAGGTTGGTTGAATTTAGCATATTCTTGCCCTGCTATTAGTTAGTAGTTGGCTTTTTTTTTAATAACCATTGACTGTAAAATTTGGACACAGTATAGATGTGAAATGCCTATTTGTTTGGAGAATATGGCTACATCTCACACATTGCACCTTTAAAGCACTCCAAATGAATGCTAATTTGAATGTAACTACTAAGTTTAGCTTGCATGGATAGTCATCCAGCCATAAGCAGCCATAGTGAATAGTGACAGTGAATCTGGAAAGGCGTGGAGACCAAGTCTGTAATATTTCATGGAGTCTTGCTGAATTGCTGTAAAAATGCCCGTGGTTGTAACCTTTACAGACCAGCTGATGGCCTGTGTGTTACTGCTCCTCCTGCTGCTACTTTTCACTGCATTTCCTCTCCAACATCCCCATTTCCATGCACATTTTTCTACAGTTCAAACCGCTTGTGGAAGCAGCGTTCCACACTTAATATGCTGCGGTACTGTTACATCAGTCTTTTCCCGGAATTGGTAAAGGCATTCAATACATGATTTTGTGTCAGTGAAGCAGCTTTTAAAGCATTATCTGTCACACTGGCGAGATGAATGGCAATAATTAGCATGCCACGCACACACATCTCATTTGAATGACGACTGAAGGGACATATTCACAAAAGGACACGTAGACTCTCTATAGTCCTGCCTGCGCGACACATCAGATGGCTTTGATAACAGCAGCCTGGTGGTCACCCCAGCTGGGGGGCTCAGATCAACCAAGAGAGACAGCTGGGGGCCCAGCAGAATAGACCATCCACTGCACAGTGTGAACTCTATGTCATCACTGACTGTTTTTTCTTTTCCCTCCTCTGTTTTTGGGCTCCATAGAACTAGCTGACTGGTGTCGGAATGGGTTTGGATCAGAGCGAGCTGGGCTTAACTCGCCAATGCTGATAGGCTTTGGCAGTTAGGTGTGTAATTATTTATTTAGCTCTTTTTTTCCCCTCACATGAAAACAATTGTGTTCATACCCTGATACGTGATTTGGGTTAATAGAATTGAAATACATTCTCACTACAATCCCCAGAGGAGCTTTTAAGCTAACAGAGATGGCGAGCAGTCTGGAGGAAAGTGATGGAAGGGCTATAATTACTTGCCAAAGATGTGGTTTTTATATCAACAAATTACCAGGTGTACAAAGCAGGCTCTGTGGTCTCAGAGAAACGACAAAGATAAAGCCTCTCCGCTTTTTTCTTCCTGGTGTTTGTCTCTTGACTCTAATCCCATCAAAGACTCCCCTGCTTTTTGTTTTTCTTTTCCGAATGCTAAGATCCTCCCTCGTCTTGGGTTTACCTCCCCTCAGGATTGGCATCTTGGAGTACGCTCATTGGTGATTACTGTCTTCCAGACAAACATCTGGGAGCGTAAATACAGCTAATCCCCTTCATCACTGCAGTCTCTCCACTACAGTTAGTTCTTCCTCAGAGTAAATACCAAAACAAGAGAAAGGACTGATAACAGGATAAAGTTGCCTCACCGCTACACCTACAGCATTTGAATGGAAACATGACGTATTCCTCAATGGCCTGTTGAATGCAAGACATCGGTGTGCTTCTGTCCCGATTCGATACTATCACGGTATTTGGATGCCGATTTGACATGTATTGCGATTTTTAACACTGGGACCGCCAGACTCTTTGGGGGTAATATTTTTCTTCAAATCCCACGGCAAAGAGCCCCTGTATAATTTTGTTGGCGTTGATTGGCCATTAACGGCTCATCGGTCTCCATCTCTTCCTTGACCTCATGACGTTTCGGCGACGGTTGAATTCAGGTGATGTTGTCATAGAGCTAAATAGCCATCATATGGGAGGAGGTTGAATTGGATGAATGGGTCAACAAAACATTGGACTTGTACACGCTGTTCCAACCGACAGTCAACATTATGTAATTTTCAATTATTATGTAATACATAATAATCAAGTGGTTATTATCGTAACGATTACAACAAAAGTCCTCTAACTTTAGATGTAATCACATCATTAAACTTTAAAGGTCCCATATTATGCTCATTTTCAGGTTCATACTTGTATTTTTGTGTTTCTCCTAGAACATGTTTACATGCTGTAATGTTAAAAAAAAACTTTATTTTCCTCATACTGTTGGCCTGAATATGCCTGTATTTACCCTCTGTCTTAAACGCTCCGTTTTAGCGCATTTCAACGGAATTGCAACAGGATTGCGTTGCTAGGCAACAGCTTGGGTCCATGTGTACTTCCTGTTAGCGGATGACATTCACATACACTGCAACCAGGAATAAACTGGGACACATTTAAAATGTTTTTTTTTTAAACTAAATAAAGGGTCTAAATATTGTATATGTGTGACATCACAAATGGACAGAAATATTGACAGCTTGTTTCAAATGCAGAGTATCTGAATATGGGCTGTGTGTATTCCCTGTGTATTGAGCGTTTCGATACTTTCACAGTATTTATATAGAACTTAAACCTGCTTTATAGTATAAAAGCCATGAAAATCTCACTTTTTACAATATGGGACCATTAAAATTATTTTTTTTCCAACAGTGATTTCTAGCAGTTCTGAAAGGCGCTAACAGATGATGTCACATCAGAAAGCCCTTCTGTGTCTCGTTCTGGAAGGCAGTTACAAAAGAAATATGTTGTTGTTTCATTTGGAGGACTTGTTGCAACTATGGCATGGCTAAGCGTTAGGGAGAGATCATGGTTAAAGTCAATAAAGAGGCAGTCATTAATTGCTGGTCTATGACAGTACACTAAAGCTTGATTTATAGTTGTACAATAAGAGTTTATGGCATAGCTACAGAGCCTTTACACGTAGCTGCTGAAGCTGATACAGCCTTGGGCTGAAACTGTCTACTTCATCACATCTCATCTGGATTACAGTCAGTCCCTGTGCTCTGGCACTTGGGAGAAAAGCTTTGTTGCTGCCTTCATCTTATAGACACAAGCATTCCTACTGGAACCAAAATGTTTCCCCTATCACTGCATCACTGCACTCTTTGACTTTAATTTGACTTTGCTGCTTTAGGGGGAAATGGTTAGGTTGCCCATGCATGCACTGTTGCCCAGCTCAATACATTCAAGGGTTTTGCTGCTAGTCTTACTTGGTCTGGTATGACCAGTAGCTTATGGTAGCTTATGTGAAGGTCTTTTCAGACCAAACGTGAAAAATTTGTACTAATAGATTGCATGTGAATTAAAAAATTCGAGCCTATCCACATCAAATCCGAAATTTTCCTATTTCGTAGTGCAGTTTTTTTCTCCGCAGCTGTTTTGATTTCTTTGAATTTCGGATGCCAATAAAAACAAGCCGTAAATATTTGGGTTGGCCTCGGTGTGAAAGGTTTGAACGCGAAAATCATCAACGAATATTCTTTATTTTTCGTTTTGTTCCGTCCCCGGTGTGAAAAGGCCTTTAGGTAGATATTGCTGTGTAACTGACATCACTGAGTCAGATCACTGACTTTATAATTCTTCTCTACTTGTGCTACTGTTATACTACTGGTCATTTTATCATTTGCCATTATTCCATAATTAATGTAACTTAAATTACTTTTACCGTAAGTTCAGATGCTTCTGGTTCCCAGTTGAATTTCTGAACTTTTAACTTCCGATGTGCCATTTTTTTTTTTTTTGCAGTACTTCTAACATCAAAGGACCAAAACCGGTCAACCTTTTCCAATTTGGGGTCCAGTATAGCTTCTATATGGCCCACCTGAGGACATGAGCTCAGCCAAATAAGTACACTCTTTAAAATCTCATTTACTGGCTTGTATTTACATCTTATCTTGTCTCATAAACTTAAAAGTTATTATTTTAGTCTTTTTGTAACAATTCTACTTTTTTCCTTCTTTCATTGCGTCTTTCACTGCTTGCCTTAAAAAAAACAAAAAACTTTTGTAACTTAAAGCACTCACTGTTTGTTAGAAAGGCACCACATTAATAAATTATATTGTATTATTGTACGGAAGTACTCTATAGGCACTGTACATATAATGTTTGAAACTCAAAGGGACAGTTAACTCCAAAATCAAAAATACATATTTTTCTCAAAGCGCCCAAAAATATATTCTTCCAGAAACCATGACCCGGTTAATCAAGAAAATCCACAGAACTTGTTGTGAGCTGTTTCATGTAGGAACTATTTTCTTTCTACCATTCATAACGTTCAAATCAGAGCAGAGGAGCGGCAGGTGAAGATAACGTTGTTGGTAGTAAATAGTGTTATACTATTTGTAGAATTAGATCCCAGCGGTGGCTGCGTAGGATTGTTTCCGACTCCTGTAATCCAAATGTTTGCATAACTCCAGAGCATTGTTAAGTAGACAAAAGTCAATATGAATTGAAAAAAGATAGATGTAATCATTTCGAAAATCCGCAGAATTGTTCATTATCATTATTTATTGTATCTAACAAAATATTCTTCATCAATCCAAATTCGTTGGCGTTTAGCCTTTTAAAAACAATTTCATTGCGGTCAAAAAACTGTTCGCTCTCCCGCTTGCCGCACACAAAGGGAGGCACGCACTGACGAGTTATAGATCAGCTACATATTCATTTTAATAATGATGATTATGGAAATTTCATTTTAGCCTATATTAATACAAATAAATAATTAAAATTGTACTTAGAGGGAATTATCTTCACTGGACATCATAACTAGTCCGGTGTGTCTGCTCTCGTCTGTCGCTCTCTCTGAGCAGGAAAATCAAAACGGTTGGCAGGAATGCATATTGTATCATTTATCAGAATCAGCTAATTTATGTCATATATAATATATCCTTTAGGCCTATATCGTTTTTAATATATTATTAATGTGTTTTCTTTGTCTTTTTTTCATGGTTTATTTGATAGGGACGAATACAATGTACACAGACAACTTAAAACGTCCATCTGATGCAAGTATCATAGTGCTTATAGTGGATGCTAATTTGCAACACCAGTCCCTAGAAAGGCTTTTTGTGAAAATAAGAGATTAAAACAGAACTGAGTACAGGAAAAATAAATAAATACAACAAAGCACACATTTAAAAACATTACATTTAAAAATTAGACATGAGTACAGGTTTGTCGCTGAATTAAAAAGGATTTGGTTGCTCTCTTAAAAGTGGTAAAGTTTGCAGCACATTTCAAGTGATCTGTAGTCTCATGATGTATTTGCAAGAAAGGCAGAGGAGCAAGTCCGTTCAAACATTTAAACACAAGCTTTACATAATGAAAATCAATAAAGTTTGCAAAACTTAACATCTTGTACTTACTCAAAATGCGACAATGATGGTACCTTATTTTATTTTTGTCCAAGATTTTCAAGGCCCTGTTGTAAAGACACTCTATGGCTTTTACTACAGACTGGTTGGCCTGGGACCAGGCAGCCAAACCAGGACAGATGTGAGAAAATCATTGAATTTAGAAACAGTCACAGGCACAGTCAAATGTCAAGCAATTCCTTATCATCCTAAAACAGCTAAGGTTAGCCTTTATCATTTTACAAATCTTTTTAGCATGACTTTTAAAGTTTAACTGAGAATCTAAATACTTCACCTCTGTTACTTGTTCTTGCCAGATTCCGAATTCCAGATTCAGAGATGACTCACAGAAAAAATAGATCCGACAGACAGCAAAACTACCGCTGCAGATGGCCAGCCGGCCGTGGAGCTCCATGACGTCAGTGTGTGTGTGTGCAGCTGTGTCGCTCTCAGAGCAAATTAAAGCGCAGGCGTGAAACCAGGAAAATGAGTACTGAACACGTTTTAAATCAGAATTGATGCATTCTCTGATCGACTCTTCTGATCGGCCTTTATAGGGACCAACTAATTAGCCAATAACGATCAATGACCAGATCATAGCACCCATATTGCTGTTGAGTTTTTCAAATGTATTTTTTTGCCACTTTGAGTACCACAAGCCAAGTGCCATTTAGTTTCATTGCAATCAAGAAGCAACTCACACCAAAACAATCTAGGTTGATAAATAGCACTATAGGTAAGAGGTAAAATATGTATTTTTCATTTTAGGGTAAACTGTCCCTTTAAGTGTGTAGTTGTGAGTCCTTTCTGTGAAGTGAAGTGGAAATGCAACATGCTCTGTTCCTGAATCCGTGGCTCATCTAGCAGGTGGATCTTTTACTTCTGAGTGGTGATGAATAACAGACTTGAAGTAAATGACTGCTTTAACAGCACAATCGTGTTCGGTAATGGAACTTGTACTTCCTATTTATCTCATAAAAGTCTACCTTGGAGGAAAAAACATTCTCTGTGGGTTTGCCAAATGCAACGGATAAAAGGCAGCGATGGTGTTTGCAGGAAACTACCGTGGCATGTTTTCTGATTTCTACTCTCCCAGCTTGGCTGCAGAGGCGAGCTGATTGGCTTCATCATCTGCAGCAGGCAGGCGTCTTTACAGTGGACATATTTCTGGGCAAAAAGGGAATTCATTTTTCGTCTTGACTTAATACGCAGAGTATTTAATATTAATAGTTGTGATCATAAATTCTCAGGTAACATGATGCACATTCCTGCCCAGGCAGTATTGAAATGAATGAAAGAGAAGTATGAGCTATAGAACACGTATACTATGACTCAGCTCTGTGTTTGAGCGCACAATGAAACCAGCAGACGGGAGAATTGCTTCGTGGTTATGGAGGTACTTTGTCACAGAGAACTTTTCATCAGACCTTTTCACACTTGACACCTGTTCAATAAAAAAAAAAAAACTCCATGTAAACCACATCATTTTGACAATAAGGTTTCACTATAGCAGCATGAGGTCCTACATTTGAATAGTGTAGAAATGTGTTGCACATGCTGAGCCACAGCCGTTTCGTCCAATTTAACAAGTAATCATGTACGCAGACCCTGTACCTTCAACGTGACAATTATCTACTTCTTGGTCCTCTCATGAGGACAGACTGGACGCTACAGTGACTCACTATCGCCTCTCAGCGGAACAAGTGGTATTACAAGACAGGACGGGCCAGCGCCAGCTGGTTAGAATGCTCATTTCAGTAGATATCTCTGCAACACAATACATAGACGTCTTTGACATAACGTCAACACTGTAACCTCTTAACATTCTGTTTATAATCTTAAATGTTTTTAATGTTTTAAACTAAAATTCTTGCCAAATCTTGCGCATTGCACTTTTTAAAAAAGTAGTTTTTGAAGCACATCTTATATTTGCTTTAGTTGCTTCTGACTGAGTTAAATCAAACTGATTTAAACCACACATCTATGTTAGTTCTAATTAGAGAGATTTTCTACACTGCACACAAAACTGGCCTGAGGCTGCTCATAAAAGCTGTAATGGAAACTCCATAATTTGGTGATGACAAAACGATGGAAGCATAAAAAGGACAATGTATGGAACTTTTAGGTGAAAAGGCTGCATGTCTTCCTGTAAGCCAGCCTCGGCTCCATATCAAACTATCGTCACATTTTTTTTTTTCTTTGTAAAAGCAAAAATGTTCTTGGAAACTGATTTCTTCAGTGTGATTGAGTGGGTTGCTCTTGTCAATACGTCCCTGTCTGGCTGGCTGGCGGAGCTCACTGGTTTTCTATTAAAACCATTTTAAAATGGTGAATGCCTTTTTCTCCTTCCATGGCAGCTATTGTTTTCCATTCATTTCACTACTGTATGAAAATCCCATTACAGACTGAGACTTGAGACTTGAAACTTGCATGAGTTAAGAAATCCATCACTGTGAACACAGTGTCTGCTTGTATTGCTGTCAAAGTTACAGTATTGTTGTGGTTATAAGTGCAGACTGATTTGAAAAGTCAGTATTGTGTTACCATCCAACAGTAAGGCAACTTAACTGCTGTTCACTCTGATGGATTACTTTGTGTGTATCTCAGGCAAGTTTCAAGTCTCTGCAAGTTGATTTTCATACTGTAGGGGAATGAATGGAAATTCGTTTCTGCATGAAAAATGCATGCAGAAATCTAAAACCTCTGGTATGCTTCTGGAAATGGTCAGCAGTAGCATCAAACAAAGAGGATTTGTAATATTTTAATAAATGGACTAAACATGCCAAAAGCTGGCTATGGTGCTTTTCAAATTTTCTTAAAGGGCCAGTTCACCCAATTGTTTGTCATCTGAGCCTGCTGGCTTTGGAGAAAGCGTAGTTAAGTTTCACTTTCAGTTCAGTTCCCCATCGGAAAGGAGAAGGAAAGGGCTCTCAGACGGCAAGATTAAGTGGTGAAAATATTCTAAATATAGCGTACACATAAACGGATATAAATTATTTTTTAGGTGAGCCTTTCTTTTAGTTGGCTAAAATATGTTTTTCTGCCATCCCCGTCCACAGCACTGTGCTCCAGTGTCGGTACTCCTGTCTGTTTCTCCGTCATCTAGGATATCTGGATACGTTTCTCATAAAACCCCACATCAAAACACCCAAACTGTCTCTACAAGTAAAACACTTTCTCCATAACTACATTACACACACGTTGAAATCCCTGTAATTGTTTGTCATGCTATGAAAAATGAACTGTGTAACTAAAGATGCCTTCTTTTAGATTGCCACAGCAATGTTAGTCCACATGTAGCACTGAATACATAACAAAAGGCATAGGACATCAGCAAAATATGGACTTTGAACACAATGTTCTTTTGTACAACTTGATATTGCCCACAGTTTAACAAATGCTTTGCACTGTCACACACGCCATTGATCTGTGGTGAGAGATAAACCCACATCCCATTGTCCCTTAATGCTTGAAGTATCCCCAGAGAGGAATATGTGCTCAACCGCCTCCACTGGCCGAGACCATTACCCAAGTTGCTATCACGGCTCTTTTTTTGATTCTCATCCCAATTCAATACCCCTATTAAGCCATGCATCAGCATAACTTCCAGCTGTAAATAGTGCAAATATGTTTAATCACTCAGGCCAAACTGCACATTAAGCTCATTAACTGCTATGATGTCTCCATTTCTTCTGAGATGCCCCAGCTCTGTACTGTGTTAATGCTGTCAAGCACCATTTACAAGTTTTAGCCCACAGCTTGTATATCAGGGGTGATTCCTCGGTGGGCAGGAAGGCCCCATTAATAATACCTTTCTTTTGAAGTGCTTTAATTAAAAGTGGGTTTTGAGATATGTCTGTCTTTTTATTTTACTTAACAAGCTAGCACGAGGAAGCTTTATAAATATTTTATAGTTTGTTTTCAGCTCTCGTCTTCCATTAGTCATTCCCAACTCTGCCTCCTCTTATTTTTCATGTTCCTATGATAATGGGTATCTGCCAGTGTAAGAGAAATATTAAAGATACACATCAGTGAGGCCGTATCCGCCCCGTATTTCTAGGCATTGCTAATTTTTCTAAGACAAATTCAAGCTTTCTTATCTCTTCACAAAAAGCGCTGAAGCCAATTTATCTCCTTGAAGTATTGCTGGAGGAGTTCAAGTGGTATAACAGAGATCAGGAGAGACAGTCTAGGAACAATGTTCATCTTCACCAGCTGCTGCTCGTCGGGGTAATATCTCAGACGGGACAGTTGGAGACCTGCTGAGGTATTAGCAAGCAGTATTAGAGTCCCATGCACGGTATTGAATTAGCATATGACATAATGTCCTGTAGTGTCTTTAAAAGTCATTCACTTAAATCAAATAAAATGCTTAACAATGTATTTCATTACAGCTTTTTTCTCATCAGCTGGAAAGTGAAGACATTTTGTGACATTCTGCAGAGATTCGATAGACTTGGCAAGTCAACGTGTAATCCTTGAAATTGTCCTTATATCAGCTTGTATATTTGATACTGTTAATGACATTTGTTTTACCAATATTCATTCACAGTGATGGAATGTAACTTACTGCATTTATTTATTTTGAGATACTTGTACTGTATTTATCATTTTTGGCTACGTTATACTTGTATGTGATAGTTCAGAGGGCGATTGTTTATTTTCAAATGAGAAACCACTGTTTCATGTCATGATGCCAGACGAATAAGTCCACTTGGTAGAGTGGGCAGATTCAAAGGTCTGGACCCAGGCGCAGTTGTGTAGGGGGAATACCCCATCATCACCTCTTTATTGCAAGCAAGATACTTTACACGAATAATTCATGACCTACATGAAGAGCGCACAGGTGCTGCATGCGTATGACAAAGAGAAAGAAATAATTGGCTTGTCTTTAAACCTAGAGGGAGATTAAAAGAGCCAGAGACGTATCTTAGCATAATTAGCATAAGAAGGAGAAGTCAAGCTAAGACTAGAGAGAGAGTTGATAAAATAAGTGAAGACGTCCTGAGAGGGGTTTCCACAAGAGCCGTCTCCGCAAGAGCCGTCTCCTACAGTAGAAAAGAAACCACACAGCATCGCTAATTGTTTATTCCGTCTTGTGAAAGAGGAGTTAAAGTGGCTGCTGTCATCGTTAATCCAGTAAAAGCCTGTCAGCCCAGTCCATTTTGGCTTTCAACATCAGACAAACAAATTGGTTGTGTGTGTTCTTGCTGACAGACAATGGTTGTTTTTATCTGTTACTGAGACGCATTACCCACTTTCTTTCAATCTGACACTTGAGTAGCAGACCAACTGTCAAAGTGGATTAAGGTCCTGTTTTTTTATATATATATATATATATATATATATAACCACAATTCATCGCATGATTGTCCATTGTTACATTTTTTATTTGTACAAAATGTACTTTAAAGGGAGATTTGTCAAGAATGCAATACTCTTATCAACATGGGAGTGGGCAAATGTGCTTGCTTGATGCAAATGCTATGTATATATGTATTATTGGAAATCAATTAACAACACAAAACAATGACAAATAATGTCCAGAAACCCTCACAGGTACTGCATTTAGCAAAACAAATATGCACAAATCATAACATAGAAAACTGAAGCCCAACAGGCAACAACAGCTGTCAGTGTGTCAGTGTGCTGACTTGACTATGACTCGGGCGGCTGTGGCTCAGAGGGTAGAGCAGGTCGTCCATTAATCGGAAGGTCGGTGGTTCGACCCCCGGGTCACATGTTGATGTGTCCTTGAGCAAGACACTTAACCCCAAATTGCTCCCGAAGGCATAGCCATCGGTGTGTGAATGAGTATTTAGATTAGATCTTGATGGGCAAAGTTGGCACCTTAGTAGCCTCTGCCATCAGTGTGTGAACGGGTGAATACTGACATGTAGTGTAAAGCGCTTTGAGTGGGTCGGAAGACTAGAAAAGCGCTATATAAATGCAAATAAATGCAAGTCCATTTACTTGCCCCACACTGCATGTGATTATCATAAAGTGGGCATGTCTATAAAGGGGAGACTCGTGGGTACCCATAGAACCAATTTTCATTCACATATCTCGAGGTCAGAGGTCAAAGGAAGCATTTGAAATTGGCCATGCCAGTTTTTCCTGTCCAAAATTATTGTAAGTTTGAAGCGTTATTTAGCCTCCTTCCCGACAAGCTAGTATGACATGGTTGGTACCAATGGATTCCTTAGGTTTTTCTAGTTTCATATGATAAAATGGAGTCCGCTACAAGTATAAACAAACATGCAAATAATAAGATTGATATTTGTGCAGATGGTTTCACATTATTCCACAGATCAACAGTGGGCCAAGAAATGTAGCAATAGACGAATACTAAGCAGGGAAGAAGACTACAAGGTCGGCATAAACACAGATGTAAAAATGTAACCCTTGAACCCCAGATTGGGAATGTTTTACAAGGAATGTAAGGCATTCAACACATTTGTGAGGTCGCAAGGATACACACAAAATGTGCTTAGGTGAGAAATTATACACAGCCCTTTTTTCATGTTTTGAAGAAAACTCCAATTCTCCACTGAAAACAAGATAGCAGTGTCTGAGCATGAAGACTTTAGAAACAATATATGTAATAAAATCGGTCCACTTACTTTTTCAGAGCTTTGAACTGCATCTCTTCAGTGCAAACAAGTGTGGAACTTTGGCCATATGTAGTCGAATGCGGTCATATACTGTGGTGGTAAACCATGTCTCCGTTCTGGGATGGTCTTTGGCTTTCTTGACATGCTGTTGAAAGTTCTGATGGTAAATGGAACTTTGCGCTTAGTTTATTTTTGTTGCCTAAAATGACTGTAAATGAACAGTAAACCTCAGTAAATCTATTATTTATTACACCAACGCATCCTCATACAACGGTTCATATGATATCTATAACGAATTGTGTAAAACCTTTGGTAGGTATTACTAAGAACAGTGTATGACAACAGCCTGATTACACATTGTCGACAAAAATGTCACAAAGAAAAATAGGGGGTGAAACATGTTTAATTGATTATTATTTATGTTCTGTAATTTGTCTTTAAAATATACATCTAGCTTTGTTGGCATGGCCATAATTAAGTAGATTTTTGCCAACACAGATTATACAAAGTTTATATTTGTTTGTTTTGTTTTATCTTCTCTTTGCATATCTAACATAACCTCTCTAAATGTTTTTGAATTATTTAGATTGTGTGAACTGTGCTTATTCAGTTAATTATAAAATTATATTGTTTTTCTCCCCAACATGATTATCTTACATATCATACAAATCCTTCTCCACACAGCAAGGTAGGAAAATAATGATTTTCCTTTATTGCCTTAAAAGCAATCAAACATAAATGTATAGACTCTCTGTTTTTAATTATAAAAAAGAAAAACAGTAAACCCTCACATGCATGCTAAAACACCCAAGTCAGTATCGTTCAGTCTCTGCTGGCAATATTTAAAGGGATTGTGAGTACATTTTCTCACTTGACAAAGTTTATTTTAGTTCAAATATTTGCCACCATAAAAACAACTGGTGGTGCTGTCATGTTTTGTGGACCAGCTTTGTATTTAAAGACGCATTACGGCAACTATTCTGTCACTTCTATCAACATATATGGGTGTCATTGGGGCCATTAAGACTTCAATAAATCAATACAACTCACAGGCCTTTCAATTACGCTGGCCTGTAGTTGACACAAACAGTAAAGTCACATTTTTATTGACTTTACATTTCAGGGGCAATAAAACTCTGATTTGCTCCTTTAACAATGTTGTCGGCCTCTGTTGCACTTTCAGACCAACTTCTCAGATGGCGTCAATGATGTCACCTTAAACTGGTGACATGTGTGAAATGAGAGCCATATTCTGCCTTTCCACCGATGTGATTAACCCCCCCCCGACTGAACTGTCAAAACACATCCCATATCCTCCAGCTTCACCACAGCTCCTCTGAACATTGTGTACCACCTCCCTGCTGAAAAATGTTCTCCATATAACACCTAATCCTCCACACAGCGCTGGTCAAAGCTGCAATCCTGATCATGATAGATGACATCCCCCCTTTTTCCCATTTTTTCCTATCCACAGTGGATTGTCGTATCTTTAAGGAAGAATAATGTGCTGACGCATCCAGCAGACCTTGAGGATGAGCACCAGTAGGTCAAAGGCCATAGAGAGTGGAACAAGGGCGAATTGTTTTGGAGACTGAGTGAGCCCAACTAGACAGGGATCTATGAGTATTCAGCTCTGGTCCTTGGATGTGTTAGACAACCCTCAGTGGAGCTCAGCATAATTCTTCTCAGTCTGCCTGGTCATCATTGAGTATATTGTTTATCTTTGCTGCATGTCTCATAGGCGGAACAGGTTAGGAGAAAATGAAAAGATGAAGATGGAACAGATATCTTCTTACAATAACAAAACAAAAAGTCGGAAGGTATGCAGTGCAATCCATTCTGAAAAACTGAGTATTTTCTAAACACTTCAGTCTGAACACACCCAGACTGTCCCCAGTGATCAGAACAAAAATGGTCAATGTCCAATTTAGCAAATCTATCAAATCTCAATATCAAATCTTTGAAACTGTCTAAAAATATCCCCACCAAAAAAACTTGCTGTTATAACCATTTGACAAATATATATTTCAACATTAACTTGATCATATTAACTCTTTTTAATAATAAAAAAGCCTGTTTTCGGGCTTTAGAGTATCTAGGCCATGACGGAAGACTTTGACCAATCACATGTAATTTCAGAGAGAGAGCGTTCCTATTGGATGTGCTCCGGCTGGTGCGGGCGGTGCTTGGTATTCCCTTAAGAGATCTCAACATGGCTGCCGAGTCACAAACTTTCTCATTTTACAGCGAAACCGTGCACTACAAGATGATTTTGAAAACATTTGAGGCGAGAAATAGGCATTAACGTAACATACGATCCCTCTCCTCAGATCTACCTGCATGGACAGAAGAATACAAACCTGTATCGAACCTGTATCAAAACGAGCATGGCGAGTGCATAATTCAACAAAATTACGCCTGTGCGTTAACAAATACTCATCTGTCAAAGCAGACGCTCCAGTAACAGTTTTTACTTTTTGATCACTGATGCATGCAGCGATACTGCTCCAAGACTATCAAGTCACACAGAACATTGACGGAAAGCCTCAGTGACCAGCTGGTAAGCCGTCAACACAGCTGACTAGACAATCAAATATGTGTTACTATCTGCAGAAGACGAAGAGGAGGCCTCCTGCGCTCTACTGGTCAGTACGTACTGCAGCATTAAAGTGCACGCAAACTCCGGCCACCTTCTTGTGTCTGCCAGGTGCTCAACAGAGTGAAAATGTCTCTGGGTCCTTTTCATTAAATTGTTGCAACAAACGCAGGTTACCCAAAATATCAAAACTCTTCACTTTTTTTCACGTTTAATCAAATCAAGCTTGTACTGCTGCAGAGTCAACTTAGCCTGCTCAGTCTCACAGCACAGTTTTTCAACTGCCAACTGCTTCTCAATCTCAGCATGCCGCTTCATCCTGTCATGCTCCAACTATAACGTAAGCATCTCTTTTTGCTGCTCAAATGTAAAACTATACTGGCTGCCAAAAACGGCGATGACAAACCAGCAATATTAGTTGGACCAGGAGGTTTTTTCCAAAACACTATTTCACTCAGATTCGCTTTCAAAATACTTTTAATGGTGTCTTCAAAACCGCTTCTCAGAAATCTCTAACTCATGATGATCTGCTATTTTTAATAGCTGCTCCTTTGTACACCTCTCCAAAAACTCCTCCGATGGAGCCTTAACAAAATCAGCGACTTCAACCGTTTCATACACTGAACCAACCAGAGAATAAGCCTCATTTCATTCTCCCAAATAAGTCATCATGGGCCAAAGCAAGCGCCAACCAAGTGCACACAGGGTTGAATAAACCCACAGAAAAGAACTAATCTGCCTATCTAAATCTAACTAACAGTAACCTCATAAACCTACTAAATACTAAATTAAAGTGTACTACCACAAAATGACTGGTTGTATTTCACCAAGTGAACCTCAAAGATGTCTGTATTGCCGATAGACAAACAAAGACACATGAATGAGGTCTTGCTTAGATGAAAATTAATGGTTCCCAAAGGTAAACTACTTCAGCATACAGTTTTTTTGTTGTTTAGGTTGTGTGAATCTGATGTAAAAGAATACATAACAGAAACTATTTCAGTGCTCATAACACTCATAAGCAAAGTTTGGAAAACGTATATGTCACCTGAAAGATATTGATTTGTAGAAATGCACAATGGGGGAATAGTGCAATTTATTTTGCTGGTACAGACGATGATCGGAGGACAACGTGGCTGTATCTTGTACTGCTCTATGTTAACTATCCTGGACACCTTGAGGACTTTGTCAATGTACTTTTTTACATTGTGATATCAATATACAGGTATATTAAGATAAGATAAACCTTTAGAATCAGAATCAGAATCAGAATGGTGTTTATTGCCAGGTGTAAGAGGTATACACTAGGAATTTGCTTTGGTTTTGTTGGTGCAAGTCAAACAGTATAATAACAAAAGAATAGATAAAAACGTTAGAATAAAATAAGAATAAAAAAAAATGAAATTCTACCAATATACAATATACAAAATAAGCTATAAACAAAAATAAACATGATATAAACACAAAAATAAACATGATATAAACATTTATTATTATTATTTATTTATTAATCACTGGAGGGAAATTCAGGTGTCATAGCAGCAACAGCATGAGAATGAAGCACAGGAGAGGTACAAGTAAGAGTTCAAACCAAATGAAGATAATAAGAATGAAAAAATAAATAAAAGTAAAAATAACGATAAAGTAAAATAATTCAGTAGCTGCTGCTGATATCAACCTGCTGGTGGTGCCAGAGGAAAAGTCAGGGGACCACCAAAGTCATGAGGATTGATCCTCTGTCTAGACAAAACTACATCCAACTGATAACGGATTATATGATAATTCTGCTGGACCAAAGTAGTCGACCGACGAACAAACTGACTGACGTTGCCAAGCCGCGAGCGTGATAACAAAATCACAGTCATTTTTGGGAGTGTGCATTTTCAGTACATACTTCTGATCAGTAAGTATACACCAAAACTACATCAAAAAATATGTTCACTTTTGGAAACACCACCAAAAACCTACCAAGAGAGAATTTTCTGCCGCTAACTGGAATGAGGCCATCAAATACTTTTTTTGTTTTACAAGTTTTAAAAAAGAAATCCCTTGTAATAATTTATTTTTTTACCTTTTTCTGCAGTGTAAATCTTCAGTTTAAATGTGATGCAGTAGATCTGAATGAACGAAGTGAGTGTGAGACAGCTAGAGTGAAGTGACACATTTCCCTGTTAGGTACCTCGGCTCCTAAACCGGGATTTGCCTGGTCTACCACTCATTGAAAATCCATAAGCATAACACGTGTCACATCTGCATGCATGCAAGAGTCTCCTCATCTGTTACACAATCTCCTGGGGCTACCTACAGTAATCTTCCAATAGACAAAGCAGCCTTCAGGCAGTCCAGCTATCAAACACTCTCTCTGCCGGTTTGTTTATGGATTTTCAGCATGTTCCCTCGAAGAAATTAAGGTTCATCCCCACAGGATGCTCTTCATTACGAGCTACTCAATACTTTTTGACACCCCAAGTGACGAGGACAGTGACTCCTGTGTGGGGAGTTTCCAGGCCAGCTTGCTCACTGAAAGCAAAATATATAAATAAAGATGTCCAGTAAATTTGAAAATGCATCAAAGATGTGCACTGTGAGCTCCCTGTAGGAGAAAATGTGTTTGATAAAAACCCAGCCTCATGTATAGCATGATAAATGGCATCACTCCGTACCCCCTCCGCCAAAGAGGCAGCCAGCAGTAATAAGAATACAGTAAGTAGTGTCATTCATCCTGTGCTTGGAAGAGCACACTTCAAGCACTACATGCCAAGGGTAGCACTATTCTGCAAATAGAGTGCACCTTCCAGAAATAATTGAAAGGTCCCTGCATACAAGGTAATAGAATTGTCTCCTTTTTAGATGTTGCTGCGCTTTGCAAATGGAGAATCAAAAGACCAATGGCGTTCCATTCTGTGGTTTCTTTATGCATTTTCTTATGTGTTACCAGGTAGCCCTGACATGAAGCACTCAAACAGAGACCACTAGCATAACGCCTTCATGTTAATCCAAATGTAATTCAAACATGAAAATAGACTGCTGTTGTGTTGGCAGGTGCAGGGAGCTCATTTACATTTGGCATTATAATAGTTGCTATATGATACATAGGAAATTTAGATGAAAAACTAGTATGTTTGAGGAATAAATCATAGATAACTCACTGGAATCAATAGATCTAGACTTCAATTTAGTTAAATACAGTCTCTGCTTTCTGTTATGAACACAGGAGGGACATGGGACAGGGTGGGGATGGGAGGACAAGAGTCTTATTGTAGAGGAGGATCTGGATGAGGGGCTGATGGCAGAGAAGAATGGAGATGATGGGGAACGGGGTTGGCGTGAGCATGGAATGAGGCGGGCGGGTGGAGCTAGCTTGGAGGATAGGAGGTTGCTGGCAGGGTGAAAGACAGGCAGGCGAGTGATGATCCTCTCTGGCTGAAACAGCAATCTGGCAAAGAATGGTTGAAGAGTCGAGGTAGATTTAAAAAAATAATAACTATAAAATAATGCTGCAAGCTAATGAGAAGCAGGTCAACAGACTTGAGGTAAGGTGATTGCAGACAGGTGAGCACGATGAGCAGAATGAGGAAGCGAGAAGAAAGCGAAGTTTTTTGGGCCCAATGCATCACGTGACTGACACGGAAGTTGCAGTACTGCCGTTTGGCCACTACAAAAATCGGGATTGACGACCGGCGCACTTCCTGGGGGACTACTCGCTCCTCGCTCATCCGGCTTGTGACCCGGAAATCAAACTCAGCGCTCCATCTTGAAGGACGTCCCAATTCCTTAAATGCATCTCGAGGAGCGAGGAGGCTTGCCGGAGGAGTCATAAGCGAGGATACACCAGTGTATCCTCTGCTGAAGCAGCCTGTTATTGAAAGAGCTGTTTAACACATGACAACAAACAGACCTAAAGCAACTTTCTTAGAAAGAAGTTTTCTTTTCTTTATCTGTTATTTCTCCCATTAACTTTTATTAAGAATACAATTAAAGTCAGAGAGAGTAGGAGAGTCTGTCTGCCAGAAGTCACATGTGAGGCTGATAATTCCTGAGCGCCGGGTTTGATATGAGTTACATCATTTACATTTCCCCTCAAACATTTAGCCTAATGAATACTTTCTAGTGTTCATAAGACACCATGATCATATTCTGGGTTATTGAATAATGAATTCACAATCAGAATATCAATAAATACAGACACTAATAATGAATAAATAATATAAAGGCATTTTGCCAGTAGAAATGGTTCCTACGTCCACGGTATAAATACAGACTGCAGCTGTTATTCATGTGCAGGTGTTTGTTAAACAGGTAACAGGCTACAGAGAGAAAACACTGAGAACTGTGTGTCTTTATTAGTATTAGATCAGTTCAGACACAAACTCCATCAAAAGTCTCTACAGCTGCTAAAGCCGACTGATCCAGCTGTGATCAGCTGCCGGTGCCGCTGGAAAGGACGTCTCATGTCTCTAAAAGAACATTTCCTCACTTCCTCTCTCCTCGCATCACTTCCTCACCTCCTCCGCTTGCATCGCCCGTATCGCCCGTGGGAGGGACTAAGACGCGAGGGGAGGAGGCGAGGAAAGGAAACGAGGAGACACGTTAGCACAAAGAAAAAGACCCATATTTCTCTGTTTTGTGCCTCTTCATCTATTAGGGCCATTATAGGTAAAAAATAATAATAACTAGAATGGCACTCGGCGAGCGCAGACCTATGCCAAGGTGCCTGACTTTAAAAACAGATCACAGCTCAGAGCTAGCGGTACCGTGAGGTGGTCGGCTTATTATTAACATGGCGTGTTTCCGTGTAACGTATCGGCAGATGCCTCTCTCATTCAGCAGCCTTGTTATGTCTGTATAACGTTACACTACGCTGTCTCTCATCCCGTCATCTACCGCTTTTTTCGTTCTCACCGCGGACGGCCAGCAGCTCCCTCCGCACTTCGAAGTCTTGCCACACATCCACACATGTATCTCTTTGCACGAAGAAGAAAGAAGGCGGGGTCATGCGTCATCAATGCGTCATCAATTACACTGCGCATGTGTTATAGCCAGAGGTCTTAATGCTCAGGCTGATCGGGATTCTTAAAAAGATTCCTGAATCCGGATCATGATCCGTATCGCCACCAAAATCTAATGGCTTGTTTATTGTGCCACACTCTACCCCTAAAAAAAAAGTTCATCCCAATCCATCGTGAACTTTTGGAGTAATCCTGCTAACAGACAGACAAACAAACAAACAAACCAACAAACAACCCCACCATTGCCAGTGAAAACATAACCTCCTTAAAGGCCAAAGGGGGAGGAGGGGTAATACTCAGAGAAAAAAAATCAGAGATTACAGTCGTAAATTTGTGAGAAAAAAAAACAACAAAAAAAATAATTTGCAGACACTTAAAACATGCTTATGTTATTACAATGAACATTAGGTCTACATATATTTCAGAGTTACATTATCATTGTGTCATTGCAGTTTTTAAAGGCAGAATGAGAAGGATCTGTCCATTACCATTTGTAAACACAACATTCAAAGTTGCCCCCTCCCTCCCAACTCAGTGTAAGCCGACCCCAGATTCACTCTCGTTTTGGAACGAGCTTTGTCCGCTTGGTTTTTTTTCAGTGCTGTGTCCAACATTTTCGTAGCTTCATCTTGGATGCATGCTTATGATCTGGCACCAACCAAGCTTGAGAGCCACTGCTTTAGGCGATACCTGTTATGCAACCACAGCAGATGTAGTTTCAGTGCACATACTTTAAGTCCACTGTGTGTTCTAATTAAAACATTGGAGTGTTTCACTGTTGTTCGTTCTAAACTGTCTGTGCTCCCCTCTCAGTTACAGCTCACTTGCTTCCTACCCAGGGCGCCGCATGCTCAGTAAGGCCCTTAATGAATATAAAAGATAGGTTTTTTGGTAAAGCTACAGAGCTTCAGACCCTTGGGGCTTGTTGATGTGCTGGCCACTGGCCCAAATACAGTAAATAGTCTCGGTGGTGGTTCAACAATGTGGTTTTGTTCATTCCTATAAGCACAATTTGCAGTATCAGTGGCTCGGTTCATTAGTAATGCCTTTTAACAGTCTATTATAGTGTGATGGTTTGGTGGTTCACATTTTACAGCATTAACCTCAAGTTTAATACATGCAATACTCTTTATTATAATGTGAGTGAAACAGTTCTTAGTAACAGGAAATAATGGTCTCAGTGACCTTCATCTCATCGTCTGTCATGCAAGAACAAAATCAACAATGTGTCATACTAATCAAATAACATTTAAGACATACAGAGATCCACCACATGTCACATGTTATCACAATTATTGATTTCTTAAATCATAATTTATAGAATGACACATGGAAACACGTGCAAGGTTGATAATAATGAGAATATATTAATATAAGAGATCAAAATATATGGTGATTTTGTAACTGTTTGTGAAGTTGTGAGGTAGACAAAATATTAAAAACACCTTCTCTGATAATACAGCTCATTAAAACGCCATCCACACTAACAATTAAAGTAGTATCAGCAAAAAGTGAAGATTAATAGGTAACTGGTATTACTGTAGTTCCCTCTGCATTGTATTACATCGTACTATATTAACTACAGTATTAGTGTGTAGTATTTTTTTCAATGAGCACAGAAGACTTCTTGAGTTCCTTGTCTGTTTATTGAGAGAATGACACTTCCAGTCTGCAGAATGGAAAAGAGGTCTGACCCTTGTTTTCTTCTTGCTCTTTTATACACTTTTGATATTGCCTCTTCTAGTCTTTTAACCTTGAACCATAAGCAACCCAATTAAATGGTTATACACTTCTGCCATCGTCTTATCTATTATTTCACTCCCTTAACTTTGAAGCATCAGAGACCCAATTAAATGGTTATATTCCTGACTGAAAACACCGGAAAAACAGAGGTCAATTGCAGTTCAAACAAGGGCACAGAGAACATGTTTTTTTGAAAAGACTTTGGCCTTGTACACAGCAGGAAATAAAATATATTATAACAGTAAGAAAAAGGCTGATTATACACTACAAGTGCAAGATAAGAATCTAAACACAACAGCAGCAGTAAATACAGCAGCGACAGAATTATCTTTAGTGGCTTCTCCACCTTCATTGAATCCCTCTGTAACAAAGTTGACATGTTCGAGCTAATCACACATCACACTAAATACTTTGAGTACTTTGGTTAATTAGCAGATTAGAATTTCTGATTAAGCCACAGAAGAAAACTGAGCTTAATATCTGGAAGACTTCTGCCTTTAACTTCAACTGCAGCACTTGTGTCTTCACTGGTCTCACTCGGTCCATGACTGGTTCAAAAAATAAAAATTAAAAAATCAATTTGAGTTTAAAATGGGCCGTGATCCATTTCGATTTTTTCCTTTTTAGGCATTTATGGATGAGTTTAATATACGCAATTTAAATTTGACTTTCTCATCAGCTCCCTGTCCTGAATTTTAATTGTAAGATTATATATCATTATAAGAGTCATGAGAGTGATGCTATTCATTCATCCCTTTCTCGTTTGAGCACAATAAAGTTGAATCTAATCTGATCTAATATAATATCATTTTACCTAAATATGCTACAGTGACTGCAGTGAGTGTACTATACTCAGATATACCCAAAGATAATATATGAGGCACATGTTAACTTAGAGTTGAATCAACCCTGTGTGTTCTATATGTAGTACTCAGTATGACTGAGTCTAAAAGAGGCAGGAGGATCAGTCTCAGATGAGGGGAGGATGGAAGGCCGGGGAAGCGCTGAGGATTAAATGATGAGACTCTAAAAAAATTGTTTTTGATTTTCTGTAAGACAAAAGCCAATGCTTCTCTTATATACGTCAAACCGCCTCTTGGGGATCAGACTCGACTCATCCTCTCTCGTTGTGTAATGAATTTGGATGGATGATATTTATAGAGATGACCTTTCTGCATCATGTCATGTATCAGTAAATAACCATTACATTGGGAAATGTTAGTACTAAGGGAAGCGAGTGGTATATGTGCTGTTTAAGGGTAAGTTTTTCTTCTTCGATCAATACAGGAAGGAGAGCTGGAGGTGGAGGCAGACAGCAGAGAGCTGGCAGAGAGCAACACCAACCACAGTCAGTACACTGAACTATCTACGACCACATCACAGCCTTTCTCTGTTTACTTTGTTTGTGCAGCTGTTAGTGTTAAGTGTGATGGAAATATTGCATGAAATTATAATAATTAAACCGGTGATAAAGTGATGTAGACTTATGTTGGACAGTGCGTAATAGAGAATGAGTCATGCATTCAGTAAACCAGAGCAGCTCGATATGCAGCACTGCTGTCTCGAGTTCCGGTGCTGTATGTGCATGAATTCTTATAATTTTTTTGCCATATCTGATATACATTATGAAGATAACTTTCACACTTAGCTCAAGCTGTCCTCACCGAAAAAACAGCCATAGAAGTCATCTGTGGAAGCAGCTTATTACGACCCATATTTACGTTTGTTGTTAGGCGGTGACCTCTAGTAGCCGTGGCAATTATGACGCAAGCAAATGAGGAAGTCAGGTGACGTAGTATAAAGAGCGACAAAGTCCACATAGGGAGGAGGTCGAGGGTGGATGGATGGGACAAACAAACAGGACTTTCACTGTGGTGGCACCTGTTCGTCTGAAACCAAAAGTCAACATGATGAGTTATTTTAAGTTACGTACATAACTATGTTACTATGGTAACATGTGTCAGTACGTAACTACGTTATTACATAACTATGTACGTAACCATGTCGCATATTTTAACCCAAACTATGATCTTTGCCCAAACCTAACCATGTAGTTTTGTCACCTAAACATAACCAAGTAGTTCCGTTTCACAACATTAACTACGTGTTTAAAACCTGCGACCGTTTCACAACAATAGAACGGTCATGTTTTTAAAACTGCCACTGTGCAGCCGTTTCACTAGCATTAAAGGACCCATATCGTGTTCATTTTCAGGTTCATACTTGTATTTTGTGTTTCTACTAGAACATGTTTACATGCTGCTATGTTAAAAAAAAACTTTATTTCCCTCATACGGTCAGCCTGAATATGCCTGTATTAACCCTCTGTCTGAGACGCTCCGTTTTAGCGCATTTTGACAGAATTGCAACAGAATTGCGTTGCAAGGTAACAGCTTGGGTCCATGTGTACTTCCTGTCAGCTGATGACATTCACATACACTGCAACAGGAAATAAACTGGGACACATTTAGAATGTTTACGTTTACGTTGTGTCAAAGGTCTAAATATTGTATATTCGTGACATCACGAATGGGCAGAAATCCTGACAGCTTGTTTCAAATGCAGAGTTTCTGAATGCGGGCTGTGTGTATTTCCCTGTGGATTGAGTGTTTTGATACTTTCACAGTATTTATATAGGACTTAAGCCTGCTTTATAATAAAAAAAAAATGAAAATCTCACTTTTTTATAAATTTTCACTTTAAATAGAATGATCATACTGTATATGTCGTTTTGGGAGTTATTAAGAAACACACTACTCTGTCGTTTAGATATGAGGACGTGTCGCATAGCTCTTAGTGCTTAAAACCCAATTTCTTATAGGCTGACTTACAAGCTATAAGTACACTAATACTGCATTTTTACATTTTCTTCACACTAAATCCACTTTTTCAGTTAGTATGTACAGTCACTTTATTACACTGTCTATTGATCCTGGTCCCATTTTATAGTGCTCATTGAAAAATAAGTTATTTCCAGATAAAAGTGACCATTATTCATCTGCCATGAAATGGTTAAAATGCAGTTTTAGCGTGTGCTAATTTTTTACAGTGGTGTTTTGATCAACTCTGTATCTGAGCCTGACAGTAACCTTCTTCTAAACATCAGACTTGTATGCGTTGGATCAGACTGGTGAGAGATGAGCTACGGAATGTTTGACGGCTGAAGGTCAGGTATATGAGCCTCCTCCTGGATTTGTTCCACAATATCATGCCGTAGCCTTCTCCAGAAACAGACTGTTGACTCTATGCACACCCAGGGAATCATCCTGCGCTTTACCAAGAGTGTATCAATTATCAGCTAAATTAAATTTAACCATATTGTCTCTGTTTCATATTGCAGGTTACGTGAATGTTTTTAATAATGCCAACAGCAGTTCACCAGGTGGGAATCCTGATATTGCTTGTATAATTATATTTTATTGTAGCCTAATATCACTTTTATTGTTTCTAGTTCAGGGATCCTCAGCCTCTGCAGGCTGCAGGTAGCATCGTCCAAGGACAGAGGAGTCAGATAAACATTCAACATCAGTAATAGAGTGAGAGAGTTTATCTGTTGCACAAAGTAGTCTAGTTCCAACACTGCAAGCAGGGAGCCAAGCAGGTGCTGCACTAGATGATAATGGCAGCAAGAGGTAAAGCGAGTGGATCACACCTGGTTTATGGGCTGAAGTGCTGTGATTGGCCTCCCAAACTGATAGGTTGGGTTTTGTTAAGGTATACGTTTCAGTGCTTCATTGTGAGCCAGATGAATCAGTGGACACAGTTGTGAGTAGGGATGTCACGAGAACCGATACTTCGGTACCAAGTCGATGCCAAAATTCTAAAAAAGTGATGGTACTCTTTTTCTACAGTACCGAAGGTACCGTACGATGCCTGTAACGGTCATTGGTAGGGATGTGACAGTGACAAATTTTCCTACCGGTTAATAAACTTGTGACAATAATGGTGTCACCGATTACAAAGACAGTCTGGCCACTCCGGTAGCGCTTTTGCTGCAGGTCTCCGCTGTGGGGGTCTACCTGGCGTCGCTGCTCTGTGCACACCGGCTTTGACGGCTCCATCCACCTCGCGGCGATTACCTCATTAACGCTATGGTTCCCTTATAGCATTGAGATTAAACGTGAAATATTGTCCATCATCTGACTATCGATTGATAACATGCCGCTGATACGCCAAAATGAACGAAATGGGTAAATTATTTGTATTTATTACTTAAAGGCTACATGCCTCTGTTTTTTATAATGTTCAAATGTTTTTAATAAAAGAGTACGTGTTGAATTACATCGGATTTATTGTTGTTGTTTTTTTTACCGTGGTATCGAATTGGTATCGAGAATTGTGGAAATTCACTGGTATTGGTATCGACTATTAGATTTCCGGTACCGTGACATCCCTAGTTGTGAGCATCTCTTGCTCCACAGTGTACAATGTGAGCAAAGTTTGCTCATGTTTGTGATTGAAGATGGTTATGGTTAGGTTACAGATCGGTGGTGACTCTTACATAATGTGGACTTGAACCTTTCCTCTGGAAAACTGGTTTTAGTTTCTCAAATTGAAGTAAACATATTTGTTGGTGACCGGTTTCAGATGTTTACACATTTACAGCAGCGGGGCGGTGTATGTGGAATTGACTCAAAATAAAGTGTGTGTGTGTGTGTTCGTGGTAAGGAATTGCAACATGTCACCCAGTGCAACTTTGTGGATCACTGATGTGTTTTTAATAGTGTTTGGACAACAACGGAGCTCTATGGCACTGAGGAAGAACATATATCAGGTTCGGATACACACACAACACTTTGTGCATTAGTAGATGCATTCATTGTTGGTTTTGGACTATTCATTGAATTTGTTGAAAATTATGAAAAATATAGAATATTACCTCATCAACCTTGTCTCCCCTTGCTATTGACTCACACTACCAAATACAGCTTGGAGGAAATGTAATTGCTACTTGCGTTACATTTATTCTTTCAGTCAGACAGGGTGGATGTTTGGCTGTACAAAGAACATGAGTCATGAGATTAGAGACACGGTTAATATCTCATGTCCCAGGTGTGGTTACAGTTAGGCTACCAAAACATGTGTTCATGGTTTGGGAAACATCACGTTCTTGGTTAAAGCCGTTACGTGTAGAATTATAAAAGTTCTGACTTTGGTGCCCCCCAGTGGAGGGATCAAAAAAGACACAACTGTGATCTCGGTACATTGAATGAACGGGCTGAATGCAACACATAGACTGCACCAACTTTCAGTGGGCTTATTTTTCAATAACGAACGTATGCCGCCAGAATAATTTGAAACATGCTATGATCATAGAAATATTCAACACAGAGGCTTAGATATATATAAAAAAAATCAACATGTCCTGTCCCATTCTTCAGCATTGACTTTTTCAATACTTAATCAAAATCCAGATTTAAACTTTAGTTTTTTGAAGCAATATTGTGGGAAAAGCATGAATGTCTTTGACAGTGAATATTTCACAGACGTGTTCAATAACCTTTTTTTTTTTTACAAAACATGTGAGCCAATGCAAATTAGTTGTATATGACATAATTTTTAGGAGACAGGTTGGCCTCACTACAGTGGAGCTACAGTGGAACTCAAACTAATCTGCACAGTAATCGTCCTGCTGCACTCCACAGTCAAGTATAGTTGAACTAGTTGTGTACCATTCTTTCAGCTCTCACCATCCATGAAAACAAAGCTGCCCACTTTGTTTTATCTGCATGGCTGGAGGCACTTACACTGATTGCTCTCCCAATCATTTAAAATAAAAAAGCTACAAGAGGTGAATCATTTCAAGTGTTGTCCTTAAGTGCACCTTTCACATCCATTGTAGCCCTGTCACAAGTGCCCATGTCCAGAACAGGATGTTATAAAAGTGGTCAGAAGAGGCAGAGGTGGTGATTTGAAGTTCTCAGTTCCTTTCTATTTGAAAATGTGTCTCATCTAGAACATTTTGTGTAATAAAATCTAATAATGCGACTTTTGTTTTGTAAAGGCTAACAAATATATATATACCACATTCCAAAGTCTTTAAATGCTGAGTATTGCTCTTATTAGCAGATTCAGCAATCTGTCAACTGATTGTTAGTACTCAAATAAGAACAAGAGCAAAGTGAAACTTCCAGTGATAAGTTCTCAAAAAATAAGTTCAATGTCAGTGTCACATTGGAATACTTTTGATTGAGAACAATAATATTACATACATCTCTGAGATATGGCAGATACATTAAAGAAAAGAAGACATGTGCACAATATCGCAGTATATAGACACTTCAGCAACGTTTAATTTGCTTTAGTTTTGGCTCTCTGCCAAATACCAATCAATGACTAGATCAGTCAAGCTGGCATACTTATGACATTGTCTCTGAGAAATTAATTCAAATATACTTATTGTCATGGAAACACCTACAAATTCCAATTTTAGCACAACTGCGTTGAGTGAAAATTGCTATTGCCTCAGTATCTATTTTACTTCATATCCATAAATTGTAATTTAAAGGCAATCCATACAGCGTTCTGCAGGTCACACTGATTACAGAACATCACATCTGTGTCAGATGAGAGTGAAATGCAAAATAACTGCAACACAAAATCAGGTCAAGGACTTCCTGATGAAAACATCCTGAGCTTTGCTTGATGGAAGGGAAGCTTGCCAGACATATTCCACACGTCAGCAGCAGAGTTGCTGAAGGTGGTTGACAGAATAGAAAAGACTGAAGAGAAAAGAAAGTGTTCATTTGCCGTTATTGTGAATGCCAAACTCAAATACAAAAGGTTTATAAATGAAAGGCATGCATAATGCTCGGCAAAACATTTAGTTTCTATTGGTTTTACTGGGAAATGTGCTAAAAGAATAAATAAATGTGTCTCTTGGCCTTCCTTCCAATGAATATGAAACAAGGACGTAGATGATGCAGACAAAGCAGATGCATCTTCTTAAGAAATGTGCCATAAGGTTCTCACTTTTGCATTTATTCAGTTTCCATTGTGCCATTAATGTAGACACATTTTCAATCCCAGATGACACATAAACAACACGCAGCACAAATCATGAAAATAAAAGTAAAATGGTTCTGGCCATGTGTGACGACGGACCTACCATGTCACGGTCTGGGACTGTGCACAGAGGCCGTTGGACTTTTTCTTTTAGTTAAGACTTCAGAATATCTTGTGGTCATCTTTTTAGTGGATTAT
Organism: Sebastes umbrosus; assembly: GCF_015220745.1. Taxonomy (NCBI): domain Eukaryota; kingdom Metazoa; phylum Chordata; class Actinopteri; order Perciformes; family Sebastidae; genus Sebastes; species Sebastes umbrosus. The sequence goes on from NC_051276.1 coordinate 9,841,248, forward strand.
TACCTCCGCGAAGGCCTAGGAAGGAGGTTATGTTTTGATCGGCGTTGGTTTTTTGGTTTGTTAGTTTGTCCGTTTGGAGGATTACTCCAAAAGTCCGCAATGGATTTGAATGACATTTTTTGGAGGGGTGGGGTGTGGCACAATGAACAATCCATTCGATTTTGGTGGTGATCCGGATCGTGATCCGGCTTTGGGATTTTTTTTTAACAACTCCGGTCAGCCTGTGCATTAACACCACAGGCTTTAGGACATGCACAGTTTAACTGATGACTCGTTCATGACGCGTCACCCTGCCTCTTTCCTTCTGCCTGCAGAGAGAGGGACAGAGAGAGAGTGGGGGCTGGAGGGAGGGGGGGGGGGCACCTGTAGATTCGGCATTTTTTCACATTAAACTCTGTGAAAATACAGTTGAGTTTGACCAAAGCACACTTGATGATTGTTGGAAAGAGTAACAACGACGGTTTAGGTGAGTTTTACTTTGTTTCTGTCCAGTTTGAATGAAGTGTTTTACGCTGCTCTGCTACGTACAGCTGATCTCAACACTTATTTTGATAAGTTCACTCCCCTTGTGTCTTGTCTGGTTTTACTTCCTGCCTAAGTTTGTTTCAAGCCCTTTGTGATTGTCTGCCCCGCCGTGATTTGTTCCACCTGTGTTCAATCAGCCTGTTCTCTTGATGGATTTAGTCGGTGTGTTTCCCGTTTTTAGTTTGTCGTCGCTCCTCGTGAGTTGTGTTTCCCTGTCGTGATGTTTTGTTTTCCCAATATTTGAGTTTCTAGTTTACTCATTGCGATATTACTTTGTGGATTGGCTTTCTGCAAACTTCCTGGTGGACCAGCTGCATTTTTGTATATTGTGTTTTGTTATTAAATCATTGAATTCAGCCTGCTGCCTCCACATCCTTACCTGCATTTGGGTCCAAACCTGTTTTCCTGAAAAAAAACTGACACATAGAGATAATAAAGTCCTAAAAATATGTATTTTTAGGACACATTTCCATTTGTGCATCTTGTAGTCTAATTTTTTCTTTAAAAGTTCTCTATTCGATATTCAGAGCATTATTGTATTATCTGTTAATATATTATTAGGAGTAATGTCTCCCTGAGTCTCTCTCTCTGTGTGTCGGAATCAGAGCTTCTCTGTGCTTTGTTGACATCGCTGGGCCGGCTGCACGTATAGAGCATGTGAGTGTGCCCCACTGGCTAGCTCACGGCCGCCACTCTGCACTGCTCTCATACGGCGGTTAGAGCTGATAACACCGTCCTGAGCTACGATGTCACGGAAGCGTATAGCGCCCACCCTCCGGTCCCCCACCTTGTGTCCCAATAGGGACCTGAAATTAAGCTACTGTAAGAAAGGACCATCATTGGAAAATATTAACTTATTTCTTCTTAAAACAATTAGTTATGTAATGTCATCTGGGAAAAAAAACAGATTATTATTATTTTTGGAAAGTTAGTTAAGTTGCATATTGTGTAAAATGAAAATGTATACTTTAATACAAATTGCAGCTTTTATCCCAAGCACAATCCACATTAGTACTTAAAAGCTTATTTACTATCCTTTTGATTTAGATTTCAGTAATTTAAAGTCAACATAATTTGTGTTATATTTATACCAACTAGGGTCATTTTGATCCCAATATGAAATAATTAAAATAAACCCACAGTCATTTGAACTTGCCACCCACAGTTAACACTTTTCTTTAATTATTTTGTCTATTAATACAAAAGTAGATGAGACCTTGATCTCAGTATGACCCACCTGTCAAAATAATGGTTGAAATAATGTAATTTAGATTTTTGTACATAATGCAAAATGAATGGTGTTTGCATGACTATGAACACCAGACGCTACAGGCAGTTATAACACACACTGACATGTGACAGGAGGAGGTCTGTGTCTGTCTCCTTCACAATGACTGACAGCGCACCCCGACCCCCCTGATAGTAGTCGACTTTAAATCAGGACCCATGGCAATCATGTGATCTATCTATTCTTTTTTTAGCAGCATAAGCTGTAATTGGGGGCTTTTGACACTTTGATACATCAGTGTTTTTAAAAAAGCACTAATTAAAACTGAAAATGATATGAAGTCATTAGGATCAAACTGATTGACAAAGTCCTGAAAAATTGGAATGACAGAATAAAGCACCACTGAGTGAAGTGAAAGTAGACCTCTCGGGTCTGCAGGGCACCCAGCTGGTACAGTGTGGGTTTGGAGTTACAACTGTCGATTATATAATATACTATATAGCCTATATATGAGCTGAGCGGTACATACAGTTATCAGCAAACTAATTACCACCTTTTGAACCCTGAGGGCTCGGCTTGGCCCAGTTGGTAATCCGTCTTTACAGCAGGGCCATCATGTGAGTTTAGTTAGTAACATTGCCATGTTTTTAAAAAAGAAAAATGTAACAGTGACAGATTCTGTGGCCCAAATACATCTGAAGATTTTTTTTTTTTTTTTAATTATGACTGCCAAGATACACTTCTTAGAAATGTACTTGGCAGTCAGGGGGGATTGAGGGGCCAGTGTGCGCTCTGCTCTGCTCTGCCCATGTGACTAAAGAGGAAAGAAAGTTATTACAATGATCTCTTGAAATATATAAACATGACCAGTACTCCATCAGATATCGTGGTGTACACATATGGAACACCAAAATGCATGTTATCAAGAGCTCATTATCCTTAGAACATTTTAAAAGGAAATTATCATCACATTTAATTCATGATGTCTAATTATCTTTTGATATATTTAGATATATTTTATTTTCTTCTGCTCTGTTTTTTGTATGTATTTCATTGTTTTTATTGGATTGTTTTCCACTGTTTGGTTAGATTTTGTCTGCACATTTTGTGTACTTCTTGTTGTTGTTTAACTTTTGTTGTATTTTTAAAATTATGTGAGCTTAGATCTTTCTTCCCTTTTTGTTATTTTTTTTTTTTTCACCTGGGGGGGGAGGGGGGGGGGGCGGGTCCTTTGTGTAAATAAGCCTGTGGCTTCTTGACCTCTCCTGACACATTTCTTGTTTTATTTTTTCATTGACTGGATTTTGTGAAGTTTTATAAGATAAGATAAGATGAACCTTTATTAATCCCCGGAGTGAAATTCAGGTGTCAAAGCAGCAACATCAGCAAACATCAGCAAATAGAGTGAAACACAGGAGAGGTATAAAGGTATACAAAAATTATAAAAACAATAATAGAGATATAAAAGATACAGAGTGAAAGGGTGAACATAGTGTATGCAGTCCGTCAATAAATAAATGTAGTATGTGCACTAAATAAATGTAATATGTGCATATGTGCAGTCTATAAAGTGGTATATAGGATGTATAGTGTAAAGCAAGTGTAAGGTGCGCCAGTGGTTAGAGTCCAGGAGCCCAAGACGGTTGCAGATAGATATATAGATAGATAGATATATGTGCAAATAAATAAATAAATAAATAAAAATAAATACATTTATTCTCCACTTGGATTTCTTTACTGGAATATTAGACACAGCTTTGTCATATTTAATAATGAATTGAAATTAAATCATTGTGTTCTTTTTTTTCCTTCTTCGGCCACAATAGACTTGACTGACGCGTTTACAGTCATAGAAGAAGTGTTTGAGTGATTAGACCTGCATGTAGCCTACTGCCCCCCCCCATCCTCATCCTCCTCCCTCCCTCTGCCATTGGTTAGCACTTTACAGGCTCCGGGATGATGATGATGATGATGATGATGATGATGATGAAGGGGTAAACTCTGAGCGCGCGTCCCTCCTGCTGCGCACACACGCGCAACAAAAGTGAAGTGAAGATGCTTCTTCCCTTTCGCTCAACAGTCCAGCTCGCAAGCCATTCACTTCTCCTTCCTCCTCTTCTTCTTCTTCTTCTTCTACCAGAGTGCCAAGCTGTCCCCTTCCCTGGTTTACAGGAGGAGGAACTTGCGCAGCCGGGCTCGGAGGAGGCTCGGAGAGGAGGAGAAGGCACCGGAGCTCCGGAGCACCGCCGCCACCACCACCACCACCACCACCCGTACAGCGCCTCCGTGGAGAGCTACGCGTCGGTATCATGGGTGCGCTGACAAAAGGACGTTACCTCTCCATGACGGGCCTCCTGCTCCTTGTTTACTGCACAGTGACAGTGGTCTCCAAAGGTAAGAGCTGGGTGTTTTTCTGTGTGCGTGGCTATACTTTCGGTTGTCACGGCGTTTATTACGCCTTTTTCCCCGGCAGTCTTCTTGTGCCATATCTCCGTGGTTACGCACCACCTACTTGCCACGTTTCTAAATGTTTGATATCTGTGGAGGTTCGTAAACGCACCACTGTGCTCATTCAATGTCAATGTTTTTGGACTCATCCTACTGTCACTGTTTGAGCCTTTTTCTCTTCCATCGATGCGCAGCAGAGCTATAGTCTCATATTGATTCATCAAGCCACTGCTGCTCACACCGGCCAAGTTCCCACACCACTGTTTATCTTTCTCATACTCCCCCCCTCAAATCGATGTTAATTGTCCCATTTCCACTCTCAGTCTTTAATCATGATGAGCGCGTTTTGAGGAGTATAGCTTTACTACTGGCACGCCTGTGCAACAGGCATGTCAACGCATTTTGTTTTTTTCTTTGGGAGTTATACTGTGCTGATTCTGTGGACTGTCTTGTCTTCATTTTAACACGATCCACTCCCTGATATATCATCAACTGGGTACCAGAGTGTCAGGGAGAATCTATATGGAAGGCTGTTGAATTCAAAGTCCAAAATAAGAGAAGCATTGTGCCACATTGTGACACCTTACAGTGATTTTTGAAGGGATTCTGTTCTGTGGGGAGCCAGGCATTTGTTTTTAGGGGACATTGTGATAATTTGTTTAAAAGCTATGTGCCCACGTGGTTTGTGTATAGATAATGAACATGTTTTACACATATTTTGTATGTTACGTTATATATTTTTTACATTATATATTGATATATGCACTGTCACTGACCTAGTACTTTTAAAATCTAAGCTCAAGATTTTTTTATTTAGATTGGCTTAATACCTAGTAGCACTGTGACATTTTTCCTGTGCTTTTTATGTACCTTTTTATGATATGTTATGGTTTTATTCCTGTTATTTCTTTATGTTAATGTAAAGCACCTTGGGTACCTTTTGGTTATTGTAAAGGGCTATACAAATACATGTTAATTGATTGATATTTGTATTTCGTAGGAAGCCTGTTGAGGTTTGGGCATCTGTCCCAGTTTTTATGTAGGCTTGGTTTCACCTTGTGTGTGTGTGTTTGTGTCTTCATGGCAAAATGTGGTCCTGGAGACGCCTACTGTAGCAGGAAATACCACAGAGGAGGTTTAAAGAGTACTTTGCCAGGTGTTAATATGTCTGTCTGTGGATAGATTTTGTCACACGATGACGTCACAACCGTGCAAGATGCAATCAGGAAACTCTACAGGTGTGTGTAGCTGAGATCAAAATGAAGGCTGAGTTCGGAGATGGGTGTGGTCTGAGCAAAGGTGCCAGAAGTACAGGACTAGGAAGATTTGGTGTCGGGGCAGGTGTGTGATCCCATTGATCGCAAGATGGTCTCCAGTTTTCTTTTTAAAGCTTTTCCATGGCTGAGGATTTACTGAGTTGTAGCCACTGCTTTGAAACTCACCTAATCGAAGCACATGTTTGCCTTTCAGTCACATGATCATGACCGTGCCGATCTTCATCATTCACTTCTACTTCCTACTTTTAACGGCTGTGGCACAGAGCCGACTCTTGTTACTGTAGGTTATAGGTGATGTCTATAACCTGAATCTGATGTGATATCACTGTTTCACCCCTTTTGGAGCCACATGGACTGAGCCCGCTGTATGGCAGCCCAAGTGGAGCTGAACTGAGTGCAGTAATAGATTGAGGTCACAGCATCATGACTCCATCGCACACTGCAGTCACTGAACATGAGTGAGTCCCCTGTTAGATCAAGCGCAGGAACACTCCAGCTCTTTCATCTCACTGGTTGAATCGGGTGGAATCTGTCCGATGGCTTCCGTATTACGTGTTATTGGTGTATTTTGCTGTGAACACCAAAGTTGTGAGGATTCTTTTGAGAGTTTAGTATGAAGGTTGCGTTTGACTATCAAATAAAGTATATCATTTGTATGTTTTTTAGTTCATTTCCATCAAAGGGAAACAGGTGCCATGTCTTGCCGTACAAATATGACAATCTATAAAAGCCACTTGTAAAAATTTGAGAAATGATGAAAGCAAAATCTGAAAATTAAAAACAAAACTAAATGCAGAATTACAATGTAGCTCTGCATTTAAACCCGTGGCTCCCTCCATTTTTGGCTTGTAACCACTTAAAATCTTCTTGCTAGCCCCATTATCACAGGTTGCATACAGTATATTTGAGTCATGAGAAGTTTAAGGGGTACTCCAGCTGTTCATTGTTGCACCACCATGAAGTTGGGTGTTTTACAAGAGATGCATTAAAAAAGAATGGTAAAGACTGAAGCTACAGAGGCGGAGATAGCCTGACTTCTAGTCTCTAGTATCCAGAAACAGTGGATTCCCATAATGCAGCTTGATAACGTCTTTCATTAAACATTCCCTGCTGTAAAAATGGGCTCATTCTTCAAAGTCCACAGCTCCATTTGTAATAAAGGATTTCTGTTTAAAACGTTAAAGGGATAGTTTGGATGTTTTCAAGTGGGGTTGTGTGAGGTACTTGGTCCATGGTCAGTGTATTACGTACAGTAGATGGCGGTCGGCACGCCGCCAGTCTAGAGTACCAGCCCGGGAGCAAAGCAATGTACTGCTGTGGACGGGGGCAGCTGCAAAACAGATCTTAGACACCCAAAAAAAATCAATATCAGTTTAAGTTTACGCTATATTTAGAATATTTTCACGTCTCTACCTCGCCATCAGACAGCCCTTTCCAACGCGGAACTGGAGCCGTTATCTATTCTCTCTTCAAGCCACCAGACTCCATTAACAAAAAATGTAATTCTTGGTGTCTAAAATCTATTTTGTTGCTGCCCCCGTACACAGCAGTGCATTGCTTTGCTCCCGTGCTGGTACTCCTGTCTGTTTCTATAAACTCCATCTATTGTAGGTTACACACTGACTATGGAGAAGTGCCTCATACAACCCCACTTGAAAACATCCAAACTATCCCTTTAAGTGTCAAGCCTGAACCCTAATGATGTCATCAGGGTTATAGCGACTTCACTATCCAGAACATCACAATAAAAACAAAGATATGATTATGTCATACTGTCTTATATTAGGCCTATCTGCCTCAGAGCTGGTCTCTTTCTGCCTCCCGTGGAATTCAACTTCCCAGCGAATGTTGTCAGAAGCTAAGTCGTGGAGCTCAGCCTTCAGCTGTTAATTCCCAACATACAATGGCAGAAAGAGACACTCTAGACACAAGGTTAGAAATGTACAGACAAAACACATTGTGTTTAAGGACACCTGCCCAGGGTGAAAATATGTGTATGTAAGTATCTTTACCTGAACTTCATTCTTTATCTCTATTGCCAGCCAGCTCGGAGATCCACATTTGCCAATGCGAACCATATTTATTGCAATAAAACTCTAAAAGAACGAGCTCGCTCTCTGTGAATTCCTCTTTAAAGTGATACACAGAGAAAAATCTGAAAACTGAAGAAATGTTGCAGTGGAAAAAATACAGCGTTTTTCATCTTTCTTGTCCTGCGAATAATCTCGTGACCTCTCAAATTTCTCTTTTGACCCCTTCATCGGTCATGACCCCTATGTTGGGAACCAGTGATTTAGACTGTAGAGAAAAAAAGGCTGCTCATACAGGCAGATGTGCAACTTTGCTCTCTGAATGCTTGTTTCCCAAAACTATGTTGTCCTACTGTATACCAAAGGAAACATAAGAAAAGATTTCAAAGAGGCAAACAGTTGTGAGTCAGATGTTCTCTGGACAGAGTTTAGGAGACAGTTTGAACTTAAACTTGTCACTTCCTGTGTCCAAAGAGGACACCATACCAGAATTTTATATTTTTTGTTGATGTTGCCTTAACAGACACTAGGAAAGAGCACTGGGGCACGTGAAAAATGTATTTGAGTACTGAGAATAAAGTCAGAATACTGAGTTTATTCTGTTCGGAGTTTAACTCAAATACATTTTTCACATGTGGTCCTAATCGTCTTCCGCACAGACACAACTAGGGCTGCAACAAGAGATTATTTTCAATTAATTGATTAACCTGCCAGTTATTTTCTTGATTAAAGGTTTTGTCTATAAAATGTAAATAGAATAGTAGAAATGTCCATTTTAATTTCCCAGAGCGTTTTATCCGAGGATTAATTCAAATCGCAAATATATTCAGTTAATTGTTATATATGACAGAAACCCCTCACATTTGAGAAGTTAAAATCAGATAATGTTTGCTTAAGAATGACATTATTGAATCATCAAAATAGATACACTCTCTGTCCACTGACTAATCAATCAACCAATCGTTTTAGCTCTCGAGGCAGCTGCTTACAAAGCTTAATCTTAATGCACCCTGAATGCTTCCATCATGTCTACAGCAGTCAAAGTGACATCACGCTGTCTCCAGCTCCTCATGCACAGCACAAACGCCTTCAGTGTTGCCATTTCTCTGCACGTCACATCAGTCTCAAAGGCCATAACTGTAACAATAGGTGTCACACGGACATTTCCCCACAAGGTTGACTCCGTGAACCAAACGGTAGCAAACGCAGCGGTCCGGCCGCAGCGGGACTTGACAGTGCTAGCTTGCACTCGGCGATATTTAAGCTCTTAAGGATCAATGGTGATGTTCGCGGTGCCCCGTTGGCTGGAAACGAGACTCACGCGAGTGGTCACGGAAGGGGGGCGCCTCCTCCTGTGTAACACGGTCGTGAGTAGGGATGGCGTTGCCCAGAGGGAAACTTTAAAAGGCTTTTCAATCGTGTTTCACAGAACTGGTCATGAAACACATTCAGAATATTTAAGATGCGGCTTGCTGAGCAGTGATATTAGATGTGAATTTCTTATAGATCAGGTATCGGCTCTTACCATGTACCATTATCTCCTAATAAAGCCCCACTTAGAGATGCAGAAAGGCGAACTGAATGCACTGATATGTAACATCCCTTATAACCTGGCTGCTGATGAGGCTCTTGTTGATTTCATTTGACTCACAGGTGTATTTATTTGGGACTCGATGATTAATTTATGTGATGTGTGATTAAGCAAGAGAGGGGGTGTGTGTATAGAGTAAGAAAAATAATGAGGAAGGGGATTATCTGATATTTGATTGAGGATTGTTGATGTCCTCCAGTTCATTTGCCAGTAATTCCACATGCTCCGCCGTAAGTTTCCCTTGTGCTATGTATGATTATAAGTAGGGATGTAACGATACCCAAAATTTAATAGTCAATACCAATACCAGTGAAATTCCACAATTCTCGATACTCAATTCGATACCACGGTAAAAAAACAAAACAATAAATCCCATGAACTTCAACATACACTCCTTTTTTACTGTTGCATACTGTTTTTTGTTTTTAATCATTATTAATCCGTGATGATCCACCTCATGTTTCTCACCATAAAACAATTTTTTACAAGATTACATTTGAACACATCATCATAACGTTATAATATACCATTGCCTAATATGCGTAATTTTTTACTGAATAGAGCTTGAATGCATCATAATGTACTCAATGCAACCTCCGTATTTTAGCTGTTAGCTATGTTATTAAGCCAAGCAGGACTGTGCCGCCCACCAGCTGCTAAAAGCTAACAGCTAAAATTAACTAGCTCTCCTCCTGTCGATTTCAACACATATTTTTTTCCCAATGTAGCATTATCAGCGTCATTTTCTATCGTCCCCAGGATGACGGGAAGATATTTTGGCATTGACTTGGTACTGAAGGTACTTGGCTTGTGTATTTCCTTGTAAATGTCACTCAGAGCGGAGGGCAAAAGAAGAACTTTATTGTGCAGGGAAACTTGTTTTTATCCGTCCACATGACAATAAATGCTTCGACCTGACTTTGACTTTGTATCGGTTCTTGTGACATCCCTAATTATAAGAATATGTTATGAGATTATGGAGCCGCTAATGTTTGCCTTGCTGGAAATAGTGCTTGATTGCACGCATGCCCGGACCCCTGCTGGTCACCTCATTTGATGAACATTAGCAGCAAACGGCGTCTTCTGGCTCCACAGATGCACAATTATGTCTCGCTGATGTAACCATCGCCACATGGCGTGTGAAGCCGCGTCTCTCTCTTTTCTGACATGTGGACTCGTCAATTCTCCTCAGGCTTTAGTTCACCCTTGACCTTGCACTGCAGTGCAGATTGTACCTCTCTGTCCTTGCTCTTCAGGTTGGGGAGGATGGGGGGAAAGAAAAGGAGAGAGACAGTAGAGTACAAAAGATGCACAAAACTGTGGTTACTTTTGTTTTCTAGAAAAAAAAATCCCAAGGTTTATTTTTTTTTGTATTATTATTTTGCTGTGTACACGGCTTTCATGAAAACAGACAAAGGTCAAATCTGTTATTTTCCCTCAGAGAAAGTAAAGGGGCTCTTATATTTTCTCTGCCTATCCCAGAATGAATCATCATAGTCAGGCTGCCGTGGGTGACAACGTGCGCAGTTCAGTGCCCAGATTTACATTTAAATGAAACCAAATGGCTGTACATTCAGAAATGATATACAGTAATGATGATGGTAATAAAAGCAAAGTCCTCTTTCATATTGGACCGGCTTCTACTTGGGATTGCTGTCATTTGGGAACTTTGCAGGTACAGTCGGTGAGTTATGTCTTTGCTATGTCAAGACTATTACCTTCACATTTCAACGAGTGAATTCATCAACGTGCTGCCTAAGAGGCTTAATGTAGTCAGCAATCAGCCCTGCAGCTCATTGGGTTCTCCTTTCCGCTATGGGGCTGAATGGTACTTAGACATTCAACTTTTTTCTAGCTACTGTGTCCCATCTGTATCTGTAGGTTTACACTGCAAAGGTCCTGGCACATTCAAGGTGTGTAATAGCCTGTTCTTCCAAAACCTTTGTAGGTGGGATCATCTGGGGATGTCATTATCATATACCCGAGTAAGACAAATGGTGACAGAAAACCAAAATGGCAGTAAGAGTGGCTGAGTTTAACAATTTTTAAATTTTACAACACTGATTTGTGCCAGTGGGCTACGTCCGGGTCTGAAAAGTGAAGCCAATGCTGAAGTGCCTTAAGCTTTCATTCTTTCTAATAGCCAGCGGGGGGCGACTCCTCTGGTTGCAAAAAGAAGTCTGATTGTATAGAAGTCTATGAGAAAATGAGCCTACTTCTCACTTCATTTATTACCTCAGTAAACATTGTAAACATGAGTTTATGGTTTCAAGTCTTCTTCAATACAGCATGATGTTCATTTAGTAAATTATGGTCCCATTTAGAGTCAAATAGACCATACAACAGAGGATGCTTTAGGGCGTGGCTAGCTTGTGATTGACTGGTGGCTACCACGGTGTTGTCTGGTCTGCGAGTTGTCTGTGTTGTCATCTTAGAACTTTAACCCTTTCACACTGTTTTAGTTCATAAAAGTTAATTGAGACCTTTTTGTTCGCCTAAAAATGTCTTATTCAGCATTCGGTTGTACTTATCTCCACCCTCTCGTGTCACTTCTGGTTGCAACCACTTCCGGCCAAAAACCAAGCTGTTAACAGCCAAAACGCTGAACTTAAGCCTTCAAAACGGCAAGGAGGGTTGAAAGAGAAGATGTCATATCATTGGGATGCAACACGTGCAGTAAAATCTGGCCTGCACTCGCCGAAATTGAGCCAATGGCTACACACGACCACAGTTGATTAAAGGTGAGGTAGGCAGTTTATCTATGGCACCGTTGGACAAATTCCATAATTCCATAATAACCTTTCAGGATATTGTAATTCAATTGGTACCATAGGGTAGGCAGTTTTCTGGAAAAGGCAAAAAAGCCCCGCGACAATATCGGCAAAGTGTTTCGGAGATGGAAAGAAAATCTGAATAATAGTTTAGCCTCTGCTAACTGTAGCTATCGAGATCACAGGAAGGCTAAAGTATTAGAGAGATGGAGAGAAAATGTTGCTAATAGTCTATCCTTCTGCTTGCCGCAGACGTGAACCATGAGCAAGCCGCCCGAAGCCGCGAACAGAAGGCTAAACTACTTTCTCCCCATCTCTGAAACACTTCGCCAATAGTGTCAGACTTTTGATCATGTCTGTTTTCCTTTTTTGGTTTGCTTCGCAGTGTAGGCAGTTGTTGCCAATCCTGGAATAGCAACTCTTCCTGCAGGATATTCCACCGTTGCATGAGGGTTTCACCATCTGAAGGGATGTGCATGTGCATCTGTAGAACAGCCAATAGGAACGCCCTCTCTCTGAAATTACCTCTGATTGGCCAAAGTCTCCTGTCATGGGGTAGATTTTTTAAAGCCTGAAAACAGAACAATGATGAGGAGCAGAAGTATAGTTTTGTCTCAGAATACTTGAATTACAATAAGGCTGAAAGGTTATTAAGGAACTTTTGCCCAATGATGCCAAAAATGAACTGCCGACCTCACATTTAACAGACAGCCAGACAATTTGAGAAAGGATTAATCGTTATTTCTTAAGGCAAAAATAGGAAACATTCCAGCTTCTCAAATGTTTTGTATCACTGTAAATTGAATAGCTTAAGGTTTTTGTTATTTCGTAGTTATTTCTTGACCTAGTTTGACCAAAAACTGTGAAAAAGGAAGTCATAACTCAAAGTGTATTTACTAGCAGTTTTCAGGGATTTCAACCACATCTCAGTGCTCCTCAGCAGATGGAGTTTGCTCAGAGTGAGGAAAATCATGAGATGCAGTTCAAAGCTGCAGAAAAAGCTAGTACTGTAAGTAGACTTTGATTCTAGATTTAAATAGTCTAGACATGATGTCACCAGTATAGCCTAGAGGAATATTAATGAGGATCTCTCACCATTTTCTGCAATTTGATGGACCAAATGATTAATCAAATAATTAAGAGGATCATCTGCAGATTGAATAACGAAACTATTTGTTAGTTATAGCTCTACAGAAGCCAAGATATTTCAGCCACTGCATTTGTAATGATACTGTAATAATGACAAACAGCATCAAATACTGACATTTTAGAGATCTATGTTCTCTTTAGCTCCTTCATCCTCAACTTTGTCATTTCCAGAGAATCAGCATGCTATGGGGACTATTTTTCACAATTCCTCTGAAAATGCTTGAGTCATGATGGTCTAATCTGCCCTCGATGAACACTGCAGCTTACGTTTTTACTTAATCTGAGGGGACGGCAATCAGGACAGGATGAGAAGGCCCACTCAGTCACAGTGCTAAATCATGTAACAAAGCTGCAGATACCCTTCATCCATCTCAGTCAGGAGATTCAATCAGTTGTGCTCTTAGAGCCACACGTCTTCATTCCACAGTCCTGTCTAGACTCCAGCCAAGTAGCTTTCTTTTTAAATATTGCAATCGTTGTGTGAGCCCTGATTGAAATATGTGGACACATCTTTTTTTCTTTTATTTTGTGTTTTTCTTTTCCAGCACTCCCTGAAGATAAAAAACACTTGAGATTAAGATGTGGTAGACGGAGAATTCACTGTACTGTATAATGATGACAAAAAAATACTTCAGCAGGGTTAACTGTCTTTAACTGTCTAAAAAGAGCTATAGAAAAGAGTTTATAGAAATCTGTATTCATATTTCATGTATTCATTTTAGGCATTTAGCTGATATTGTTACATAAATGTAGAGTGGCAATGATCCAATCTTAATTTAGTCTTCGTTGTTCAGTGTGCACATAGCCAGTGATATGAAGTGTAAGGGTCAAAGCAACAGCTTAAAACAGCATAAGTAAAATACAATGTGTTATATATTGTGAATATCCATGTAATATTCATTCATCATAAATAATAGATAAGAACTGTGGATACAAATTAACAGCAAAGTAGAAAACACTTATTTGTTCTATCTCTCTATGGGTGATACTACTTGTTTTGTACAGCCACCTAAATGCACACATAACTGTGGTATACAAAAACTACTTAAATATTCATAGCTATTAATTGAACATCATCTTGATTTCTGTAATCTTTGAAGATTCTTACATGTGCTCTAAATAAACACATTTATTGCCCGCAAACTGTAATTAATCACACTTGTACTGCGGAGCAATTACTCTCAAGCATCTGCACGAGTCGAACGCGGCCTTTATGAAAAAGCGTCTCTAATGTGTGTTTTTGCACATTAATTTGCTGTTTGCTGTAGAGCAAATGCTGGCACTACATCGGTGCGGTAATATACTCTAAATTTAGAGGTGTCAGGTTGCGCCGGCTCCGCAAACTTCTTCATATCTGTGTTTACAGATGGTGCACACCAGATGAGCTTTTTACAAGGCTGCTTTATGATAGCATCCTATTTAGCAAACCTCCAAGCAGCCATAAGGCCTACTGGGTGTGTGTGTGTATGTGTGTGTGAGACTGTGCCTGCATGCACACACATAGACACTCATAGTAATTGGGAAGCCCACACACTGTCCTGTGTCAAATTGTCTATACTATATCGCTGACTATATTTGATAGCATCTGGGTGAGAACGTCGGAGTCAAGTGATGGGCGAGGCCTCATCTCTTATCAAGTCAGAGAAAATTCAATATTGTTATCGGAAAACATGTCCAGTTGATATATGGGTCATGGCTGGAATCTATGTCAGCCCATCTCAAGTAAATGGCCTTTTGAATGACTGGAGCTTCTAAGTGAATGGTCCATCCTTTGGTGTCATTATTCTGTATATTGCTTGGAGTCAACCACCTTTTGTTTTTATTGTTAGCCATGCTAGGGGCGAGGGCTGTGGTCAACCAATGAAAACCGTGGTAGACTGAAATTCTACCGACTCTTCAACCCATCGATTGGATGCAGCTTATAAATTAATTTTGAGCTAAAAAAAACTATTTGCAGCTTATTAAATCATTTTAACCTAATTATTTTATACTTAAATGATAACAACAGACTCAAAACCTCATATGATTTCCGGAAATAGAACGAGCCGTCAAAACTGTTGCAATGGGATGCTGCATCTGCATAACACATTTATACTGCATGCAATAAAACTGCATGGTTTTTGCCTCAAACTGCATGTGATTATCATAAAGTGGGCATGTCTGTAAAGGGGAGACTCGTGGGTACCCATAAAACTCATTTTCATTCACATATCTTGAGGTCAGAGGTCAAGAGCCATGCCATTGAAAATGGCCATGACAGTTTTTTCCTCGCCAAATTTTAGCCTAACTTTGGAGTGTTATTTAGTCTCTTTCCCGACAAGCCAGCATGACATTGGGTTGGTACTGATGGATTCATTGGGTCTTCTAGTTTCTAGTATGATGGATGGCAATGTACTTCAGATCAGTCAGTCCACCACTTTGTTCCAGACTGAAATAACTCCCCAGCTATTGGATGGATCGCCATGAAATGTTGTACAGACATTCGTGGTCTGGGTAGGATAAATCCTAACGACATTGGTGATCCTCTTACATCACCTTTAGAGCCCCCAGCGGATGGCTTCTTGTACAGTATGAAGGGTTAGATTTAATTTACAATAACCAAGAAAGCAGCCAAGATGTTAAGCCCCGCAACGTGAGCTGCCTCCATTGAAAGGCCAATAGTTGTAGAAAAGTCTCTCCAATATTAAATCACAGGTATTTCTTTCTCGGACGCCTGATGTATGGCCTTTGATATGCCAACCTTGATGGCTCTCTGCTGTTGCTTTACCCACTTTCATGGCCTTGGGTCAGCTGTTCAAACATGTCCTCTGTTGATCCATGGTGTAGCAGCAGGCCTACCGGGACAGAACAGTGCTGAAGGACAAGTTGTGATGAATGGACTGCCGAGCGCCAGTCTCAGCTCGCTGTGTCCTGTCCTGCCTGGAGGACCTCTGGGTCTCGCTGGTGGATACATGTTAGTCAATGGACCACGCTGTTTGTGACCAATGGTTGACACACTCAGGTGCTGCAGAAAAGGCCAAGGAAAGGGTTTGACAGTAGCTTTTTTAATCTTCACAGATATCAGTGGGTGTATGGGGATGTGTTTATAAAACCCTTGATATTAGCTTAGAACACAGTTTACCCTCAGTATGATGGACACAACTATGTGAAAATAGTGTGAAAATATGGTATTATCATGGCATGATATCAGATTTATGTCCAATTTAAATGTAGTTATTTCAGAGTCCCTGTATGGAGAGCAATAACTTCATTATCTATTTAATTTTGATAGCATAGTAGAAAATATGGCCATCATGGTGATGATTGATTTATTCTATGAGTTGATTTGTTCACTCTGTTAACATGTGAAGGACTGAGTTAGGACACAAAGGAGCCTAATACAGTAATGTATGCAATATACTATTTGTATTTATTTATTTTATAATCATCTATGTGGTCATTGTGGTCAATTTAAAATGATTTTAAAGCAGTGTAGCAGTGCAATGATGTAATACAGCATGACTTCTTTATGTCCACATTCATTGCAGGGGTCTAACAATCAAAGTCCATTTGTTTTATTTTAGCCAGACCTTCCTCAGAAGGGCAGTGGTTGTTAAATGGTTAACTTAATGATTACTACACATTACATTGTTTGTAAAATGTATAACATTTTAAGAAAACACCAAAGGGTAAGAATACAATAATCCATTATCCACCATTTGTACATTTTATTAACCCTCATGGTAAAGAGTTAAATGAGGCCTACTGAGTGTCACCGTGTAAACACAACCCCTTTATAACTCAACAAGACGTGGATTCTCTGAACACAGTGACCAGAACACAGCACCAGCTACAGCTAGCTACACTAACCAGAACAGGCCAGCTGTGTGTCACCTCGTCTGCATGGTGTTTTCGTCTCACACACTCTTTAACAGCAGGTCGATGCCAGGAGCAATCAGAAATAAGCGTTACAGGCAGAGAGCGGCGTCTCTACAGAAACACTCACAGACTACCAATAAGTAACCAGTGACTATAGGATTATTTTAGGATAAATTCAGTTGTTATTTTAGGTGGGAATCTTCTCCTCTTTATGCTTCCAAACCTGATAGTATTTATCCATGATGTACCATTTTCAGAACTTTTAGTAAATGATTCACTCAGCAATTAATTTGTTAATTTGTACATACTTTGGAACTCGTACACAATATTTTGGATATTTCTGAGTGTTCTTTCCACATAAACACTGAAAACATAATAATGCATCCTTACAAAGTTTGACCTTAACGTGGCTATCCTTAAGATTTCAGTTCTGGTTGATTTCGAATTTCTATTAGAATTGTGCTCCGAGTTCAGCAGCCTGGAGTCTTTTTCAGGATACATGAGCAGAAATAAAATAGAAAAGTTCTATTTATATGTACATCAGCTTCAAGCTTTCATAATTATTCAGAATTAGTTTATTTTTTTGTGTTTATACAACAGGATTTTTTCCAGGAATGTCACCACAGACATATCGCAATACTTTCATCTGTGGGCCATATCACCATTATGTTGCTTCATTTGACTATAGATAGTGACTTAACAGACATTTATTTAAATGAAAATCTTTGAGATTATTACTTTAGCACCAACTGCAGCTCTTCTGTCCGTGGCACCATATTTATCCAAAGGTGACAGCAGAATCATTTAATTTATTTGGGGTGCAGAGAAACGTTAAAAAAATACGGTAGCTGCCTCTAACATCACAATTTACTAAAAAATATTCAAACATATTTTGTTTCACAGAGATTATCAGCTGCATTTTAAACACACATCAGACACTTGTAAGCACCTCACAAGTAGGACTTCAGTGAGCATCAAGCAGCTTTGGAAACTCCAATCTGCAAATAACGACTTGACTAACTCAGTCGAATGAAACGGTAACAAACAGTACTGTGTTTGTCACACATGGATTACAGCGTAATGGTGTTTGATAGACTGACTGACCTGAATGTGGCTCCTGATCAACATCTTGTAACTTCCCTCATTTGAAACACTTCACTTTGCATTATGGCAGTTAAAGATCACGTCGTCTGTGTACATGTATTCTGATGGGGGCAGTGTTCGACCAAACAAGTCACAATTAGCTTTGACTGTGAAAATATGTAAAATCTAAAGATAGAGGCAGTTTTGCAGTTGTTGCTTTGGCAATGACATCTACACTGGACTGTTGTAAATGTTGTAATCTCTCAGTTTTTGGAGCATAATGTATAAATATCAGTAAGTGGAAAAAATGTTCTGTGGCCGTATTGAAATTGTTAGTGCTCCTCAATGTTCCTAAATGCAAATCCTATTTATTTAGATATTTAAGACTACAATAGGATTTTAACAAGATGGTGATCGAGCGATTAAACTGACTCATCTTGACAATTGTCCCATTGTAGTCAATAGTTGACTTGTGGTTTGGACACGAACAGCGGCCTCCTGTTTGAAAGTCCTGTGTTTGTTTGACCCAACTACCACGCTGTCTTCCTCCCCACTGGTTCTTTAAATGTAATTTTACTGTTTTCCAGAAAGTTGCCTTATTTTTAAACAAGCTACTGAAAATGTCCACATAATTAGCTGAAATTAGCTGTACTTTTGTCAGTGTGCAAAGGTGTCAACTTCACGTTAAAGACAGGACTTTTGACATGCTTTGTGTAGCGACTGCATCCAGCTCTTTCTTTTTAACCATGTAAATCCACTCATAAAAGGCAGCTTTGGACTTGACTTGCGTAAACTAGGCTATTTGTTTCCCCCTGTTTCATCACACGGACAGAGATTAAAGTGATCCAACGTTAAGATTGTAAATTGCTAAATTCCCCAAAATGTCATATGGTTCTTTAATTCCACTGTTGTTCATGTGCTAATGAGGGTAAAGCTTTCAGAGAAGGAATGTTAATGTGGTTAAAACATAAATTTAGAGAGGGCGAAATAGGGCGACAAGCAACAGTAGTTATGAGAAATTGTCATCACTGGTGAGATGGAGGCCACCAATCGTATTTTTAATATTTTAGAAAGCTCCCATCCAGCTTTGCTTTCCTCCTCAAAGGCACCTTCTTGACCGCCTCTCTGTTTTATGGGAGATCTGTATTTGACAGTCTGTTCACTCGATAGCCACATTTCTCATATAACATCACTCACTGCAAGTATCAACCCGGATTGACAAATGATCAGAACCAGCCTCTCGACAGTCGCGGCTACTATGATACGGAGGGTAATATGAAAATACATTTAAAACCTGTCACCATGGCAGAGACATCAGGCATTAGTTTACAGCGTGCAGTGATGGGATTCGGCATATTTCAAAACAGACTTCTGGACAGGAAAATGAGGTAGCCATGTTCTGATGACAGCAGACAGCTGCTGCTGTTTCGTCCGAGCTTCTTAGCTGGAAGGTGATGAAACACCTGGCATGTGTTCCCCCTCCAACCTTTCACTGGCTGTTCACAACACATTTTTTTTGGGGCGTTATTCATCGATGACTAATGCATTAGTCCTTGAGTTGAACCATATTAAGCCTGTTTTCACAGTGTTTTAATAAGTGTGGAGTTTGATGGGGGAAACAGTTGCTTTCACCGTTATTTGTTGACTTAAACGGTCCTGACATTGGTTTGAGACCTGGTAAAGCATTTAGAATAAGAATACTGTATTGTAGTCTTGGCGGGTGGGTAGTGGCTGTGTAACTCTTCAGTTCCTCGTGTGCCTCAGGCATCCTCCTACTGGCTCCTTTTAATGCTTGAAATTTTCTCTTTTGAAACTCATTTTGGCTTTTGATACAATCTTCGAGCTCTTCAAGGTCAGCACCGCTGCGGATTACTCAACCCTCCCATGTAAACCAACATGTATTCATCTCAACCTTGTGGGCCATGTTACATCTTTGCTGATTTGCAGTGCCTTGTGCCCACACAGCATCCTGGGAAAATGTTTTTCTTTTGTTGCCGTTGCGTTTGTCTTTTTAAGCTGCATTAGCTTAGTTAGTTTGAATTAATAGCAGTTATGCAACAATGTGGCATGCAGCTGTACCATTGGCCTGAAGCTGTTGCTTCTTGTTTGTATGTCAGCCGCTAGTGTCTGTATGAGTCAGCACGCCTCGTCCTACAGTTAATGACATGAAATGCCATCCAGCCAGATGAATGCTGTCTGAAGTGATCAGCAGTGACCAGCGTTCGGTCATGATGGCAGTAATGCTTCCTTGTCTTTCTGCAAGTACTTCAAAGTGTTTTATACCTTCGACACATACTGTATGTTACGATGGCATGCAAGTACAGAGCTACATTGTCTTTGTGGCAAAGGAATATAGATCCAATGAATGTTCATTTTATTTAATTATTATGAATGCATATTATCTGTGTGTTTTACAACCATGGAAAAGCTTTAGCTGTATTTGTATCACTACATCCATAAATGAAGAGACTTGCTATCAAACAGAGGGGGACTTCCCATTGTTCTGACAACGCATTATTCCGAAACCCTAATAGTCAAAAAAATTTCTCATTGGACTGAAAGCCCATTTGTCCAACAGTCGATATCCTGAAAACACATGGCCATTGTTCCGAAGGCCCATCGCTCCAAAAATACACACTATGCAAGGAACAGAAGCACATAGCTAGTTACGCAGAATGACGAATGAATCTGTCCTACTATGATAAAGGCATGTCCAGCCTAACTCTGCCTTTGATTAGCTAGTACTACTGTACTGTACTGCCTTCGTTTCGCTTTCGGTCCAATGGGATATCTTTCTGACTATATAGACCGTAAATATCTGCATTTGAAAGGCTGAAAACGTACAAATTGGAATTTAAATTAACAGTTATCATACACATACTAGAATGTTAAGTGTCCATCACGAAGAATCGGATGAAAATGTTCCTAAAAATCATATAAAAGACACTTAACATCAGATCTTTTCCCAATATTTGGTAATAATAAACCTGAGCACACTTCATTTACTGATGGAGCTTGTGAGATACAGTTGAAAGCTAAAAAAAAAAGATCTAGTAACTGGAGATTGAGTTGAGATTTTTTTACTTAATCATGATCTTTACATGTTAACGTGCAAACAGAAACTGCTAGTCACTATCAATGGTGCAGATTCACCAAATAGCTACAGCTGTAATGCCATGGAGAAAGCTAAATATCTTCACAACAACATTTTACCTTTTGTATAAAACACTCGAGCCATAATGGGAACCCCGGTTGGAAAATTGAAGGAAATATTCATCCAACAAGGAAAAAGGAGTGAAAAATCTATGAAAGCTTTTTTTTTTTGGTCACTATCAATACGTTTGTTTGTCATTACCGAGGCTCAGATTGTCCTATCAATATCCCTGGAACACACATTCCCTCTCTTTTATCCATTCATTCTATGATATTTGCAGTGTTTTTAAAACCTGTAGACATAAAGGCCAAAATTGTTTGCTTTTTTTCATACAAACTGGGATTTCTGAGAAGCCAAGACATCTAGTAACAATTCAATGAGCCTGTAAATAAAGGGAGTTACGGGAGATATGAAACAAAGAAAAGAAGATCTTTGCATTTACAATGCTGAAAAACGATCGTTGATGTTTTTGCTTGAAAACTGAATAAATATAAGTGTGTTCACTGTTGATAATCGATTAAACCACCAAATAATTTTATCCCTTCTCGCTATACACATTCATTTGCTCAGGTAGTTCTTAAAAGGTAAAAAAAGTTTGATATAAAGCATCAGTCAAATCTGTCTCTAGACATAAGAGTAATTGTATGCCAAGTATAAATAATGAGACCTTTGGAGGGACACACACCGAGATAAAAGTCCTCTATTTCGGTCAACCCCTCTACGCTCAGGGCATGTGAAATTCATATCCGCTCTGCGAGCCAAAGATCTCCTGCGAAGTAACAGAAATCACTTCCCGACACTAAAAAGCTTTTAATGTCACCCGCTAGCAGGTCAAGTCTACACTCAACCATTAGTGTGAGTATTAAGAGTGAGCCAGAGTTTGGAAGAGGGACATTTCAACATGATTTATAGGCAATGGCACTTTTCTATTACCTGCGTCAATGTTGTTTTGCAGCAATATGAATTTTGAATAAAGCCTAATTAATCCAAAATCATTGATTGGAGCTGAGAAATCCATCAAACAATGAAATATTTATTCAGTCGGTATTTGCACACCAGGTGGCTAAAATAACCCAAATAGGTGGTGGAGTAATATCAGGAAATAAACCCACTGTCACAAAATATCACTACTGATTTCCTTCAGAATAGTCTCAGCCTCCATGGCGAGGTACTGTAACCCGATAGATGCATGCTGAATATGTAGACTGCATGGAATAAATTGAAGTAGTCTATCACTACCTTAAGTCCTTGAGTAATGAGTGGTCCACAGGGCTGTATGGAAAGCAGAACGGTAATTGCAGACAAAAAAAAGGTTTCAAAAACCATTTCTACACATTTTGTTGCACTTCATCCTGGAATATTCCACATTTGGTTCTGCCTCTGTCCGCCACAGGGGAGGACAGTGATACAGAAACATGTCTACCATTCAAGATGAGTGGAAAAGGCACAAGTAAAAAGAAATAATAAGACAAATATCCAGTTGAGAATTAAGAAGCATAATGGATTACATGAAATATAAAGTATAAAACCTTAAACCCGTGTCAGTTCTTATAATCCCCATGAGCTGCTTCTGCTTCAGTAACATCAAGTGCTGCAAAATACACTGCTGCACTGACTGTAAAGGCAGCATTGATTGGAAGAGCCTCTTTTATTGCTCTTGTAGTGATGATGAAGATGGGAGCTTTGCTCTTTAGTCAAACTTGTATTGTAATGAGTGCATATAGCTGCTCTTCAGGAGGGTTCATATTCCCACCAAATCTAAAAAAATAGATGAGAAATGTTGGTTCACACAATCCATTAATGCTATTTCAAAAAAAAGGAAAACAATATCAATTGCCATGAGCGTGACTGCTCATGCTCAGATATGATTCTTGTTTGCTGCCATCTGGTCTTAAACAGCACTGTATACACAATTATTCTTCTGCCTACAGACTCTGACAATTGACCAACTGGTGGAAAACTAATTGCTTTAGTCGCCTTTAGTACGCTGCACTAACCTTGGGTAATTTAACAAAGAGTGCGCAGCAAAGAAGGTCTGGCTATCTCGCTTATTCTCCGCTGCATCTGTCCCCCGAGCGGCCCACTATTGATAGTTCTATGTCGTTTGCTCTGCGCTCACTTGGAAGAACAGCGTAATTGAATCTCCATTTGCAAAGCAACACAATCAATGGAGAACAGGGTTGCTTAGGAGTTTGCATTTAATGGTATGGACATTGTAATAAGGGAAATAAAATTAAAGTTGTATCATTTGTATTGTCGAGTCCTTCGTGGCATCATCAGTTTCATCATCCAGTAGCTGTTGCAAAGTGTTACATCATGTTTTTTTTATGATTTGCTTCAGGGTTGCGTTAATTGGAATGTAACTTAAGTAAATGTCATTTACTGTAGAAAACTAAAGAACACAAATTCATTGGTCCTCTTAAACCTCTATTTTCTTTTTTTTTTTTTATGTTTGCCATTCCTTTAAAATAGATTGAAACCAAGCATCTGCTGCAGTACAGAGATTTAAAGAGGCCCTATAGTGATTTAGTATTCCACTTCTATAAAGTCGGGGGTCTTGTGAGAGACCGATTTAAAACAAAATTGTCAAAAATGAAGTAGCAGATGCTGAGATGTTGTCACTTTCAGCCCCTGGTATAGGTGAACCTAGAAAAACTTCCCATAATGCAACCACTGACACCACTGTGATGTCATCAGGGTTATTGTTTTTGGACTTCAGAAAGGTCTTTCCAGGAGACATTATACAAACTACAATGGCTGTATAGAAAAGATGATCCTCATAACTTTGAACTAGCCTAATAATTACTAATAATCCATTTGAGCCATCTCCATTCACTAATAAAGACAGCGAGATTCACTTAAAAGCTCTGAAAAAGCTAGAAAGTGGACCTTTGAGTTTGTGCAGGTGTTTTCTTTACTGTTAAAAGTAATCCAGGTGATTATCGGGTGTATTAGTATAGTATCGTGTATCTATCTGTCAGTGCCTGCTGGTGGGCCTGTAACATTCATTACTATATGACTTATCGTACCATATATGGACATGATCTCCATCATTTTGGCTGACCTCGATATTGCCCGTTGTGTTTACGTGCATGTTTGTTTACACCAGAATGTCTCCAACATTTCAGCCCATTATGATGCCAGAATAAACAGCAGGCACCTCCCTACCATTACAAGACTTGAATTTAACAGATTAACAATGCCTGAGAGTCTATTTTATTAATTCTTTTGGTTATGTGGTTTTATTTTATTTGTGTTTTATTTATTTAGAATATTTTCATTTTTTTTTCACATTCCAATTCCAATGTCTAAATATTTTTAAGAAGTTAAAAGTTCATTGCTCTTTGAAAGCGTGTTCCATGCTACAGATCTGCCAAAATATTTAAGCAAGGAGAAAAAGTAATAGGTCCATGAAAATTATCTTTCTTTGGTTTTACACCATAAATACATTTTTTGACAGAACTAAAGCTAAGAATGCAGACTCAACATTGGATCCTACATTCCCCATAATGCAACTCAGTAGCATCTTTTAATAGACCTTCCCTTCCTGGTCCAGGTAAATGCCCAAACTTCACAACCCTAGTTTGTAATGCAGGATTTATTTTTTAATAAAAAGTAAGTTTCCAAGCTCAATGTACGACAACCCTGATGACATCATCAGGACATTACAACAGTTTTCTCTCCATGATTAGCAAACTGAACTTGATGTGTAACAATGAAAGTGCCCCTTTAATTTAGTATCTAGGTGTAGATCTGTACTTTCATCATAATTTACAGGTTTGACTTTCAGTTCTATTTCATGAGGCTGACGAAGGTTCCCGTCCAGACGGGCAGCGAGATTTCAGATGATGTTCTAATTTGATAAATGGCATATCCTTCTGTTCTTTGCCTTTGAGCGGCTCTGGTATTAAACTCTGATAAATGTTACTTTGCTGGGATTGTCCCTGATCAAAGGCCTCTTTTAAAGGCCATGTTTGTCATATGCAGTTCTTTGCTTCTAAACGTAGTGAACCGTGCTCGGAGAAGACAAGAGCTTAAATGCCAACCGCAGACTGGGTAGGAATCCTCTGCAGTTTGGCAAGGACATCTTGTGTGGCTCTCTTTGGCAGACGGCAACTTGAAGTAGTAATTGCTTTTTAGCATCACTGGGGTTTGAAGCCAGAGCGAATGTAAATACGATCAAATGAGATTCTGATGGTGGCCTGAGAGGCGAAGGGGGTGAAAAGTAATAAGAAGAAATGATATCACTGGGGAGAACAAAGTGCAGTGATTACATTTATTTCCACTGGCCTATTACTAGAGCACTGGGGGAAAACGAGCGCTGAGCTTTCTGTTTTTGCAGTAGGCCACAGGCTGTTAAGAGCCCACAGCCCTTTTTTATTCATGACATGTCAGAAAAACAGCTCACTTTACCATTGTCCTTTGAGAGTTGTGGGATGATTTAGACTGCATTTTTATGCTTATAAATTCCAGGTTTTAAACATCTAAATGTATGCCTGTCGAGGATGGATGGTTTAAATATTACTGCAAATTAGCCCTTTTCACTGTTATGACATCTGCCAATCTGGGATGGATACTTGTCACCTATTAGCTCTTACTGTTTACTTCCTGAAATAGACTCAAAATGGATGTGCATGTCTGAAAGGTTGGTTAAATCATGAAAAGTAAAGTTCATAATCTTACTTAAGTTCATTTTTAGATTTTAGGCACAACAATAATGATTGATTTGATGTTTGTGTATCATAATGGGTCAAAGTAATCTGAGCCTCTCCTACATTTATCATCCGATCAGTTGCAGGTGTTCACAGTGTCATCCTTATTAGCCGCTGTTGCCTTGCTCATGCACATCATGAGTGTGGGTGGCAGTGGCAGCGTCCTGACTGGCAGACATGATGGATACCCCTCCATTATCAGGGCGTGCTTCTTTGCCCCTCGTCCTGTGGGACTCAGCCAGTGCGACATTTATTAATCGACTGCAGATAATTCCTAATAAAACAGCAGAAGTGCCGAGGCTGCACCGCTGAGATCTGGAATGGCATACATAGCGTAAGACATGATGCATTACCATGCCAATGCTTTCCCCCCTGACAAGGAGCTAATATTAACGCAAGGACTGCAAGCCTGGTGGTTTTTGCTTCTGAAGTTGCACATCTCAGCTTGAAGATTGGACAGCTGCATTGTACATCAGTGTGACATGACATTTCATAGATGGTCAGATTATAGGGTGCAGTCCAAGCCCCCAGGAAGTGCGCCAGTCGTCGATCCGGACTTTTGTAGTGGCCAAACGGCGGTACTGCAACTTCCGTATCCGTCACGTGATACATTGGGCTCAAAAATACTTTTTCCCATAGATTTACATTGGGAAAGAGACGTCTGTAACTCAGTGGATAATTGTTTTTGAGGTGAATCAATTTCCAAGTATGAACACTCTAATAGCCCTTATTTAAAAAAATACGTTTTTTAAGTTGTAAAATGCACTAATAGCTGAATCCAGAGTTATTTCCCTTCCTCCGTTCATGTGAGTGAGACCCAGGCTGAGGCTGGAGCGCAAGCCGTGACGACGGCGTGCCATGAAATATCGCGATGTAATGTAACGATATGCATCGTCGAGACGAAAACTGAATCGCGATATTGGGGCATAATAGGCACTACGTACATACAGGCTCCAGGTCTAAAGCTGCAGCCTCTTCCTGCTGCTCTGCAAAGCCTATGGAAGGAGGCTGAGTAAAATCTGGTCTGCCATCAAAGTTAATATCAGTTGTCAGTTGTCCCTTCTTAAAACCTGTTGTTGTAAATGTACTGTCCGTAATAATCCGAGTCTTAAGTGTGGCCTGGTGCTTAGGGTACAGTGACACCTTTGTGTGGAGTGTCAGAAATCCAAAAGAAGACTAATTTAACCACAATAACCACTTCTAAACCAAAAAAACTTCAATACTGCTAAATACTACACACCTACCGGCTGGCCTCTGACTTTGTGCTAACGTCAGTCACAGTCTCACAACGTTGCCAAGCAAAGAAATTCCCGTTTCTTACAATTCCTTACAGTTTCTTGCCATTTGTTTTTCACGTGTTCCCTCTGAGCACCTCTATTAAGTAAATCTGCATACACACACACTCTGTCAGTTTTACATAATGTTACTCCAACTGCCTAAAAACGGAAAAACAAGTTTGAAGTTGGGTCACGGACAGCTGCTATCGATCCATCCTGAGCTTCAGTTTTGAAGTGAATCCTGTTGTATACTGACCCACGTTGAGAAAGCGTTTTCCTGTTGTGAGGATATTTCAGTGTAAAATCCACTGGGTCTTCACCTCCTCAGAATATGGGAGTACATGAAAGCTTTCTGTTGGTTCTGGCAGCCAACAACAGAATAAGTAGCGTGCTTTGCTTGTTCTGTGTTACCAGGTCTGTGATAGCGAGGAAATCCCAACGGTGGACAGCGATTCAGCAGTTACTCCGTGGGAGGGGATGGTCTTGAACCCAATAGGACGTCACATCCAGCATCAAGCCTGACTGGCTCATTGTTACATATGTTTTCTGATAGATGGAGCAGTAGAAAAAGAGAGAGGATGGTCTCTCCTCATACTTTGGGGGTCTCCACCGGGGACACATATTTATGTTGAAAAATCATGAAAAAGTGCATTATGTCACCTTTAACCTCATTTCTAACTGTGTGGTAGTGTTACTGTATCTAGATGTAGCTCCACCCTCGGTGCTGCAGGCCACAGCGAGGGACACTTTGTCAGCTTTGGCTCATGATCAGCAGGAGTTCGCTTTTTGCTCATTTGCAGGACTACTACTTACCACCTTTCCCATCATCCACAAAGTCATGATGTTCCAGGACCTGCTGCCCGTATGCCCAGTGCCCTTTATGTCATTGTAAAAAGCCAAGATGACGCAGGAACACCCCGCCAGCACATAAAGACTCCTGTCCTTTATCAGGCAGAATAATGCACTGCGCTACTTAGGAATGAGCTACTTACAACTGAGTGATTCCATATGCATATACAATATCACACTTTGCACTTCCCTTTGAGTCATCATTGTTTGCCACTGCTTTTTTTTTTTGTGGAGCTAGAGTGCATGACTCACAATCATGGGGGGGGGGGGCTGCTTTATTGTTTTGCCAACGGAATTCCATTTCACAGCTCCATGCTGTGAAATGGTAGACGCAAGGCAGCACACAAGATGGGCCAGCGGCCAAGGCAGGAAAGAGCTTTTCATTAGTCTAATATTCCTCCTGTGCATTGGCTCCCTTATTATGCTCCTGTTTCTCTTACCGGGAGACAGACAGAGGCAGTGATAGGGAGATGTAGCACAACCTCTTGACCTTACATTTAAAGGATTTGAAATACGCCCTCCGTGCTGTGATAGATGACATAGATTTATCGCTGTGTTCTCGATATCTCTGCCATTTGTTGTCCACAAGCCAAGGAGGACTTGATGAAATGTTTTTGGAAGAGCTATTTTAGAAGTTTGGTCTAACCCACTGTTGTTGTATCATTTTAATATGATTTGTTAAAGATGAAAGAAGCCGTGCAGTTGCTGTCCAGTTGACTGTAATCCCCTCCGGTGGTGCAGTGGTCACTCTGGTGTAACGCCTGTCATCACTCGGGCCATGGGGTGGGATCTGAATGATGAGAGCAATGTTTTCCTAATGCTATTTGTGGTGAGTAAAGTGGGCTGTGGTTGCTGCTCTCTGCAGACTGCACGCTGACACTGAAGACATTTTTTATTTTTTTCAGCAGGGCAAATTTAGTTCACCATTATTGTCATTTGTTTACACATGCCATTTAGTACAGACTTTAACACCAATTCACCGGAGAATACCAGTACATACATTATTAGCATGTGTTCCCAAATGGGAGTGAAAGCCCCGGGGATACATCTGTCAGTGTTAGTGACATCCTTTCACCAGTTCACAACTAATTGTAAATGGGTTTGGCAGACTGTGAGGCAGAGCTATTTGAATGTATTCATAATCATAATGGTTGAGTTAAGCCTCAGTGAGCATCAAAGGAAGTTAAATAAAAATCAAGTTTTTGGCGCTAAGTATGGCAAACCCAATGGAAGACACAGATTAGAAAACACTAATATTAAGCCTAGTGCTTTGTTGAGGAACAATCTGGTCTAGCCATTATAGTTATTGAGGTTATGGATAGATTGTGGCCATTTTTAAATATTAATAAAGAGCCAATGCTAACTGTTGGTCTGAAATGGGACGCCAACCCTGGTCTCTGGAGAGAAAGGGAAATACGTTACCTTACTTCCAGCTATGCTGAAGGAACATCATGTGATATTACTTCTTGAATTGGCATTGATTATTGATGTTGGATATAAACTGTGTACTGTACTAAAGTACTGTACTTAAATTGTACTTCGTCAATACATATATTTGACAATATTAGTTACTAACTACTTTGCAGATTCAGATTCTTAATACAAAATATATGCATCTATAATTATAATCCAATGATATAATATATATTATTCTGAAATGGGCCATTCTGCATAATGAGCACTTTTACTTTTGGTGCTGTTGAATGCAGGACTTTTACTTGTAAGAAAGTATCTTTACACTGTATTACTTTTATACTCAAGTAAAAGATCAGAGTACTTCTTCCACCACTGTGCTCTAGTAAACAATTAAATCAGAAACACATCGGTTTTATCGATATGATGATGACACGGCAAAAAAGTCACTCTCACAAAGCGTGGTCAACGAGACGGGTCAGGTTGGTGACATCGCTGCAAACCCCTGATGCACTGAGGACAGTCCGCCCGGTTTACAGTCACACTGGGAGCCCCGTTCCTCCCTCGCAGGGAGAGCGGGCACGGCGAGCACTAAGTCCATGGTGAGGTTCATGTTGGGGGGCGTTCTGTAAAGCTCATGGCCGTGAACCACCTTCAACCCGGGCCTTCCCAAGCCGACTTAGAGCGTGCAGCGACCGAAGAAATGGACCTGGCGAGGGCCAGCCAGCCCGACCGTTGAGAAATGTAAACATAATTTCGGTGAAACGGTTGCGGGACAAATTAGACCTGCCAGTCTAGGAAATTAATGGAAAACGCTGTACTCATTCATCTTTAAAAACTCCAGGAACATAGTTTAACTTTTTCCAGAAAGACTCATGAAAGAAACCCTCACTGAGAGACTGCTTTGAGGTACAGAAACTAATGAAACAGTGGCTAGCTAGGAGATGACATTATTTTCAGACTACTTTTAGGCAGTCCTAGTTACTGTCTGTCACCTGAAGACCTTCCAAGTTCATAAATGTCATGGTCCCAGACAGATTAGTATTTATTTTGCCCATGGAATAAACTGTGTCGGATCTCTAACTTGCTCTTAGAAAACAGTACCCGTTGAGGTTTAACTAAAACAAAGAGATTAATTAAAGTCTCCAGAGCAGCTTTGCCTCTGAGAAATATTTGGATACCTAAAACTCCAATCTACGATTAAGTGCTGTGAGAACAAAAATTGTAATGTTGTGTGATCTTAGCATTAATTAAGTTGATTATGACAAAGCGTTTGAATTATCTCTTTTCTCGCTGTGAAAATTGATAAACGTATAATTAACAGGGGATGTTACACTGTGGGCAGACAACTTATTATGATATAGCTGTTCTGGGATATTCCAATTCTTAAGACAATGGAAGGAGTTTAATTGTCAAGATAAACACCACATGAGCAAATACTCCACTATGTTGCATTGCTTAGTTAATGGATTGTACTCTGCATATTGGCTTATGCATTTTGCCTAAATGGTTCCTTAGTTCCTTTTATCACTAATCCAGGAACAGTTACTCCTAATTAACTCTATCAGCTGCCTTTCTGTGGTAGGCAACACTGTTCCTGGCTCTGCATCTAAAGAATCTGGGAAAATCAATTAGGGGGATAGGGATCTGTGTGCTCAAAGGCTAGGGTCCAATCCCTAAGGCTGGGGTTGGCAATAATAATACAGCATCTTTGCACAGTTGGGTTAAATTCCCTGTGCCTGCAGGTCTGGAAATGAACATTATCTCCTCACTGCTGATGTCTAAATAGATGTTCTTCTTGGATCTGAGGAGTATGTCGACAAAAAATGGCCAAGTCGAGCAATTAGGCCCCAAAGTGCCAAGTGAAGTGACTTTAAAGTAGCAGCATTGTCAGAGCTCGTTTTCTCCTCTGCTGCAATTGGATGTGAATAAATCCTTCAACTTCTACATCCCCCCCCTCAAGAATTACAGTGGGAGTTACCGCTAAGTGCTGCAGAGAGAAGGTAAGGGGGGTCCGAACTCCAAGCTGTGCAATGCTACCTTCTCCGCCTGAGTGCAACTCCATCCCTCTTTAGAAATTGACAGGAAAAGACAGGTGCAAATTATGTCCGCTTAACCATATTATAGTGTTAGGCAGCGGTGATGAAAAAAAGGGGCTGCTTGAATCTCTCAGTCATCATTTTTAATGGTTGAAAGCTCCAATCCATGTCTGCATTTAGAAGCGGGAGAGTCGTGTACGGGCGGCTGGTAGTTCTCATAGCTCCGGCAGGTGTAGTGATGGCCAGTACGGCAGAAAACGGCAGCTCCGACCCTCCCACTCTGTATATGCTGTGGCTTCACCTTTTTTTGTTTTTTTCATATCCGCTCCTTTAATAGACTGTAATGTATAACCATATTTCTGCGTGTGCTGTAGAGCTGGTGTGACCTTCTCCTTTATTGCTGCACAAATCTGTCTATTGAATTCCCTTGCACTTCTTTATATCCCCTTGAGTCCTTCGCATATGAGAATATATTGGCAAGATCGGGGTGTTGATGTGGGCATATGAACCGTATGTTGGCTTGTGTAACATCTGACTTAAAGTTTGTACCATTATCCGGGGTTCTAAAAGTATATCCTTTGCTCTGAACCTGTTCTCACTCCAAAAGTCGTCAAATACCGCAGCATGGTCAGTGCCTCTCGGCGTCTGACATCGATGCACCGAGGCACCCTTTAGCGTCTGTGTGAGACGCACTGGGCTTTCAACTTACTCCAAAGTAAACCCATCTGTGTCATTATTAGACGGTCAGAGCAACTGACGTAGTAGTCAGAGCGAGAAAGTCCACTTAGGGAGGAGATCGAGGTGAATAGTTGTGTCAAACAAACAGCACTTTCGCCCATGAGAACGCTGTTAACGTTGACATTTCGTCATATCAATCGTTAGTCATGTGACTCGTTTGTCAGTCAAGGTAACGTCAACCACGCTCTTTTTCTAAAACTAAGTAGTTTTGTTGCCTAAACCTAACTTCCTGTGAAGATGGAAGTTTATTTTGAAAAGACACTATGCATGTAACGAGCATATACAGCATACTGACACGTTTTTCCTGACACGTGCAAAACTGATGCTAGAGAGGTACGTAGAGCGTCATAGTTTGAAGCGTAGAACCACTGACCAAACGTCAGTGTTTGATGCATTTGGGTTAGAATGTGTTGATTTAGTATGCATCTTTTTAAATAGACACAATTATACGCACAGGAAAATATAATTAATGTCATTCTTATTACTTTTTTTTTTTTACTAATTCTCTTTTTAATTCATCTTAATGTTCTCTGTTTTTTTTATTTACTTTATATATTAAAGCATCTACTTCTATATCTTCTATTGCTGAATATATATCTGCCCTTGTTTGAATTTGTTTCATTTTTATTTTATTTTATTTTTGTAAAGCACTTTAAGCTATGTCTTGTATAAAAATGCTCTATAAATAAGGTTATTATTATTATTATTTAAATTTAGATCTGGAATTCAAAGAACCTGTTATTCTGAATCAGTATTATTTATAATTCTGCCTTTGTAGACGGTGTCATTTAACACAGCTTAAAAATAAGACCTTGGGAACAGATTTAATGTGACCATAACCTTGAAACAGTCAAGCTCCACACCCCTTTAATTTTACTTTTAGACCAACCTTGAGATGAATTCCTGCTCTACAATTCAACCTTTGCACGTAAGCTCCCTCTGCACTGCAGAATCCATCACTCCCCGCAGTAACGCCTATCATTTCAATGTGTCACATATAGGAAGAAGGGTGATACATAACCGTTGCCTGCCATGTCAGGACATTGTTCATCACTCAGTGTGAGTAGTGAGAGCCGTTCATTCTTTTCGGCGTCTCAAAAAGGGACCCTGTGCTTTGACATTCCTCCCATATCCCTGAGGAGGAATTACCACTAATGAAATGGCAGAAAGGGAGACACCAGCTTTGTGGTAAATGTGCAGGTGAATGAACAAGCCTGTAGGGGACGATAAGTTTTGTCTGAGAGCACTCATTGGTTTTCTTCAAACGAGCTGCGAGCCAAATTCGCCCTCAAGCGCTGTATATTGGATGAAGCGTTTCACGTGGCCTCCGTTGACTTTGCAGGTACATGCTTGTTTGTCACTGACATTGTACCGAGAAGAGTTTCCTTCATTATTTCCCCGAGTACAGAGACAATTTGCAAGATAAGAATAGCACCCCTGGTATTAAAGTAATTATCATCCATTTAGGTACAGTTTGCTGCATCACAGAGAAGAAATCAATGAATGAAATGTAATTAAGTTGATGGTGTCTGAATGTATTTTGGTTCCCCTAATAGTTATCAGATTCTTTTATGTGTTTGTCTGTAGAGATAATACTTGACCTTTTCTTTCCTTAATCTAGCGATTTGCACCACAAAGAATCCACTGAGCAACACACAGGGAGACTGGCTGCAATATGTTTGAATGAATTTACGTGACACATTAAAGAAGATTATGTTATTTTGTGGTTTGATGAGAGAGAGCTCCTTGGCTGTGGGATTGTACCAATTACATTTCAAAGAAAGAGGATTACGGAAACTGTAGCTAAAAGGAAGGAAAAGTAATGTTTCCGAATTTACAACACTGATTATTTCTAAACATTCTCCAGTAAATGCATTTTTAATTGAGCGACAGATTAAAGTATAGAGTTGGTAAAGAAGGAGAAATTAACCCTTTGGGCTTAATTAACATTTTCAAGATTAGCATAATATTCTCCACTGGGATGTCACTTCCTCTTTGGCTCTTCTTTAAATTAAAGATCAAAGCTGAATTGGCTCGCAGATATCCCAAGTCTCCCAATTTAGCGAGAAGGATGCGGACCCTGAGGACCACCACTGGAGAAAATCAGTGAAGGGATAATGAGGAAGAGGAGGTGTCAAAGGCTCCAGAAGGTCCTGCATTGGGATATTATTACTCTAATGGCACTGCTTCAACAGCTTGTGCTGCCCACTGAAGATTCATCCTTCAGTCATGTTTTGGACCAAAGACCAAAGTGGTCACCTCTGAGAAAGTAGGCGGCCTGCTCTCCTTCAGGAACCAAAGTTTTGGATTTTGAAAGTAAAGTGGCCTCTGGTGTCACCGTTTCATCAAGTTACTGTTGGATTCATACTGACACTGAATATATGTAGATGAAGTGCTGTTTTTCTAACTGTAAATCTAGCTCTGCCTACTGGGGCTGGACTGACGCATTTGCAAATATGTCAGAGCCGACACCAGCTCTGATATGATAAATATGGTGCAGATGGATTGATTCATCAATACTACACTGGTCGTCTATGGGACACCCTTTTCCTGCATCAATCAAATTACATGCATATTTGCATGAATATGGCAACCAGATTCCACACCAAAGCGTGTAATAGACCCGCCTGTCCACCAGAGGATAGCGTGTTATTGATATGTTTTGCCTCGCAGAGATGTGAATATTACACACGTTTATTAAACGGCGTTGTTGAATACTTGATTCTGATTGGAAAATCACGGCATTCTGTGGTCTGTTATTTATTTATAGCAGACTGTTGCTATGTATAACAGACCGTTGCTATGGGCGCGGTTCTGATGACAGACTCTGGCGGACCGTTTTTGTGTAACATTTTTGATTTCTTCAGTAAGTAGCCGGGTAATAAGCGGGATAACGTACAGCTAGCGGGTCCTTGAAACAAACCCCTTGAGGGTGATAGAGAGACCCATCCGCTTCACGTCGGGGATTCTTTCACAACAATGACCAGCTCGCTGTACATTATTCCTTACACATGAACCTGCAGTACCAGCAGGGGGTAACAAAACCACTCAAAACATCAAATTTGGGCTTAAAATAAGTACGTAAACTAAGTAAAATAAGTATGGAAACAACGTCAGTACGGAATACAGTTTTATAGTAAAAACGTGTACCCTATTCACCTGTGTCTCCCCTATAGGGTCCCAGCAGCTAATGTTAGCCCCATGACCCCCATGCAGGTTAATCAGGCTGTGCACTGTTACTGTATTTTTGCCCCAGGTTTTGCTGTGTGGTAATTTTGTGACAGACAATTTAATTTAGGATTATGCAACATGTATGCATAGTAGCAGCTGAAATAAGGAAGGTATTAAAACTAGGTTTTCTCAGGGCCCCCCTTCAGGACAGGGCCTCATGTCCGGGTGGTAGGTAGAACCCACATTAAGGCCTTTATCATGTCAGTTGATAATGTGAGTTTTATAGAACATGTTCAAATGGAATTACAAGTGTAGCCCGGTGTAAAACAGTCAAGGGGTTAAAACAGTCAGGGACTAAGACAAGTTTGCCTAATAAAGTTAGGTGGATAAATCCAGTAAAGAAATTAAACTGAAAGTAATTTAGTTTAATGAAGAAAGAACAAAGGTTTAATTAAAAAGTAATTTAGTCATAAATAAGGTAGGATGTAAATGTGTTAATGAGTAGTTCAAATAAATAGATGTATATTGTTTTAAGGTAAACAGTGGATGTAAACTAAGTGAAAAAAACACAGATGGTGCCTTTTAGTTTCAGCTATTTTGTTTGTGATTGGTTACTGGAGTCATCAGTCAATGACACCTGTGGTGATTGGCTGTAGTTAAGGAAGAGAACCAGTACGGGGCGGGGGGAGAGAGAAAAACACGCAGAAGAGAGACGCGGAGAGAGGAGAGGAAGAGGAAGAGAATATTATTATTATTTGTACATTACTAAAAACGGTCAGTAAACAGTTATTTTTCATTCAGAGAAGTTGTCTGGGGTCAGTTATTTAAAATACATTACTGTGAGTGTAAATAGATTGTGTATCACAAGGGTAATATAATTTTCACCCACAACAGGTAAACCTTTTTAGTAGCTACCTTAAGAAACCGAACTCAAACGCCCCTTCATCTTAGTTTAAGGTTATTTATAGCTACTATAGCATGTTGGGGTGCTACACAAGTAATCGCATTATCACAAACCACATGGCATACAGTTATGAACACAGTGTATCTTGTTTGTTTTATCTGTACACAAAATATGACACTTTTTAGGTGTAATAAGCTAATAGTCTCATGCCTCTAGCTCCATACTTAAAGGTACAGTTGATAACATTCAGCCACAAGATGTCACATTCTCCCTCCGCTGTTCCCTTGCATTCACTGCACAACAAGTGGTCGCCAGTTCGTCCGAGCTGGCAACCACTTGGCAGTCAGTCCGAGGAGCCGGTCAGGAAAGTTTCACTTTGGGAGCATTACGTGACCAGGCTTTATTAATCCACTTGAGGAGGGCGGCTTCAACCACAGGTGCTTTCCTCGTGCACATTCATATTTCATTCAGAGAAACTGACTTTCCTTTTCCTGTCATGATATCAGTGTCCATGCAGCACAGATAACCAGCTGTAAAGCAGACATTCTATGAGGCAAAGTATCAAGGGAGTAAAGTGAAATACAACTAACGTTAGTCTATTGTAGTTTTAAAATGTTGTCATGTATGAAAAGACCCCCAATGAACACTGTAAACAGACTACTTGATTACTATAAACTAATTATTTAACCAGTGTGTAGGTATGATTCTGTCCCAAGCTTTTAGATCAGATATAAGTGGTTGCTGTATAACATTAGGTAATTGGGCGCAACTGTCACTAATGCTAAGATACTAACGCAGCTTCTCAGAGAATGAAGCTGTTCTTCTCTGAGCAGGGAGGCAGGGAGATATCTGATTGGTTCTTTCCAAGCGGACCGCGAGGCAGTGATTGGTAAACGTTTTTACAGGATTACGGTAGCTACAGATGACGGCTCTTTTCCGGTCCTTTTTCAGAGCTCATAAGTAACGGATCGCTGTCGGGGTGTAAAGACCATTTCAACCAATATAACAAATGGTGTATACTGGATAACATCGTCAACGCTGCCTTTAAGGTTGTAAGGACTATGGCTGTTGGTAGCTGTTGGTTTTGTTTAAATATGACAAATTGTATTTTTATGGGTTATGGTTGTTCGGACTATCAAGTCAAGACAGCTAACATGTGCTAACGTCGGTTGTCACTTGTTGCCAAGGTAAATATTAATGTAATGCATTCTGCAGCCGGATGGCGACACGAGAGTCAATATAAGCCATTTATCGTTTTTTTCCACATTAACTGGCTAGTGTATTAATTTTTTTTAATTATTTGTTTACATAAAAATGTTATCAAATATAACCTTTAATGTACAGACCTCAGAATGGTGTCAAACTTATCATCTCACTCACTAAATGTAATTCTAAACATGGTGAACTATTCTCTCTCCATCTCCACTTAATACCTTTTTCTGAGCTTTCAGCCGCATGTTACAGTCTTCATCACCATCTGGAGTTTGCTCAGTTGTAAGGGAGAGTGCTGTTTCATGCAGTTGAAAGTTAGTAAGTGGACCTTGAGCTACAATTATTATGTCAAAGTATTTATATATGGATCCGCAATTAATTTTTACAAATAAAGTATACATGATTATGAAAGTAAATGTATACCAGTTACTATGTTTAGTATACATTGAAGTAACAATCTGAGCACATGCAAAACTACATGGCACTGTAGTAGTACATCCAGATGGTGTCTTGTAAAATGATTTCAGCTGTATTTAACTGCCGCATTTCAACAATAAACTTTACGGCTCGCAGACAGCTTTCTTCTTTGTCCTTGTTGTTCTAAAATGTACAAAAACATCTGCTGCAAACTGTTCTTACTCAAAGGATTCAAGGTGCGATATGTCCTTGATGTATTTTGAAACTATTCCTCCCTGCCAAAAGAAAGAAAATTGAAAACCATGTTTTTCAAATATCAATATGAAGATTTCCAGACATGACATTGATTTTGGGGGGAAAAAATAATAATAACATTGCACTATTATTGATAATTCCACCCAGCCAATTATTATCGTCCTTGGTTTCAAGCTGTGTTTGAATGCCCCATGATCTTTTAAGTTAATAGATTTTGGCGTGAAAGCAGTCAGATTGAAAGGTATTGAACATCTGCACAAAACTGGATATTCAAAAACTTCTCACCTGCTTAAAACAAAAATTATCGGTAGGACTATCATCCAAAACACATCAGTTTAAAGAAGTGTTTCACCGCTGCAAAGATCTTTTTATAAAATTAGGCCAATTATTTTTAAATTGGTGTTGCATGACTGGAGAAAACAGAGAAAAGGGGCTGTGGTCTCTTTTGCTCAAAAGGTAGAAAATCTACAACACCCAGAATGCACTGGGCTCACAGCCAATTTTTTGAAAAACACATTTTTGACATCTCCTCCTAAACCGTAACTCTGATTTGTACCAAATTAAAAATTTATCAAAAGCTTGTTGATAGGTCATTGTGTTTTGAAGATATTGGCCAATGAACTTTACAAGGGCGTGGCTCAGCATCAAATTCCACAACCTAATGGTCAATCATCATCACTTTTTTCTGGCAGCGACGTACATGAAACTTGCCTTGGCGGAGGTCTATGCTCTCCGAGTGCACTTCTAGTTAATGTTGATTTTGCTGATTCAGATTAAAATATCCTCATTGACACATTTCCAGTCTGTTTTTTAAACTGCCAATTTCCTTTAATGTTATTGCAATAGATGAATAGATACAACAAAGTTAACAAAATGAAGTACTTTTGCTTTTTATGTCCTCCGGTGCTCCTAATGGCATCTGCAAAATTTCACAGACCGGAGGAAAACAACCAATCAGAGCTGATCTGGAGTCTGCCGTCTATGAGAGCCACGGGTCGATGACTCGCGAATTCCGACCAAACGGTCAAACTAAGCAGCGCTGTCATCTCAATCACCTCAAGCAGAAACATCTTGTAGTGTACTGTTTAGCCGTAAAATTAGAAAGTGTCTGACTCGGCAGCTATGTTGAGATGAGTTAAGGAAATACCAAGCACCGCCCACCAACCCGAGCACAGCCAATAGGAACGCTCTCTCTGAAATGACCTGTGATTGGCCAAAGTCTCTCGTCACAGGCTGGATTTTCTAAAGCCTGAAAACAGAGCCATGAGGAGGTGCAGAAGTCTTGTTTTCTCTCAGAACACTTGAATTACAATATGCTGAAAGGTTATTATGGATTTTTTGCCCAATGATGCCAAAAATATACTGCCTACTGAAACTTTAACGCTTTATCGTGTTAACATTGACAGCCCTATTAAATATATGTTATTCAATCACCATAGCAACATATATTGGCATGCATGTTTTGTTTTGCCATCTTGCCATTTCGACGGACTGTTTGTTTGTTTGTTTGTTTGTTTTCCACGTGCTGTCCAGAAGGTGTTGTCCGTCCGTCTGATTCATGTGATGCAGCATAAGGCTTGTAAAGTATCTGAGCTGTGTGTCACAGTCACTACTGCTGTTGTTGGTCCTGTTGGTAAGCGAGTCAAATCAGCGGGCAGAACTACAGTAACTGAGTTGCCGTTTTTTTTAGAACCCTGGCATGCACATGTCCTTTTCATCTCTCACAGTATTTTTACCCCACATCTCTCCCTCTGCGCCCCCACTGCAACTCTCCCCCCTTACAGTTTGAAAATGTCAGAGTTATAAGTTTTCAACTCCCCGGATTCCTCCAGCCTGTCTGTGATGATTCTGATAATAACCGACTGGAGTGTTGTTTTAATCTGTCCCATTTAGCCACTCATCCATAATGTGTTGACATGAAACATAACTTTTAAGCTGATTTGAGCTCAGTCATACGGGACCGTGGAGTTACATGTTCTAATTTAGTTAAAATCCCAGATGTTGAGTTCAGGCAGCCTGCCAAGAAGTAAAAAAACAAACAAAAAAAGAAGAAAAAAAAAACACCTTTTATTTCTTTATGGAAAACAATCCTGTCACACCACCGTCAGCAGTTCAGTGTTCTGGTGATTTTTTGGCATGTTGTTAAACATGTCTGTTGATGAAAAGTGCAATAGTATCTAGATGTGGGTTTGTATGCTGTGAGGTCCTGATCAGACAGAATGCATTTTGCGGGTGGAAAACACGAGACGCACCGCACTGCCTTTTTGTTGTCCAATCAGACAGAGCGTTTTTTGTAGTTTTGTAGTTGCTCTTTTTTTTTTTTATATGTTGCTAGGCAACCACCAAAGGCGTGCTAACGTTACCTTATTGCATGAACTGTACGTGACCCAAATAGTGAATAGTACCGTTTAAATTAATGAAAACCACATAATTTGCCTTCACGCTGCTGTTTTCTGTTCAGACCGGTAACTACAGTTAGTAACTACGGTTGGTAACTACGGTTGGTAACTACGGATGGTAACTACAGTTAGTAACTACGGTTGGTAACTACGGTTGGTAACTACGGTTGGCAACTATGGTTGGTGAAGTCATAAAGCTCTGGGTATCCAGCTAAAGTCATCACAATGAGAACTAGAAGTGCACACGGAGAGCGCAGACCTCCGCCAAGGCAGGTTTCATGAACGCGTCATCAGTTACACTGCACATGTCTTAAAGCCTGTGGTGTTAATGCACAGGCTGAGCGGAGTTATTAAAAAAAATTGCCGGATCATGATCCGGATTGCCAGCAAAATCTAATGGATTGTTCATTGTGCCACACCCCACCCCTGCAAAAGATTTCATTCAAATCCATCACAGACTTTTGGAGTAATCCTCCAAACGGACAAACCATCAAACCAATGCCTGTGCGAACATAACCTCCTTCCTAGGCCTTTTGGCCTTGGTGGAGGTAAAAAACGCTAATGACGTTGGGCTCTTTTTCGCTAATTTAATTTTTTTCAACTCTAGGCGTTCAGGGCGCTTCTTTTTTTCAACGCAAGGCGCACAGAGCGAATAAACGTGAGGCGCTCAGCAACGCAAAGCCAACGTGCAAAACGCTTCAATCTCATTGAAAACAATTACGAAACGCCGTCTCAGGCGTCTGATCAAGGCCTGAGCGTGTAGATACTGTGTAAGTGTGTAAGATTCTTGGATTCATCCTCCAGCAGAGAGTTGACTCAAGCAGTTTTTCAAATAGAGTCTGAGACATTAGGTGAAACTTTGTTAGCCCCCCAGTTTGCTCAGCAGGTGCTCCTGATTGCTCTGTGCAGTATAGAGCCGAGGAAACGCAGATGAGTAGATCTAATGGTGGCTCTGCTGTGCTGTCTGTCAGCGAGCCAGCCTATACCTCTGACTCCTGGCAATATTAATATCCCAGCACTTCCACTTATTTATTTAGCTCATCTCTTATTTACTCCTCAAGCCAAAACCTTATTGCCCTTTTCTTTTGACCCCCCCCCATCTCATGTGACTGGTGGCTGGCAGCCGTGCTACAATATGGCCCAGACACTTTGGCAGTTGTTAAGGAAGGTCTCGTCTGTGTAGTGAGAACACAGCTATCCGCAGATTTCGGGGGGATGCCATCCATCTCAAGGTGAGAGATGTACTGCAAGGTCAGCCTGATAGGTTGACGGAGGTGGATGTGAGCTGTTGTGGAAGGAGGCGATGCTCTTTGTTCTCGCCTGCCAGCGGGCTTCGCTTTCCAGCAGGACGGAGCAGAGCTGTCTGCTGGGTCTCTGTGTGCAGTAATCAGCTGCTCTGAAATCCAAGGTGCCGTCTCCTCCGTATGATTGATGCATGATGATGTACACGATTGATGCAATTAGTCACAGAGGGAGAATATCTAGTGTAATTACCACCGCAGTGTGACACTGCACTGGGATCAGTTTCTTCTTTA
The DNA here is from genome assembly GCF_015220745.1 of Sebastes umbrosus. Classification (NCBI taxonomy): domain Eukaryota; kingdom Metazoa; phylum Chordata; class Actinopteri; order Perciformes; family Sebastidae; genus Sebastes; species Sebastes umbrosus. The sequence goes on from NC_051276.1 coordinate 9,883,283, forward strand.
AGACATAAAATAATGAGTCCTCAAACTGAAAACAGCGAGTAACTCCATGTTCCACAGTTGCAAATGAAAGAAAAAGGCACACAAAACACGATCGTGATATTGTGTCGATCCCTTGTATGGAGAAATAGATAGACTTATTTTCCTTCCTGAGATAAAATGCATAATGTGCCCCAGCATTGTGGTTTGAAACATAATTTGCTGTTTGAATTTTTTAACGAGAAAAAAAACAAAAAAACACAGTGTGCCAGATTGATGTGTGATGGATGTGTCACTTGGCTTATTTGACGAGTTAATTGAAAGCTGCGCTCTGTCCTCGGCTAGATTAAGTGCTGCAAATGACGGGTTACTGTCAATGAACAGGACAAATGCACCAGCCGTTCACTTAACTGGAAAATCAGTCATCAGACTTTCAAAGGGAAATTGTTCCATCTCAAGAACTCCATTCACATAATTCTGTCATGTGCTCCATTTGCTTAATTTGATTCACATGTAACTAATTCATCATAATGCAAAACAGCCTGCAGTTGTCTGCTGTTGACTCAGTGAACATTCTGTATCAAATCGGGAGTAAATTATTAAATCCGGCCATTTTCTGCGGAGCGTTTGGAGAACATAGTGTCGGCTGTAAATATTGAGCAAAGCAGAAAATCTACACAGCGGCATCTGTGCAAGGTAGACAAGAATTACAAAAAGATGTCAAGATGTAGTATTTTTCTGCCTACAGGAGTTGCTGATGTTTCTTTCTCTTGTTTCCTTGAGTGCTTCTGAAGTCAATTTACTATACGGTCCCCCAAGAGCAGGTATAAGAAGCCTCCGGCAAATGTATAGAGCGCTCCATGGAGAGCCGGTGCAACTGACAGACTCCCGATAGCCAGCCGGCATAGAAAGCCATTACAGCCGTCAGTCTGGCACTGGCGAAATCCATTATATGATCACGAAGATCAATCCATAAGGTAGCTTTTTTGATGTCTGCATTTGAAGCAGCCCAGGGTGATGGATGATTTTAGCCTTCGGTTTTCAGGAACCTGTTTGAAATTCGGCTTTTTTCTCAGATTGGCCAGTCGATATGTTCTCAGAAGCTGCAGCTCCACATCAGTGGGTCTAGGTGGAAGTGTAGGTACAGTAGTACTGCTGGGAGGAAAGAAATGGGAACCGTGGAGGCAAGGTTTCCTGAGGTTCAGGAGATGGCGAACTCATTATGGTCCACCGCTGCGATCCTCAACAGACAAAACACCGTTCTCTCATTGAAGAACTCCATTACACATAGCAGTATCAGAATAAACATATTTTCTTCCCCGCAATATATTGACATGACATGATGGATTGCCAATGAAAAGCTGCCATCCATCAAGTCCATACAAGCCTGTATTGCTGTGGGGAACAAGTACACTGACAATATTTCTCAGGGTTTACACGAGCATGCTCACTGGAGGCAGCACGGGTCATTAGTTTTCACAAATATCCAAGACACCTATTCTATTTTTAGCTTAATGCATTTTTACTGCAGTAGAAGGTAATTCACATACGTCTCCGGTAATGTAATTGAGCAGTGATGTACTGCGTGTCGACTCCTCTGATTTAATGAGTTGTCACGCTCCGTGAAGGTACACCGAGAACCCTTCCTGCTTCTTGATATATAAAAGCCTCAAATCAGACACGGCCGTTAGTTCAATCTCCGACATTATCCGATGACATTGTTCAACAACCTAGGAAGAAACCTTTCAAAAATCATTGTCCGGAGTGACTGCGGGGGAATCGCTCACTGGAGATGACTAAGAATTCAGCGAGCGTTGCCTTCACTCTTCTAATGGCTTTTTCTCAAGAATTGCTGCGCACCATGGTCATTAACATTGAAATATCCCTATTTGCCGAGCACGGGAAGCCCATCAGCCACCGGAGTCGACCGCGGTCCTCCTGCGATGTGCATTGCCGTGCAGCAAACAACTCGCGTGGCTCTCGTCGCACTCTGTCTAATGATCCTACGCAAATGAGCTAATGGGGATCCAGCACGATACCTCTGTCCTACCTCCAGGCTTCATCATCCATAGCTAATTGTCACAAGCCTAATGACCACCTAAATGAGCAAAATCAAATCTGGACATGTGTATACGCTCAGACAGAGTAGAGCAGTGGGGATGGTATGGATTTTCACACAAGAACACATGGACCGTAGACAAATGGGTGCCATGCAATACTGCCAATTGGTCTGTGCTGTTTGGTTAGGCTGTCAAGCATCCCTTTTGACACAATGCGAATCCCAGTTTGATTATTTCCACCCCAGCGCCATGACGGGGCCAATCTTGATGTTGTGTTTTTCTTGCTAGGGAGCAGCTTTTCCCCGCACGTTTCCAGCAGGACCACTGCCTTTGTGTTGCTCTCTGAACCAGAACCTATTGCTATATTCAGTTTGCAGAGCTGGTCAGCTGCAATCTCTAAAGCAATAGCAGTTGTTTGTATTTGTTTGTGGTCCCTGTCCCATTTTCTGGCATGCTGAACCAGAACTGAACCAATATGGTCCGTTGCCAGGTGCCCACCCAGTGTTGTTCTTTTCTTGAGTGTAATTCGATACGGTGCTATTCATCAGGGCTCATTCTTTCTCAGTCCATTGGGATCTATGTGGGGGGTAGGCATATGAGGATAACGTGCAATATTATTTTTTAGAATTTGTTACACCTGGCTTATCAAAACCACTGTAGACGGAGCGAGACGCTGTGATCGCAATAATAATCGCACATCAGTTTGACTGGAGAACAGTCGAAGCTATTGTTTTCTCTGAGGTAGACCCCCAAGGTTATTATTAGCTGGATGTTAACATTTTGTACATTTCCAAACTACACACCCACATGCCGATAAATCCGTGTTGTTTATAGGCAGTGCACTGGTAATCATATTAAAGAAGCATGTGAGTTGTGCTGTCTTTTAGCCTTAATTACACTCATTAAACACTTTTGATACAACGCACGCACAGAGAGAGGCAAGAAAACGAGAGGTACCAGACAAACAAAGTCAGTCTTCTTTTCTGCTCTTCAGTGTGCCAATTAGCATATGATAATTAGTTATGGACAATTGGCCTCCTGGATGGTTTCATTAAAAAGTACCACACTGGGACCTCATTAGCACGCTAATATAAGGGGAACCGTTAGACCTGTTTTACTCCGGTGGATGGATCTCGTTTAAACTGGAGCAGTGTGATCAAGGCCAGGGACGTTTGAAGTCTCCTGTAAGGAGTGTCAAGTGGTGCGTTTGATTTGTTCATGTCTTAACTTGTTTTTTTGAGGTTTTATGAATACCTGAGCATTATGTAAAGTGTTTACGGAGCTGTTCATCGTGTGCTCAATATCCCCAGGCGTGTAATTATTCACGGTGAGTTGACTGATTGTGGCCACCTTGATAAGCGGAGCCAGGAGAAAGACAACAACGACAACAAAATGGTGCTAATTTGAAAGAAGTCAAACATAATGCCTCCAAATCCCCCTGCTGCTTTTAGCAACTGTCATTGACAGGAAAGGTTACTGTCGCTTGCCTGCCAGCTGTGGGGGGGGGATGCAGAGGGGGAGGGAAAAGGAGTCTCCCTGGATTTTACCAGGAGCAGCCCATCCAGTACGGCGTTCCACTTCTCTGCCCTGCTCTCCCTGGGTCTCCACTGAGCCTCTGACAGCTCCAGGTTGTTTCACAATAAAGCAGAGGAAGTCTGTATAGGAGCCATACTGCGAGGATAAAGAGCAAGGGGCAACACTCTATCTGCTTTTCATGAACTCGTCTATTCCAGCCCTGGGAAGGAGAAGCGAGCCATTGTGGGGAGACTCCGTCCTTAAGATCACACACCAGATTCAAGCTTCCTTCCTGTTCCTGCTGCCAAACAAATGCTTCATGTTGATGAACTGAGCTAATCTTTCCCAAACCGCCCCCCATCCACCCCATCTCCAGTCTGAGCAGGGAGAGTAACAAATGCAGTCGGGTACTGAGATGGAGACAGTGTTGGCAGGACTTCCTAACAAGATTTGTTTCATAACAGGGAAGGGAGCTGAGCTGCAAAATGAATTATTAATATGAACTCGATGGTGACCCGCCACAGATCAGGGCGCAAAAGTTCAGTGCTGCAAATCCTTGACAGCACTCATTATAAGACGGAGCCAGCTGCAGCAATATGTCCCTCTGTACCTCGGTTGCTGTCCTCAAGGAGCAGCTCTTCAAATGTTATTGGGTGCCAGGTGGTAAAACCACGGTGTGACAACAGGTGTCAAAAGCTAAAGCCGCTAGAAAACAGTGAACTCTGTAGTGCAAATTGCTCGACAAAAATCTGAACCTGAATTTATAAACGCACTTGTGGAGGTGATTTCCTCTGAGATTTAAAGCTACTTGAAGAATCCACACAGTGTTCCAGTATCTATCTCCACAAAGAAAAAAAAAAGCCTTTTGTGAAACAGCACAGTAGGAAAAAATAAAATCTTATTTTCCACAATTCTTTTACTCCATTCTGTTTTAACTGTGCCATCTAAGTCATAAAAGCAGTTTGCTCACAGCGGTTTGAACCTGGTTGAGGCTTATTTATGAATATTCTTTTAGCAAGCACAAATCAGCCCGCTGCATCCGAGCCTCGCAGTGATGCCATCAACCCAGGCCCCTCTGGTGAGTGCTGAGTGTGTTTAGCACCTCTAACTAATAATCACATTCTCTGTGATGAAACGGCAACAGCCGCATGGAGAGCGTCATTATTCAAACTAATACAGTGGATGCATACTCGGTAATAATAACCCAAAGCCCTGCCAAGACCTGACTGAGCAGAGCAGCAGAAGATGATGGCATCTATCATATTAATTTCAGATAATTGTCTGTACTTATTAAGTCACCAGGACCGCGGCTGGCTGAATCTAATTGTCTGACCTTAATTACCATTGGATATGCTTTGTGCAGCCGGGCTGGACATGATAAAGCACAGGGAATACAGAGGAGGGTATTAGGGAACTCAAGCTGAAGGCAACAGTGACTGAAAATGCAACACAGCCATTCATAACAGCAAGTGCTGCACGCGGAGTAAAAGTGGTTTCCAGAGCTCCGCATAATGAAAGTCATGAATAAAATCCAACACTCACTATGTGGGATGTAGTGCTGAAAATACAAGTCTACACATTCAAAAAAAAAAAAAAAAAAATATATATATATATATATATAATTTAATTTAATTTATTTATTGTGAAGACACAAGGAATTTGTTTACTGCCATTCACAAGCTCTGAATATGCTGCCACAACAGTTTGATCGGGTCCAGTCAGGTGTCTGAGAGGACTAATCTATATGTTTGAATGGTCTTTTGTGCTTTTAGGTTGTAGATGGCCCTCTTTACATATAGATGTGATTAAGTTTAGTACATGGAGAACATAACGCTGTACAATGGTTCAACCAGTCCACATGTCCAAGTGTCCTCGGGCAAGATACTGAACCCCAAACTCCTCCTGAAGGCTGAGCCATCGGTGTGTGAATGTGTGTGTAAATAGGTGAATGCTGACATGTTGTATAAAGCTAGAAAGGCGCTATATAAATGCAAGTCCATTTACCAAGTCCATATATATATACAGTATATACTGTCTGTATATGCCGTAGACCCGGCTCTAAGTGACTGCTTCAGCACTACGGAGTGGTGGTTAGACAACAACATAAACACATACATGGACGCGGTCCTTGGCTACATCGATGACGTTGTACCGAGGATTACTGTACGGACATTCCTGAATCGGAAGCCCTGGGTTAACAGGGAAATCTGTGCTAAACTTGGAGCACGGACCGGCGCTTACAACTCCAGGTATGCGCTCCGGAGAGCTATTAGCAGTGTAAAGAGACAATACAGGGACAAAGTGGAGTCTGACTACCAGGGCTCCAACACAAGAAACATGTGGACTGGACTAAGAACCATCTCAGACTACGAGAGGATAAACGCTAGTGCTGAGGTAATGTCTGCATCTCTCCCAGTTGAACTGAACACCTTCTATGCACACTTTGGCCCAGTACCCCTCCCCATGAACAATATCCAGGGCAGATGTGTGCGGATCTTTTAAAAGGATCAACCCACACAAAGCACCTGGACCTGATGGCATCCCTGGCCGAGGTCTCAAGGTGTGTGCAGATCAACGGGCAGATGTCTTACTACTGCCCAGTAGCACTCACCTCCACCATCATGAGGTGCTTTGAGCGCGTAGTCAGATCATTCATCACCTCCTCCCTCCCTCCCTGACTCACTGGACAGACCAAATGTATCAACTGACGACGCCATCACCCTAGCCCTGAGGGGGCCAACCAGAGGAAGACAAAATAATGCTGTTCATTGACTATAGCTCAGTCTATAGCTCAGAGACCTGGGACTGAACAACACCCTCTGTGATTGGATCCTGAGCTTCCTGACGGGCAGACCCCAGGCTGTGCGGATATAGGCACAACCACATCCTCCAGCCTGACTCTCAACACCGGCGCCCCTCAGGGCTGCGTGCTCAGCCCTCTCCTGTACTCCCTGTTCACGCATGACTGCGTGACCACACACAGCTTTATCAAGTTCGCTGACGACAAGAACCGTCATCGGCCTGATCACAGACGGTGACGAGACGACCTACAGAGAGGAGGTCAGAGCCTTGACATCTTGGTGCCAGGACAACAGCCTCCATCTCAACGTCAGCAAAACAAAGGAGCTGATTGTGGACTACAGGAAGAGACAGGGAGAAGGACACGCCCACCATCTGCATCAACAAGAATATGGTGGAGGAAGTCAGCCGCATCAGGTTCCTCTGGGTTCACATCAGTGAGGACCAGACCTGGACTCATCACATCATCAAGACGGCAATACAGCAGCTCTTCTTCCTCTGCAGGCTGATGGGGGTTCAACATGGACTCCAGGATACTCTGCAACTTCTACAGGTGCACCGTCGAGAGTATCCTGACCAGCTGCATCACCGCCTGCTATGGCAGTTGTACCACCTTCAACCACAAGGCTCTACAGAGGGTGGTGAAAACTGCAAAGCACATCACCAGGATGGAGCTGCCATCCATGGAGGACCTCTACACCCAGAGGTGGAGGAAGAAGGCCAACAGGATTATAACAGACCCCAACCACCCACACACACAGACTGGTCTGCCTGCTGCCGTCTGACAGACGGTCCCAGAGCATCCGGTCCCGCACCACCAGACACAGGGACAGCTTCATCCTGCAGGTCATGAGACTGCTGAACTCTTGAGCTCAGCACTTTACTACTATGCTGTCAACTTAGCTGTATATACTCTACTTACTTACTACTTGCTATTTTACAAACTGTTTACACATCTGTGTATATATTTATTACTTCTTTATACATACTGTTTTGGATATGTATTTAAATTGTATTACTTTCATCATGCATATACTGTTTACATTCAGTTTATCCATATGAAAATCTGCCTTCCAAAAATTTACATTTACTTATTTTATATTTATGTATGTTAATATTTAAGTCCTTTATTTTAACTTGCACTATTGTATGTCTTTGATTCTCATTTTGCTTTTATTTGAGTGATTTTCTTTTTTTATAAATACATTTTTAATGAGCATTGTGGAGGGTACCTGAGACCCAATATTTTCATTTCCAAAGACTGATTGCCGTATTTGTTGTGCATATGACAATTAAAGAAACTTGAAACTTGATATATAGTTAGATATGTATGTGTGAGAGAGAGATAGATAAAGTTGGCTTATTTGAAACTTGTCTGACTGCTGATCTTTCTTGCCCCACAGGACTCCATTGTAGCGATGGTGCATTCCAAAATCTCAGCCATTACTAATATTCAGTGTCTCTGTAGAAATGATGTCCAAAACTCCAAAAGGAAAGTTCTAATAAAACTGAATTATGCTTAAAGTCCCTTATTTATTATTATTATTTTTATGAGCTTTATAATTTTCTCTTTCCTTAAATGTACAGTACCAATCGTTGGCTTTTAATATATTTCTTGGTGTTCCTAAAATATTTGACCCGATTATTTATTAATTTTTTTCCTCAAAAAGTATTTTTTTGGAACAAAGATTTTGATTTTCTACCCCACAGAATCACACTCCATTTACTTGGCAGTGAAACATACACCCCTATTAACCTGCCTTCCTGTGGCTCCCGCTGGGTGGGGGGGGAGGGGAGGGGCCTGATCGCTGGTCAGCCCGAGGAATGTGAAGGAAGCATCGAGATAATTAAAGTTTCATTCCCAGCCAACATGCAAGCTGCTCATGAGCAGAGACTTTTGAAAGCTTTTTTGAGAAAAGAAACGCACTGTGATAGTCCAAATGGGCTTTTCTTGTTCGCTAAAATCCTTCTGCTCTCGGGTGCCTCCACTTTGGAGAGATTTGTGGAATGTACACCCCTCGCATCTTTGCACTTTTCACTGTGACTTTTTTGTCTCCAAGACATTTTCCGAATTTGGATTGGGCATGATCCATTTATTATACCACAGGACTTCAAAGCTCATAAAAAAAACCTGGCTTCTAACATAGAGTACCAAAGTTAGGATCCTGTTTGCAATATAGAAACCCCAGAGACCCGCGGGATCGCGATCCCGACTGACTTTTCTGTTTTCAGAAGCTGCAGCAGGTTCAGTTTTAGAGTTAGAGTCGAGCTATACTGTAGATATCACAACTAGATGAAACTAATGAATCCATTGTTACCAACCATGTCATGCGAGCTTGTTGTGAAGGAGGGTAAATAATGCTCCAAAGTTAGGCTAAATTTTGGCGAGGAAAAACTGGAATGGCCATTTTCAAAGGGGTGTCTTGACCTCTGACCTTAAGATATGTGACTGAAAATGGGTTATATGGGTAGTGGTCTCCCCTTTACAGACATGCCCACTTTATGATAATCACATGCAGTTGTTTGAATGGTTAAAATTGTGTGTTTAGATATTTCTGCATACTGGGGTCCCTAAACAGTCTTGAATTACATAAATTGGCTATCACTGTAAAGCTGAGACTCTCGTTGATCCAATGAACCCAACTGGATTCATGTGTGATGATGTTAGTCCCCTAAGGAGACATTTCATTGTAATGAGACCATTTCACTGGTGGTGACCTCTAGGATAATCACAGCCTCATGAAACTTTACAGCCTCAAACTAAAGACCTAGGGCATTCAGAGGATTGATGGCTTTCTTAGCTAGATTGACGATAAGGGGGTTTCTGAGCAGTTTACACAACACAAGTGCACGCCACCAAAAAATGCAATTCTTGCAGAAATCTCCAAATGTCAAAAGTTTTTGATACCAAATCACAGCATGGCTTTTTCTATGTGGTGTTCCTCGAGGTCTTGGTGTCTTAATGTTGCATTTTGGAGGGATTATTGATCATTTTATCAATTCTACAGTGTTAAAAAATGGTTAAATGTAACACCAAATCTGTATCAACCCAATAACTTATAAGAAGTAAGTGAGCATGGGAATGGCCATAATATATTTATATCCTAATGTTCTAAGCTCTTATACACCCTCACAATGTATTTTAATCAATGTTTATATATGAGCTATTTTTGAACAGCATCTCAAATTAATCTTCAGGTTCCCAGCTTTCAGATGATGTACACCACTTCTACAGTATGTGACATCTACTGTTGACCTGCTATCTCCCCCTAAAGACCCCCTGGAGCCCCCATAAAAAGACAAAATGGGTCTATTGTGGGTCTCAGAGGTTTAAAAAAGGACCTGACTTTGATTCATTTATTCTATGGAGTGCTTTTCACAGAAGGTTGCTGCACCATATGTACATTACTTCGACTGTAGATTAAATCACCAACCAATCTGACACATTCTAACTGCTGAACTGGACCGATACACCAAATCCCAGATGAAAGTCTCAAATTATCATACAGATTGAAGTGATTTCCAGTATGTGATTCCTCTGATTTCCAGTACATAAGCTGGAGGCAGGAGGCCCGGCCTATCTTGAATAGCTGCTGATCAGCGAAAGGATGCAGAGCTGCTGGAGGAGACACCCTGCAGGCTCCTGAATGGATTTTTTTGGTGGCCAGGGTGATATGGGCAACGGTGGTCACTGACCAGATGTTCAGACATTAGAGGCAATGAATAACTAATGAGGCCTAGGAATCACCTCATCCTTAATATTACAGGAGAGAAAATGAGTTTTCGTGATTATGTTATTGAAGCTTCAAGACTGTGGAGAATATGTGAGAGTATTTCTAGCTGGGTGTCTTTTGGTTTGTGGATATTGACAGCTCAGCCCATTATAATAAATAGAAAAATATGTTTTATGGCAAGAGAACAGTCAACATAGTAGTGCTTTCAGGTTTGGTGCAAAGGTCCTAAGAAAGTCTCCCTTTGAGAATAACTCATGCCTAGGAAAATTACTATGACATGTAAGGCCATGTAAGATCATTTTCAAGGGCATGTTGGGCATAAAGTAGCTCTTACATATTGTTGTAGATTTATAAGTGCATTATATATGTATAGTTTATTGTACATTGCATGTTTTGCAGTACCCCTAGGAATTAAATCCATACTGGATTTTTCTGCACCTCATGATGAAGTTCAGTGCCGCTGCAGGAAGTAGTGTTCCCTTCATGTAGTGAGGTGAAAAGTAAAGTTGTGGATGTTGGGTGGTGGCAAACTTTCATATGCAAGACCAGTGTTCATGTCTACAATCAATAGACATTTGCTTTTTTATTGCCTGTAAGTGCAATCTTTCCCTAACCTTAACCAAGTGTTTAAGTTTAAGTTTTCCCTTACCTTAATGCGGCTATAATTAATATTTGTGACAATGTGAAAAACAATGTCAAAGGGGTCACTTGTAGTGATGAACCTCCACAGAATTATCACCTGAATCTGCAGCTCTCCGCATCTTTACGGAGCTTTATAGTGAGTTTCAGCTCATTGATTAGCTGTGGGCCAAACAGCTGAAGAACTGTTCTGGTTCACTCTCACCACTCTCATAGCATCATTTTCAGACACATATAAACCCACCATACATTACCTGCTCAGCAGCAAACAGCAGACAGACCCAGTTAGAGACTATAGCTGGTGAACATGGTGGAGCATTTAGCAGCTAAAGAGACAAATATTCCCGTCAGGAGTTGGTGGAGACCAAAAACAGAGCTCAAAGAGAGTGAATATTGAACTTACAATCATCAGAAGAAACACAACTCCAAATGAATGATGATGTTGCTCCATAACTGCTGGATGTGTAAGTGTGATAGTTCACCATATCAACTCAAAAGGTGATGATATGTCAGTGATGTGTTCACAACGTGTTTCTGCTGCTAAGTGGCCAAAAAACCCCAGTTATTGCAGGTTTAACTAGACCCATGTTCGCCATGCGCCGAGATTGTAGAAAGCAAGCATTTTTGTTGCTTTTGAACTAACTCTCTGACCAAATTCCTACTGTTTAAACCCATCATTTTTCAAACTTCTGTAAAAATATATATTTAATTCACTGGTTATTCATCGTGTTTGATGTGCTTTCACCGTGCTCATATTTCCCTCATGTCTATTTTTATGCTGGTTGTTTTTGCAGCCCATATTTTGTCTCATATTTTGAGGCGTCTTCCTGATAATTGGTCAGAACTGCTCCTATTGTCTCACAATAAATGACCTGTTTTTGTGCCTCTGTATTAAGTATGGAGTGTGAGCTGTGTTGCATATCTCTCTTGAGGCATCCAGACTTATTGTTCTCAATCCCAGGCCTTTGGTTTGTAAACAGAAAGTAGCACAGCAGCAGTACAATAGCAGCTGGAGAAGCAGTAAGTCGAGCAAAAGAGACACTGTATTATACAATGACAACTATCTGCAGAAATATGTGGCTCTGTGGCATTTGAATCGAAGACTGACATGATATATGATATCTGGTATTTAGTTGAAGCTTTGATTGATTTCCTTACAGGACATGCTGAGTGCATCTACATTTTTAGTGAAGGGTGTCCAGAGGAAAGTGAACCTCTAACCCCAGACATGTTGGGAACAGACTCTATCCATTCCATCCATGTTCCAGTTAATTGAATCTGATACCAAGTCTATCACCATGTACAGTAAAGTCACTTTAGCTAACCTTGACATGAAAACAGTTGCTTGGGATTTCTCCCAGTGGAATTAATCTGCTCTACTGGCCGTCCTTTTTGTCCCCGCAGTGATAATATAATGAAGAATGAGACTGTGACAATATTTTGACATTCATCTGTGTGGCTGTAATCAGCGCTGAATCAATATCTCATCTGTTATAGTTTCATTCAGTGCTCTCTCCGCAGCGGGTCGGTCTCCATCGCAACATCAGTCTTTTATCAAAGCGCTGGGCTCCCTGGATCTCATATGCACTGAATCCTGAGCCGACAGAGACGCCCTTGGTGACATATAAAGGCAAAATCATACCTATAAATCACTTAAGTACAAACTGGAATTGGGAAGCTAGACCAGCCAGGTTAAATTCTAAGCCTTTGAGTCACCGTGACCACATCCTCCCTCTCTTTTTCCCTGCCTCTTTTTCTTCTTTACACTGATGGCCATCCAGCTCTGCGGCAGCTCAGCTCCCAGAAGACCGCGGAGAGGCCAAGTCGGAGGCAGCAATTAAACGGCCATGCTTGGTTTATTTATTTTTCTGCCGAGATTACAGCAGGCGTCTTTTAGATTTTTTTCTGTCCTCCGCGCTGACTCCCCCTGACAGTAATTTAGATGATGCATGTAAAATATCCCCCTCAAACCCTTCCCCCCTGGCCATCCTTAAAACGGGACCAGTCATGCGGGGGGTAACATGTTGACTTATTTTGCATAGTCTGAACGAGCAGCAGACGGGTATTTTCCAAGAGACAGGAGCCATTGGACGTGATTTACGTAACTTCTTGCCAAGAAGCCAATGACAAAAGCCCCCGACTTGATTCAGAACACTTTGGAGATTAAGTGCTCTCCATTTGGTGCCATCTTCATTCCCGCTTGTCGTGTATTGTTGAATGGAGGGGAGGGCTCTCGTGCCCTCAATGTAGTGTAGCTTTTGGCCTGCTTTGTGGTATTCCGGGCTGTTCCGCTGTGGAGTTATTTACTCTCAGTTAATTCCTACTTCTGTGAAAAAGGCTTCCACTTCCATCATTTCTTCCTCTATATTCTTCCTGAACATTCCCAGGGTGTTATGAAACGAACAATACATTCGATACAAAGACATTTTCATTCCATCCTTATGTTTTTCCTTATACGAGCACATTACAGAGATGAAGACACTTGACTAAATATAAATGCCCAAGCACTGGTGGGGGTGTAACACACTTCCGTCAGCCAATTCATGTAGCTCCTCTTGGCTTTCTTTAAATTATGTCTTGACTCTTTACATATGCACATAATTAATCCTTCTTTCTCGACGCTAGGACCTCTTGCCTGAGGTAACTGGATGTTTTTTAATCCTCGCAAACCCAGACATTTGGTTCCTCACACCCGTGACAGCCTTTTTCTTTTGCATATTCTTCTCAAACAGGAAAACCGACAACTGTCTCCTCTGCACTATTTAAGGGTCTATTGCTAATACTGTTAATCTCCCTCTTAGATGGAATATGAGGCATATTTGTCTTTTCTCTGAGCTGATCATGGGATCAGCGTGGCCTTTCAAGTTATGAAGGAATACTCCAGGGACTTAGTGAGTCAGCGCTTTAAGTTTGAGACACTGTGTGGGAGTCTCAGTAGACTACTGACTGTGATGAACACTGCACCCATTTTATCTGCTAAAGACCGCCAGATATCTCATTTATGAGCTTTACAATTATTCATCTAATAGATAGCCACCTGCTGAGCCTGATTCTCCCTGCGATGTGAATATGCTTTGCGAGGTGTTTACGTAGGAAGCCCCATTAAATGGCCCATTGCCTTGCTTTTATGCCAATGGCGAGAGTGATCATAATAATAGCTTCAATATTTGAAATGGCGGTTTGCCGTTGGGACCGCCACAAGTGGGCTCGCTAATTAGACAAGCTTCTTCTTAGCACCTCATTTTCTACCTTTGACAAAGTTAGATAGGAGTGTGTCAAGTGGAAATGAAATGGAGAGCTGCTCATTAAAAGTGAACCCAGTCAAAGGGAACGTAACTACAACATAACTAATTCACTTGAGGACTTAATGGAGTGCTTAATCATGCAGCCTTACCAACATGCGTGTTCACTTGACTGCTTTTTATCAGTCCTGCTGTCACTTTGAGGCTACGACAAGTGAATAAAACACTTCTGCCACATTTGGCAGAAGAAGGGTTTCGGCAAACAACATTGACATTAACACCTCTTTAAACTGTGCAGATTTAAGGCACGGCAGAGAGAGAGAGAGAGAGAAAGGAACATGAAGGGGAACAGAGCACATTTAATTACTCTGAGCATCCGTGTGCTGTAATAGCCGCCTGCTGTTCAAACAACTAGCAGAGCCTCCCCACAATGAAAGCTGCTGATGAAGCAGCTTTACTCCCTCCATCTAGTCTCTGCCCTCAATCTCTCTCTTGATCAGGAACTTCAGAGAAAACTTACAAAGTTCTGTGTTTTTTTCAGAGCCTACAGCAGGAGAGGATAGCCCAGGATATTCCAAGTAAATCTGACAGGAATGACAAGGAAGCAAAAAAAAAGCCAGGCAGCAAAGAGCTTTTGTATTAACCCTTTTAAATCGGACCTCCCGCTGGCGGCTGCGGGAGATCGTTGCTTTGCATGATCCTGCTTAATCAATCTGAAGTAAAAACCAGAGCTAGAGCTTTCATTCTTCTTTGCAGCAGAAAGCCAAGGTTTTGGTTTTTGTCATCACGTTGCACGCCTGTGATGATGTCATAGCGTTACGTTATGTTACAGTTCAAATAATGTTCATTGTTCATGTTTCTACATTCAGAATTGTTTAGGAAAACTATAATTTGAATATGCTCCAAGAAATTACATCACAATAGGCAAAGAATAACAATGTAAGCACTGGGGAAATATTTCTATTACAGATGAAACTATCAAAACACCTTTGCACTCTGCTCATAAAAATGAGCACATCTCAAAAACTAAAACAATATATACAGTTCACTCATTGTGATACAGCAAAGAAAATGCATTATTCTTGAGCACCACATCTTATTTTCAGATAATAACCTTGTCTGTGGACTACAGATTTATTAGTGATGTTACATCAATGGAAGGCAGTTCTTCCTTTCACGCTAACAGACACTTGATGGTAAGACAAGCCTTCTCCTTGACAGATAACTGAAAAGCCGCATTTAAGATGTTCGACCTTGAGAAGACTTTGGCTCATTTACCGTGGTCAAGAACATTCTAAGAGCCTTTCAAAGTCAATTGAGTTTCCACCAAAGAGTTAGGCGAGTCCTTTTCCCAGCTCAATCTCCAAGGCTATTTTTATCCATCCGACTGACAGATCAAGTGGCACTGATCAGCACACCTGCTTCTCTGTGCCGAGGGGGAGAGGGAACGAAAAACTGGAGCTCATACATCAATGTGTCACCGGCCAGGACTGTCCAGCGGGCGCTTGGGAGCAAACTCCCACCGCTAGGTCATGACCGGAGACCCGCCCAAAATCGTACTGTACATCCAGACTGGGCTGGCCTCAATGTCACAATGCACCTCCGTGAATTTGAAGGTGGGCGAACTGTTATAGCTGCTGGCTTGACCAGCCTTTTTTGTTTAACACTCGGACTGCCCGCATTCTGCCACCCCCTACAGCTGCTGCAACGGTCTGCCAGACCGGCATATGTCATTTTATTGTTTGAGCTCACAAGCACATCAATAATGCATTTCGTTTGATGAAGTAACTAGAAATTATGGGAAATAAACAAAATATCACAGACCATAGAGCAGGATCGGCAACCTTTTCGATGCCAATTTACACATTGATTTATTTACTGCTGCTACACGTCTCCCGTCCAAATGGACCAATTTGATTTACAATGCTAAAATACATCTACACTAATATATAACTTGTAGCCTATACTATATTGTAGGCTTCAGGTCAAAGTATGTCATACACAACGTGATCGTAACCCTTTCAGAAGCTTTGTTATCCAGCCTCGAACTGTATAGTGTCTTTTTGGAGGCTTTGTAAAATAAATCCATGATGATAAATCCAATACTGAATATTTTCTGTGATTATTTATCAATTTCTCTGTGTTTAAAAAACACTTATTGTTGTTGTTAGTCGTCCACTTGCAATTCCTGATGGGTTGAGTCTGTCGACCAATCAGAGGCTGTGTTCCTGATTGTGACAGCTCTGATCTTCAACACATTGCGCAATGGAATAACATGAGATTAAAAAGTGCGACTGCATGCGGTCTATATGATGGTCGGAGGAATAAATGCTCAGAACTCTTGTGTCTTCTTTTATCACCTTCTAGGCTTCAGACAACATCAAAAACACACATTTAGGAAAAGCTGTGAGCTGAAAAGCTTGTCGTTTTTATTCAAACAGAGATTTTTTTGCGTTATAAAAACCCAGTCTGTCAGACCATCTTGGCGGTCCGAGTGTTAATAATCTGAATTTTAAAAGGAAGTGAAAAAGCAGCTATGGGCGCCCAGGGATACCGATGAAGTTTTGATATATCAAAGCTCCTCAAAAGTAGTTCCACAATCTCACAAACCTGAGCTGAGTATTTTCCATCTTCCCTGTTTTTCTCGAGTTGCCAGGAGTTCCCTCCCTCCCCACACACTCTCAATCCTTCAGTTTGCTTGTACTAGAGAGTACTCGAGCGTTTCCTGACATGCAGTATTTACGGTGTATGTGTCTTCCTTGAAGGAGTGAGAGCAGCAGCCTGTCAAAGTGCGGCGAACATTTCGAGCCAGCCCTGATGGCCATTGAAACACAAGGCTTTTTAGGCCGTGGCTGTTGGCCTCAGTGGCCCCTTTGTGAAGAGTGATATGACAGTGGTAGTGCACAGGTCTGACAGATGGAGGACTTCTGACTCCATCCCCCGCTGGGCAGGTGAATCCTTCTAATTGGGACTGCAGCAGAGAGGCAGCGTTCGTAGACCTCCAGAGGCCTTGTCACACCGCGGCTGAGTGCTGATGGTACAAATGTTACAACCGACAGGGCAAGATTGAGCAACAAGGGCTTTCAAAGGGTTGCTTGTTACATTACATTGCAGGAATACCGTTGCTTAGTCCTGGATGCTGCTTTTTTAGTGGCTGAGCCTCAAGAGCCTCAGTGAGATCATATGACATATTTCTAAATTGGGAGTAATTTGTCAGTCTTCAGGCTGCTGATATACATTGCTAATGTCTTTTTTTTTCCTCTCTTCTCTTTCTGCTCTGCACTTGGCACTGTGTCGTCATCCACCGATCTGTCAATCAGGTGAGTAAGCTTTCCCCAGATACTGCTGTTAACGTACATTTCACTATACCGCTGAAGGCTGCAAGTTGATCAGCAAAAAAGCTGCTCGAAACAAAACTGTTGCAATTAGGTACAGCAGATTTGCCTCATCTTTATTCTGTCAATCAAGCATGTACATGACGTTGCTTTGATCGCCAAAGGCAAGCTGTGGGCCATATTCCAACCCCTCCATTACCTTGTTGACGGGTGGATATTTGATATCAGGGGTGTGCACATCAGAGGCAATGCATAGATCACTCTATTACGGCAGTAACTGTCTGTTTCCTGTGCGTATTCCCTTTTGGTCAGCTGAGGTCAAATGATCTGGTCACCTCTCAGCTGACCTGTTATACTTCCTCCGATTAAACGCCCCACTGTGGCCCTCTCCTCCGCCTTGTTGTTTTTGCTCTTGCCGTGATGTATCGGCCTAATAATCAGCGCTACCAAGCAGACCAATAATATATCGAGACAGCTGGCTGGTGCCTTAGGAGAATCTGCTTTATTGTGGTGAGTACATTACATATTATTGAAAGAGTAGACAACATGCACCTTGAGGCTTGTTGGTTTGCGACATACTTTGGAGGAAGTATAAATCTGCCTACAATATACTGCTCTATATCCAGTCTATCTGTGAAAACTGGAGCTTGAAACGTACAGTTTTAAGAGAGCTGTTTTTCTGTGGAAGGAAAAAATGCTGTTGCTTGTGCGGCGGCCGCATGTGTGTGTGTGTGTGTGTGTGTGATTGGTTGACAGTATATTGTACTGAGTAGCTAAACTGTCACCACTAACACTGGCACAGATTTCCGATTACTCTGAGAGAACAGAGCAGCATATTGGCTTTTTACTGCATTGAGGATTTGGCTCATAGAGACGGTTTGATGAATGTCTTGACACATCTGTGACCATTATTTCAGAACACTCCAGAAAAAAATCAATAGTGTTTGCTCCGGCTGCCCAAGGCAATGATACCCATGAATGCTTTATTTACCTCTTTATGCGTGAAGATTTGAGGCACTATTCAGCGTTGACTAATGAATGAACTGCCTTGCCAAACACTCCAGCTAGGGCGCACAAGAGTATCTAATCACCTCCAAATGTCACTCGAGCTGTCGCCCATTCATATTCCGTTCACCCTCCAACTCATCAATAATAGGTAAGGAGTGAGCTCGGTGGAGACGCAGCGGGGAGAATGTGTGTCCCTGTGCCCCCGCGAGGGCCCACGGAGGCCTGGAGGCGAGGATGGTCACTGGCTTTCTCCTCCTGCTTCTCCCAGTTAATGAGGCAGATGTCAGTTAGGCCAAAGGAGCTCCTCCTCGGTGCATTGAGTTTAGAACCAAATCAGGGCCCACCTCCTATAATTGGCACCTGATGTGTCGGATGAGCTCGCTACGCTGACATTCATTACACTTAATAATGCACTCTAGGCTCTGTGCACCCCATCTCTAACCAGCTGTCTGCTCACAACCCTAATGTCATTAGGCTTCAAAGCCGGGGTGTCAAGCATTGCTTTTGACACAAGGCCTCTGTGGTGGAGGAGCATGCGAGAGCGAGCTATTTGTCCACCAGGCTGTCCTGCCCACTTGGCCGTCCATCACTCCCGCTGAGCCGGAGAGAGCCATGTTTCGGCCGAAGAGTGTTCCCCCTCTCCAGCCTGATGTAGATATACCCCGGGTACAGGCAGCACTTACAGCAGAATGCATGATTATGGCTGGCTGTCATATGGGCAGCATCAAGACAGCCTTATCTGGCTGAAACCTCCCTTGTCATCAGGTGTGCTACTAGTGAGCCATGCTGGCTCCTGCGCTGCCAATCAGAGCCCAGTGGACCGTTGTCCCTGCCAGGACGCCGTCGCATATGCCCGAATCCTGAACACTGTGCTGGCAATAGTGGACCAGGCTGTCCTCTCCAATCAGGCTTGAGTTCCCCAGCATTGCTGCGTGTGCAGGAAGCGTGTCTGGGGAGAGCAATGCTCCTTCAGCTCAAGGATCACAGGTCCTGCTCTACTGGAAAAAAAAAAGAACACAACCGTCTCCGATTCTGCCCCTTCCACACTTTCCTGGCAGGGCATGCAGAGGGGATAGAGTGCTAATACGTTACTTGTCACACGCTTTTCTTTTTTCCTGACCTGCTGTATGCATAAAGCATATATGTGCTTTCTGCGTGGCATAATCCTTGAATGTTTGGCTAACACAGATAAGAATGTGGATTTTCCCTTTTTCTATCTTTGTGAGTAGTGCAGTGAAGCTAAAATGTGGACATTGCATCTTGAATAGTAAGTCAAGAGGGCATAATTGGAGCTCTTTTTACTGGATATGCAAGCATGTCGCATAAATGCATTCAAACATCCACATACAAACGGTGAGGAAAGCAGGAGGAGGCAGGATGGCAAGCATTGTCAATGAAGGGACCAGCAGAAGAGATTCAAACAGGCAAAAATGCACCAAGTGGTGCATCAGGATTTTTTTTTTCTTTTATCTTTTAGGAGCAGCAGCCAGTAGCTCATAAACTAACTGTTGCTGCTCCAATTCCAGCTAATGTAAAGGACCACGATGCCAACTAATCTTGCCAGCTCGGGGCAAGCCCTATGTTAAGCCCTATCAGCACGGGATTAGTATTAGGCTCGGTGAATTCACATATTAAACATATTATAGGCCTATACTATATACATTTATTTTTAAAATTATAAATGGGATTACATTATATAGACCTATTTATGTTTATATAATATTCCCAAAATGTCTCCATGCTGTGTAGCGAGATGAGCCTTCTAAACTTGCTGTCAAAACTTTCATAAATGCCAATGCAGCCTCCGTTATTATCGACTTGGCACAAAAGAGGCGCAGAGAAAACAAAAAATGACCCCAAATTAGGGACGCACAGATACCGATACTGGATCGAATATCGCTGCCAATACTGACTGAAATAGCTGGATCGGTGACAATCCAGACGATCTATTTGATTCGATTCTATGTTTAAATACTATATACATTATAGACTGAAATTTTAATTTCTGTTTAAGTTTTGACAACATTGTAGCGGCATTAAAAATGTTTCCACTTTGATTTGTAATTCCTCTTAATTTTGAAGATTTTTTTCACCAAGTTTCTAATGTATGATTTTATATATATATATAATATAATATTTTATAATAATAAATTTCAATTCAGTAAATGTATATCTATGTATTTATTTGTCACATTTTATTTTACAAAGTTAGTAAAACAATGTTTAAGTCAAGCCTGATGTTGCCTTACACTTAAAAAAATCATCCCAGTCACTTCCACACAGTGAGGCATACAGCTCATTAATGAAACACTGGTATCGAATCGGTACTCGGTATCGGCCGATACCCAAAGCCCCAGGTATCGCTATCTGTATCGGGACTAAAAAAGTCAGATCGCTGCACCCCAAATCACCAGATGGCGATTCGCACAGAACTAATGTTATCACATGACCTCTGTGTTTGGCGAAATACGGTAGGTAATTTGCGATATAATTTTTACTTGACAAATTACGGACATCGCAGATTTTGCACGCGGATTAAGATCAAAGACGACCTCCGCAATTATTACAAATTACTAGAGGTCCCCAGGTGATACTAGTCCCGTGCAAATACGTCTTTAAAAAGTACATATACTGTATATGCAAGTATGATACTGCAATGAAGGCCTTCCACAACATTGAAAAATGAGCATTTGTCAATGGCAACTAAACAACATGATAAGTCTACTCCCCTATCCTCATTGTGATAAGGTCAAAAACTGCCCATTTGAAATATGCAAATTCTGTGCTGAGCACTAAACATGGCCGAAAGCTCCGGATTCAGCGAGAGACTGGAGACAGCCCGCCTCTTTGTATCCGCATGTCTGAACGCAGCGTCAGGCTGCTCTGCAGCTGCATGGGGCTGAAGCTCGAGACTGTCTGCTGAGACTGACCACACACTGAGTCATTGTCAACCTGATATCACTCACTGTATGAGCAGCACCAGTGATGGCAGAAGGGAGGAATTTACAAAACAGGTGTTTGACTCTGTGTGTGTTTGTATGTGTTACAGACATTCAGTGTTGCTTCTAACAGGACAAACCCCATGCACAGTAAAATACCAATGCTAACAACAGCTAGTGTCCATCACAGATAGACCTGCTGAGATAAGCTACTGGATAAAGATAAGCTTCTAACCAAACCCCCATACACACATTCACACACTCAAAGTATGTAATTTACACACTCCCAGCTATTTTCTTCCCTAGTAGCCACCATACTGGTGCACAACTTAGTGGTTCATTTCCCAGTTTCCGCAAGTCCCAGTAGCTCGTTAAAGTTATATCATTAAGCAATAAGTCCATGAGAGAGGGTCATTGCTTTTATAAAATGGTTAGTTTTATACCTGGCAAGGTTTCATAAAATAAACACACTGCAACAAAAATAATGAAATCATTTATTGATAACAAATAATCATTATTCTGCCAAGCTATGTAGTTCTTCAGCAACATTTAGCAGAACGGTTGCCAAGCAACACACAGACGCAGTGGAAAGCACGGAGTGATTATTAACATTCATCTGGATATCGCCATCGATTGTGCACTTGGTAAAGTAGTGTTCAATCATGTTAGAACTCTTCTTCGCTGGTACAGCAGGGGTGTTTGACTCTGGACAGGAGCTTTTAGTCCGTTTGGCTAGTCCCATTTGGTTCATTTTCTGTATTAGTCTGGTTCGGTTGCATAGTGCACAAGTTAAAGCGGACCAAATTAAAATATATATATATTTTCTGAGGGGCGTGTACGAAGTAGTAGGGCCACTTCTATGCAGCCTTTTAAATATTGCTGCTGTATTGCTGGTGCTGCAGCACCCCCACTTCCCACACTGATGCACCTCCAACAAGCCTTCTCAAACTGGTTGTTTTGGTCCACACCCGAGTGCGATTACTGCATTCACAACTGCTGGAACAAACCGCATCAGATTTTAGATTAAAACGGACTAAATGTCGGCTTGTGAATACCCCCCATGGGCTCTCTAGTATATAGCTAACATGAGGAGAAAGAGAAAGAACAGTTCTCATCATGTTGCAGTAACATTAAAACCCTGTATACCATCGGCCACTATTATTCTCACTTTCCCCTGGCGGTTGTCACTTGCAGGCGTTATAGTTTTTGTGACAGACAGTGATGCCCGGTTACTTGCTGAGTAATTACACCACACTGTAACAAAAATAACATCACTAGCAGTTGTGCATGTGACAATGGAACTAGAGAAACAAGAACGTAATAGGCTACAAAATAAAAACATGCAACCTATAGCTAAAGTTATAACTCCTCTCTCATTCATTTCAGTGTCTTTTTTTAGCTTCCTCCTCTAACCTGTCCATCTCTTCCAACCACTAATCCACACTAAGCCCACCCAGGAAATGAAAACTCACAACAAAATCTGACATTTTCGAACAATTAGTTTGGCGGCGGCAGACGTGGATGGAGGTTGTTTTTGTTTTTTCCCGTACGTACGTTCCATTCTCGTGAACAGCTCAGGAACAATTTGGCACAAACATCCTCTTGAACTCAAGGATGAACTGATTAGAATCTGGTGGTCAAAGGTCAAGGTCACTGTGACTTTACAAAAGACTTTTGTGTTGACATTTTGGACAGACATGGATGTAAACTGCAACTTGACTGGTTGGCTGAGGCATACCAATTCTAGATTTTTTCAGGATCAGCTTTGCCCACGTTTGTATGAAGTATCTTTACATTGACAGAACATGATGGGTAATGATGAAATGATGCACTTGATGTGCATTTTCTCTCTAATCTGTTGTGTAATATGAAGATAGGTATAGAAATGGCTTGTAAGTGATACTGTATTGTTAATTCAGCTGAATAAGAACTTGCTTTTGCCAGCGAGTCAAGCAGAGTGGAATTAGGAGGAATCTAATGAAATCCATTTAGCCTTTCTATAATGAAGCCTCGTGTGTTTCAGCTTATTAACTGAATGCAAGAATACAATCATTTCCACTCTCTGCAACAATGGTATATAATCACACTGTGACTCTTTGTTTGATCGTCAACAACCATTTAAGTTTATTGCAGAGACAAAACCTGACAAAGAAGGATTTTATAGGTTTAATCCTAACCAATTTATTTCAATCTGGGCTATTCAGAGGGAAAATGCCTCACATTACAATGATGCATTATGTATTCATTCATTAGCGCAGCAGTGAGTTAAATGATAGTTGAGCGTCTTGTGGCAGCGGGATCGTTGAGAGAAAGAAATCGGATGCATTTTTTGTCTCCGATATTGAACTGCACAATAAAGGCTGTCAGCAAATTCTGGGCAAAGTGGAGCAGCTGAGACAAAGGAGAGATGAGAGGCGTAGATAATGACTGGTGTTGTTTTATTCATCTGTGGGAATGAGTGCTGACCAGTATTTGTTTGTGTTGAACTCATTGTGTTTGCAGTCAGAACTGTGAATCTGTGAGTGTGTAATTAATTCCCTTCTGACTGCCAGCCAGCATTGGCTTCTGACGTGCAGGGAGGGAAATGGAGTTTGCTTTGCACCGTCGACACAGCGCACAACACAACAGTTGTTTAGGTGACTCCCTGACCTCTCTGGAAATAAATCTGATGGAGTGTACTTTTCAAACTTTGCAGCTATGATATCATTTGCATATTAGGCCTCAAGGTTTGCTTCTCTCTATCGCAGACATATATCTATATCAGATGTATGAGATGTTATATATCCAGTTCAGTTGTTTATATTAATAATAATCTTTTTCTCTCTGAAGTCCAAATGGATTCATCTTCATAATCAATTCATAGTCAATTTTTAGATGTTGGGCTATTTTGTGGAAAGAAAAAATCAAAAATACACATTTAGGTGTTTATTTTACTACTTTGTCTATTTGCATCTGTATATTTCTCCTACATTCACCAAAGTTAGCATTAGATAATGCCTCATTTGTATATTCAAACATAACATTTCAGGAAACTTGTAATACAAAAACAATAAACTGGGGAAAAAAAGTTTGGAAGTTTGTGTTTGGTGGATTATTTCTCTGTTGTTACAATGCTAATTGGCATTGTATTTTACATCGTTGGAAAGCCTGTTTATTTACCTTCACAATGATACCAGAAAAATTTGCCAAAATGCTCTGCCAATGGTAAACAGTGTATTCTCCTGTTGGTATTGACTATTGTTTTGAGTTGTTTGGTGGATTGGATGATTGAACTCTGACACCATCGCAAACGATGTTTGTCAAATGCAAATTTTTCTTGGGCACTACCCACATAATCAGCTGTGCTGCTCATCCCACAAATGCATGATCCTTATAAGTTGGACATCATTGTGAAGGTAAATAAACAGGCTTTCCAAAGATGTAAAATACAATGCCAATTAGCATTGTAACAGCAGAGAAATAATCCACCAAAGACAAGTTTCCCATCTTTTTTTTCCCAGTTTATTTTCTTAATGTTTAAAAATCAACTGGGGGAGTTTCATGGCGATATCTATTCACCTGTAGTGTCAGGCTATGTAACTGTTTTGCCAGGTTGTATAACAAGCCCTTGATGTTTGAAATCTCAGTGCTGTACTTTACCCAGACTAAACTTTATGTTCCAAACTCACAATCTGCAGTTGTAAAGATCTGCAGCTAAATATCACATCCAAGGAATCTGAGTCAATACTCGTGTCTTTGCAGAGAGAGATCGTCCCAAGTTGTTTCTGAGAGAACAAACTTCTCTTTAGAGAGCAGGCAGAGAGAACCATCCTCACAGTTTGAGATGGACTATGTGCTTGATGTTCAGCTCAATAAAATATGATGCACACCTGTTCATTTCCCCAGCTGTTGTAACCAGCTCTGAGCTTTACAACATAGCATGTTTTTGGATGTGGTGAGTCGTTTTTGCAATGAATCTTAGGGTTCCCATTTATAATTGTTGATCAAGTCACTATCTACAGAATCCTTGACTGGCATGTTAACTTCTCGGTCGGTCGGGGCGGCTTTGGTCCAGACTGAAACTCTTTTTGTGACCTGTGACTTTCCTTTAGCACTTCTATGAGGTTGAGACTTTAGGTTCGTTAATGTCTTGACAACATTTGGATGGACTGCCTTGAAATTTAAGATTCCCAGAGGCAGAACTGTAATACCTTAAGTGAAGCCATAACATTTTATCTAGCACCACCATCAGGTCAAAGGTTCAATTTGGCCAATACTTTGGTTTATGATCAAATACCTGAAAAGCTAAAGACATTCCCATCAGCCTCAGCTGTACTTTGTGTTTAAAGCTAATTTGCTTGTTTGCAAATATAAGTTACACTGGTCAACATGGTCTTACAGAAATACGTGAAATGACCACGACCTCTTCGCAGCACATTACGCGGTGCCGGCACCTAATGTGTAAAAATGACGTGCTGCCACCACGGAAACAATTTAATGTTAGCTTTAGGCAACAGAACTACTTGGCTAAGTTTAGGAAAGAAAAGATCATGGTTTTGGTTAAACAAATTTTACATATCAAAGTTTATTATGTAACTTCTTACATAGCCTTTATGTAATTAAAGTAAGTCAATGTCACACTTTGGACACGAACACTGGTCTCCTGGGTGAAAGTCACATGTTTGACCTGCACATCCAACCAGACCTTCTGCCTACACGGAGATGATACAAACATATTTCTGTTGTACCGGGGAATTTGTCGTGTCTACCGCGACAAAAGGATCCTGATTGCCTTTCCATTGGCACTGTTTTCATGGTGCCATGTCATTATACGTGCACCGCCACGTGTTGCTGTTAAGATGTCGTGGTCATTTCACGCATTTCGGTGGAATCAGGCAAGGTTAGTTATTTCCTTGTGTTCTTGTGTTGCCCAAGGCCACTAATTGAGATGTGTCCTTTTCAGCATGTCCTGACAACCATGTGTTAATACGCTGTTTGGAAACTAAAACTATACTTGGTTAAGGTGAGAGAAAGATTGTGGTCTTACAGTAGTTAAAAGAAAGCAACTCTTGGTAGGAGGCAACAATCTCTAGTCATCTTCTAGATGCTCTGCAATCACCCAAGCATTCACCCCAAACTCCTCCCTAAGAGGTTGTGCTGCACTATATCCCTGTCACTCTTCCTCTGCCTTTGCTACTGTAAAACATTTCCAGGACCACAAGAGGTGAAAAAGTAAACAAAAGTATTTTTTTTCCCCCAAAGATGGAGAGTTAAAAATCAGTACTCTAAAATGTAGACAGAGTAAGTAAACCAACCAAGACTGGTCGACCCACTGCAATGTTTCGGTTGATGTTTATCACATTTGGGTGATTTAAATGTTAGCTTTGGCACAAAACTGATATCTAATTTGTATAACAGTGTCGTGTAAAGAGCTACATACCAATGCAATGACCCTTTAAAGCACCCACGATGTTACCAGAATCAAAAAAAGACCCACAAAGGAAAAGCAGATTGTGTAGAAATATTGTTCATTTCCTGTTCTTTGTGAAACGTTTCGGGGCTCTGTATTTTTTATAAAACCGGCTGCATAGGACGGAGCAGCCGCGATGAAACAGCCGTGCCCTCTGTGTACTTTTGCCCTCTGTTAAACTTGGCAATGAGCAGCACTTTCAAGTCTGCCGAATGTGGGTCACACAGCGCTCCGCTTGTGGTCTCTGTGGTCTTGCTCTGCATAAATAACAGCACATCAGTAGCTACTTCAAACAAGCTCCACATGGCTGAGACAAGACTCACTGTGCCAAACGTTGGTGTAGACTTTCTTGTTTCTTCAGCACAGTCCACCAAAGGCTTGTTTTTGGACACTTGCAGAAATGCTAAATTGTTGATAACGGCCCAAACGGGGCGAAACGTAGAAGTCTTGAATTAAATCTGAACTTGTCATCGGGGATGCTGCTGCTCTAATTGCACCTACATCAATTGTAATACATCATTAGGATATATATATATATATACTGTATACACACTGTATGTATTGATAGAGTTAATGTTGTCCTCTCCTCATGCTGTATCTGGCCCTGAAGCAGCTTCTCTATGGAAGATAATGAGGCTGCCAGTGGAGAGGTAATGTTGAATAAGTGGGATCCTCTCTTGGCTCTCGTTAAGTGTCAGTGAAATGGAGTAAAACCTTTTGGCAAAGCTGTCCACACCAACATGAGACGAGCATATTTTTTATTAAGGCCTTTTTAAAGCCCTGTCTCGAGAACATCTTCGTCTGTCATGGAAGAGAAATCCCATTCACCTCTTAAACTGCTTTAAAAGACAGTTTCAGAGACAGATTGTTCATCACAGCACGGCTGCCACTCTTCATGACATTAAGTAGAAAGCTGACCTGGCGTGAAGGTCAAAGATGACAAGTTCAAGATGGAAATTTGGCAGGGTAGTTCACTTTTTTTCCTGGTGGACAGTAGCAGCTTCTGAACAAAGCAGAGAAGCACTGAAAAACAGGATTCAAATACAAGATCACATTTAAAAGCACAGTAAAAAAACAACTGCATTGCCAGTAGCAACAGTGATTTTGATCATTTGATCTCTTCAACACATACTTGTTGGGTGTGGACTGCCGTGGTATGATGCAGGAACCTGTTCAGCGCAATATTTCATTTTCAAATTAATAGCCAGCTGTTTGAAATTTACTGAAGCGAACAAGTTCTCAGATTAATGACTTCCTGTGCATGTTAAATACAGAAGTTAGCTGCACAGAAACGTGTTTGGCATGGAGTTGATTTAAAGTGCTGTTTTTTGTGATATAACTCAACAGTGATTTAACCTATTGTCATTCCAGCTGAATGTAGTACAGACACACCACAGCAATCACCATTTGAGATCCTTTTAAATACAAAGGATTGAAAACACTTTATGTCATTATATACAACAAAAACGTTCTATACACTACTAATTATCTTGTGTGTGTGTGTTTGTGTGCATTTGTCTGTCCACCGCTTATCTCTCCTACTACTGGACCCATCAGCCTGTTATTGTTTGCGCTCATTTATGACTGCATGCTGAAGGAGTTCTCATGGTTGTTGTGGTGATTCACACTTTTTGAAAAAACATATTTTATGCTGTCACTGACTGCTGACTCCTCACTAGAAACAGAAGGAGGTGTCACAAAATACAAAAAGCAGTCATAGCAAAGTACTATAAAAATGGAGGAAATCATTATAGCAAGACTTAGATTGAACCACATGGGTTTAAATAGTACTATGTATTGCACTTTAACATGTATGAAGTGGAAAGACAAAGATTGCATGATAAAGTCAGAGAGGCTAGACGGAAAAAGGATCTGGTGGGGATACTTTAACAGAAGGAGAAGAGGTCGCCAGAAGGGCAGTCTGGTGGGTAGGATATAAGATATAACGTTACACACTCCTGTACAGTAAGTGGCGGTATGTACCTTCAAGCTGTTTGTGATCCGCCGCTCAAACCGAGAAAAGAAGACTGCTCACTACAGGCTACTGTTAACCAGCCGGTACCAAGCCCACAGGAAGAACGCCGGTCGTTGATGCCAATTTCCGTAGTGGCCAAACGTTGGACCCAAAAATACTTTTTTCCCATAGACTTACATTGGGAAAGAGACGTCTGTAACTCAGAGAATGTGAATCAACTTCCCAGTATGAACATTCTAATAGCTCTTAATTAAATCATTAGGTCCTAAAAGTTGTAAAATGCACTAATAGCTGAATCCAGAGTTATTTCCCTTCCTCTGTTCATGTGAATGGGACCCAGACCGAGGCTGGAGCGAGGGCTGGGAGGCGGAGTTAGTAAACCGTGATGACAGCGTGACGGCTGTGACCCCGTGACCGAGCCATGTAACCAAGCAGATGCTACTGCGCCTGCTCCATGGGCCCAATGGATACGGAAGATCGCCGGAAGATCCGGGGAACTTTTCCCTGTAGGAAGTTGAGCCATTTTGGCTTCATGCGCCACTGAAACACTTTAATAGGAATGAACGCTGTATCCAGTTCTCATAGTACATCTATGAGTATTATCCCTTACTTGTAGCCTATATGTTGTGTGCACGCATAAATAGTTTGACTCTGCAAAATTGTATTCATTTTGTATTTGCTTAACTTACCTGACCTTAAGGACATGTATCATATGATTTTTGGGATTTAAAACAGACATTTACATTGTATTAATACAGCCCAAATCTGGGACTAAAATTAATATCTACATATGACAGATTCACAATAAATTAATCATAAAATAAATGCATAACAACTGGTAGGTAATGGGCCACCCTGATTTAACCAACTGTGTGCAGTAAACCATTTTCATGGGATTCAGTAGCGTCGTCCTTCCACTGTGATTTAGCCACATTACTCAAGCACAGCAAAGACATAACAGAGACACAGAGATGCTCAAAAAAATCAACGTTATTTCTCAAAAACTTCCACCTGCATTTCTTTTTTTAATCAGCTTATGGCTATAGATACTTCACTGTGACACCAGAGGTCACCTCTGTGTGTCCGTGCAGCTGCTACCAGGATTTCCCCTGACAAAATGATGCATGGTATTCACAAACAGATTAAGGAGATAGGACCTGCTGTGGCTAATTTACTTCATACATTCTGTTCATGTTGACCCACACAATATTAACTCAGTTCCTGATCCGCTCGTGAAAGAGGAGGAGGGGTGGGGGATGTTATAGTTGGAAGGAGTTGTTGGATGGAATGTCTCATCACAAATAATGAATGATGTATTTTATACCTGTGTTGGCATATTTGGATGTTTCATCTTATACACTCCTAATTGCGGCGTCCAATTAAGAAAACAAACTGCATATAAAGCTACACTTCTAATCTCCTCTCTTGGACAGTTGTGCCTGTTTTCTCCCCTTCGAGATGCACTCAAAGCAGACTCTCTTTACCAGATTTCACTCTGCTACTCTGTCTGTCATTCAATTCTGTGCTGACTCGGCACTCCTTCTCAGAGAGTGGAGACATCAACAGATCCATGGGAAAGATCAGGGCGTTCAGAGACCCACCCCACACACCTCCCCCCCCCTTTCTCTGTCAGCTTTTCTTTCTTATACTTCATGTGTGATGCCGGAGTCTTGTTTAAGCAGGCAGGCTGCAGCCCAGCCGCCTTTGAAACAGCATATTTGATTGCAGCAGGCTGGTTGTTATGGGCTGAACTCAGCTGCTGGGACTGGGCTCAGAGAACGGGCAAGGTCAGATGCACAAGTATTCATTCGCACATGACAACACACCCACACACCAAACACACATTTTCCATTCTTAATTAGCATTAATCACTGGCCCTTTTGTAAATGCTGCTGGCTGCCAATTATCAATGATTACGCACTATTAGCTGCTGGGAAGGTGACAAGGGTCAAGGCTGGCCCTTTTCACTGGACGTTATTCAGTAGAAGTCTGTGTGGTAATAGCAATGAAAATAACTTTGCCCACATATTTATGATAATGACCATTTAGCTAGGAAATGTGCCACCAGCAGGAACCTCCCTGGGTTGTTGTCACATTTTGGCTCGACCACACCGACATGAACAGAATTTCTGTCATTATTGCCTGATCTCTGAAGACAAGCCATATTAGACCGATTATGTTCAAAGTCATATTTTTGACATAATGTAGAGTTATTCTGCGGTAATTGTACCACATCTGCCGAGGTCTGTCTGCCTGGAAATATCCATAGAGAATGAATTGAGCCTTAAATTTACAATCGAAGAATAAAAAGTAATTATAAAAGGATGAATAACATTTCCATTTAAATGATACATTAAGAGACATTCAAATTGTTAAATTGGCCAATTAATAATTTATCTTCTTATTCTTTCGTTTTTGCAATGTTAATATGTCATTGCATTTTCATTGCTCATTCATTTTCAGTTACTATTCGATACAGCAGAGGATGAGGAGAAAGCTTCAATTCATCAGGGCGATATAAATATTCACATACAGCACATGTAAAACAAAATAACCTTAGCTTAGGAAGAGAAAATCTCTCTGAGTTCATGGCTTATGGGGTTTCTCTATTCATTCTTTAAATTATGAATTTATTAATTCATTTTTAAAAGGGATCACAAAATGTTACTTTTAATATTCCACCTACTGTTGAGTCTAGCCCTCTTCACAAATTAAAAAATTACAATGGAACCCTAACACAGTCAGTCGTTAGTTTAATAAAGTGACTGCACATGGAATTGACTAACTCAAAAAGGGTGTTTTGTGTTGAGATACTCTTTAAAGACATGTAAGTAATGCGCTACCTAAAACTAAATGAGGTCCAATTCACAGAGGACTGAGGATCAAAGCTAAGCAGCTGGCCAATAAGACCTCATCTGAAAAAACAAAAAGGTCTATCAGTCAGTTAATTGATTTAGACACTGAAAAAAACAAACTTTCTCAGTGCCACACTACAGTAGCACGTACTGTATGTATCAAACTGAGTATTTAAAGCTGCATTCATTATTTTTTTAGCGACTTAGGGGCAGCAGATTATACAACATATTATCACCTAGGCGTGCACCTAACAATTATTTTTTATCAATTAATCAAACTATTATTGTTTTTATTAGTCTATTAATCTCACAACTAATTTATTGATTATTCTAAAGATTATTATTTTTAAATCCCTGATTAATATAACAATGATTTTACCACAAATAAATATCAAAAATGTGTCTGATTAATATTTCAATATTTTATTAATTCATCTTATCTTAAAAAACAAACATATATAACAAGATAATAGACCCTGTTTGTCAGTCCCATGTGAAACCAAAGTAACTTATTTGACCTTACTTTTGTTACGTATCTGACGTACTTAACGAAACGTGCATAAGTTACGTAACAAACAGTTATTTTAACCCAAACCATGATCTTTTCCTAAACCTAACCAAGTAGTTTTGTAGCCTAAACAACAGGTTCTGCACTGCAGGGGCTTGTGTATAGGCTCACGGATCGCTCCCGTTGCTGGACATTTGTAGAAGACCGCACGGAAAATAACTTTTCGTAAGACATCATATGAACAGCCACCATTTTTTTTTTTTTTTCAGTTCGATAGTCAAAAGCAGAAACCAATGGCAGCTCAGAGAGACGTGCCTTCATCCAATGAAAAAGTAGCTGCAGATGTCTGAGCGAAGAAGAATGTCAATCATCCATTCTCTCTCTGTACAGCTGAGTTGAAATTACTTCTCTCCCGAGCAATATGCCTATTCAGGCTCGCCAGACTACAATAAGCAAAGTGAAAATTGTGGGCTGGCGTTGCCAGGCGACAGTAATTTTTGCCTTTTTGGTTTGCTCCTTTTTCCTCAACCTGCCTCATCTACTTCGTCTTCAGTTCCAATGTGGAGAAAGTAATAGGAATAGTTAGGAGTAAGAATGCACCCCCCTCCCCATTCCCCAACACACAGCTGTCTAGGATAGATTCCTCCCTTCTTTTTTAACATTGGTGCAACATGGCAACTCCAGCGAGATCCCACTGCTTTCATCCTGAGGGACTGAGATCAAAACTTGACGTTTTGCTGTTGATGTTTCAGATAGCTGAATTATGTTCTACTGTCAAACTGCGCTGTAGCTCTTCTGGAAATATCTTGACATCTCATTTACATTTGGCTGGTTATCCATAAAAAACAAAAAAAGAAGAAAAATACACCAGCAAGCAACAAAATGGATCCAGAAACACAGGCTAGATTACCAATAGCTGTTTCTTTTGATGTAAAAAGTGTTTTAGGGTGGATTTTCCCTTGAAATATCTCCTTTTTTATTGTGGCAGTAATTAGATCTTTGACAGGATTTTTTTGAATGACATGAAAACGGGGTGGCAATCCAATCCTTGTGCCACACATTTTAGTAATTAGCTTAAAAAACATTTGCTTATCTTCTGAACTGCTGAATAAAGATAGAGCCGCGCCCCCAGTTAAGAATGCAGCACAGAGCCGTGGAGGAGAAAAAAAAAAAAGATAAATATATAATGGAAGCAGAAGGCAAAGGGGGGATTTGAAACTAATTTGTATTGCACAATTGATTTCTCGCAACTACCCTGTCCGCAATGTCAGTCATTCCCTCTTTTGAGTTTTAATTAAATCCCCGACTGAGTTCTGTTCGAATTTCTGATTTGAAGCCACAGTCAATAGCAGCAAAGTGTCCAAAGATTGGGCCCCGTTCACTAAATCAATTCCAACAATGCTTCCGGGCCTGTGCCTCTGCAGAGGGAATCGGCTGAACAATGGGTGTCAGAGGAGATAATATCTACCCGCTTGTAACCATACCATCCCTGCTGGGGGGAACACTTCAAAACAGGCCTATCACTTCTCTTCCTCCTCCTGCCTCATGATATCATCTCATTTTACAAATGTATAATGTGATGCTGTTCATAATGGATGGTAATGAAGATTGAATTAACCACATTTGGAAGCACATGGCATATATATTACATGATGAGTCCTCCTACACATTGCATGATAACATCATTTATGTACGTGGATGTACTACATATTGTAATTTCACTCTTATTACACAATATGCATGCACATACATACTAAATACTACATAGTACATTGCACACACATAAATATTCTTTGTTCATAAAAAAGACCAATGCAATTGGATTGTTTGGCATTCAAAGCCTTCTGCCAATTGGATCTTAATTATATTCTACAGGAGAGATATGTGCTAACCCGTGGTGATAAAGCATGGCAAGTCTGAGGTTTCCCAGACAAAGCGGTGTGGTAGCCTATATGAATGGAACCCATTGAGGACCCAGGTGCCTGCTTCCGCTCATTACGCCTCACCTCCGGCAGGTTCTGTGTTGCATTTTTAATGAAACGGAGAGGGGAGCAACAGCTTTCATTTCACATCTCGCATTCCTTCACACAGCCAAGTCATCTGTCAGAGATGATAAACTCCAATTTGGTGAGAGGTCAAGTGAAATATTAACAAGGGCCTCCAGCAAACCAGCCAATCAATTACTAAATGATATATTCATAAATCAATGGGATGGAGCTGACAGCTGAAAGACGAAATGCTTCGTTGCAGGGAGATTGGCATATTGCCTTTTTGGAGAAAATTAAGCTTTTCCTTCATCTTGCCCCGTTTCTTTATGTTCAAGGCAAAGTTACCAGTTTCCTCTGATTTACTTTTTCCAGATGTGACAATGCAACAGTACATTCCTGCTGCTGTTTTCAAGTTGAGGGAGACGTTGAGTTCAGAGTGTGCTGCTAAAGAATTATCCATAATCACGATCATCATGATCTCTTTAGCTTATATAAATATATATATACAATGAACTGTGCACACATTAAAGTGACACTCTGCAACTTTTAGAAGAAGAAAACAACTTCATATTCCTCAGGCAAATGATGAAGTTGAAATCATAAGCTATGAAATATAGCCTTGGTTCATTTAAGACACAAGACTTCTGCTGCTACAGCTTTACTTAGTCTGGTATGACCTAATGGCTAATGTTAACTAATGTTAGCAAAGTTAAGATTGATATTACTGAGTCAGTGTGCTAACTTTATGACTCTTCTCTACTTGTGTTACTGTTATGGTGTGTTCATACCAAACACAAAGTACATTTTTTGCTCTGCACGATTTCATACAAAGTCAATGCAAAGACACAAATTAGCAAAATTCAGGTCATTTGCTTATTTGCGTGACGATGTGTCAGGAAAGCCTATCAGCGTTGAGATTCTCCTTCCATCACTGACGTCCGGACGTTGTTGACTCAGAAATGGGGGAAAAACAAATATTGTAACCGTCTTTGGTCACCCAGAGCTCTACGAAACAGCAATCCATGTGTATAAATAATAATGTTGTTGCTGTATTCAAGCCTACTTTAGATGATGTTATTTTGAGTGTTGATGAAGCAGCTACAATGTTAGCATAGAATAGCCCTGATTGATCTGAACTCCATTCAGAAAATAAGCATTTAAAAGTTGTTTGGTCGTCCTCTTGCGGTCAGACCTGACAAAGCATGAATTAAGACTTCTTTTCAAATCGGCATCATGCAGATATTTTTTTTGATCCGTTTATTGCAATAAAATCATATCAAAATCTTTTTATTTTGGGTTCCTACTACTGTAGTAAACCAGATTGATTCAGCAGACATTTTGACACACCAAATGTGTGTGCCTCCGGATGATTTATGAACCCACACATGACGGCGTTTGTTTTTTTCTGACGTATCTGGGACTCTGTACAAAGCAGCAATAGTGTCCATTTAAAGAAGATGATTTAAAGAAACGTTGACGTTATCTACATGGAGGTAAAGCTCCTCCTCCTTTCAGGACATGTCTCATACGAGTAACACGAATAAACACAAATGATCCTGCGGTCAAACATGCAACACAAGGCAAAGAAAATCACTTTGCATTTGGTATGAATACAGGGTACACCTCTGGAGGATTATAGAGAGAGGAGATGATAGTAGCATCATCAATGTGTGCAAACACACAAAGATTCCATTCCATCATGGGTCCATGTAGTTAGGATCACCACAAATGTTCTAGTAAGTCCATGGGACTCCAAATTTACACTCTGTTTGTTTGAGTGTGAATACCTAACTGATAACAACTAAAAGGCAACATTGTATTCTTTCTTTTTTTCTTTGGTCCGGAAAAAAAATCAAACAAGTACTGTGGTGGTTTGCATTGTCATCTAAGAGGCAACAGATCATGCAGCATGATCTCATCCCTACTTGTCATATTTTTCCGCTTGGGCAGCCTTTTGCTTATTATTTTGATGCAGAAGGTTTGCGCTTGGTGTAAGTTGTGAAATGATCACGGTTAGGTTTATGCAACAGAACTACTTGGTTACGGTTAGAAAAAAAAAATCACGGTTTGGATTAAAAGAACTACGTCTGTTATGCAGCTTAAGCTACAAACACAGTGGCAGGTGACTCAGTGACGTACTGGCATAATGTCACGTGACATAACGTTGTCAGTAAAAAATAACTAAACTTTTGGTTTCACAAGGGACACGAACGCCGGTCCCCTTGGTGAATGTCCAGTGTTTGTTTGACCCATCCACCACCCGTACCCTCCCACTTTTAGTGGACTTTTCACTCTTTATACTACGTCAGTTGCTCCGAGTGTCTAATAATGAGGTTTACATTGGAGTTAGTTGAAAGCCTGATGCGTCTCATACAGACGCTAAAGGGTGCCTTGTGCGTCGGTATCAAGACACCGAGGGCTGCTGAAAAGTCCACTGTGATAGACCTGTCAGGATTTTCTGCTTTGAACGCTTGCAAAGGCTCAAGCCCAATGACCCTGAAAACTAAATATTGTGTAGACTACAAAACAGCATGCTCAAATTACTGTTGTGCCCCGGTGGAAACTAGAAATACAAATTCAGCAGAGGAGTCAGAGGGTTGCATTAATGCATAGAAACTATCAGTGCTCTGTCTGTATCTGTGGTTGTGTGACTGTGGTGGAAGCACCTTGAGTTTTTCTCTGCAGTATAAAGCAGAGTGTTAAATAAGATTTATCAGAGCCGCCCCAGCTCGGGTTTAGAGGCCATTTTCCCTGAATCCCAGTGTGGGCCCTCTGTGGCCCTCATCAGCCAGCTTGTAAATAAATCAGCCCCAACCGTATGGCTCTCGTCTTTTGAGATTCAATTTACCTCACGTCCACTGAGCCGCAGTTTCTCACATCAGGACACAGCAGTGAGCTGGACAGTTATATCGGGGAGGGGGGGGGGGCAGACTTATGCAGAGTGAGTCGTGAGTTTGACAAGCTCTAGCATCCGCCCCCCCCCTCTCTCTGTTTGACAGGGAAAATGAGTTGGAATAGGAGCTTTGTCAGGCAGTCACAGTTGGTA
Source organism: Sebastes umbrosus (assembly GCF_015220745.1). NCBI lineage: Eukaryota > Metazoa > Chordata > Actinopteri > Perciformes > Sebastidae > Sebastes > Sebastes umbrosus. The sequence continues at coordinate 9,920,351 of NC_051276.1, forward strand.
ATTAGTTTCTGGCCTTTCAATTTAAATGTGCCAGGAGACGGCGCAGGTAACACTTAAGGCATTTGCCACCGCTGAAAGAGCAATCAAAGCCGTTCAGTCAGCCAGACACGTTCAGCTCCGAAAGGGGCTGCAGACCTTTTCGCATTTTCAAACTGGGGTACGACTGTCTCAGGTTAGGGAGATATTGTCTCAGTGGTATTTGATTTATGTCTATTTTTACTTGCACTCTAAATGGACAGTCCACACAGGCTTAAAAAGACACTAGATCTGGACTGAACGCTCTGACAATGAACAACAACATCTGATATGTAGCTAAATCATGAATCAACTTGTTCTAAAACCATTTGGACATTGGTTTTAAAATGAAACAAGTTCTGACTTCCAGCATTTGATTCTGGTGTTAAGGTGATTAAGGTGTTTGCATCCGTAATGGGTGACCCCTATGAACGTGTGAACTCTTTTTTTTTTTTATCCTAATAATCAGATTGTTCAGTCATACATTGGCTTCATGTTTCTGTTTGGGATTGCTGTCGTCATTTTTAGTCAACATAGAAGCTGTGGCAGCTTCTTCATAACTGTTGATAGGAGAATGCAATATGCAATATAGAGGTTTTTTTCTGTGGTGCACCATACTTTTTGTTTTTACATTGCTATTGCTGTATGAATTAGTGAGCTTTAGAGGTGCTGGTAGCTTTGGTAACTTTGGCATCAGTCAGGCGTGATGCTTCCCCTTAACTGCTTTCAGTATTTATGCTAAGCTAAACTAATCACCTCCTGGCTTTTTTTCCTCACTTAATACATCAGTCTTCTCATCTAACTCATAAGGGAACAAATCAATGTATTTCCCCTCTAAATGTTATTTTACAAAAACTTGTTGGGTCTGTGGTAGAAAACAGTGGAATGATTTTAAGTATAGCCAAGTTAGTCACCAGATCTCAATCCAACTTGCACGGTTTTCCCAGAATGAAGGCAAAAAGTGCCGAAGACGAGCAAGAACTGAATCTGGCTGCAGTACAAGCATATACAGAGTATTTCCATGGAAGATACTAAGTCACTGACTGCGAAGGATTTTCATTTTTTTAAAAAGTTTTTCTTAACTTGTCACATTACTTTCTGTTTCTGGGGGCACTGTACAGAAAGAACTACAATGTGTACTGTTCATCTGATGTGGCTGTAACAACACTCAAACTAAAGCAGTGTCAGCACTTTAACCTCACAGTCACTGTTTCTTTTCTAATCCAGTGTGCTGCAGTACAGAAACCAACACAACATACAAATGTGTCACTTCCCTAATACTTTGTTTTCCCAGCCAGCATCAAATCTCCCATCTCTCAAACATATTTGAAGTCTTTGATTGTCATCGCGCTGAGAGAAATCACTAGAAGCAAAATTAATTTTGCTACAAAACGCTGTTCAAACACCTCGGATCATCACACATGGGACATTAGAGCATCAAATGAATTTGCTTTGTTTCATAAGATTATATAACAGACATGTTCTTTAAACACGAGGCTTGTGTCGGTGTCTATGAGTCAAACAACCTGACAAGACATCTATACGCCTGTCTATTCCCGTTTTATGCCTTGGGATTAATTTTTAATCTGATGAGCCTGTGATACATAAAAGCAAGGTTAGCTCGGCTACAACACAATCCATGACGGGGATAGATTTTGTAGTAATATGTAAATCAGTGTCATCAGTATTTCCGGCAACAACGTTTCTACAGTGGCTTGAAGTCTAATAAAGGGAGGATTGATTCAGCAGTATTGTGAGGATTAGGACAGCAGGCACCTCATGTTTATACATGAGACCCAAATGTAATGCTGATGAGCCTGCGGCTTACTGGTAGAACCATCGCTATCCGTCAGGACTGCTAACAATGCTAACAAGTCATTTCTCAGTGAACTGGAATGCTAACAGAGAAACTTTTTCTTCTTTTTGAGGGGTAAGCACATACATTACATTACATAACACATTTATAATGTGATCAATATTTAATAATAAATAGCCTAGATAATTCTGAAAAACATCAAATGATTAAAATTGGGTAAAATATATAGATGAAATATAGATATTTTATGATGACACATTTATGTCATAGTGGCACTTTTTATTTTATAATGGCATTTTTTATGTCATGGCACTTTTTATTTCATAATGACACTTTTATGTCATAATGACACTTGTATATATCATAATGACACTGTTTAGGTGAACGGCACCTTTTATTTAATGACACTTTTTATTTCATATTTACACTTTTATGTCATAATAACACCTTTTTCATATCATAATGACACTTTTTATGTCATAATGGCACTTTTTATTTTATATCGACACTCTTATATGTCATAATGACACCTTTTTAAATCATAATTGCACTTTTATTTCATATCGACACTTTTATATGTCATAAAGACATGTTTTATGTCATAATGGCACTTTTTATTTCATAATGACACTTATTTCATTTCGACACATTTTATTTCATAATGACACTTTTTATTTCATATTGACACTTCAGTATGTCATAAAGACACTTTATTTAATATCGACACTTTTTATGTCATAATGGCACTTTTTATTTCATTTCGACACTTTTATATGTCATAATGACACCTTTTTGTCATAACTTTTTATTTCATAACACTTTTATGTCATAATGACACTTGTATATATCATAATGATACTTTTTATGTCAACGGCACATTTTATTTCATAATGACACTTTTTATTTCATATTGACACTTCAGTATGTCATATAGACACTTTATTTAATATCGACACTTTTTATGTCATAATGGCACTTTTTATTTTATGCCATAGTAGCAAGTTCAAGAGAAAAAAACGCTGTCTGACAATATCTCATATATATTATCAGCTTGTTCATTGAAGTTAGGCTGTATGATGTAAACACGTGAAATTATTAAATTATTCAAACCAAATAATCCATATTTTTATGGCTACACAATTCCATCAAATGGAAATATTCTTGATGTCTTGCTCCCTCTCTCCCCCTGTCTCTTATCTCCCATCCTGAAGCTGTCCATGGTTTTGACTGGTTTTCTATGACAGATGTATGACCTCTATACATTTTTGCTTTGCTGTTTTTATCAGTATACATACGGTGCTTTTAACACCCTCCATGGTCTGTGCCAGTGCTGACACAACAGTAACCACCAGCCAGAGCTGCAGAAGGAATGTGCTGCCCTGAGGTCTGTGTTGTTGTCTGTGTATGTTACAAAGGCCCTTACACTCAGAGAGGGAATGGAGACCTTTGGCACACCGATGGCCCATTAAGTGCAAACAAAAAGGTACACTAATGCTAATGAAGTGTTTGGGCTCAGTGAAGAGCAGAGAGCAGTACTGTGTCACAGCCCTGTCATTAAGAATCACTGATCTCACCTCACCAAATCCACACACACGCTCACAAACAATACAATATAAAAGCAGCACATGTAATTATTAATTGTGTAAATTCGACAAACATACATTTTTTCTCGTAGATGCTTTGTTGATAGATGAAATGTTGATAGATGAATCATGAAAAAAATGTCATAATAAATTGTTCAGCTTTAATAATGTCTTAAATTATTTAAGACATTTTGGTTCATTTATATATTTTCCACTATCGATTCAAATAATTATTAAGGCTGTCAATCGATTAAAATATTTGATCGTGACTAATCGCAGGATTGTCCATGATTAATCGCAATTATTCTCAAAATTAATCACACTTTTTTTTTATCCGTCCAAAATGTACCTTAAAGGGAGATTTGTCAAGTATTTAATACTCTTATCAACATGGGATCTGACAAATATGCTGCTTTATGCAAATGTATGTATATATTTATTTTTGGAAATCAATTAACAACACAAAACAATGACAAATATTGTCCAGAAACCCTCACAGGTACTGCATTTAGCATAAAACAATATGCCAAAATCATAACATGGCAAACTGCAGCCCAACAGGCAACAACAGCTGTCAGTGTATCAGTGTGCTGACTTGACTATGACTTGCCCCCACACTGCATGTGATTATCATAAAGTGGGCATGTCTGTAAAGGGGAGACTCGTGGGTACCCATAGAACCCATTTTCAGGTTGAGGGACCCCCTGTAAATGACCATGGTAGTTTTTCCTTGCAAAAATTTAGCGTATTTAACATCCTTCTTGACAAGCTAGTATGACATGGTTGGTACCAATAGATTCTTTTCTAGTTTCACATGATACCAGTATCTTCACTCTAGCTTTAACACTGAGATCTACAATCTCCGAAAGATTGATTGCATGAATTCGTTAAAGAAATTAGTGGCGCTTACACAAATTTGCATTAACGCATTATTATCACGTTATCCTTGACTGCCCTAGTGATTATTTTATTTTAATGTATTTAATATTAAACACTCTAGGATTCCATATTTTACATCCTTATGGGGTTGGTATAAATTCTGCCGCAAAGTCACAGAAATGTTTTTTTTTTTTTTTTCTAATGTGTTAATCAACACCTAACTGAGCTGCTTATGCCGACGTTATTATCACCAGCTGCACAGCGCAATGAAGCCTGAGCACAGAGGATGATTGAAATGGCTCATAGACCGAAGACGACACCTGAAAGCATGTTGATGGGGGAATTTCTCTCCTTGTCTTGTGAAAACATGAAGCACATGCCACAGTGTGTGATCTTCTGAGATTTCACGTCTTTCACCTGTGAATGTAACAACACAGAAAATAGACTGAGCGCTAGAAGACCTCACAGGAGTGTTGATGGGTTGAGTATGTGGAGATTCCGTGACAACATTCTCTAGATTCCAGGTTCAAATGTGGCTTCGCTGTTTGAATGCATGTCCAAGCCCTTCCATTACTAGACTAAATTGTGTTGTATTTTGTCCAGTTCTGATAAAGCTGGTTGTTAATGCCGTGGCTGGTTGAGTGTTGACATTTCCAGCAAGTGACGGTTGACCAGTAATGGCATACTTGAAGGTATACCTTTATATATAGCTTTCAGGGAAAATGCAAATATCCACTGTGCGTCATGTCTAGCTTTTTATTAAAAGTCAGATTTCTGCTGTTTGCCCTTAAACAGTCTGTACACTGTCATGGCAACTTAAAATCAGTTGCTGTCTAGAGGGATCAGAGAGAGGCAACAATATTAGTTTTTTCAATTCTAAAGATCTTAAATGCATGCACGCATAGCGTCACTCTTGAGTGACATATAGCTTTATAAAGTGGAACAAAGACAACCTTAAAATTCTCTGTGCCAGGTGTCAACATCCTCCACGGCTTTTTTTTTTCTGTCGATTGACTAATTGATTAATCAACTAATCAGTTCATCTGTAAAACGTTTTGCAAATTGTGGTAGAAAGAATAATGAAAATATATTCAAAAACTTTTTTGTCAGATTCTCAGTTTTGGCTTTTGCCAGATTCTTCTGCCTGTTTTTGCCAGCATTTATCCCTGACCTTGGATTTGGTCATATGCAGTCACTGTTTATGCTGCTTCGCAGTTAGAGTAGGTTTCTTTCCCAACATACTATTTTAATAAAGGCAGTGAAGGGTTTTGAGATGTGCATTTTGTTGTATTTATTCCAAACAAACTGCTGTAAATATAACTATCACTTTCTGAGCAGCAGAGGATTTTTCTGAGGAAAGAGGCTTTCCTAAACTTTTTAGGCTGGAGACATATTGTGTGCTATCAGTCAGCAGTAGGTTACATAGAGCAGCAAAAGAAGCATTTAATTGTTTTAAAACATTGCTGTAAACTGATGTATAAAGTCAAATGTGCATTTTTTTTTTTTAAGGCTACAACTAACAATTATTTTCATTGTTGATTAATTTGTCCTTTATTTTCTCGATTAAACGATTAGTTGTTTGGTCTTAAAGTTTCAGTAGGCAGAATATTTTTGGCATCATTGGGCAAAATTCCATAATAACCTTTCAGCATATTGTAATTCAAATGTTCTGAGAGAAAACTAGACTTCTGCTCCTCCTCATGGCTCTGTTTTCAGGCTTTAAAAGTCTGCTCTGACTGGTTGTTTTCCTCCGGTCTGTGAAATCTTGCAGATGCCATTAGGAGCACCGGAGGACACAGAGGAACATGATTTTTTTCCTGATTACCTGTCTCATGCACTACTTACAGGATATAGTGACCGTTTTATAAAAATAACTTTTTTAAATCATATTTGCTTCATTTCTACCCACTGCAGCTTTAAAATGTCATGTGAAAAATGTCATTCAGTGTTTTCCAAAGCCCAAGATGACGTCCTCAAATGTCTTGTTTTGTCTACAAATTATTTGTTTATTATCACAGAGGAGTAAAGAACATATTCACATTTAAGAAGCTGGAAACTTCTTAAAAATGACTCAAACCGATCAATCCATTATCAAAATAGTTGGCGATAATTTAATAGTTGACAACTAATTGATTAATCGTTGCAGCTCTACACTCTTTAGTTTTTCTTATGTAGAGTCACTGAAGAAGAGTCTCATCGGAGGATAACATGAGTGGCAGATATTTGATATTTAATAAACAGCCGATATCGACCCATCGGTCCATAAGAAACACTTTCAAATAATATAAAGGAAAGCATCCGGCATCGAGACTGCATGGGAAGAAATATGTGAGGATATGTGAGCAGCCCCTAACATGGGGATTTGCTTCTCAATCTCTCTGCCTCTCTCTCTCTGTTGCCCTTTCTGGGAAGTGCAGCAGCCTGTCAATAACTGTCAGAGGCTGTCTCAGTCAATCAGGCCTGTAAGGCTGCTTGGGCCTCTGGTGTAACAGGAGGATCTAACAGAAACAACCTATAACTGACACAGCTCCAGATCTATGCTCTGTAATCACTGGGGAGCCCACCTCTCAAACTGCAACCTCGCCAGCTGCCTGACAGTGGACACATGTGCCGTGTAATTGCTTTTCATACCATTCAACCTTTTAAAATTGATTACAGGCTACGCAAGAGGCTTTACTGAGAGGCGTACAGACAGGGAAGAGGGTGGGGGGTAATACTTGACAATGTCATGCTACAAAACGTGTATGTGTAAACAATGTGGCTGGCTCCTCTTTCATACTGTGAGGCGGCAACGCATTGAGTCATCACCCACAAAGGGTCTAATCCCCCTGGGCCTGTCTGACAGACCACCTAGCAAATGAAAATGAAAAAATGAAAATCTTTTGCTGGCTCTAAGAGTTATTTTCTTCTCAATTACTTAGCAGAGGCGGCTGCTCGGCTCTGATGTCTTTGTACGAGTGGGCATGGTGGTGTACATAAAAATAGGACCGTGTACATCTTGTGTAGGGATACCTGTATTTGTGCGTGTGTTTTCAGTTGGGCAAGGTGGGTTTGAGTGTGTGCTTTTTGTACATGCTTGTGTATGCAGCTGTTGGTCATTTTTTAATAATCCATGATCCACACTTTATTAAAGGTTTGAACTGTTTATATGCCTGACACTAGGATGACATTTAGGTTGGTGTCCCTGGTTGCTTACTTTTATACCAGTGGTACTAATTAGGAAGTTTGCAACATCCTTGCAGCCAACTGGGCTCTCCTAAGTGCAGTCCTGTCAGTGTCTGTCTATACTGTGTACTGATAATATGGAATGAAAGTGGTTGTTAAGTAGTGCTGTCTATTGCATATGAAACATGTTTTTCTAGCCTGGATGAATATGTCCATTCATGCAGAGTCATTTATCTGAAAGGGAGATTGCATTATTGTTGTGAGCCTCATGTATTGTGTGCTATGTAACATATGTTAATATTTTGTGTTGCTTCTAACTGTATACAAAAACAGGATTTGCTGTCTTGCGTGCATGGCTTTGAGTGTTCTCTACAGTCTAAGAGTAAAACGAAAATGCACAGTCTCTCTTTAGGTCACTGAAGCACACACAAGGCTATGGGGGAATTTCCCCAGATCCCCAGAACTACCAAAACCCCAGGTTCAATGTGTGTCAGTTGGTTTTTGATAATTTGATTACTTGCAAATCTATTAGGAAATTTTAACCAATAAAATAAGGTATCAACTAATGTGAGCCCTTTATTAAAATCTAGTTTTAATTATTTTAGGTAATTTTATGTTCATATAGTGCATATTCTTAAAAAAAACACAACTAACTGTGACACAATATTGATGTGAACTCGGAGTCAACATAATATATACACAATACTCACCAGACTGGAAGTCAATAAGGGCCCAACAGCAAATTTTGACCCTGTGGCCCCTAGGGGTGTTACGATCCATCGATCTGGATCGATGTATCAATTCAATGGTCAATGATCCAATATCATAGATGCATATCATCATCTTTACCATACGCCCTTATTTTGAAATTCCCATGGCACATGTTTCACCAATTCTGTCCAAGCATACCTCCTTCCTAAACATTCAAACAGTCAGCTAGCGGCCTAGCGCCACGCAGATAATGGCAAGCAGCCAAGAAATAGACAATGAGGATGAGGAGAAACTAGCATAGGTTGTGTGCTAAATGTTAGAAATTGCCGGTCGAGAGAGAGAGCGAGCATGTGTGTGTGATGTGTTGGTGAGTAACAAGCTACAACTCCTCAAGACCCAAGACTTCCTGGAAGTGCCAGTGTCTTGCTTGCCACCTGCTAGTAAAGGGAAGGGGGTTAGCAACAACTTCAGCCCAGGCTCAAGGTGGACAGGCTATTCTTCTTTTAGTGATTTAATGAACAGTAACCAGAGCTCCGACAATAGGAGGTATATTTTTATTCTTTTTATTAAAAAGAAAAGAATGTTTTTTTTTATTTAAATGTCTGGAAGAGCCCAGTAAAAAAAAAAAGTCAAATCATATTTTAGTTGGCTCTGCTCTTTGCAGATGATGTGGTTCTGTTGGCTTCATCAGACCGTGACCTGCAGCACGCACTGGGTCGGTTAGCAGCCGAGTGTGAGGCGGTCGGTATGAGAGTCAGCACCTCCAAGTCTGAAGCCATGGTTCTCTGCCGGAAAACGGTGGATTGCACCCTCTGGGTTGGGAGTGAGTCACTGCCCCAAGCGAGGGAGTTCAAGTGTCCCGGGATCTTATTCAGGAGTGAGGGTAAAATGGAGCGGGAGATGGACAGGCGGTTTGGCGCAGTGTCTGCATGTAGTTATGAGGCTCTCGATTTAGCAGTCCATCTACGTTCCAACCCTCACCTATGGTCATGAACTTTGGGTAGTGACTGAAAGAATGAGATTATGGAAACTAACTGCCGCAATGAGTTTCTTCCGTAGGGTGGCTGGGCTCAGCTTTAGAGATACGGTGAGGAGATCAGACATCCTGAGTGAGCTCGGAGTAGAAACGCTGCTCCAACTTGATGAAAGAGGCCAGCTGAGGTGGTTCGGGCATCTGATCAGGATACCTCTCTTTGGAGTTTTTTCAGGCACTCCCAACTGGTAAGAGGCCTGGGGTAGACCCAGAACACGCTGGAGAGATTATATATTTCATCTGGGCTGGGAACGCCTCGGGGTCTCCCAGGAAGAGCTGGAAAACGTTGCTGGGAAGAGGGAACGTCTGGAATATGGTCGTCTGGATGGATGGATTGTAGTGGCCTTTTGTTAGTTGATATAAATGTAACTGATAATGTTAAATGGGCCTATGATCTCGTCTCATATCGATCCCAGGCTCCTGAATCAGACCCGGCGCTATGGGTGGGCCCCAGGTGACCAGGCCTCCTAGAGATGAGCCAATGGAGGATGACCTCCCTTGAAGCATCATTTTACGTGTTTTGGCCAATCACAGATTAGCATGAAAGAAATGAAATACATTGAATTGATAGAAGAGGTCTCGCCTCAAGGGAGGACGGGGACCTGCCCCAACCACCACTTTCTTGCCTGCTCTGCAAGTGTCGCTGTTGAAGCATTTTAATTAGAATTTATTAAATGATGGATTTTTTTTCCAAAGAAGAAATAAATATATTTTATAAATGATACTGAGATTTGGAGATTTTAGGAGGAGCAACCTCCTCTGCCTCTTTAGACCATCCTCCACTATACAGTATATACTGTATACAGTATATATATGCAACTAAATGCACTTTGATGGATTACTGTAACTAAGCATTTCTGTTTTGGTTTTTATACTGTACTGGGATAAACTGAAACCAGAAGAAGAAGCCTGCTAAGTAGGATATGTGTCCTAAAATAGATAGTATGCGGTGGCTGTAATGTTAGTAAAGTATACACAGTTAAGCATGCAAAACTACTGGTCCTTTGAGATTCTAATCTCTTGTAGAGTTCATAGTGAGGTTAGCGTGAGAGAGAATGTCAGTGAATTTACCCACAAGTATCACAAATGAGAGTGTGTTTTTGAGTCCTGTCCTTTCAGTGTCTCCAGCACCTATATTCTGGAGTTCACTCAGCGGTCTCCCAGTCCTGTCGTGCAGAGCCTTTTCCTGCATTTTTTGTTCAGCGAATCTTTCTCCTTTAGTGTCAAGGATTAGTCTGACACCTCCTGACTCTATGCCTTTCAAATAAGGAGGACTCCTGCTGAAAAGCTGAGCGGGTGCTCACCATGTAAAGCCGATACTCACACTGCTGACGCTCCTCATCCTTGCCCTTCGCCTATCTCAGCTCTTGTAAAAAAATCCATGAGAAGTCCCCAGTGATCAAGTAGATGTGAGAGGAAGAATGTGTGGTTTTAAAGGACTTTGGCTGTGGGGCGGCTGTGTGAAATAGTAATGTCCAACTCAGTCAGCGGGCCCAACAGTGAAAAGCGTATATTGCTCTCAGCTTGATCTTTCAGGAATGCTTATCTTCTAGTGTCCATTCTAGTAGAGTTTGCAAAGGATTGATGCTGAGGCAAGCAGTCAATCTAGTGGCAAGAATGGGTTGTGGTTTTGGGACACACGAGTGCCAGTTAAATACATCAAGGACCTTGTTTGACATCATTTACCTTTTAGATAGGAGTGGTTACAGAATCACATTCAGTTGAGCTCAAAGCCCCCTTGTGGTATTGAAAAAGGAAAAGCTAGTGCGGAAGGTCAACGGAAGATCCAGGTAATTTTATACCCGGAAGTCAAACTTCTTTTTATTCATGGGCCACTGAACAAATTTCAACGGAATGAACGGGGCCCCACTTCCACACTGAAAGAACATTGTGGGCATTCTCCCGGTACTCCCGATGGCTAGTTCAGGCCTGGCTACTGCTAACATGTTCTCAATGACAATGTTAACATGTGGTTGTTTAGCATCTATTGCTTAACATGAGCCATCTTAGCTTTGTGTGATAGCATACTAATATTTGGTTATCATCCCTGAACACAAAGTGCAGCTGAGGATGATGGGAGTCATTAGTTTTGCAGGTATTTGGTCATAAGCCAAAGTATTGGGGTATTGGATGTTGTTTTATGAAAATTGGGGATCACCAAAGTTATTACAGTTCATCATGTAAGAAATGTGTACTTAATTTCATGGCAATCTATCCAGCGGTAGTTGTGACATTTCATTCTGAGAGAAACAATTACAAATCTGATGTCACTAGACAAAGAGTCACGGGATCATTGTGTTAAGGAGTCCTCCTCCATGACCTCCTTCCATTTTGACCACTTTGAGAGCTTTCCTTTTCCACCACCCTCACACCAGAATGCAGACTTTGCACACAAAACATCGAAAGCCTTGTGCAAACTTTAAGATTCTTTGCACCAATTAGACTGCCTCAAACACATTTTTTGAGATTTGAGTCAAAAACTCTGAGTCAGGACTGAAACTGTCACAAGTTCCAATGTTCCAAGATGACCTCTTTGAGAACTCTCCCAGTTGCTCTGATTGTTTTCAAACCTGTTAGTCTTTTTTTTATAGCCAAAACAAGGTTACCTTGTAGTTTGAGCACCTTGAAGCAGTATCCCATTAGAGTGCACAAGGAACTGGGAGCAGTGATGGAGGGAGGTAGTGGAAACAGAAACTTGTTGTTGTCGCTTGTTGTTGTTGACTATTGTGATCATCCACACCAGTCACAGATCTCTCTAGTTTTGTTATCAGTACAGGACCTTATCTGAGATCAGCGGTGTAGTTAGAGCACCCCTACATCAACAGGAGAGCAGTCTGGGACAAACAAATTTTATATGTGTATATATAGCGATTCTGAGATTCCAACACGTTCTCATCCCAACTCGTTTGTCAGACCCCTCGGCTTTGCTTTCCGGTTGCAGGAAACACGTGCTTAACCCTCATCCTACCGACCCATTTCACCGACGGGGGTTCCTGGAGACACCAAGAATAAACTTCTATAATAAACAACCATTATAGCAAAATGTTGACTTGTTTCTTCTCAAAACATTATTAGTTGTGTAATTAGTGTCATCTGAAGAAAAAAACAAACCTATTATTAATTTAGGAAAGTTGCAGTTAATTTGCATTTTGTGTTTATGGAAATGGACAGAGCATTCAAATTTCAAATCCATCGCAAACTTTTGGAGTAATCCTGCTAACAGACAGACAGACAGACAGACAGACAGACAGATGCCGGTGAAAACATAACCCTTGGCCATGGCTGAGGTAACAATATGAATTAAACAAAAACACTTGCTTGGGTTTAGGCTGCAAAACCACATAGTTAGGTTTAGGAATAAACAGCATAACTGGGTTGAAAATGACTACGTTTGTAAAGTGAAAATAAGAATTCACATTGTGAACACGGGACACGGAACAAACAGCATATTGTAACGTGAAAGTGAGGAACGGTGGTCTCCTGGATGAAAGCCTTGTGTTTGTTGCAGTCAATCTTCCAAAAGTCCTCCGTTCAAACTGCATGACTGTACAGTCTGTCATTTAAATCTGCACTGTCTCAATCCTTCCTTGCATATCCAAACAGGCCATGTAGTGCTTATTGCCCTGGCATGTCTCTAAGAGATTGTTGATTTAAATCTGTTTTTGTTCAACATGGTCCCCTGGCTCCCAGGCATTGTCAGCCAGCCTTAGCCGCCAGTACCTCGCCATGTCGTCTGTGTCCCTGCATGCAGATTGATACCCAGGGCATTTATCAGCTGCAGGTCCACCGCACTGAGCCACATGTTAAGTCAGGTGGAAACCTGTGACTGGCAGCAGATAGGGCGAGGAAGCATTTTAGAGGCAGTGTTAAAATTAACCAGCGTAATGAGGAAATAAGTGACTTATTGGCGCCGCAGTCATTTCTTTCATTAAGGCTGATATTTATGAGCATCCATCAAGAGTGGAGCAGCCAAACGTTACGGCTCCAGGTTTATGGAGCGTGGATTGTCACCTTGTTCCAATTATCTGCTACCTTTGAATGTGCTGAATGTTTAAACATTCAGAGAAAAGGACACGGCGCACCATTAGTTGTTGTGCGATGTGAAAGAGTGAGAGTAGAGGCTCGGTAGTGTCGGGTTATTTTTATTCATCATAGCAGCAATTAGCTGATTAGAGTAAGGATGCTCAGTGGCGAGGAAGGTGTTGGATGGAGGAGAATTACATGCCCCAGCCATTAAATGTGTTAGTGCTTTAAATTATGTTGAAGCAGTGTTTCTTTCTGGTTGAACAATTTCAGTTTTATGAGCAGGCTTCCATATAAATTTGTGAATGCAATAAAAGCTGTTTTCTTGATCTGTAGTCAGCGCCGGCATTCATGCTTGTGTTTCTGACATTATCAGTAATTAACAGGCTAAAACGATTTTTAATATAAATAAAATAGACTGGTTAGTGGTGGCGCCTGTTTTTTTCAAATATACTGTAGTAAATCCTCTATGGTAGGAAGGTCTTAAGAATAATAGTAGAAATTAGCATATGAATCTAACGCTTTTTGGAAACTTAAAATGAAGATGACATTGTAAAACATTTGAGTCACAAGGTTTGAAAACTCATTAAAATAGTTGATTGGGTTATACAATGTGAGTATATAGAAGCATATACAGATGGGTGAAAAATGTAATGTAATAATGTACTGGAAAAAATAAATAAATAAATAAACTGAGCTACTGGTTCTCCAAGTCTGTGGAACTCTTTGAGAGGATTGAAGACCATTCTTCCGAAAAATGTTTCCCCATCTGGTGTTTTGGTGATGCCGGTTGGGAGAGCTGTCTTACACGTTGCTTCAAAACCTCCCATAGGTGTTCGACTGGTTCTGGTGACCGTCAGACCGGCTGGTCACGCCAATTCTGGGCCAAAATTTAAAAGTATGGCTTTCTAATGCTGCTGTTATGTGAATCTCGACACAATTGGTGGACATGTTAGTTGTGCTCAGTGTCCTTATGCAGCCTTTTGCCTCACTACGGGAATGTTTAATTTGGAGGGCTGCAAACATCGCTGTGGTCTCGTCAGCAGTAGAGGACAATTCTTCTATGAATGCATGATGGAGCTCTTTGTAGTCATTTCTGATACTGGGAGGTTGTGTCTGTATAAACATATGCACAGCTTTAGAGCTGGTTCTCCACACAAGTTTAATTTTCTCCCTTTGGGATGCATGGGGCAAGTCAATTAGTTTGTGATCTAATTCTCTAAAGTAGTCAATATGATGATCACAGTTTGTCTGGATCAAAACATTCAATGTCCTTAGCTATAACTGAAGCACTTCAAGACACTCAAGCCGCGACTAAGCTATAGCACTGTTATGGACGTGTGCGTCATGTACTTCAGTTCTCTCTGGTTGAGAGGCAGGAGCTGAACATCACTCTCGTTGTAGAGAGAAAAGGAGAATGAACAGGCTGAACCTTCGGAGGGATGAGCACTGATGAAGGTGTCACGTCTCAGTAGCTGAGAAGAAGGCGGGCTTCTATAGAATATAAACTACATGTGTCTTCACTGTCAGTTTCAGAAAGGTGGGATGTCAGGTAGCTGTTAGCTCTGTCTCTCAGAGGACGGTTGAGGGGCTGACTTCATTCCCAGGGCCCTTGAGTCAGTTGGAAATTCTTCACTTCTGAGTGGAGAGGGAGAGTTAACCTCTCATCAGGAGGAGTGTGAATCGGAGTAACCAGAATCACAATGGCTGAACGACTGTGGTGGGGAAAGACATTCTAGTCTAAGCCCGAACAATTTCTCTTTGTGTGAGCAAAGATTTAACTCTGCTGAATGCAGGTCTTCTAAGTAACGCGCCATTTTCTTATTAGCTGCCTGAACTTCACGGAGGAGACTTGCTTTTTTGCGTTCTTAGGGATTCTATACCTTCTTTTCCAGGGCTGCTTTGCTCTGAATGGTAAGGCTAGTTTTGCCTGTGAAAGATCAGAAGCAAGCATTTTAACATCGGGTCTTTGGATGCGGTTTGTGCATCACACTTGTCATTGAGTAGCGATTCTATTTATTTCCTGCACTCACTGAAACTCAACCTGCTGATGAGTTCAGGGCAGCCAGGGTTTAGGCTCTGTGCTATAGTGAAGAAGCTGTACACACGGGTTTTCCATTGTTGTGCCTGGAATGGAGGGATGACACTAAACAGAATGTCTTGGACAAAAAAAACAATGTTGTGTGCTGTGGTGTTGCGTTGGCAGGCACCTTGTAGTGTAGCTTGGGAGGTACACTAGCCTAATAAACTGGCCTATACTATAGGGAAGTAGCTTTCTATGAATGAGAGGTAGCTATACGGCACCACTAGTGGGCATAAAAGATTAGGGGCCAGAGTCGTAAACGAAGGTTTACAACGAAAGTTTGCTTACCAACTTTCAGCATGCACTAAATGCAAGGCAGTAACAGCTGGGTACAAAACTTATATCACAGGGCTGGTAGCACACTGTGGCTCTATCTCAGACTGCGTGGCAGTAACAGCCAGGTACAAGCTCTATATGTTACACAGGGTCGGTGGCACGCTGTGTTTTAATTAAAGGAACACTTGAACTAACAGCAAATTGTGACTGATGGACTAGATTGCATTGAATACCTGGTATTCATAAGCTGAACCAAAATTCTTACAAGTTCTACAGAGTAGGTTAACTTGGATTACCAGCAATCGCAATTTCTTAAAGTAACACTACGAGGCTTAAAGTGCGATCAGTAATCCAAATCTCTCCAATTACAATTCTCACCCCAATATACTTGTTCATAAGTGCAGCTGGACGTCTACTCCTGTGGAAGACTAGTGGTGTAGAATGTAAACACGTTTGTGGTTTGTTTAGAGGTGGAAACAAAATTTTGGATTTTACCCAAAAAATATGCTACAATTAATATTGCACAATTATGAATAATTGGCAACAATACTATGACTCACATGTGGCACTGTTATTTTGGGGATGCAAGAAGGAGCTGGTCTAGTTATTTGAAAATATTAAAGATAATTATTCATATCAATAAAATCTATATTAATGAATTATCAATATATATATTAATAATAATGTGGCACTAAATTATGTTGGTACATGAGCTCAAAAAGGCATTGGAATGGCAAAATGAATTAATACTTATCAAAATAATTCTTAATTATGTTAAATAATATGACTTTATTCATCAAAATCATCCGTGGGCACCACTCTTAGAAACAAAGAGAAAATGATGGCTAATTAATGCAGTCTCTTAAATAAGTCTCATAAAGTATACTAAGCTATCAATTTGGAACTCTGATTAATAATTGAATTCATAACTATGACCATAAATCACCATATCAATAGCTACAGTTGGAGGATTGTAGTTCTTGCATAGCAGAGGTTGGCATTATTCGCTCTTGTACAACATTAAACAGACCAGCATGTATATTCCACAAGCATTTATTTACAAGATAATAAAACACAATATTAATCGGACTAAATAACTAAACTAAACAAACCAAACACAGTGTGTGTGTGAGAGAGAGAGAGAGAGACAAACAAAGACAAGATGGCTTTTGTCTCAAAATGGCAGCTGAGGTTTCATAGACTACACAACAACAGGGCTGACCATGTGAAACTACCAAGATGATTGAATCAAAGATGGCCACCAGGACATCAAACACAATGGTGTCTTTGTCTTGTCTTTGACATGTGTTCAGTCACAACTAAGGGTTGTGTGACGTGGAATTTTTTAGTCTAAATGTGTGTGTTTGTGTTCAAAACCAGTTCACCGTTTGTGTACGTGATCTTAATATGTGTCGGATAATGTGGAGGGCTAGAAAAGAGTTGGTTAGAATGCAAGACCCTTTGTCTGTGTGGAGCATAACTAAAGTCATGAAAAACCCCTCTGGGTTCAATAAAGTATGTCTTCTTCTCCGTCTTCTAAAAAAAGACAGGAACCATCGTGTGAATGTTATTTTCTCGGCTGCTTCTGTAATCAACCCCCCAAATTGTCCCCCTTCCAGTTCACAGGGTTATTTAAAAGTAGATTGAATACTCATTGTTTTGTTGAAATTGCATTACAGTTAATAGTAGCCATTATTTATCCACACCGCTTGTTGGCGGTGTACTACACTGATATATTTATATAGCAAAATTGAAATTCTACTGGTGATATAGTTGGTGAGATAGTCACATCCTAATATCTGCTGTTATAAGATGATGCATGATAAACAGCCTCATGTAAGAGCTGTCTGGTTTTCTTATTAATGTGCACTCAGGAAGAGAAAGTTTGCTTCTTTGGAAAAAAAATGCCTCTAAAGTTTGCCGGAGTCACAGCAGCACAGTGTGCAGACGTGCACCAGCAATATCCCTTAGAAAATAGCTCCCTCATAGATACAAGGAACAGGTCGCACCAGGAGACACAAAGTTCTTACATTCTTTGAGAATCTAACAGTTTGCCTAAAGATGAGCACGATCATTACCTGCAAGGCGTCATAATAAACTGTTCATTGTAAAAAGAAAAAAGAAACTATACTCTATTTGATGCAGATGATGTATAATTTATAAAGCAATAGCTGAGATGGAGATAATCTCAGTATTTGAGTGGAGAACAGCTTGTGGTCGCTGGTTTGATAGCTTTGCCTCCACATGTGGCGATATATACAGTATGGACGAAACTGCTGTCCCTCTGAGAGCAAAACTCCGGCTCAAATTGCAGGGCTTTCAAACATTAAGATATCACGCCACATTGATTTCTTCACAGCATGTTCTTCTGCTGTTGTTTGTTTTTTAAATGTCATGTATGACATGAATACGTAATTGGCTGTAAATGTATTAAAGATAACAAGGAAGCAGGTTTTGAAAGAAATAAAAAAATCCTGAAGGAGTCACTTTTTCATCAGATGTGTGCAGTGGTCCGATTTCTTCTGCAGATAGAAATAATTAATTGAGTTCATACACTGTACCCGCCGAACCCATCATCCAGTTTTGTCCCTCTCATCCGCCATCATATATCAGCAGGAAAAAATCTAAAAAAAACCTAATCTCCATCTGTTTATATATAGGACTGTTTTCGACTTGTTATTCACTGATTGTGTAAAAAATTGCTGCCGTTGAGCGTTCTGTCACGTATCTCATCATAGTCATATCCTGTATGTTTAGTGTTTTTTTTCCCCTGATTTATTCCACTTGTCAGTTGTCTATGTCATTTACCTGCTTTTACAGCAAAAATCTTTCTGCACACAAGAATGTCCTGCTAAAAGTGTGTGGTGGTGTCTGTTTCTGCAGAGACCCTGCAGCCCTTTGCCTGGATTTTCCCTTTTCTTCTTCTTTTGTTTTACTCGGGACGCTGCTGTTCTTCAGCCAAAAGCCTTTGGGGTGCCATTGGGTTCGTAACCCCCAGCCAATAACAGCATGCAGGGTGTGCAGCCTGTGGTCAAACAGATCTTGGCTCCTGATCTCGTTCATTGGTTTGTGGATTGCCGTTTTGAAGCCTCGAGTTCGGTATTTTGACTGTCGCCATCATTGTTTTTTGGCAACCAGAAGTGACACAAGGGGGTGGAGCTAAGTACAACCGAACGCTGAATAAGACATTTCTAGGCGACCAAAAATGTTACAATTAACTTTCATGAACTGAAAACACACTGTGTTAAAGGGTTAAAGCCCCGCCCTAAAGCATCCCCTGCTTTATGGTCTATTTGACTCTAAATGTGACCATAATTTACTAAATGAACATCATGCTGTTTTGAAGACGACTTGAAACTATAGCGACGTCACTAGTTTTCACCCCTAGGTCCATGTCATTCCCTGCTTTTATAACACAAAGCAAATCTCTCTGCATGCCATGACTGTTACATATTAACATATAACCTAACTTACCATGCCACCTAATGGAGGGTTTTATCAGAATACATCTGCAGCAGCCCCTGCTAGTGCCTTGCTTTTCTCATTTTTCCAGGAAGTATTGAACACAAAGAAATCCGAGTATAATGGTGGTATGAATAGCTAAAGGAAGTGTGTGTTATAGCAATATGATAAAGACATCCACCTGTCCTGCGATAGGTAATGTCAGCGTATTATTTCCATTCATTCACCTTGCCGCCTGTTTTGTTTTATGTGTGGCCTCTCTTTACACCTGCATCCATTCATTTACCCATTTAACAAGGACAACATTGATTGAGAGAGGTGGTGAGAGGGCCGATTCGATTTCAGGGGACAGAATTGGATTTGATGGTGGGGCGTAATAGCTTTCATGGGCTTTTACGGCACTGAATAGCTTAGCTGGAGCTGCCTTGATGGGACTGAGGTGTAATTCTGAGAAGTATCCCGGGGATGGCAGGAGCACAAACATCCTGTTCCTTATTTTCCCAGTCCGCAGAGCTCTCCGTGCTTTACCCAGAAGACACGAGCACAGGACGCCATGTGAGGTCAAGACCTACCTTCAAAACTAGAAAATAAAATGCACTTATAAGTTAAGCTCTCACAATCTGAGATTGGTGTTTCCAAAACTGTGTTTAGATCGATGAGCTGCCAAGGTGAACAACAGTCGTGAACTGGGCCGGGTGTTCGCCAAACTGAAAAGAAAGAGGAGTAACCTGCTGTGAATTGTCGTTAAAGACACGTTGGCGGCAGCACAAAGGCTGTTTATTTGTGGAACAAAATCTGGGCCTTGTGGCTGAAATGAGATCTGTTCAGACTCCATGCCACAATTTGGGTAATCATTCCCTCCTAATTGCTCTCCACTTGGTCCACTCTGATTTCATTCATCTGCAAATTGCTCTGAGGAGAACAGTTTTGTACAAATTATGCTCTGTGTATACTTTGCCTTTTTATAATATGTTAGCTTTTGATTTTGGAACATTTTCCACAGAGCAATCATTTTAAAATTTGCAAGTCGTTGCTGTTATACTGTTGTTTGTAAAAACAAAATGCAGTCGGAAGTGGGTTTTTTTCCTGCTAAATTGTGTATCTAACTGAGAGGGATTTGGCTTGCTATTGTTCATTTCAGTATTGTTCTATGTTGGTTTTGCAGGTGCCATGGGGGATGCTCAGCCTGACACCCTACCCTCAGTGCAGGGCACCTTACCGCACTTCATCCAGGAGCCGGAGGACGCCTACATCGTCAAGAGCAACCCCATTAAGCTGCGCTGTAGAGCCGCGCCCGCCTTACAGATCTTCTTCAAATGCAACGGGGAGTGGGTGCACCAGAATGAGCACTTTTCCCAGGAGTATAAGGACCTCAACACTGGTAAGATGAAGCTTTGTTTCCATCTTCCAGACAGTGCTAACATATAAAATATGATTGTAGTGTAGTGTAGGTGGATGCACTTACAGTATAACAAAATTTCAGTGCCCCGCTGCATCTGATAGCAACACACCGAGGCACCCTTTAGCATCTGTATGGAACGCACCGGGCTTTCAACTAACATCAATGTAAACTCATCCATGTCGTTATTAGACGGTCAGAGCAACTGCTGTAGTTAAAATAGAGTCCACATACAGTAGGGCGTGCGGGAGAGGAGGATGGATGGGTCAAACAAACGTGACTTTCACCCTGGAGACCGCTGTTCGTGTCCCGTGTGAAACCAAGTCAACATTGACTTATTTGACCCGAGCTTTGATACGTAACTTCCAGACTTTAATAACGGCATTTACGTAAGCGTAGTTATTTTATGTAACAAACGTATTCCTTTTAACCCAAACCACAATCTTTTCTTAAACCTAACCAAGTAGTTTTGTTGCGTACATAAACCATAAAAACTAAGTAAACCTTGGAAGTTTCTTTTGAAAAGAGACTGAATGCATGTGATTTAAAGAACCGGTGTGTAACAATTAGGGGGATCTATTGGCAGAAATGGAATATAATATTAATAAGTATGTTTTCTTTAGTGTATAATCACCTGAAAATAAGAACGGTTGTGTTTTCGTTACCTTAGAATGAGCTGTTTATATCTACATAGGGAGCGGGTCCTCTTCATGGAGTCCGCCATGGTGCACCGCCATGTTTCTACAGTAGCCCAGAATGGAAAAAAACAAACACTGTTATCTTTTCCTGCTTGGGTCGGAGTCGATAACGTTACTCGCTCCCTTCGCCGCCGCTCTCTCTCTCTCTCTTACTCACCTTCCATGTACACACACACTCTACACACTGACTCTACTGTAACTGGCTCTAGAGAGAGACATTCACGTTGTCACGTCGGCCACCGTAGCTCTCCAACACGCTTGGCACACGGGAGAGGCTTCAGTTGGTTGCAATCTCCTCACCTCACCAGATCCTACACACAGTTCCTTTAATTCAGCAGCACAATACAATAACATTGTCAGAAAGCATGTGTCCTTTAGTATCCTTGGAAAGTGGATGAAGGCCACAAGCTTTCATTCTGGATTTGATCCAAATGTTTTGTTCACTCACTGAAAACACAGGAAATATCTTTCATCTTGTATTAATGTAGCATTTCTCTCTGCGTGTAGATGATTCCAGGTCTTGACCACAGCTACTTAGACTGACCTTCAATAAGAATATCAGTGTGGCCTCAGATGGTTTAAGCCTGAAAGCCAACAAAGGCAAAGCAGCTTCAGTAATCATCGCTGGGTAAAGCAATATGTGCAGTATGTGCTTATTTTAAGCTCCTTGCATTGCTAGATGGAGGGGGGATACTGTATACCACATCAGCACAAATTCAGCCAGTTTCACATGAGTCGTCACTCACGTAAATGCATATATGCGTTTCTGTTATGATCACATACTCTGAGTTCCTTCCCTGACTGCAGCTAAATAAATGCTTGTAAAACTGGGAAAACTTATTAAAACTTCATTGCACATTTGATTATTTCAGCTCTTAAATAACATTTTTGAATTAATATTTAATTGAAGGGCAGCTACCTTGGAGTTCATAACCAGTGAATAGATGTTATGGGTCACCCTGCCTTTAAAGCATTTACTGTCAAAGAATGTCATCAGTGTGGGTGGAGAGTGGAGAGGTCCATTAAACTCTGAGAGGCTTGGAAATAGAAAAACGGATGCTGACATATTTAACTGCAAAATATTGGCACTGGTTCGGCAAGTGAAAACCCACATTGATGGCAATGGTTATTTGTCAAAGTCTTGTTTAAAGCCCCTGGTAACTTTTAAACGTAGGGATAAACTCACGACTAAATTAGTCACGATTGAAGTTGAACTTATAAAAAACATCCTGAGTTATCTATTGGGATTTTAACACTGAAATTTCAATCATAGTTTGATTCAAATGTTGCTAAACTCATAACACCTCAAACCAGGGAAGAGAGCACAGTTATACCCCAACACTTTTCTAACTTTAACAGAAAAAAAAAAAAAAAAAATGTGTTTATGTGGGAGAATCTTAGTGAGAATCTTTGGCTGGATGGATGGGTCAACAAGACATGTGACTAAGAAATGGGAGGTCGCTGTTTGATGCTGGTTTCCAACAAACAGTCAACTTTCCTTTTGGTGTCTGTGATCTTTCCCATACAAAAGAAAATAATTTTCTGCTTTAACTTTGAAATACCATTTTAGAAATGGAGAGAAAGCTAGCGAGAGTTTTTTTTATAAAATCTAGATATTAAAGGAGCATTCCACCAATTTTACACATAAATGTAGTTTGGTTAGTCCACTCCTAGCCTGTGAAAACAGTTCTATAATGTCTTCTGTGACTCTGTAGGGAGCCCTCCAATGTTTAACTTAATGACTCTGATGATGTCACCAGGGTTATCTCGACTAAGGCTTGGAGACCACACATTTATAACAGAACGCCAGAGCTGCAAACTGGGGACATGGTGTTTGAAAGGCAATGGGTGTTAACCAGGCAGGGAGGTTTTAATGAGGTGCTACCAAGTTGCATTATGGGAAATGTAGTATCGGGTGTTTCTGGTGCTTGACACATAGTAGATTATCGGCCTCTGCTGTACCACATTTGATTATTTAAAACAAATATGTAAGAGTCTCTTGAGTATGTCTTTAAACGTTGTTTTACTCTATTAATAGAGACCTAAATAACAAGGCAGCGCGTTTTCCTTCTCTTTATCCGTCTCAGCAGAGCACCTGCTTTATTGGCCTATTGTTCCTCTTATTAAGCACATTAAGTGTTGTGCCATGAAAATTAAAGAGATATTTAGAAGCCTCAATAAATCTGATTTGGTTCTAAATTGCGTTATGCTTTTAATCATGTTTTTTTTAAAGCCTAAATTGTGCTTCCTGGTTATACAATTATTTTTATTCATTAGGTATAAGCCCTGGTTGCACTCTGTTTATTTCTGTTTTCATGTTCAGAAATTAAATGGAGTTGAAGTTAAGTGATTCTATGTTTGGACCATGACTAATCACTGAGGAGATATGTGGACCCTCAGGCTAGACCAGCTGGAAACCTTAAAATAATGCTTGTTACAGCACGGTCTACAGTCAACACATGTTCGGAAAATTCTGATATGAGTTTGGGGTTGTGATTTAAAGTGTGAGGGAAGCAGTGGCGGGCCATACCAATTAAGTCCCATTAGTTTTTGTCAGGTGGAAGCGTGTTGATTAGAGGACCTGACTGAAGCCTCCTGAAGGGATTTCTGGCAAACAACAAAGCCAATGTGACACCTCGGCTGGAATGCTCTGTGATTAGAGGCTGTGAGAAAGCCGTCTTTCTTGTATTCATGAAGGTCCCTCCACAGGAAAGAGGCTTTAATTGCTTCTGGAAGTTCATTATAGTGTGATTGCTGTGCTGTGAAATTGTCGTGCGCTTGATAATGGCAAAATGAAATTTGGAACTTCGGTTGTTTGCTGTTCTGTGTGCAGAGGAAAAAAGTACAAGGGGAAGTTCACTCTGCGGTATTTGTCAGCTCACCTCATATGCCACATCAACGCCCAGCATCCAGCAGGAAGCAAGCTAATCAGTGGATTTGACAGATAAGAGTGAGAAACTCTACCAAAAAGCCTGCTTTGCCTCAAGGCTACAACATGCAGCTGTGTTAACAAACCTCCAAAGTACTGTCTGAAATTTCTGACTCCAAAATTAGAGCAAGAAACTCCAAAAATAACAAATAACACGTTTCCTCTTATAATTATTATAATTTAAAAGTGCAATTCATAAGAAGTAAAACACACTGTTGCTCAATTCAATAAACTCAAGAGTTTTGCTGCCATGTCTGTCTGGCATGACCACAAGATTACGGAGGCTAATTTTAGCAAATGTTAGCAAACTTTAGATAGATACTTGTATTACTGTGGAACTGACGTTAACTACGTAACTCCTTATTACTTGTACTACTCTTACAATACATTTCTGCATGTGAGAAAAAATAATGTTAAGATGTGTAAAACTAAAACAATAAGCTGAAAGATGCTAAAATGCTCTGTAGATCTGAGGGGAGCTGCAGAGTTGGTAATAATACTCTGTTGGTTTATTACTCTGAGAGCCCATTCACAAGACACAGAGGGACAAATTCACAAAAGGATTGCGCGGCTTTTGCGGCCACTAACCTGAACAAGTTTGACAAAAGGAAACCGTGTGATTCTCAAAGGGTGAAATGCACCCCTAATTGTGCTGCCGAGCAAATATAGCTTATCGTGCTCCATATTTAATATGGGTAATATGCAGACAATTGACGCAAAAAATGAGCCTCATTGCAAAAATAGTTAATTTCACAAATACCAGCGCTAACAGCCACACGCAGTTGCAGTGAAATTATTAGCGCCTTCAGAGATTCGGTGGGAACTGAAGCACATTTATAAGAGGTGTCTGCTCAAACTCATTTATTTTGGGGATGGCGTGACAGCTGTTATGAAAAATGATTAAAATAAAGCTCCCCGACATGTCATTTGTGAAAAAACATGAACAAAATAATGAAAACTAAAGTTATTATATAAATGAATAAACAAATTATAACTTCCCTCTCCCTCCTTTCCCAAATCCTGGGCTTACATTTTCCCCTTTCGTCTCTTTTAATTGCCTTCGGGAGGTTTGGATGGAAGTGGCGCTCTGGCAAGCGCCCCCCGATCAGCGGCCACAGAATTCGCCACAGTCTTGTAATCCATTGTCAATGTAAAAATATCGATTTGAGCAGCTTTAAAGACACACTGTATGGTTATTCAATGATATTTTAGCAGGATTTTAAAGCAAACCATTCATCCCCAAGCTGTCAAACTCATCACTAGTTTGTCAGACAAGTCAATCTCTCAGGTTCTTACATGGTTCTGACAATGGCAAGAATA
The DNA here is from genome assembly GCF_015220745.1 of Sebastes umbrosus. Classification (NCBI taxonomy): domain Eukaryota; kingdom Metazoa; phylum Chordata; class Actinopteri; order Perciformes; family Sebastidae; genus Sebastes; species Sebastes umbrosus. The sequence goes on from NC_051276.1 coordinate 9,945,743, forward strand.
ATCAAACAAATAGACAAGCACATACGCTTAATCATCTGATTATGTCCAATAAAATGAAGTCCACTAAGGCATTACTCTGAGTTGTTTACATGAGGACGGTTCTATTAATATTCCTGTTTCCATGCTACTGAAGATAGTGTGATTAATGGCCTCCTCCACAGCATCACAGTTTCCCTCCAGTATTCAACCTCAAACCTGATCTCTCTGTCGAGATGCTACTGCGATACCCTTGTGGCTATCTTTGTGCAAATACTGTAATTAAACTGAGCTTTGAGTCGTTCTTTTATAACATAGGGGGACATACACACCAGTCTGTAAACGGACTCTTTAATACCACAAAAAGGCTTAAGGAGATAGCTTTTAGCCTCAAAAGTGTTTGTAGATAATGACAAATGCTCTCATAGAGTCACTGTAGACATTGCTCATGTCTTGGCAGGAAAAGCATATGTCTAATTAACAACATTAACAAAGACTACAATCCATTCAGGTTTACCTGTTCCAAGGCTGTGGTTTGTGCATGCCAGCTCCCTGTCGTGGCTTACTGTAGCACTTAATGGAACTGAGACATCGCTAATGTTATTAGTTACACCCACAGGTGTAACTAATACACAAAATGACAAAATGCATGCCATGAAAAAGGCCTATTTGTTGTGGAAGAAGGAGCTTTAATGTCATTATTATTGGATTATTGGTGTGCATGTAAATGTAGCGAATACAGAATGAGAAAAAAAATCAAGGGACAATGTTGGAGGCTTTTGCAAAGAAAGACATGTTTAAATACATTATACGAGTTTAAATGAAATGATAGAAACCCATTTAGGTTTGAACAAGAATAGCCAATAATAAATGACTACAAAATTTCATGGTGGGACTTTTCTTTATAAATGACCACAGGCTTGGCTAATGGTGAACCAACACCATCAGCAAAAACAACTGCCTGTTTCCTTAACCTCAGGCTGGATTTAAGATAGACTGCTCCTTAAAATGAGTGACAGGTGCCGGGGCGTAAACCTGAGCAGCTGTAACACTATAAAGAAGCATATTGTAAACCATTGTAATGTGAGGCCGATTACATTTTGTCAGTCAAAGTGAGTAATATAAAGGTGCATGGCTAATATTTAAATTATTACTGAGTGCTTACAGTTCAAAGCATGCGTTTGTTTTTTTTAATGTGACTATTGTATCTTCTAAATTATTCTGATGGTATCAGATTCTCTTTGAAGAGACTATCTCATTGAAAATCGGTGCATTCTATGTGTTGCTTTCACCACATCATGGAGGATTTGCGGGACGACAATGGTGTAGATTGTTGTCTACTAGAGTGTCTTGTTTGATACAACCACTGGGGGCTGCAAAGTAAAAAAAAAAATGCAGATCCTTCACATAGGGGCTTTAATGTACTTAAAGTTTAATTTACTGGAATTATCCAGATTTGCTAGTGCTTTAAAGGTGCAATGTGTAATATCTAGCCAGAATTTTAGCTTAAAACATAAAAAAATTAACTACCATTATCAGCAGAATGTGAGTAGGTTACAGTGTTGATGTTATGTCAAAGACGTCTGAGTATCGTGGTTGCAGAGATATCTACTGCCACATGGTCTACATGCTATCCAGCCAGCCCGTCCTGTCTTGAAATACTTGTACCCCAAGAGGTGAGTCACTGTAGCGTCCGGTCTGTCCTCAGTCCAACATGAGAGGACCAAGAAGTAGAGCTGCCCCGAGGGCTGTCAATAATATGTCCATGGTCCCAGTCCCAAGAAAAAATGTCGGCATTGGACGTTTCTGCGAACAATGGATACGCTGAATGGCGACGTTTCTGAACCAAAAATACGTTGCATAAACACGTTTCATATCAGCCTAGTATCACACTTGCAGAAATGCAATGACGCGTGGTTAATGTTGTGAAAAGTTGTGGTTGGGCTTTAGGCAACAAAACTACTTGGTTAAGGTTATAAAAAAAGATCATGGATTGTGTTCAAATAATAATGTAACAACGTACCAACATAACGTAAAAACCGTAACAGAACCACTATAGTTAGGTTTAGGAAAGAACTACATGGTTGGGCTTAAAACTACTATATTAGTACAGTGAAAATGACACTGAAAGTTGTGAACAAGGGACACGAATGAACAGCTGATTGTAACGTGACGCATGAAAAGCCTTGTTGTTGTTGTTTGTTGGACCCATCCACCTACCCTCCCGCCTGCCTAGTGTGTCTCTTTCCGCTCATTAGACTTCGTCACTTGCTCTGACCAAAGGCAAAAACCTCTATATTAAACGTATCCATGGTTTTCAGAAACGTCCAATGCTAAAAAAAATTCTTGGCGAATAGGCTGATGGTCCATGTACATTTTGACAGTTTGTTTATTAGATTAAAATCCAAAGTGGCCTTTTCCTCCCCCGCCGCCGGCAGGCTGCCTTCAGGGCAGGCGGCAGCTCCGGCAGACGGACGGTCCCGCAGTCAGCAGTCAGCTTGAATTTAGCCAGTGCAAACCCCAGCACTGGGGCTCTGATCCCAGGGGACTGCTCAGACTCCACGCTGGATCAGCAAACTTTCTGTTGCTGCCATTAAACATGTTGAACCCTGCACTCCACCAGCCTGTTGTGACTCCTGGTGCTGGGGTTTTTATCTGGCTGAATTTGAGTTACTGTGGCCGCTGACTGACGGTCTGCATCCCCAAAGGCTGCAGAGTGCTTCTCCTCCCGGCGGGGAGGACGACGTGAAGGTGCGGGACGTTTTCTCGTTTCTGCCACTTCGGATACATTCCAGTAAACAAACTATCAAAACGTGCACGGAACCGTACAGCCCCAGTTAGTGACACAGTAATCACAAAGATGGCTATAGATAGCAGTGTTATTTTGACTGGCTCCCAGAGTTTCAGCAGTTTGGTTGAATTATTCTTATTGCCCTGCTGTTAGTTAGTTGTTTGCTTATTTTATTACCGCAAATTTAGATTGTATGGACCCAGTATAGTAGAGGTGAAATGCTGCCCCCTATTTGTTTGGAGCAGGTGGCCAGACATTACACACTGCAGCTTTAAACGGACTAATGTGTGTAACATGAAGCTAAACACTTCCTAGTTAATGCAGATTAATTTCCTCTTCCTTCAGTAGTGCTCATCGCAGATCATTTTGAAAGGGAAATTTGATGCATATTTCACATTCATTAACTCAAATTAGACTCGGCTTGTTCATCAGCATTCCCACGTCAGTGCCTGCTGCTGCCGTCGCCGCTCTTCACCAGCTGACTGACAGCCCACCCTCCCTCCAACTTAACCCGTTTCATTATCCGTGCCACTTCACTATCTCTCATTCCCATTTAAGGGAGTTGGAAAAATTACGAGCCATTTTACTTTGTTTCTCCGCACCGACTGGTTACCTTTCACTACAATCACCGCACTTAACTGCCTGTGGCGCTGCCAGGCCGAGTGAAATCTCCTTGCTATCTGCTGGCCCAAGTGGATTAGCAATTAGAGGAGCCTGAGGATGTCCTCGCCACAGCCCTTGGCATAGGCCCGCCTTATATCAGTAGTAAACGCAAAAGCACAGATAAGGGCGGTCTTAACGGGAAGGCTTTGTCCTGGCTCAGTAATAGACAGCAACATTGTGTATTGGATTAGTACAGCTAATCAGAGAAGGAGATCAGTGAAGAATTGGAATGTTATTGATTAGGACATGGGCCCCTCAATGCCACCAGGAGCATCTGATAGCATCTCTTATTTACCAACTAGCCTGATGAATCACTACGCGCTGATAAAGCTGACAATGCCCTTGAGTTCCCCAGCAGCAGACACTGAGGCAGGACTGTACATGAGAACAGGCAATCCTGCAAAGTGTGTGCATGGATATTGATTGCATTTTTTTTTATAGATTATTCTAGTCCCATCTATAAAAAAAATACAGTCAGCAGCTGTTTGCTGATAAAATTTTAGCAAGTTCATTTGAATGTCACTTTGAGGCCTGATAAGATGTTAGTACTAGAAATTAAAGGACACCTTGTGATTGTAAACTTCTGGTTTTAGTGTGACTCTCTCAACACCTTCTATCTAGCCTCGCCATTTTGAACCAACATTCAACAACCATACAGGGAGAAATCCATCATAGAAGAAACATAGATATCCTTTCATCCACCCACAGTATAGCCTCACTGGACCAGCATGCAATGCAATTGGCATTTTGAGCAAGGGCCAGGCTGCAGACACACCCCATAATGTTCACAGAGATATTTATTTGAAGACAACATGCTCACACCCTTTGTTGAAAGGCATTCTGGGACATGTAGACGTGAAGTCGTAGTAGATGAGGAAGGTTGAGGGAAAATGGTGATGCATAACATTGTAAGAGGATGGAGACGGGGTGGATTTTTCCTGATCTGTTCTCGCCAATCTTGGCACATTAAACACTTTCTATAGACTCCAGAGTGAAGTACAGAAGGTTTAGTTGGACTCTTTCCCAGTAATAAAGTTCTTATCAGGTCAGTTGGACATATTATAGCAGCTTAACAAAGCAGAGAGATGACGGGGATGAGATATGCAGATAGAAATAACATTAAAGATAATTTCCTTTATTCTCAAGGTCTGCATGCGCAGCAATACTCAATAGAGCTCAATGCAATTATGAGAATATCCCAATGGAGTCTCTAGTAAATGCCTTCTTGTTATTAAAAAGGCTTCATCCACCTATTTTCATGCTAAGTAAGGCGTATTGGATTACAAAAGCTGACCAGCAATGGCAAAATTAGATGCAATTTCCACAAAATTCTTTATGCAGGTTTGAAGCAAAACGTTTTAAATCTGTGAAGACCGAATATAAATTGTAATGGAAATACATTGTCTAATAAAAAACAATGATAAAGGCTTGGCACTGCTGGCTCAATTTCAGTGCACTGCTGTTTGAACATGCCTCTGAACATTGTAAAATATCTTAAGAAATATGCCCATCACATTATACACAGATGAACAGATGAATCTTCCATTTATAGTTGAGGTCAGTATGGGTCCCCAAGCATGTTAATCAGGCCATGGACCTGTTTCAGCCGCAAGTCTCTGTGTGTTTTTTGCCATTAGCTGGTGCTGGATTAGAATTACTAAAATCTTCTTTTATGTTTTCAACACCGCATACAATTTATCAAAAAGTATCTGTTTTCTGAGGAACAGCTGGCCCAATTTTTAAAAGATTTCCTGGTTGATGTTTTTTGACATTTGGGAAGTTTCTGACTTTTCATCAGTTTCTGAATCATCTGCCTCACGGTTGAATAAAAACAGTGACAGGTGCTTTCATTAAAATCCCATTCAGAGTATTTATGATGCGTATGATACCAGTCATTTCATCAAAGGGCTGTTTGGACACATTATTAGTCAAGTGAATCTGAAGTCTGTTGAGGCTCGGATAAGTTGGTACAGCTGTCTAATTTTTACAGCTATCATTCATGCCTTCTACTCCACTAATAAATCTGCTGATATCTATCTGAGACATGAGAGCGAGAGAAATATGAAGGCACCTATATGAAGAGAATATTACCAAAGGCTTAGACCAATATGGGATTAGGATTTGACTCAACAGTGTTCGGGGTGTCAGTCTGTAAAGCCTGAAATGAAATCTGCCTCACCCTGCCATAAGGAGCTGCAGCCAAAGAATTTCATTAGTCTGTCATTCAGTGGGGAGTTCAAGTGTCCCATGATGATCACAAGAATGAAAACCTGCAGGAGACTATGCAGCATAGTGTCAGGTTCAATCTGCAGTTACTGCTGTGCAAAAATCGGGACACACTTATTGAACATAAACAGTAATGGAGCATTCAGATTGAACGTGATGCTAACTTTTGCTTTATGGTGGGGCGCTACAAGGAGAACTGCACCCATTTATTTTCTATGGAACAAGTGAAGCACTTCTCTGTGAACTGTGATATAGCAGGCAATGCTGGATAGACTGGCTATGATTAAAAAAGGGAGATATTAAAGGTTGGAACATTTTAACCTCATGCAAATTAAAACAAAATTCCCTTAGAAGGTCCGTAGTCATTTGCTAAAACATTGACAACGAAATAGTGAAAAATATCTGTGGAGCAGACGGTCATTACTGAAGATTGTGGGAACCTCTTTGACATTGGCCTCCAAGATTAGAGGTTACAATAAATATGTGGCATAAAGTCACAAATGGCTGCTTGCTTACATGGTTCACTAACACAGAAGCTATTTGCTACTATGTGAGCGTTGACACTTCCCACAGCAACAAGCTAATAGCCGGTGTCATTTCACCTCTAGTGGGTATTTACTGTTATTCAAGAAAATGTGACCACTAGACAGTTTGTGCAGTCCATGTTAAGTCACCTTCAATCTGCCCACTGAGCAAAGACACGTCCAAAAGACATCGATTTAACGTCTCTGTCGACCGTCGAAAAGACGTCCACTGCGGAGCCAGAATGAAAGTTTTTGCGACCTCTTTCTTAAACGTCCTTTTAACGTTCAACTATTGATGTCAACCTGGGTTGCACGTCCAGAGACGTCCAAAAAGGCCCCTAACCAGACGTTCAAATATTGAACCCAACTTGCATGTCCACCAGGCGTACAAAAGTGGGTCTGGACTGACGGACGTTATACAGACATGATCTGAACGTCTTCCTGACATCACATGTTTGCTGGGTGAGAAACCATCAGCTGTCGATCTGATGACGATAAGCCTCTGGGGGCATGGGGGCTATATTTCTGGGGTTCCAGTGTAGCCAGCGGATATCCGGACCAAGACTTCCTCTTCCCTGCGCCGGTCATTGTTTACAGTCCGATTAGCAACTTGAGACGCAAGACTGGAGTTGGAGTTGAGAGACGACGTCTACGACCGAATTGTTTCACAAGTAGCCAGTTTACAAGCTCATTTTAAGATAATAAAAAGCGAAATCATCATCAGACGATCGTCGGTGGACTCCCAGACTGCATTTCAGCCAAAGCGTTCCGCCTCTTTTGCTCTCCACACGGACTGTTTACCTGCACTCAATGAAAGGCTGCTCAAATGTGATTGGTCAATACTACTCGGTCTACAAACCGAAACCAGGATGCTTCCAATACCAAAATCTTGCATATCGCATATTAATGTAGAATCTGTTTGGATTAACTCACCTTAAACACTGAATGTACCAACTGTAGACTTTAGCTGTAGCTATAGCTTGCAGCATACACACCAACTTGGTTTCAACTTGTATAAACGCTTCAATTTTAGGTTCCTGGAGCAAATTTGCGTATGGCACCGACTCGCATCTTTCTATTAATTTTATAAGCAATTGTGCCGCCTTTAAAATTTGCCTCACATTCAGTCTGAACAAACCTTAAAGCTGCATTAACTGATATGAACTGATTGATTTCTTTGGCCAAAGGGAAACTCCAAAGGGATAAGTCTGGCTCGCTAATTGCTCCACTATGTTCGCCATGCTAGTCTCTAACTGTGTCTGTGTGCTGTCTCCTGCTGAGCAGGTAGAGCACAGTGGGTTTATCAGAACGTTTGGCTAAAACCAAAAACAATGACCTGAAAGATACTAAAGTGCTCAGTAGAGCTGAAGGGGGACTGCATTTCTGATAATTCACTGTGGGCCTGTCACTACACATGAATCATTTTATTTGAACAAAATCTACCTCTATTACACATGTAAACAGTTTAATCAAGTTTAAAAGAAAATCAAAATAAGGGCAATTATTAATTAGAGTTCATGCATGTAAAACATGTTAAATAAAATGCTAAAATTAGGAACTCCGATTTCTGACCAACATACAGCAAGGTAAAACCAAAAAACAGATTAACGTCCTCTGTTCACCTCTTCAAAACTTCTGCTTGATGCTACTCACTGTAATGCAAACCAAGAATTCCACCTGATTAAGATTCATGTCAGCCTCGGGAGATTAGTAAACGGAGTGTAGGTGGGTTTTTCTCAACTCCATCCCCTGAAGTAAACTCTGTCCTATATCCTATTGTGAAGAAACCCTCAGCACGTCCTCCCATGGTTGCCAGGAAAGCTTCCCCGTCTCACCCAAATCTGGGAGACGCTCAGCGGGGCGCCTTCGGGGAGAGCACACTGATCCCCTGGGTGCTGGGTGTAAAGCGGTCCCCTCCCACCCACATGTCCTGGACAGCAGGGGGGAGCCGTCAATCATCGGCGCCTCCTCTCTTGGCACTTCCCTAATCATGATTACTGCCTCCGACCTGGGAGTGTGAGAGGAAATCTGCATCCACCCGACTCTATCAGGGGGAAACTCTTTATCCTTGTTTTTTCTAAAAGAAGAGACATGTTTATGCTGTTAGGACTCACACATTCTCCTTTATGTGATTTTAATTGAGGCAGTTAAGCCTCCCTTGGAGGAATCTGGCTATTAAGCACTTGGAGTTGCACACAATCATGTACCCGTATAGAATCCCGGTGTTCAATAGTTACCGATGAAGCAGAAGGATAGAGAAGAGGAGAAAACAAAATCATTGACCTTTCTCTCCAGCATCTGTGGGGTGTGAATGTTATCTTCGGTGAGCAGTGGGTGGACAAAGCTTGCACCTTTATACACTGCGGAAGCTGTATCACATGTGTGTGTCTGCGTGTGGTGGTATGTGAGTGTGTGGGTTGTAAGTATTTATCTGTGTGTACATATTGTCATGGGGGGGTGGGTTGTTTGTATGACGGTTAATGTGCATTGTGTGCATAGTTCAGCCATCTGGGTATGTGTGTAGTTCCTTATCTGTTCTGCCTGTATTGGTATTGCATGTACACATATGTTCATAATGAGACCGTGTTTGGGTGTAAGGCTGTGTATACTGTGTGTTACAAGGATGTTTGAGTGTGTGTGCTGAGGTGTGCGTTTGTACGTGTTTATGCATGTGTGTTGGTGCACACGTGTGTGTTTATTTTGTGATTACAGTGTGTGTATCTTTGCATATTTTAGAATGTGTGGAATAAGTGTATTTGCTGGTGTGTGTGTATGTTGGTTTGTGTATGTGCGTGTGTGGAGTGCGAAGGCCTGACTAAAGCAGATAAACGGCCTCAGTCCTCACCTGCCAAGTAGCCCAGGGGGGGCTTGTTCGAGCTTTGTCGTATGTGTGTTTGTGTGTTCGTGTGGTCAGGATGGGGTCGCCGGGTGGGTGGAGGGTTGGGCTTGGCGGTGACACCTTCCCACCCTTCTAGCTACTCCACTGCCGCAGCCTCACCTCGCTTTTCCAGCACGGTGCGTATATCTCAGGCTGAAACGTAATGGCCTCTAAAGCCGGGATTGATGTTATCTTTGCCCCGGGGTTGCTTTGTGAGCCAGTTAATGGGGTTGTTAACCGAATGTGGCCCGGACAATACACCTCACACACACACACACACACACACACGCACACATAAACACACACCACGCCATAGACTCCCGGGGGGGGAAAGGATGGGTTATAACTTCTCCTTTTCCTAGATATGATTTTATTTAGCCATACCGCATGCTTGCTGCCAGGGCTGAGAACTAGGCTGTAAAGGTTTGATTTTTTTTTTTTTACAACAGAGAAAGGAACCCTTTGTCGCTGCTGACGAGTCAGCAGATTTGGCTATAATACCTGCAGCCGTCACAGGAGTATCGATGCATGCACTAGTGTTTTTATTTCCAATTTCGACCCTTGGGACGGTGCTCAGCGACACTTACCCAAGAATGCAGAACAACTCCAGGAGCCGCACGGTGCTGCATGATTCCAGCAGGATGAAATTCAGGACTGGAAGAGTCACTTTCTGTTGGCATTTTTGCCCTTTATAGACAGTTGAGAGTATCAAACAAAGGATGTTATGTGGTATGCGTCTTAACCATTAGTCATCCATTAGTCCATCCATCCGTCCATCCATCCATTTTCCGCCTCTTATCCGGTCCAGGTCGCTATGGCAACATGCTAAGCAAGGTAACCCAAACACCCTTCTCCCTAGCCACTTCCTACAGCTCTTCTTGTGGGATCTATAGGCGTTCCCATGTCATATGGGATGTCATCCTTCTAGCATGTTCTAGGTCTGTCCTGAAGCCTCCTCCTCCCAGTTGGACGTGACTGTAATACCTCCACAGGGATGGTTCCTGGAGGCCCTCCTAACCCAAAGGGAGTAATCCACCATTTCTCTATGGCCCCAGAAGTGGAGGTGCTAATCCTCATCCTGCTTTACACTCCGTTGCAAAGTACTCCTGCCTCTCGTAGTCAGCAGAACCACTCCATACGCAAAACGCAGAGATGCAACCCTGAGGCCCCTTACTAGACTACTCTCTACACCTAGGCGGCTCCCCAATATCAGCGAGCAAGTACAACCCAAGTGGAGCCTAATGCCTAATGTCCGGACACAGCTGTCACTCCAGTTTAAACATGGCCTGCAGTACAATGGTAAAAAAAAATTATGTCTAACCACTTGTTCTTGGATGGAAAACGGCATGGGGTCAAGGAAAATATGTGAAGGAGAATTCCTAAGGAAAAGACAACAGCGCTGCTCAGAGAATCCCTCTGCACTTCCATTAGGCTACGCAATTATGCGACGGTGGTGATTGATGTGCGTCGCTTTAAATGTTGCTGCCGCAAGGAATTGTGGGACGGCATTATCTCCTTTCGTTTGGATGGTCCAGTGTATCCAATGCATTATATAAATGAGATAAGAAAGGAAGCACTGAAGCTCCTTTCCTTTAGCATTTAGAGAATTCAACCAGCTCTTATCATGGCTGCTTACTGAGATACTTCCGGGTCATTTCACTCAGTTAGGAACCCTTCCTAAGCAAAACAAAAGACTGCAGCCGTGGCCAGTTTGGCCCCAGTACCCCACACCCATAGGTTTACTGCTTTCTTCTCTGCTCATTTGGAAGAGCTGCACCACAGTATAGCAAACAAAATGACTTGCACTTGCAGAGAAAATGAAGCTAATTTGGGTGTAATTTAGACAAATTCTGCTCTAAAACACAAAGGAGTGTGGACCTAATGATTAGAATTAATGTGCTCAATATGGTGTAGTAAAACACGTTTAAGAGATGCCACCTGAGCAGAAACAGAAAAGGGACACACACACACACACACACACACACACACACACACACACACACACACACACTCCCTACACCACTGCTGAATCCAGTTACAGAGAAAATACTGAAGTTAGTGATGACTTCTCACTTGAGTGGGCCGACTCGATGTATCAATCTGCGTTTAACTCCCCATCCAGGCACAGATGGAGAAATACGAAACAACTTTTTCAGTGGCAGCAGCCGTAACCCTGTACTCACTGTGCATACTTGTTTTTTGGTAGCCTTGCAGTTGCATTTTGTGGTTACTACTAGGAGCGGCTGTAGTTCAGCGCAAATTGTGCTTACTGCCTAACTGTTATTATGATGATGCTGCTAAACGGGCTCGGTTCTACCAGGGTACAAATACATGCATTGCACCCTCAGTTTAATATTTTTTCCCCTCAGTTGAAATTTGAATAATAAATGCCAAGCGCACGATGGTAGGTGTAGGTCAGGGGTCAGCAACCTTTACTATCAAAAGAGACATTTCAGGCAAAAAAAATAAATGAAATGAAAATCTGTCTGGAGCCGCAAAACATTTAAGCATTTTGATGAAGGTAACACAGTTTATAGTCTAAGTATATAGTATATAAGTGTAATGCAGTGAGGGCCAAAGTGCAAATGTACTGCGGAGTATTAGGGCCACATTGAGGGAAAAAAAATCAGAAATTTTGAGAATTAAGTCATAATATTAAGAGAATAAAGTCATAACTTTATGAGAAAAAACAAAATAGCACGTAAAATTATTACTTTATAATATTATGACTTTGTTCTCATAATATTACGACTTTTTTTGTCGTAAACTTATGACTTTATTCTTGTAATATTATGACATTATTCTCAGATTTATTTTTTTTCCTCAATGTGGCCCTAACACTGTCGTACCATCGTACATTAGACCTACAACAGTTATAAATAAAAATGAAAATGTAAACAAAAAACAGTTATTCATTTCCACTAATTTTTAAAAAAAATCCACATTGAGCCACTGGAGAGGGGCTAAAGAGCCACATGGACCCCTGGTCTAGGTGCATGGGGGCCTCTCTTTGCGCACTTTCTATTTTGGTTCATGTATGTGCAGCAGCGCAACGTGCAAAAGGGGTGGGTGAAGGTGAATATAAATCAGTGGGTGTGGTGATTATTAAACACTCTCTCAGCCAGTCACATCACCGTCTCGGCTGAGCCAATCACAGTTAAACTTGATAACAACAGCTCAGCAAACGGAACTATTTACCTCAAGAAATGTCTGGATGGTTCAGAGCGTCACGACATGAACACACATCACCACAACAAATCTGCATGAAAAGACAGATGAAGGATGCTATAACTATAGAAATAGAATCCTATACCGGCGCCGCTGTTACCTTGTTCTTTGTTTATGAGCCACTGTAGTTCTACTTGCTGCTCTTTACCCTCCATTGCGGCATAGTGTCACTTCTGTTCTCACTGTTTCATAACATTGCAAGATGTGTCAGTTGTTAGCGGTGTGTTTTGGGTTCGTCAGGCTTGATTTCACATTTTGCAGGCTTGAAATTGGGTATCATTTCAAAGAGACACAGCTGTGGGTTGGGACTGTCTCTGGTTACAGTACTAAGAAGTGGGCACGGGGCCTAATGGAGTTGGGAGATAAAGGTTTCTCTTTTCTGGGAGGAGTAAGAAATGATGTGCTATCAAATATCCTTCCCCAAAAATACAGCTGAAATAGACTCTAATGGCTCTATGCACATGCATATGTGTGTGTGTGTACTGTACGCTATATCTGTGTGCCTGAGCTCTTGTCTGTGAGCCAGTTTTGCTGATTTGCAATATGAATGTGGGCAGAGTGAAATGGTGGCTAATTTGGGGATTCATTTTGAACAAGGCCTCAGTACTTTAAGTGCTCCGGTTACCGAACAGCAGGGAGAATGTTCAGAACAGTACCTCCAGGATTCTTCTGTCAGCATTAAGTCCTGGTGTGGACACCAGCCCTACTTGGCGGAGCTGGAGCGGACGTAATGAGATCCTGATGGAGGATGACGCTAATGTGCTAATACTGTTCTGAGATCTAGTGTAGTGTCCTCAGTTATACTTGAAGAATTCAGCTGTGGCTCTTGCAGCATGTGTAGGTGGCACACAAGTGGAGGCAAGCACATGGGCAGATAAAACAGAATGATTATTGGTCATTATTAGTCTTTGTCAGATAGGCTTTCAGTATCAAGATATGTTTTATACTGATGACGTACAGTAGATACAATCTGATGATGCATGAATATGGATGTTTTTCCTGAGAAAATTGGATTCTCTAGTAAAATCTTAGATAAAAAGGTAAAAAGGTGTTTTATGACCATATTTCAAGCACTATCCTGTTGGTGTTTAGCATTGGGTAAAGCACTTCTTGTGAACCCCATCACTTCAGGACAAAAAGGTATCGTATGTGGTTATTTTGATGATGGTTAATGATAGTGGTAAATGGGATTGGATGTTGTTAACGTGATTTTGAACACCATCCCTTCTTCAGGTCATTATAATATAGGATTTAAACTAGGGCTGCAAGATATTGGAAAAAAAAAACCTGACATTGCAATTTTCTTTCTGCAATACAGTATATATTATGATATGAAAAGTAGGAATTTTCGGTCTCTAGGGTGATCTGCGGGCATTCTGTTTTCTCCAACAGAAGAAAATGTTGCACAATTTCAAGTTAAATGCATCAATCTGGTGCACTTTGAGCGAAACGTTAAGAGGCTAAATCTATGAATAAGTTTGTGCTCTAGTAAACAATATTGTGCTGTAGTAAACAATTTAACATTTAATCATAAACACATTGGTTGTGACTTGTCAATCACAAGGTAGCCCAGCCCTAAAGCATCCCCTGCTTTATGGTCTATTTGACTCTAAATGGGACCATAATTTACTAAATGAACATAATGCTGTATTGAAGAAGACTTGAAACTAGCGATTGAGACCATAAACTCATGTTTACAATGTTTACTGAGGTAATAAATAAAGTGAGAAGTAGGCTAATTTTCTCATAGACTTCTATACAACCAGAGGAGTCGCCCCCTGCTGGCTGCTAGACAGAATGCAGGTTTAAGGCACTTCCGCATTGGCTTCACTTTTCAGACCTGTAGGAAAAACCCTGGGGTTATAATTAGCTGTGCTGCTGCCACCACGTGACACACTTACACACTTACACTTGCAGATTGCAGACATGACTGCCTTACAAAATAAGCTTAACTTTTTTGACATGAATGCATAGAAATTAAATTAATAAATAATTGGACTAAGATGTGATCGTGTAATGTCAGTAATAATGTAATAGTAAGTGAATGGACACAATTGGAGTGCTGCTGGTAAGCAATGTATGTTCAGGTTATGCACATTGAACTGTATGCGGGATATGTAGTTTTTCATAAATCAGAAAACATCTTTAGAAACACATAATCTAACCTGTGGCAACATGGTAAGCTCTTGATACATGCAGCGGTTGTGATTTTAGTCCGAGCTTTATTAGCACGCAGGCTGAGAGTGCAGCAGACCATCACAACCAGTGGAGATAAGAGCACCTGTCCATTGTGTGTTGTATGCATCAGTAATGAGGATCTGCACAGTTCCTGAGAGGCAAAAAAAAAGAAGAAGATGACACAGATTTGGTGTCTAGCTATCAGAGAAACATGCTGATAAGAAGCCGTTGATCATATACAGAGTGGGATTTGCTGGGTGATGTGTGTCCATTTTTATCATGGCCTCCACAGATTGACTTTATGATCACATACTTCTGTCATAAATTCACACAACGGTTATAACCACGTGAAGAAGCTAACTGTTTTCTACTGGCCACAGTGGAAGGTGAAAAAAAAAATAGCATCTGTTCCTTTTGGTCTTTTTTTTCTTTTTTTAAACCAGCCAGAGAGGTTTATCGAGTAGAAAAGAGGCTCTGATCGATGGCTGGTTCCTGTCAAACCCTTTAACTCAACCGCCTCTATCATCATTTACTTGCAGTTGGCTGGAAGTTAGCAGTAATTTCACACCCTGCTTCCAAGACATGGAAGCTAACAGTTAGAGATGGTGTCAAACCTCTACACTAAACCCTTCAATTCCTCACCAACCATGTTTATTACATAGGATTATGAGGATGGATTGACACCAGAGTGATGACACCAGAGTCAACACAGCTGCAACACACCCTGCTGGTGAACAATGTGGTTACAGTTGGAGTTGTTATGTGGCATTCCAAAAATAATGTGTCTTTTATTGAATTAATATCAGCCTCAATGCAAAGCTTGTGGCATTAGGACTTTAGTTGACCCCTTTCTAACAATTATTTTAGATTTATTGGACCTGCATTATGATAGTCACCAAGGGCATCATTTCCACTCATGTTCCCCTCACTTTTATAGTTTCAGTTTGATTAATTTGCACCTTAAAAACACACCACTAAGCCATTGTGTCCTCTATACTGTCCAGCTGCTAAAATCCAGATGGGAGAAACTCTGAGTTGATCAAAATGTTAAAATGCTCATTTGAGGCGCCTTCGGTTATTACCGTGTGCTCACAGCAATTAAGCATTAAAAGCAGTAGTGAGTGATTTATACAGACTTCAACCCACAATGTGCCGCTCACGTAACACACAAGCTGCTTGATGAAGATGGTTGGGGCTGAATGCAGCTCGTGAGGAAGAAGAGCAGATACTACCCAGGGCTGAAAAATATTCAACATATCCTCTGCATTTCCCAGTAAAAAAATAATTCAGTTGTTTTCATTTAAAGACAATTCTCCCTAAAAAAGACTAGAAGTGAGTTTAAAGCTTCATTGTTGACATTGGAGGTGGTAGTTTGATTATTTTTTTTATATATATAACACAATGACAATATGTATAAAAAACGTATCAGGTCTCTATCCAGGAAATGATGTGTGATTATTGGGTTAGTGCGTTATACTGGATGAGGGTCACGGTGTCCTCACCTACACACACCAGTAGCCTACATGCTGTCGCTTAAGTCTCCAGCAAAGCAGAAGACTTTAGTTTATTATTATTGCCTGTTAATGTGACAGGCAATGTGATGAGAAGGAGGCATTTGCCCACCAGCCCTTCGTCTTCTTCCTCGTGTCCAGCCATCTTCTATACCACGTCTTTCCAGTGGTTGGCGCAGGCGAGCGCAGCGTCATTTTGTTCGGCCAGGTCATCGTTGGTACATTGTGGAACTTGGCTACATCTCATGATGTGTTCCATGGTTTGGGATTCGCCACACACACATGCATCGGAAGTTGTTATTTTCCATTTCTTCATGGACACCTTGCAGCGTCCTTCTCCGGCCCGCAGGCGATTCAGTGTTTTCCAGACAGCCCAAGGTTGATCGTGGCCGGTAGCGAGGCATTCATCTGGGGTGAGGCTGTTCCACTGGTTCTGCCGTTCAGTAATCCTGGCATCAGTTGGGGTGGTCTCCAGAACTTCAGTGGTGTCCAGGGAAACTGCTCCTGGAGCTGATTCGTTTCTGGGCATGCGGGGTGCTCATGAAGTGTTATGCACTGCACATTTGTTTACAAACACCAGTTACTCCTACATCCTGCACAAACCTGCCATTTTTGAATAGCCAAACTACCGCTCAGAGCGACCGCAATTTTTTTATCCACTCGATCCAGATTTTAAAAAAAATGGCAGCTCGCAAATCTACACCGTACAATTGATGAAGTGCAGACATTACTCTGTTGGGTTGCCAATGAAAGGATCCGGCGAGAACTGTGTCGCATTGAAAATTATGTCACGGCAGTATCACGCTGCGTCGCTATGGCGATCAGCTTCCCGACTACACTTCAGGGGTTAATATCTACAGAGGAAAACGAAATAGAGACAAGTACTGGTACCAAAAGGGAGTTGAGTCGAGTCGAGCTGAACCACGCAGTGGAAATGAGGCATATTTACCACTTACATGCCAAATGACGACATTTCTGAAAAGCTTATACTTAACCTTGCTTCTATATGAGTGAGTAAATAGTGACTCTGCTATAAGACTGTAAGTGACAAGATGACAGGAGTAAAAACCAAGCAGCGAAAGAGAGAGCGTTAACGTAGGCCTTTGTTTTGTGAGTTACTTCAATGACATTAAACAGATATTTAAATGAAAAATCACCTTTCAAATGAGGGTGACAGAGTCTGATCCTGAGCTCCTGCACTTTCCCTCTGCTTCAGAGCCAATGGACCAGTATTTTTGGGTTTGCCAGTACATTGGGCAGATATTGCCATCTTCTAAAAAGTCTAACATTGATCTATAAGACGGCACCGCATTCCCATTTCACCTTTATTGGATGGTTAACAGAAGGGAACCAGAGGGAACAAGTGGTGAGAGTGAAAGATGACATGGGACAAAAGTTTTCTTCTGAAATCAAACCTATAAAGATGAATTTTTTTAAGCAGAAATGACCCCTAATGCAAGATTTTAATGAAGTTCTTATCATCCACATCCGAGTAAATAAGCTATACTATGGCGCTCTCCTCCTCACTGGAATCAGAACAGCACAAAAGTTCTTATTTCAGCCCTCTTGCCAGTCTTCCTCTGGGTGATTCAGCCGTTTTGGATGAATTTATCAAGTGACTCAGGAAACTGCGAAGAGCAAGGAGGGGATTGGGGAGGAGAACAGATCAAGTGGTTTGCTCTAATGAGCCCTGTCAACAGGATTCTGCCTATAAACAAATAGGGCTGACAGATGACACAGTGGCAGCACTCGTCTCCGTCTCACTGGCAAACCACCTGTCGACGCCGCTTTGGACTCCAGGAAATGTGTCGCTCTGTCAAGAACGCTTACCCCCGCGAATTCTCTCTCTCTCTCTCTCTCTCTCTCTCTCTCTCTCTCCCTCTCCGACAGTCTGTCTTCTCTTCTTCTCTAAAACACAGGCTCACACTTTTTAGGGCATCATGGAAAGTCATTCGTCATTATTTTCTCCACTGTCTCTCCTCCCACACACACACACTGTCACTTGCCAGCTCTCGAGAAATTATGAATTATGCTTGTGTCTCACTCTCTGCAGGGTCCGCGGCTAGGAAGCACCAACCATAGAGCAGCTGCTTTGTTTATTCCTCTTCTTAAATGTGGTGTTTTTTTCCACCAGGCCTGTCAATCACGATTTAAACTACCCCCAGTCACCAAATACGCCGCAGTGCACCGTATTAAAGCTGAACCACCTAATTTGTATCCGCTTTTCACAACTTGTCAACCATGTTTGGTGTGACAAAAAAAGGAAGAAGCCCACTTTTCTCTTGTTGTCATTTACACCCGGCACAGTGGAGACCGCCCGCCACGAAATGCTCTCCATTTCTTAATTTTACCCGCGAATGCCAGCATGGATCCGCAGCCGTGGCCCCGCTGCCATTCACTCGGGTTTAATTGGCATTCATTCAGAAGTCTGCTCAGCACTTCACAAGCTGTGCAGCCTCAGTATGAGGCTGTTTGACTTTTAGTAAGAGCATGTCAGATTAAAGTGTTATTTATCAGAGGGAGTGGATGCACAAGAGCCAGAGGAGTCAGGGGTGGACGGGTTTGGGTATTGCTCTTTTGTGGTCCCCAGCACATTGCACATCCCTTGCCTTTAATCCAGCTTTGGGTATAAGGCCTGCAGGCTGCAAAAAAGGCTCTGAGGAGCGGTGAGAAAACACATGTGACAGGCCCTAAGCTGAGGACTCCGATTAAAAACGGTTGCTGTATACCCATCTGAAGCTGTATGACAGAGTGACGAACACTTCCAACTAAGGGTCAGCGTGTTGCCGAAGAGGATTTTCAAATGGAGTGTTTTTTTTTTTCTTCTTCTTTAATGCATTCAATAGAGCATTGCACAAAGTGCTGTGTTCGCACGCCTTATGTGTTACATAATATAGTATATTGTCCTTGTGTCGCTCGCACAGCAAGCCTACATATGCTGTTTTTGAAGTGGTGAAGTGTGGTTCAAATTATTAATGCTAATTCTGCTGCAGCTGATTTAGCTCTTCTCTTGTTAGCAGCATTGAGCGCTCAAAACCTACAGTGGAGCCCCCCTGAGGGACTGTGTTTCTGCCAATTCCCTTAGTGATGCTCTCAGAGCTCAGTGGAGAGGGGGAGAACGCACTGATAAAGGAAGTGTGTCAGCCTTTCCTAACAATTTATCCATAACTAATCCTGTAATACCCATTGATCACTGACGCAAGCTTGTAGACGTATTGAGGTATTGATCAAGGATTCTGTCAGGACCACTATTCAGAACCCAGGGCTTTTTTTATTTCAGTTTTCTCCATTAACTGTAGTTCTGTTTGTGCCTAAAAAGGCCTGGAACCAGCCTGAAAATGCATCATGTCACCTGGATCAAATCCCCACAACACTAGTTAAAGCATGCTTGCCATCATTTCCCTGATAACCTCCATTACTAACTCCTCCCTCTTCACTGAAAACAGCAACTATCAGACCAACTCTGAAAGAAAGAAACCTGGTTTAGACACTAGTGACCTCAACAACTGCCTATTTCCAACCTACCAATCATCTCCACAATTCTTGAGAGGGTAGCTGCATTTCAACTTCAGACCTACCTTGATAACAATAACCTCTTTGAACAGTTCCAATCTGGCACAGAAACAGCCCTGGTAAAGATCAAAGTCAACCTCCGTGCAGCTGATTCCGGTCTACTCTCCATCCTCATCCTCCTTGACCTCACTGCAGCCTTTGATACCATATCCCATCAGCTCTGAATGGACCATCTGGCTAACACTGGAATCTGTGGTTCTGTGTATCAGTGGTTTGTCTCCTACCTCGCAAACAAGACACAATTTGTACAGATTCATAATAAGCGGTCAGAAAACTCCATCATGCAAAACGGGGTTCCACAGGGTTCAGTGTTGGGGCCACTTTTATTCATAACCTCCTCCCTCTTGGCAACATCTTTCAGCTCTATGGTATTTATTTGCATTGTTATGCTGATATTACACAGCTGTATGTGTCCACCAAGCCTACTTTTCCCTCAAGTACCCTCACTTCCTGTCTCCATGATGTACAGACATGGATGACCAACAACTACCTAAAACTCAACAGCAATAAAACTGAGATACTTCACACTGGCTCTAAATCTACACTTTCAAAAACCAATAACTGCTCACTCCCCATTGCTGAAGCCACTTTACCAGTCTCCACACAGGTTAAGAGCCTAGGTGTTATCTTGGACAGTACTTATACTTTCAATGTCACCCGTACTGCCTTTTTCCATCTACGAAACATAACACTTCACGGAAGTCCTGCTGAGTACTCTGGTCATATCACACATTGACTACTGCAACATGATTCTGGCAGGCTTCCCGACAAACTTACCCACCGACTTAGACATACGCTCAAAGTCCAGTGAACATGTCACACCCCTGCTGATTCAATTACACTGTGTAATCCCTGTGTCACAACGGATCAACTTTAAAATCATACCACAAACATTCAAAGCTCTCCATAACCTTTTCCCCTGCTTATCTCACAGAACTCAAATCTCAAAACTGCTCTTAACACCGACCTTTATAAACAGGCATATTAATTTTAACCACAGCAATCTGCATCCTATTTTTACGGATTTTAACTAACTGTTGTTATCCTCTACTTTTTGAACTATTGAATGTGTTGATTTTATTGATTGTACTTGTTTTGTATGGATGTTTTTATTACTGATTTGTATGTGCTGGAAGGTGACCTTGAGTGCCATGAAAGGCACCATTAAATAAAACATATTATTTAGATTATTTAATAATCATAATAATAATCATAATAATAACAAGTAATGTGCTTGCTTTGGAAAGACTATCTCCGAAATAAAAAATAACTTATTCTGCAACGACTACCACATATGTTTGATCAACACAGAATATGGCATTTCTAAATCTATTTCATTGAAAATACTAAATCGTGACTCAAATGATGTTGGGACCACAAGGTTATTTAATAACCAACCAAACTAATCAAATCCAAACCCGACCTGAAAATGATACTTTGGAAGCCGTTGGATTCAGGTCATGTAGCAGACTCTAACTATCTAATCTTCTCTGTTTTGTCCCAGGGCTGAAGGTGCGTGAGGTGATGATCAATGTGTCCCGTCAGCAGGTGGAGGATTTCCACGGCCCAGAGGACTACTGGTGTCTCTGTGTGGCCTGGAGCCATCTGGGCACCTCCAAGAGTCGCAAGGCTACCGTCCGCATCGCCTGTGAGTATGGAAGCACATCAGTGACCATACTGTAGCAGGTGTATCAAAAAGCTTCTGCATTTTGCAATATGTAACAACTGAGCAAGAACACTGTTTCCACAATTCAGCTGGTGTCTTCATCCTTATTGTCTACACATCACTCTTGCATTGTAGCTTTCAAATAATCAGTTCAGTTCGACCTGAACGAGCTTTTCATTTTAAAAGGTTAAACAAATGTTGGCGTAGGTGAAACTAGTACCTGAGGCACATGTATACTAAATTAGCTTTTGGTGCTCATCTAATGTATTTGCACCAAGACAGATATGATAAGTTGACTAAATACAATAGGCTTAGGTTGTGTTCACACTGAACTTGGGAAGTTAATTTATAGTTTTTTGCTCTGCTATGAAAAAATCTGAAATCCAAAAAGGTTAAGTGACAGCAATATATGAAATACTTAGAATAACTGGATTACTGCTTGCATCCAGTTGTTTCTTGTGACCACTAGAGCAGAATATAAATACAAAAAAGAAGTAAAAGTCAAAAGCAGATAACAAAATAAAGCCTTGCAAGTGCAGTTAAGGCTGTCAGTCTCTCACTGTTGATTTTTCTCTGGAGGTCCCAGAAGTATTATGATCATGCAGAATGACAGGTCACCCAAACTGATTTACAATGTCTGTGCTCGTGTCTTCTTTAACACCTTACAGACTGGAGCTATTTGACTACAGGACCTTTTTTTTTTTTTTTAAATGTTTCCTTTGGTTTGGACCAAACTGTGTGAACACAGCAAGCTGACCTTATCTTAAACAGAAAATGAATCCGATTTATCAGCGGCGCAATAATCTATTCCCAGAAACGAATGCTGTCTAATCAAGTTTAGACACAATCAGCTATTCACAGCCAGTGTTGTCCAAATCCAATATTGCTGCCAGACGGTGTTATAGGTTATCTTAAAGCCCTCTTCTGTGTTGAATTTAGTGTTCCTACTTTATTTATTTTTTTCTGTATGGCCCTGAAGAAAAAGCCGAGAGAAATTGCTCATGTTTAAACATCAAGAAAGTAAATTCTTTACTTTTCTTGTCCTTTGAAGAAAAGTAAGAATTTGAGTTCACAAATGACGATGTGATGTCAAAATCTTTATCTGCTACAGGATTTGCATATCAATGTGTTTGCACTTAACTACCTGCCAGCTGACCTGAGGTACTATTATAGAGTTTCCGTCCTGTATTAAGATCCCTTATATGCAGGGAATCTTTCATGATCCAACAGTACACGAAACCCATTCATGTTGAAATCAAAAGCAGTTTTTGAAAATGGTTAGAATACGATCCGTCACTATTGTATGCGCATGAATGTCCAGTATGATCAGAACAATCCATGTGCACTTCTTCCACACAGTGTGTCCTCCAAACCACCTTGTAAACAGATTACGTAACACAGGGGCCATGGGATCCTCTCTATCCTGTACCGGCTAGAGGGTTTTGAAGGTCGTGGCGTGCAGAGCCGGGGGCATGTCAGCATGTTAGGCTGCTGAAGAGGATTGAGGCCATGCTGACCGTAACACTTGACACCTGACAGCTCCCTCTTATCTCCCCACACAGACCTGAGGAAAAACTTTGAGCAGGACCCCCAGGGGAAGGAGGTGCCAATCAACGGGATGATCGTTCTGCACTGTCGCCCTCCGGAGGGAGTGCCTGTGGCGGAGGTAAGGCTGCTGCCACATTACTCGCTCCTCCTCTCCTGAAAGAGCAGAAGCTTATACTCCCATTGAGCAGAGACCATTTGCATCAGAGTGGCCATCCGTATTCTGGGAGAGTAACTCTATGCCGATTTTACCTTCGGCTCTGCTTCCTCTGACCTTTTAAGAGATTGATATAGTGTTGTTAGAAACCAGGGATAAGTTTAGAAAAGTGAAGGTGTTGGTTCCACCGTGAGATGAAGAGGATTCACAGCATACATTTTAATCAAATCTTCTGTAAACTGTAAGTGAATAAAATATAGACATCAGACTTTCAGAGATTCTCTTTCTAAAATTTCAGTCCATAGCAACATTAACCTCGCGAGTGTTGTGAGTTCACACTGTGAGAAACATCTGGCTTAAAGTGGGTCAGGCCACAAAGTGAATGGACCAATTACAGTTTTGGGGGATGATATAAGGGAGTGGGTGGGGGGTCTGGGGGTCGGGGGGGTTCTGTAGTTTTATCTACCAGCAGCTCCTACTGTGTTGGTAAAGACATCAAAGTCATGAAAGGGAATCTCATTACTGTGTCTGTTGGTTGCAACATGGACATCCAGAGATCCTGTGATACGGGCATTGCATCATTGCATCTAAGACATCTATGAAAGATACCGGATGTTCTATACTAGTCTGCAATCCAGGGGCCTCATTACAGAAAAAAGATCATAACTGTTTGTCCTATCTTATCTTAAAGGGCGTGCGTGTCCATCTGCATTATTTTCCAATTTTTTTCAATGGAAACACAAAGAACCACTGTGCCGTTAGCGAGGTAAAGCGTCTGTGGACGGGAGCAGCAACAAAACGGATTTTAGGCACCTAAAAAAAAATTCATATCACCTTAAGTGTAAGCTAGACTATTTTCAACGCTTTACCTCGCCGTCAGACAGCCCTTTCTGACAGGGAACTGAAGCCGGTATATCGCTGTCTTCAAAGCCACCAGACTCCTTTGACAAAAACAGTAATTTTACCTCTCTGAACACGGGGCGTTGCTGGTCTACCGCTGCATCGATCGGTTCGTTAGTTTGTGTTATTGTGTGACTTTCTGATCTGAACTAACGTGGCGTCCACAGCAGTACATTGCTCAGCTTCCTGCCGGTACTCCTGTCTGTTTCTCCAAACTGGAAGCATGCCGATCACCATAAGTTACTGTAATGCACACTGAATATGGATAAGGATATGTAGCCTATATATAGACGGGTAGACGGGTTTCTTGTATTCAAACATTATTGACTTTGTGCACATTCAGGGGGCAAAACCACTTTGGCAGCAAGATTGTAGTCAACCGCTGTAATCAACGTAGATTTCCCATTGTTTGTAAATTATTGTTGACTATACTATACTAGTGCTGTGATTGCTTTTTAGCAATGAAATGCCTGGTGGCAACTTAAACACCCAGTGAGATGGAGAGCAGATGTTTCTCACAGAGATCAATCTGAAAACCTGACTTGTGGGGTAAATATAGCTTTTAAATGTCTCAGTGCAAAATGTCACCAAGTGCACATTCCTCTCCAAATGTCTCCTTCTATATTTGGTCCAGTGATAATCAGCATGAACAATGGATGTATAAATGATGTGTGCGGGGACAAGATTTAAGTGGAGGTCAACCGCCGGCCTTATGCTGTATAAATGATTCAACATGGAAATGGAGGAGTGATGTCATTCCAGCGCCGCAGAATCCACAGTGGGGATAAAAATAGTTGAATCTGAGCGGTATACAGGCCGAATCACAACCTTCCATCTCGTCCTTTGTCAACACAAATGAGCCCAGCCACGAGAGATGGGAGTGAATAATGTAGAGAGCACAGGGCAGATATCCTCAGCCCAGTCGATATCAGCGCACCTCGTCCATGAAATATTGAGATGGCGTTCGTGAGTGTGGTAGTGTGAGGTTTCAGAGTGCAGCTGCAGGACGGATGCTACTGTAGCAAACACAGCGCAGGCCCAACAGAGTGCGAGCCTGCGGTTGGAGTTTGCGGCGTAAACACTGTGCTTCTGAAGGGTGTGTTTGGAAATCACCGTCGTCAGCAAGGATGTCAAGGTGAGCTAATGAGTCGCTCACAGCGGAATCATTTAGTATCATGAGGTTGCAACAGTTTATTTAGGCAAGAGTTTGAGACGTCTTTTTGACTCTGGAGGTCTTTATTTGCATGAGAGAAGTGTCACAGTAGATATATTTCTGACAGTTCTGTAATTTACTGCCATTCTTTCCGTCCAATTACCTGTCCCATTATACTGTAAGTTTTCAAGCAACAATTGACATGTTTTTCTAGTGCTTATTTCACCCTCAATTCGGTTTTGTTGGGGTCATTATTGAAATATACTGTATATGAGATTATCAGCACTTGCTTTTCTTTAGTTGACACCGGGGTTAGATCGAGACTTTTCTATTACTCCTTGAATATAACTTTTAGAGTTGCCACTAATTCATTTTAGTATCAATTAATCTGTTTTTTCAATTTATTTACTCGATTTCTCGAATAATTTTCTCTATAAACTATCAAAGTTATGATTTCCCATGGCCCAAGGTATTTTTTTTGCAATATTTTTGTTGTATTTTTTTGTCCAACTAAAAGTCCAAAAGTCCAAATTCCCTCTCTGTTGTTCCACAGACAGTTTCCCTGTTGAGCTGCAGTGAAAGAATGACAAAAGGGAATTTTGTACTTAAACCTGTAACTTTGGATAATATCGACCATGCTTGTCCAACTTAACTTTATTTACTTTAACTCTTTTGTTTTCTTCAATAATTGTTCTTCCGTTAATGTGAGCATTGTACAGTAGGCCTCAATAAATCAGATTGCTGTACGCAATACATCACAGTAATTCATCACAAAACCCACTCCGTGACAGGAGCCCTTTGTCAACGCTATTATAACGTCTTGTATTTGAATTTTGCAATAGTCATCAACAAATAATACGCACTTTGTAGCACTCCTCAAGACCTCTCCATGACAGCAGAGGTCACTATAAAATCCTACATCCAAAAAGAAATATAACTCACTGGAACACATCGGCAATGACTGACAGGTTAGTACCTCTGAGAGCTGTATGTTTTTTTTAGATGACTAAGAAAAAGACAGGAGAAGCTGCTTTTACCTGCTCCTCTGAGCAGCCATGCCTGCTGGAGGGCTATCATCCCCACACTTCCTCTAGCTGTCTCTCTTCAGTATGCTGTAAGTCACAGGTCCAGATCACTTCTGCAACACATGTGCCACAACAATTGGGAGCAAAAGTGAGAGCATGTAGAATCAAGACAGCATCACAGGCATCAAATGTCTCACGAAAATCCATCTTGTCAGGCTTCAAGTAATGCGTTTGTGTTCGGCGCATTTACACCTGTGTTTAATGTGGTCACAATGTGTCCCTGACCACCTCCAGAGGTGGTTAGCTGATCGGATCACAATCCACAATCCATCCTGTACGGTCATGTGGTCAAGCACTATCCAATTAGAGATTTTCCGGTACCATTTTTTCATTCCCAATACTGATTCTGATACATGAACTTGCGGTATCGGCCAATACTGAGTACTGATCCGATACCAGCGTGATAAAAAAAATATATATAGTTATTATTATTATTATTATTTAACAGCTGTTTACTACTACCCTAACTCCTGGCTCAGGTTGAACCCTTTGTAAAACATCAACAAAATACATACAGAGAATGGATGCGATAGAACTTTCTTTTATTATTCAGTTTGTCAGTTACATAAATAAATGATGCTTGGAATAAATAACAACTCTGTGTTCTCTTAGCTGTCTCCTCAGTGGACAGCCTGGGTGCTAATTTGTCCCGCAGGGTGCAATATTTGCACACCCTTTTACATACATCCATGTATATTGTTTAACAGATTTTAGCAGTTTGCAATTTAGTAACCCCCCCCCCCAAACAAGCGTGCAGGAGACTAGAGAGAAAGACGTTGTGTTATGGGTTTACAATGGAGTTAGTTGTTCAGTGTATACTGGATTGGTAAATAGACAATTAACACAAGTTAGTCATTCATACCACCTGTAAGTGGTTTTGTTGCCTGAACCTAAAACTGCTGCCGAGGGGTCTGACAAAGCGTCAGAATGTGATGAGTTTGGATGAATATGGGATGATTTACAGGACACAGGTGTGTGAGTATTGTCTGAGTGCAAATTGCGCCATGCATATCCTCCAAGTGTGTTACCACAAAAACATCTTCATACGTGGCATCCAACGAGCAGAGACTGTAATTTGCCTATGGTTAATAGAACGTAGGATCGGCTTATTTGTAATTTCGTTTCGGTGCTCCTGATCCAAAACCAATCCCCCACTTTTACTTCACAGATATCAGGGGTGTGTGAATGCAGAGCAGATCTTTTAACTGAAGTGGAATAGAGTCCATGAGAACCCTGTATAATGAGTTTCTTTTGAGAGGTTACTCCGAGAGAAAGTGTGAAATGAACAGCCAAACTGGGAGCCAATTTCAACTTCCCTGAATGAAAGCCTTTAATCCAAGATGAATCCCCTTGATCTACAGTAGCTCAGGTAGACAGCCCGGGATACGGCACAAAGGGGAATCAACTAAATGCTTCTGCACTGTGATACAAGCTGTTCTCTGTTGAGCTTCACAAAGACATTGCGATGCTACTCCAAAACAAGTTAGCATTTAACTCCATCCCACCTCCCTGCCTCCTCTGCACTTGTCTCTACTTTCCAATCCCGCTGCCAAGCGCCTCTGTTTCTTTCTCATAGGTCAGAGAAAGTCTCCTAGAGAGCAGATGATGAGCTTCATTATTAAGCCAAGCAATTACATTCCCCCCCCAAAACCCAGGCCGAAGCCGGGAGCTCCCTCTATTTATTTCGTTAAGATAAGACAGATCGGGGTGGAATAGTAATGCAGTGTCACATAGCTCGGAGGGGGAGGAGAGGTGGCATTTGGGAAGCAACGGGGAGGCGGATGGGCGACGCAGGCCCACTTTGTGTTCTCCCCGTATCTTTTCTGATTAACCTCCGGAGCGGGAGAGCACAGCTGAGCCGCAGATAGCTCCCTCCGACTCCACCGGCTGCTCTCAGGCTGAACACAGTGAGCCACGCTGAGTTCAAAGTGTCTGCGGGTATCTGTGTGTGTGTGTGTGTGTGTGGGCAACGAGCATGCCTTTCTTTACGTGTGCTGTTGATTGGTTGCGGGGGGGAATACATCGGGTGGATTAGCTCCGTAGCTCGGCGGTATTATTTCAGATATGCTGCTCAGCATCTCCCGCCGGCGTCCCCCTGGTCCCCGGGGTATAAGCCTGACGGAGACGTTTAATCCATGTAATTGCGTTGACGAGATACTCCGCAATTAAAAAGTTCTGCCGCCCACGTCGGGCTTCGCCACAGGAAACTGAGATTTACCCAAAGGGGAGGAGATCATGCTAAATTGTGACACCTAAGCGTGACTCAGCAGACAGATTCTTCTCCTTATAGCAACTGAATCATACCGTTTGTACTGCGTCACCTTGACATCAAGTGACCGTTTAAGACCTGGGAGTGGGACTGTGCGGCACACAGGCACGGCGAAAAAATGCGTCAGCTGGCAAGGTCATGATCAGCGCTCTCCTCATAAGTCTTGATGATGGCTGCTGTGTCACAGGTTACATTGCTCTTCTACCCTCTAATTGCCCCTCAACCGCCACATTTCTCAGCATCTAATCATCAGCAAATGTCATCTGAATGAGCTGCGTGTGTGTGTGTGTGTGTACTTAAGTAGAGGACCTGGCTGCTGTGCAGGGCTGGAGGAGGTGACCTTCGGGGGCGGTCTGGGTAATGAAATCACAGGGAGAAAACCCTGATGTGGGGCCCCGCCTGGAAACCCTTCCGTCAACGGCTGACACTGATGACCACATCCTAATTGAAACAAATGTGCCAATTAGGCAATTCATTTCTCACATCCTCTGCCACACTTGCCAGGCTAATTTGTATTTGTCCCTTCATTTTTTTCCCCGCTCCCACCACCCATCCCACTTCCTCTCTCTCTCTCCCTCTCTTTGTGTATCTCTCTCTTCTCTTCCACTCAGTGAATCTTTTCATCATTACCTAAGGGCCGTTAGCGGCAGATAGATAATGTGCAGCATGGCCCCAAAACACTGCAAGGGCCACGCGTTAATTGCCTCTTTTCAAGTCACAAATTTCCCCGGCTAAAATTGAAATAAATACATAAAGAGTCTGAGGGTGGGGGGTGCCACCACTTGTGTCACCCATTCAGCGACAGATGACTTTAATCATGAGAAATTAGACTCCCAGTCCCCCCAGTCCTCTGTCTCTCTATTTCCTTATCTATCAACGATGCTAAGCGCTTTACCTCTGATGGAAGGCTCTCTTTTAATTGTAGACAAGAATCGGTGAGCCTTCGAGGATGGGCTAACAAGGGCTTTTCATGGCAAACGGTGGAAAAAAGGCCGCCGTAATTACATTGTACTCCTTTCCTATGGAAAAAAAAAATTCCCACTCCTGCTAACAGTGGTTCAATTGACTCAAATAGGTTGTGGAAATGTACAGACTGTGAGGAATGATTACTGTGTTATGATGTTCATTATCATTTTTATTTGTGTCAATATATACCTGCAATCCATCATCCCTCGGGTCCGTGTGTCATTTCTATTTACCCGGTGTCTGCATGCCCACAGGCACTTCCTATTTGCATCCAGCCTGAGTGTGTTGTTTATTATAAAGGTTGCCTGTGCGCTTCCTTCAATAAATCCATCAGCCCGGCCCATTCTGCCACACTATGAATGTAATTTGCAAACGCAGCGATGCAGCTCCCTTTACCAGGGTAGAGGCACTAAAGCGTCACTAAGTTTGTAAATTATAATTAGTTTCCCTCTCTGTTGCTGGTAATTCGTTATAGTGGTTCTTTTGACTGTCTAATGGCTTTAGGTGTGGTTATACAGTATGGGTGGGACTCGTAGGGTGCAGGTGAGTTTGTCACCGTACAGTTTTAAAGGGGAATGTGAGAGCAGCATCATATGAGAATGTGAGACTTGAGGGTTCAGTAGACCAGACCATGTTTAAAGGCAAATGTGTATACCTGTTCTGAATGAATTGCAACGCTCAAAGTTGGGCCTGCCATCATGGCCGTCTCTCCACTGCATTGCACTGCCTCCCTGATCCCTCTCTTTGTGTCTTTTGCATGTATTTTTGGTTTTGATGCCAATTAGGATAACATCACACACTTTAGAAGAGTCCACCCCAGAAAGGCATTCATTGTGTTGTACACACAAAAAGTGACAAAATTAGTTGTGCCAAGAATGAAAGTTGGACTTGATAGGGAAGTTAAAATCCTGGCTGGAGGTGGGGCATAAAATATTCACTGTGCTCCTCTGTAATTTAACTCGAATTTAAGTCGATCCATCGGGAAGTTACAGGATGTGGTCTGTAACAGTCATGACACTCAGCAGGACAGTGCCAGAAGAGAATACTGCTATCTCTACTTTAGCTGACGTTACAACAGCCCATTTGATAGGCTCTCATTAGGCTCATATGTTGGTGTTCACGTTTCCTTTTATCAGATTAGTAAAAACATTTTGGCTTCCTTCCATTTTTTTTTCTTCTTCCACAAAAGTCAAATTTCACACTGAGCAGATTTTAAAAAGGGAAAAAAGTAGGAGAACAAGCAACTCTTCAACTCTAAGATACAAGGATGTGGCTCTGAACAGGATTTGAATTACAGGAGTTTGTGGACAAACTGTAGATTATTTAGGCTGTAATTATTGCCGGGTCGGGGGTGAAAAACTACCCACATACACTGTTGGGGACAAAGGAAAGAGCAGGTCTGGTTATAAGGAAATATTAAATATAATTATTTAACATCAATACTATTAAAAATATCAACATATATTAATAATAATGTGGCACCAAAACTATGTTGGTGCAGTAGCTCAAAAATGCATATAAATGGCTATTAATATGGATTATCAATCATCAAAAATAATGATTAATTATATTGAATCATATGACTTAATTTATATCAATTCAACTGATACCTGGCACCAGCCTTTTTAACAAAGGAAAAAAGATAGCCAATTAATGTAGTCTCATAAAATATTCTCAGAGTATACCAAACTATCAATTTGGAACTCTGATTAATAATTAAATTAACAACTACAACCAATAATAGTCAAAAGCTACTAAAAGTTAAAGGTTTTTGAAGTTCTTGTCATAGCAGAGGTTGGCATTATTCACTCTTGTACAACATTAAACAGACCAGCATTTATAATCCACAAGCATTTACTTATAAGATAATTAAGGTTAAAAACACAATATTATTCTAACTAAATAACTACAAACCAAAAAGAGTGCGTGGGAGAGACAAAGACAAGATGGCATTATAGCTTCAAAACGGCGACTGAAGCCGCATGGCCTACCAAACAATATGGCTGACAATGTAAAATTACAAAGATGAGCTGAATCAAAGACGGCCATCTTTGTCTTGTCTGAACGCATGTGAAAAACATTCAATCAAATCAATGCATGTACATTGAAATAAATTGATAACAGTCTTGCTTAGCAATGTGCCGTCATGGTGCCAATGCTTTGGTAATGTAACTGGTTCCGTCGGTGATGGAGGAGTCAGTCTTGGAAAAGTTGAGGTTCCGTTGGCAAATGATGCAGTCTTTGTCTGTGCTGTGATGTGTTTTAATCTAATTGTGCAGATTGAAGGAAACAGTTTACTTTACGGTCTTTGGTTCTCCTTGAGTTAGCAGCTCGGTGTTTAACTTGCTTGTTGCTCCTTGTTGCTTGAAAAGTCCGCTGGCAGGCTTCGTTGTCACTGCTGGCACTCAACTTGTTTACTTGGGTTAGCAGTGCATACTGAGCTACCCAGGAATGTGACGGGCTCCTACGTCCTCAGCCTTAGAAAAAAGAGTTCTGCGTAGGCCATGTCTGCTTTGTTAGCAGGTCATACCTGAGAGATGAGGAGTTGAGCTGCAGTGCAGCTGTTGCTGCTGCGGGGGTGAGAGATAAGAGAGGGAAGACAAAGAAAGCTGCCCCCTTTTATTATAGACCAGTTTTCCATTTACCATTTCTGTGTGAAAACTGAAGGATTCTGGGAAACTGAGTCAAAATGGCTCTGCTGCCATTTTGAGTGGTGAGTCCCAACAACACACTTCCCTGATTTCAGCAAGGCCTATGGAAAGGAGGCTGGGTCACGGGGGGTATGGGGTATAACGCATGCGCAGTGTAACTGAAGCTGCGATTGGCTTAATTTCGGCGAGGGCAGACCAGATTTTACTGCTCATGTGTTGAACCCCCGAAGATATGACGCGTTGATGACGCGTGACCAAGCCTCCTTCAATAGGCTTTGGATTTCAGTAAGAAATGATGAACTACAAACACGAGGCCCAAGTTGTAATGAACCAAAATGATCCTTTAATAGTGTCGCAAAAGTTCATCATATCTCTTTTATTACCTCTCTTGAACAGGTGGAGTGGCTGAAAAACGAAGAGCTGCTGAGTTCCATGACTGATGACAACATTGACACCCGTGCGGACCACAACCTCATCATCAACGAGGCGCGACTGTCTGACTCGGGCAACTACACCTGTCTGGCCAGCAACATCGTGGCTAAGAGACGCAGCGCCACAGCCACTGTGATCGTCTTTGGTACGCCGTCCTCCTCAGCTGCTGTTATTGCCTGTTACAACATATCCCAGTGTACTGACACACTGTTTACATGGCACTTCAGATCAATTTGTTTGGTTTCCCTTCTCCCATACACAAGTGATTAAGACACCCATCTCCATGTCTCCGCTGAAGACTGATGTCTCCTCTTTATTTCCATGAATGTATTATTCAAAGACTCAATTTACTGCCTCTCATTTAAAATCAATGTGTACTTTATGGAGGGAAATAAGCCACTGTGTCTTAATCTCATTTAAAAGGAGTGTTGCTTATTAAGTATTTATTTGCCAGAGGCCTTCCAGCAGTGCGGCGGGTTCACCAGCTCTCTGATAGCACTGCTCAACATTTCACTTCCACACACGTTAGACAGAGAGCTCATAGAGTAAAGTGCTTCAGTCAGAGTGCTAAGTGGTCGACTCCAACCTGTCGACAAGTATGAGTCAACGTTGCCTTTAGAAATGGCAATTCCGTTTAATGGCTGTTTTCTTTGCATTCGCACAGTTCCTCGTCTTTATCTTAATCCAAGAGCGAGGAACACTGAACTGAGCAATTAGGAAAGAGGGAGCTGTATATCCGCCACAATGAATGCGCTGTGCTCAATCTGCTTCAGCCGTTATGCATTGTTGCCTTCCAGTGCCTCGGAGACTGCATAATCATTATTAACCTCGGCTCTTGTTAGAGTATTTAACTATGCCAGAGTTCTGGAAAAAGTAAAAATGTGCTGTTGTGCCCTCGTTGCACCTCTTCTTATACTGTCTAACTTTGTTGAACTCTCTCCAGTGAACGGCGGCTGGTCCCTGTGGACGGAGTGGTCTCCCTGCAATGTGCCGTGTGGGCGGGGTGTCCAGAAGCGATCTCGAACCTGTACTAACCCGGCGCCTCTCAACGGCGGGGCTTTCTGCGAGGGCATGTCTGTACAGAAGATCACCTGCAACGCACTCTGCCCAAGTCAGTTTCTGCACGGAAATATTACACTCAAGTACAACTTTATGGAGTTTTACAGATACAAAAGTTGATTTTCCTTATAGGTGTCAAAAGTTATTAAGACGTGGCTTAGAATTATTAAGCTGACAAAGATCATGACAGGCTGCCAAACATGTAAATACAATGTTCACATTTGAATAATATTTCTGGATGATAAGCTATTCAGTATTTATACTTCTAGCACAATCTTTCCTTTCCTTTTTTGTTTTCAGATGTATTGCCAGCTTTTTTTTTTAAGGCATGTTGAACTATCACAGCATGCCACCCACACTAACATGTCAGACATTCATCCGTGGCTGAAATCCCCAGTGACTTGAATGAGCTTAAACCCCTGCCTCTTTACAGCATTACAGACAACCAATTATAAGGATTGCAAGGGGCAGATACATAGTGACCTGACAACATCCCTGTACCACTGTGCTGATTGTGTTAGAAAGAACATGGAAGAAAATAAAAATAATAAGAAGAAGAAGAACAGGGTATTCACAATGCAAAATAAAGGAAGCAGACGAGATAGAGAGAGAGAGGGGATATGATTCAGTGTGATTCAGGGGGGAGAAGGTAAGCGGAGGTACTTCATGAAGAAATGAGGTTTTACCTCACAAGAGCAAACAGGGAGAGCCGACTAGAAGGGTTCTCACAGAGGTAACGGTTATCTTGTAGTTTGAGTGGTGCATACATTCTGCAGACTAGAGTTGTATGACTACAACCATTTGTTAAGGGGGCAGGGCTGTTATGGAGTCAAACAGTATTATTGGTCTGCACAATAGTCAAGAGGCAATAAAAATAATCTACAGCCACGCCAGCAGCTCTACGAGGCTGTACTTATACCAAACGGAGATTTGAGCGAAATGCAAACGTGCAGCACACAGTGTTTATCATGGCCACCATTTCAGTTTAGCACGTTAGTGTAGCAGTTTTGTATTATTCTCTCTTGTGTGCCATTTAATCCTGGTAATAATTAGGTCTCCCATAGTGTCGCATAGCCAGACCTATCTCCACTGTGCTGTGTCAGCGCTAAAGAAAGGTCTTGCTGCACCCTTTATCATTATAGTATGGGGTACGGTGACCAGACGTCCCGGTTTGTCCGGGATTGTCCCGATTTCAAGCTGGGTGTCCTGAGTCCGGACAAATATCTGTGAAACACTCAAATGTCCTGGTTTTCAACTGTCACTAACAAACTGTGCCGGCTTTCACCACAATTAAAATAATAACAATATTATACTTACATAGACGTTCATTATGTTCTTTCCCACTCATTAATGTGCACGAGATACAGTACTGCACCGCTGCAGTCTCTAACTAGAGTGCTGTTGCGCGCTGTCAAGCCACAATTACGCACAGACACGGAACCAGCATCAGACTGTCGAACAACAGAACCCTCCGTGTTTATGTGCACATCTAACGTGTCGTTTTGATTTATTATTCTACACAGTTCCTTCTGTGCGTCAACAGGCGTGTAGGCGAAAAATTGTGAATCACTTAAAACTTTTCGCTCCGCTTATATAACTCCCTCAGGACCGTCCATCCGGTCAGTCCTTCACCCGGTGTCTCCATCCTGGACAAAATGTCTGAGCTCCACATTTTTTATTAATATAGCCTGAGGCTGTGGCAAGCAACATGATGTGATAGAGATTGTTCGGGTTCAAAACTAAGGTTGAATAATATTTGTCAAAAGTCCCAGACAACAACAACAATAAGTTTCCTCTGAGGAAAACTCTCTACAGGACTCCCAAACTGTCAGTGTGTCAGGGATAGTCCTGTGATTAAAGAGGGAGAAAGTAGTGAATGTGATAAATCATAATTGTCACAGCCTCTAATGCACCCCGCTATAATAGTGCTTTCTTGTGCCTGCGCGTGACTGTGCACATGCCTGAAAGTGCGGTATATCTAAGGGTCCCAGTTTGGAGGTTTGAAAATATGGTCCCCTTAGTATAGGGGAAAAATGCTCTGGCTTGTTTGTATTTCTTTAAATCAATCACAATGGATTTGAGCAGCTCTAAGCACAGGATGACATTCAATATGAATATTTCCTCATGTTGATAAAAACGTTCTATGTTTCTTACGAAATGTATTTGCTAATGCAATTTAGACTAGTTGTATATGAAAGTAAATTCAGGCACAGGTTTGCTCTAGAAAACAGTTGCCCTCTAGCTCCGTACGTTGTTAACCTCGGGCAACAAGAATAATTATGCCTAACATATGTAACTAAATCTCAAATATGTGACTTATCTAAACAAGCAGGACAGAATCAGATATGTGTGACATGTCTGCTGTGTACATTTAGTTGCAAGATCAGTTTTAAGAGGGAAGACAACAGGAGAGTATTGGAACCAATAAAAGGTTTTCAAAAGAAGCTGTTTTGTCCATAAATAATTTAAAAAGAGACATTGCACCTAATTAAATGTAATCATTTGTCAGCTTTTCTCTCTAGAGCTTTGCCAGACAGAAAGGTTCAATCCAGTGCCAAATGTTTTGTGTTGAAAGTAATCCATTACATTGTACAATACAAATGAAGGCTCGGCCTGGAAGGCGCCAGACTAGCAGGTGACAAAACCTATAAGCAGAAACAGAGGAGGGAAGATGTTTGAGAAAATCAAAGACAACAAAGGGCATAAGGCTTTAGGGAAAAGTAGCAAATGTTATAATCAGCAGCTGTTTTTCACATTGAGACAGGATGGTTTCAAGCTTGAACGTACTCCAGTCTGCTTGTTTATACGCATTATCAACATGTGTGAAGGGCTTGTCACCTCTGTGCAGATGTTGGGCCCCTGTAGACCTGTCAGTCCCAGCCCATTGTTGCACATCCTGTTACACACTTTTCCACATATTGTCTTGGAAGCTTGAGAGCCGTGGTTCAGAAGGTGGTGAGGTCGTCCAACGAGCCTGCCTCTAGCCAATTTGTTCAGTTTGTGAGGCTTCAGACTGCCAAGGTGCAGATGGGGGCAGACAGTCAGGTCTAGTTTAATGGCAACAGAACAGGATGAGAGAGAGATGTGGAACTGGTAGAGAGAGGTGCAGGGAATTAGAAAGAATGCTGACACCAGGGTAAGAAAAGTGTGTTAATTAAGTTAAAAAAGGTGATAGTATGGGGTTATTATTTTGGAGCAATGTTCAGTCTTGAGTTATTTAAAAAGATCAACAGTCAGAGG
Source organism: Sebastes umbrosus (assembly GCF_015220745.1). NCBI lineage: Eukaryota > Metazoa > Chordata > Actinopteri > Perciformes > Sebastidae > Sebastes > Sebastes umbrosus. Next base: position 9,982,414 of record NC_051276.1, read on the forward strand.
CAGGAATGTACAGTGCAAACAACAGCAACAGTGCCGACAGAGCTAACTGTGTTAACCTGGGAGGGAACCGAAGGGTGGGCATTACATTTCCATGATAACGCCGTTATCAGCGGTAACTAGTCAGTGTAGCAACAAACACAGGACATCACATGCATTCAAATGCATGCGCCGCTGGACCGGCTACATAAACAAAGTACAGAGAAGCTCTGATTCCAACACACAGAGAGAGAGAGTGACTTCATTCTCTGCTCAGGTAGCGATCACTCCTCTATATCGTTAAATAGACAATAGTTGATGATGATATATTAATGCTGATATCATAGACTCAGGTAGACATCACTCCTCTTTATCTTTACATAGACAAAATGTAGTCTCTTTAAACAATACAGATTTCAAAATACTTGGCACAGTTGGCTTTGTAAATGTTTTATGTGGAAGGAAATGCATTCAACACGTTTTTTAGGCCTAGAGGTTACACACGACATTTTTTGGTAAGACTTTGTTTGTTTACAAGAAAACTCCACAGAGTAAGTTTGATGAAAATGATTTACAAAAATACAGACCTTTTTATCCTATAGCCAGCCCCATTTTGTAGTCAGTAATCCAGGACCAGTATTGTATGCAAAGTAATCTATTAGTTAGATAAATATAATTAGTTGCTGAATCACAATCATTTCCCATTAAGTTATTTATGATTATGTGACATATTGCTACTGTAACTCCACTTTCTCACCTACTCTAAAAATGCTCTTACCTCCCCATCAATGTAGAGTCTACCAGCTTTAAAAATATTTTTTTTATTATTTTTTTTATTTTTATTACAAGCCACATAACTTCACAGAAATAATTAACTTTTCAAATAAATAGCTTTTTTTGTAGCTTTAGTGCTAAACCATTATGTGCTAAACTTTCATTCCTTTAATCAGTACGGGTGAATGAGTGTCATTTTCGTATATTGTGCTCATCTAACTTTTACACCCAGGCTTTATATTTATGCACATACACAGTTTCTAGTTAAAATTGCCAGCGACATGCATCTTTTTATGAAGGTGGCACAGAAAATGACACCGTCAGCCGCCTTGGATTTCTGTGCAGGAGTAAGTCTGATGAGGTTGGTGATCAATAACAATGACTCAGCTTTTGCTTTTCAAGGTGCTGTAACGTCTGCCTCTCAAAACTCACTTTCTGGCATGTAGTCTGAGACAAAAAATGGAATTTCTCGACACTGACTGATGTGTGAGTATCGAAGTTTTCAACTGGCTGCCGCTCACTGCCAATTAAAGCTGTCAGCCTTAAATGCAGCCTTAAGAGTGGGAGGTATAGGTGGGTTATGTTTGCAGCGTGAAGTTCACATGAAAAAATAAGTAAGTGCAAAAGAAGAGGAATGAGAATTCCCGACTCAAGCAGAGATAAGCGGCACTGTGCCACCACCACCATAGCCTGGAGGCCTCACAGAATGCCTGAAGTAAATACAGCAGAGAGGGAGGAGGGTGTAGTCCCGTTATCAGGGCTGATCCATGTCTTTGTGGGAGGATGGAGATTCAGATAGAGGCGAAGCGTATGCTGCGATGAGCCCCGCTGTCTGAGCTGCTGACTGACAAGCCCGTCCGGTTCTGACAAGCCAGCCCAGAGCATTGCCTTAATGATGGTCTGAGTGCAGGGAGAGCACGGAGGATGGGTGAGGTCAGAGGCTGCACCATGACGAGGCACACGGCCGCTTAACAAGAAACGGCAAAGAGAGGAGAATACTGATAGAAATGAAGCTCGTGTTGCGGACATTGAAGTGCTACTGTAGGAGAGAACAAGTGATTAAAACTATAAGTCAATGCAGATTATGTACTGTATTGTCCCACGGTCTATTTGTGACAATGACATCCATGATCTTTTAAAACCACATCTTTTATCGAGGACACTCAGATCCACTGACCGGTTGCTTCTGAGTGTCCCGAGGTCTTTAGGTTGAAGCTCAGGGGTGACTGAGCCTTTGCAGTTGCAGCTCCAAAGCTCTGGAACGCTCTGCCTCCACATGTTCGACCGTCACCCACACTGCCTGTTTTTAAATCAAACCTCAAAACGCACTTTTATTCCTTGGCTTTTGGCTCGGCATGAGAGTTGACTATTTTAATCCTCTTTTCCTTTCCTATTGGTCTTAATGCTTTTATTATTTGAATGTCCTGTTGGTTTTAAGTTGGTCTTAGTGTTTTATTGTGTTGTTTTTTATGTTTTTTATGTATAATTGTACAGCACTTTGGTCAACTTTTGTTGTTTTTAAATGTGCTTTATAAATAGATTTGGATTGGATTGGATTGGATTGGATCTAGCCTCCACCTACTTGGACATCAGTCAAATGATCTCAGGCTCCTGCTGTATCTTTGTCCATCATCTCTTGCACCAGAAGTAGCAGTGATATGACAGCCCATTCTCACTCCCGACTCGTTACATACGGCAGCTTTGTTAGTGACCCTACACATCAAACTATGACTAAGACGCTCTGTGTGGCTGTAGTTACGTGTAAGGATGTGACCGTGAGAACATTTTTCCACCGGTTAATAAACTCGTGACAACACCGGTGTTACTGATTACACCGGACATTTTACAAGAAGATCAATATCTGTAGTGCGCTTATTTTGATCTTTAACGTTGGGTGGCGGTGTGTCCGGCCTCTCCGGTCCAGCTTTCACTGCAGGGCCGCAGGTTTCCACCCTGCGCACCACACCGCTCCATCCTCCGCACAGTGATGACCTTATACCGTTATGGTTCCCTTATAGCATTGGGTTTAAATCTGAAATAATGCCAAACAGGCATGTTTTGCTTTTCACTTCACATCATCTTGTCTGTCAACTCTCTCGTCCCACGTTTGTGAAATCTGACACCTGCTACTCTGAGCGGAGACTCCGTATGGTTTAGATGCATTCACTGTCAGTTTGAAGTGTCTGTCGGCGGTGGGTACGTAATGTAATTGGTGTGTGCCCGACCACCGTGTAACACCGGTAACACCGACTACCACAATGAGTTACGTGGTATAAAGAGCGATAAAGTCTCTAAGGTCGGGGTGGGAATGAGAATGTGTTGATTCATGGGACAATAAAGCAGTAAAACAGAAGTACAACTTTTGCTTTTTTTTTGTATTGATTACCGTACACAAGAGGACTTTGACCTATGGTGTCATGGCAAAGTTTCACAGGGGTAGATCCATGTACGGACCAGAGAATGTCTTCACTTTTCCTGGCTCAGTTTGGCTCTGAATCTTGAAGATCATGATGCTGCAGCTGGAAGAAATAAAACAGTCAATGATGTTTCTTCAATTGATCTTACATCTACAGTAACAATCTGTTTGAGCAATTTTGTATAAATGTCCATTGAGCTACTATCTATTGACAGTTTATGTAACATGACAAGTGTTAAACTTATAGCGAGTTCATGAAAACTTTAATTTTAATTTGCCTTTTTTTGAACACAGAAGGGTTTTTTTTTTTTTTTTTTAAATGAATCCTCTGGTGTATTTGGAATTAGATTCAACCACAAAAAAAATAGCTGAACTGAGAAAGAATATGGCACAAAAATCACAAAGTAGTGTCTGCTTATAGCAGTAAAAATGTCACCAAACAAATTGAGGATCTGGTGATTAGCCAGTTTAAGAAACTGGATATGAAGAATGTGGTGAGTAGCAAAAATAATGAAGATTGGATTACGGAAAATGTCCACAAGGTGTTAAAAAGTGATTCAGAGTGCTGCAGTCATCACAGTCTGTCAGACTGTATCTATTGTTTACCAGTAGGCAGATGAGCTCATTCAACAGAATCAGAGCAACAAGTCATGGGGGAACTGTCAGGAGAAACAATATGCATACGCTCACCAGCAACTGCGGTCAAACTCAGAAGCACACAGCATTATCTCTGCAACATACAAACACATCATTTGCATTTCAAGTAGCTGCGAAGGAACCACAAACAGATTCAGAGTGTAGGTAGAGCCTATGGAACATCACAAATGGAAATTACCTTCTCCATCGCCCACAAGGCTGTATTATGGGCATCGCAGCGGCTGCCAAAAATCTTCAGGCGCCATATGGTCTTCCAGTATTTGTTAAGCTAAGCATGATGAGCTCTTCCTTGATCAGATGACAGACCACGGCGGAGGAATCCCAGCTATTAGCATGCACCAGGCTGTCTTGGTTTCATAGCCTTGCATCAAATCCCATTATATAAACAGACCCGGGGGGTTAATGGGAAGAAAATATCTCCCAAGCTGTCCAAATCACCGTGCGTATTGTGTGTCATACTGAATATGTGTGTGTATTTGCCCACTAAGGAAACACTTAAATGTTTAATGTGTGTAAATATAGCCCTGATATGAAAGTTGAGACTGTGTCTGCAGTACATAACGGATACTGCTAGGCCTACCTGTTCTTTGTCTGAAATTTAAACATAAATATATTTATCTAGTAACAGCTCGACATTTTGGGAAATGTGCCTATATGCCTACTTTCCAAAAATAGGACAAGATTAACCTCATGTGTCTGTCAAGGTGTGTTTAAGCAACCTGATCTCATAGGAAGGCGTATAAATTGTTTGACACTCTAAGGACATTCCACATGTCATGATGACACATTAGGCTTTTGCATGTCAACGCCACGTTGTTACAGTGAAACGGTCGCAGCTTTGTTCAGGCAACAACACCACTTAGTACATATGCTGCGTCTAAAAAGGCGTGGAAAACACCAGCTGTTCCGTTTTTTTTTTTTCTTCTTTCCAATGTGCTTGGGAGGTTGCGCCCCTGTCGTGCCTGCCGTTACTAAGCAACCAAAACCTGCGTGCTGCAATGGCGATGATGATGATGAAGTTGCGTTAATTTAGCAGGAAGCCTCACTGACTAAACTAAACACAATAAAAAAAAACAAAGATAAATGCATTTCCAAAGCTGTAAATCTCTCACAGTATCTTTACACTCAATTTCTCTGCTCCAGCCTGGTTGACCGTTCAACCGGATGTTGGGCCGTCCTCGGACAGAAAGCATGAAGCAAGTAAAATAGTCTGTGGGACAGATGGTAAAGCTCTGCACTAAAATAATCAACCTCTTCTTCATATTAACCGCAGACTGATACTTGTGGAAGAAAGAAAATATATCTGCCGGCTGTGACTGGTTTTTCCTCATCACATGACATGCGGTGTGCACTGCAGCGTCCCGAAAGCTTAACTATTTTTGATCTCGGGGCAAGGCCTTCGAAAGCTTCGCTCTCGTGTTTGAGCACGCCTGCTGCGCGTCTTCATTGATAACATGTGAACAATGTGATTAGGAAAAACACCATGCTTAAAATAAATACGTAAACTAAGTAAAATATGTTTGTAAACAACATAACATAAGTACGGAAACGTCACTAACGTAACGTCAAAATAACTCAACAACACTTCGGGTCACAAGCAGAAGTCTCCTGGTCGAATGTCCTGTGTTTTGTTTTTTTGTTACAATTCACTCCAACTTTAGCTAATAGTTATATATAATAATAGTTTTAAAATGTAGAAAAGAATAATATATAACACTGAGCGTTGGCTCTGCTGCACGGTAATCAGTCCAGTCCTCACAATATTATACAATGTTTGTTTTGAAAGTATGTGTGACTACGAGGAGTGACATCACGCCCACATATTGTCTGGACTGTGTAGTGTAACGGTGCTATTTTATTGTAGTGCAGAGCGTAGTGATCTTCTGTGAGATGTTAGCTGGTGTGTGTGATTAGTTCGCCATCGGCATCTTTGTTATTAGTCCACAGTCCAGAGAAAAAGTCTGGTCAGTCTCAGTCTGTTATTCTCATAGTTATGCTGATGCTAATAAAGGTAGACAACAATATAATCTTTCCACATAACACTACAGACTGGTCCCCAAGGCGCTGCTGCTGGAAAACGCGAGGTTAATTTTATACAGCCTTCATTTTATCTTTTCCGAGCTGCAGTTTTACAAACACTGTTTCTCTTTGCCGTTTATCAAATGTTATAGTTGTATTTCACTCTCACTTCCGTCAGGCATATTCACAGAATAAGAGAAAACACTACCTGATAACTTTTTTGCCCTTTGTGCAGACGCTTGCTGTATGTCTTGTTAATCTCTTTGTACACATTTGTATATTATCCTCATATTGCAGTTGATGGAGGCTGGGATGAGTGGAGCGAATGGACCGTATGCAGCAGCCAGTGCGAGAAGCAGCGGAGTAGGGAATGCAACTCCCCGGCACCCAGACACCGAGGCAAGATGTGCGAAGGGAACAGAGAGGCCACTGAGAACTGCACAGATGGACTGTGTACCCAGAGTAAGGCCTTTCTCCCTGATGGGCATCAGCATCATCATTCTCATCATTTTCCTACCATTATCATCTCATCATCATATATACACTCGCAGTAACATGGCAAATCATCACAAGCATGTTTGAACAGGAGGTGTGTGTGTTGGAAAGAAATCATGCTGTGGATTGACACAGATGCCCAGTGCATGATAATGTCAGCGCTCTTCCTCCTGTGTGCTGCTCACTTGACATATTGGATGTCATACTGAATCTGTCACAGGGTAAGAAGTGCAGACATTCACTCTTGAATGATGCTTGACGTTTGGAATGAAATGTCATTGCACTGTTTGGGTCTTGCACATGCAATGACTTAAAAAGTTGAATGTTTTACTGACTAGTGTGAACACTAGTATGAAGAATGACTACAATATTGGGCTGAACCATTCATTGTTATTTCAAAACTGTGATTTGAAGAATTTAAATCTTCAAATCAAGGGCACGATTTGATTTGCAGTTTACAAGCTGTTAGGTTCAATACAAGTTCCTCCATTAGGGCAACCAATCACATTAAATGTACGCAGCTGTTGAGGATGAGAGACAGCTGGTAGATAGTGAACAGATTTCAAATCTCCCATTTGAACTTTTAAGCACAACATATCGTATAGGTTTACGCTTATCACCGAAAGACTCTGTGAACTAGCTTGTCCTGTCAGTGAGCCTCATGCTATGTTCAGTTCACACTATGAATGACCTAGCAGGCTATACGAGTCATTTTCAATGGAAGCCGGTGATATGAAGCAACAAGCTGACGGCCGACACGTGCCGCGCTACAAATCAAAGTTGAGCTGGTCTCAACTTTATTCAGCGCTCCAATGATGCGGTCCCTTTCTCTCTCTGCCAACAATTCCTGTTCCGTTCCATCTAAAAAAAATGGAAAAAGAACGTCTTGCCGTGAGCCAGCTCCCAGCGCTATTTAACAAAACACCATGTCAATGAGCGCTTGAGTAACACTTCAGCAGCGACTTAATTTGATTGTTATCCTAGCAAAATATTATATACATAAAATGATATGGCTTAATTTTATTTGACTATGATTGATAACAAAATTCTTACTTATTGACTAAAGCAATTAAATTGTTTAGACATTTTAAATGTAGTCCAATTGTTACATTTTATTTGTTGTATAAGTTATCATTTATTTTTTTATATTATTTTTATACTGTAAAATAGTTTTGCAGAATTGTAATGAAAAATCGGAACATGCAAATATATTGTATTGAACTTTTGAAATAAAGTATTGGTATTGGCCGTTTTGTTGCTTTGTTGCTCGTAGTGTGAACATAGCATAACGTTAGCTTAGCAGCTGAAGTGTAGCGCTGCCAACAGTAAGGATTGACGGTCAGACATCGCAACAATGTAAGACATTGTAAGTCATCATAGCCATAAGTGGATTCAGCTGTTAGTAATAAATATTACACCACTTTCTTACAGCTAAATTGACAGTTGTTGGTTTTTTTTGTAGGAAACTAGCACTGTTACCTGTTGATTATCTCAAGTTGACTTTCTTGAAATACTTCCGGCTTTGAATTGTCACATGAATTTAGCTGATTTAACAGCCCAGTTGCCAGGAAAAGATGTTGGCGTTGTACGTCTCCGCAAACCCCGGATCTGCTGAATGTCGACGTTTTTGCAGTCGGTCAGAAGAAGTGACGCAGTATAGGCTAATGAGCGACAGTTATGTGGTATGAGAGAGACAAAGTTCAGAGAGGGGACGGTGCACTGAGAGTCAGTTTCCTGTATCTGTGTTTCACCACAGCGATAGTGAACATGAACACAGAGTATGACTGATTATTTCGCCCCATAGTCACCAAAGCAAATATTGGACCCATCTTTCACAGGACACGCATATTCTGAACATTCTGATACTAAAATTACATTTTTCAGACGGACAAATCAGGAGAAAATTAACTTTGTTCGAGACCTTTCTTTGTCTCAGCAACACACTCTCACGAGATCTGGCAACTAATGTTTGCGAATGTTCTAGCTAACTAATTTTCATAGAGGAGAAAGGAAGTGTATATCATTTTAAACCGTTGGCGGAGCTTATAATGAGCCATCTTTGTAATAGAGCATCTTTGGGTGTAATAGCGAGTCTAACAAGCGAGAAAGTCCACTAAGGGCGAGTGGGAATCAGAATCAGAATCAGAATTGTGTTTATTGCCAGGTGTAAGAGGTATACACTAGGAATTTGCTTTGGTTATGTTGGTGCAAGTCAAACAGTATAATAACAAAAGAATAGATAAAAATGTTAGAATAAAATATAATTTAAAAAATTTAAATTTTAAGAATATACAATATACAAAATAAGCTATAAACAAAAATAAACATGATATAAACAGACAGTGCAAATATTGCAAATATTGCCGGAGTGCAAACAACCAGGTATCAGAGGGAGAGAGAGGGATACAATAGGGGGTGTTATTTAGAGTGTATGAAAGAGGGGGAGAGCCAGTGTCGGCGGGGCAATAGTGTGTGTGTGTGTGTGTGTGTGTGTGTGTGTGTGTGTGTGTGAGGGAGAGAGTCACAGGGGGGCAGAGGGGCTGTTGGAGAGCCCCACTGCCATGGGGAAAAAAATGTTTTTATGGCGTGAGGTTTTGGTCCTGATGGACCTTAACCTCCTGCCAGATGGCAGAATCTGAAAGAGTGGAGGGAGCCAAACAAACAGTACTGTCACCCAGGAGAGCGCTGTTCGTGTCCCGTGTGAAACCAAAACTAAACATTGACTTTACGCTTGTCACATAAAGTTGTTACGCTTGTCAACGTTACGTAAGAAAGTCCGCTAGTTGTTATTTATTCACGGCAGCTATGTTGTTGCGTTATTTTAACACAAACCGTGATGTTTTTTTCTAACCTTAACTAAATAGTTTTGTTGCCTAATCCTAACCAATCTTGTCTCGCCGTTAACCACGTGGCATTGTGCTGTTTCTAGAAGCGTGATACGAGGCTGATAGGAAACGTATGTACGAAATATGCCTCGTCAACATTCAACGTATTCCGCGGTTTGCAGAAACGTACAATATCAAAACATTTTCTGAGACTGGGTTGGATTTTAAATATATGCTCGTGATTTATTATTTAGACTAGTGTTTATGTTTAGCACACAATTATGTTTTTGATATTGTTCAGCCCAACTGGAATATTTTAGTTTCCATAATGTGCATTTTGGAGAAAGTCTGGTAGAAAGAATTCAGACTTCATCCATTAATTAAACCAGTGGTGCGTTTTTGGGCTTGTGTTAGCAGGTCATTAGCCCACTCAGAGGTATTTCCGAGCCTTTGAGCAATTTGCACCTCACCACCTTTATCTATGGTGATATGAAGACAGTAACGATGCCTGCCTGGCCATTATCTGATACTGTATATCATCAATTGAGCACAGTCAGCAGAAAAGGCTTCTCTCTACTCAGGGTGTTGGATCCGAGACCACACTTGTTAGTCACGTCACAGAGGCTCGGACTTTTAATCACCACTTTCTCTCCTCTTTGTCTCATTCTATCTCTCTGTCTTTGCAGATCGAAAGCTGCTACATGATGTTAAACCTCAAAGTGAGTCTTCCTCTGTGGATTTCTTTCATCTTCAACTCCCGGCCCCCATGACCGCCACTTATATATGTAATGCCCTGCATTATGGGGGAAAAAAAGAGATGATGTATTCTAAGTTTAAAGTTAAGGAGTGGTAGTCGTTGGCATTCTCTCAGCAGGCTACTCTGGAAAACAGAAGATTCATGAATTACCACCAGTTAGTTTCACTTTGACCTGAGCAACTCCTGTTTTAACCCAGCAAGATGTGCTCATTACGCATTCATGTCATTATTCAATGCCCGGCTTTTATGACAAGCGTGACATCACAGCTGTGCTTTTTGCTTTGAGCCAGGAGATATATTGGTTGTGACAAGTGAACATGTGCTATGTTGTGGAGGATTAATGGGTTGTAATCATTGCAAACGAGCTAATTTGACCAATTTACGGCGCTGTCCTCACCCTTCCTGTGGCGGCTTTCAATCACTCGCCGGAGTTAGCCCGGCTAAGTGATTGTCAGGTGCTAGCCTGAGTGCTTTCATTAGATTGCCGCATTAGTGTAAAAGCTGTGCCTATACTGCCTTTTCTTCGCATCCTTTAAGGAAAAGCTTGAACGATTGACTGGGGAGCGCATTAAGCTGGTATCCGGCGAGTGATCACCCTGGTAGGAATACTCTAAATTAATTTCCCTCTGATTGGTCCTTGTGACAACCGGTGACCACCGGCTACACCGCATGGGCTCCGACTGCCTGCACTGTGAGATATCCATCGTAGCTATTGGATATAGACCGGTGGGTCTAAAGGCAGTTATGCTAATCACCCTCCATGTTAGCAGCTTGAATGTGATATGTAACAGTTTAGAGTAACGGCTGGACATGGTCATTTATGCCTATCTCTGGTGCATAATGTAGCATAGAGAGATGAGACAGATGGTCTGCTCCATCTTACCACTTTCCATTCTTCTTGTTTCATTTCCATCCTGGTAGCCAGACTAACACATTGTAATTCTTGCCTGTGTTTGACCTTGAATGTCTACATAATAACAGTATCGTCTCCACTTCTTCGTCCTTCTCCTCCTCCTCACTGTTTCTGGGTCTTTATTAATACAACAAAAACAAGGCTCTTTTATGTGAAAAGACAGATTTTCTCTTTTTTTGGCAATGCTGCCGTCATCACAGTGAAAAAAAAAGAAAAAGACCCTGTTACAGGAGAAATCTCTGAAGAACACATTTTACATACTGTAAATTCTCAAATAGTGACCGGGGACTTTAGTGGCAGAGAGAACCAGGCCTTTATTAGCAACTGGCCTAACCCCCCGGATCATATTATTATTATTATTAAAATAATACCTGCTTTTATATGAGAATTTATGGTAGCTCTCCTTTCCCATGTGTCTCGTGTCCTTCAGGTATGGACAGCTCCAACGATGTAGCTCTGTACTCGGGCCTGGGAGCCGGCATCATTGCCGTGGCGATCCTCGTAGTGGCCGTCATGCTGTACAGGAAGAACCACAGCGAGTACGGCGTGGATGTCATCGACTCCTCCGCTCTCACAGGGGGTTTCCAATCGTTCAACTTCAAGACCACCAGACAAGGTAAGAGGGAACGCCATCAACTCCGCGCTGACACACCGGCGACCACAAGGCCAAAAAGGCAGCGTCATCAAAAGAGCTCTGCGACGGGGGCTGCCCCGCTGATTGATGGCATTTGTTTGCGTCGAGCAGCATGGCGTGCGGCCTCCCTATCTGTTTAGGATTTATACTTCCACAATCAGTGAAAGGACCTGTCCTTCTATTTTGACAGACCTTCTTCTCTGTTATTGTGAAGCCGGAGATCATCAATCTCTGATAGAGACCGGCGTCGCTCCACCCCCTCACCGCGGACCACACATTTGACTGTCAGGCAACCAATCTCTCCTACCAGATTACACTGGCCTGAACCACTGATGGATAAATGTGAGGGGTATGGAACAGTGAACATCAATTCAATTTTTGTTGTGCACAGCAATAACTTCTGTTGGTTATGTGACTGCGGCTGTCCCAGCCAGCCTTGCTACAGGCATTCATATTACTGTCACTGACATTTCTGGGTTAGCGCAAGTGATAGCCATCGCGGCGACGGGTGATCCATCCTCGCCTCGGTGACAGCTCTGTGAGAGGCCCTGCCGGGGCCCACGCTGAGCCCTCGGCTCCCCCAAGGCCTGTGGAGTTGGTCAAGCCCCCACCCTTCGTCACGCGATTGGAAGGGTGTGAGGAAAACGAAGGGGGGCTGGGAGGTGGTAGGAGCTGAGCAGGTCATCAATCCTATTTAAATAGGCCAGCTCTCCCCGCAGCCTACCTGCTGTGCCCTCCACCGGCCACAATCACTCCTTTCCATTTTCCTCTCCATCAGCCCGGCCGAGGCTCCCCATGAAATGTGGAACACTTCCTCAGCCCCAGTTTGCTTTGGAGGAAGTTGTTGAGGCGTTTTTATACTAGCCTACTTCTGCTGTGATTGCATTTCAACATTTAACCGCCCCTTTTCATAAACATATAGCAGGAAATTAGACACTGCCTCTAGGGGGCGGAACTCCTCTAAAAGTGTGTGTTTAATTGCAAATCAGTAGATTTGTCATGCCTAATAATCACAAGAAAAAAAAACCTTAAATACTTAAAGGAGATGGTAAATGCTTTCGGATGGCTCTCGGCTGTAAGGCAGAGTACCGAATGAGTCTTCGGACCTGACCCTGTCTCTCCGCATTACTTCTCCTTCTGAGTGATTTTTAATCAGAGGCCCAATTCCAAACCTATCCCTCAAGGTATTCAACCTGAGGTACATTTCATTAACTTCTCTCATCTCACCACTGCCATTCCATTTCCGCAGCGCCATTCTTAAAGATGCACACTCAAGCGATAATCAGATCATTCTCCTCTCGACCGGAGGAGAGAAAATTCAGCAGTGATCGAATGTCGGCTACAGAGGGGGTAATGTCCGCTGGGCTGCAGCTCTGATCAAGAGCTGGAATGTCCGCAGTGTCACCTGTTCTGTAGGTTCACCGTCACTATCAGACTGTTTAGAAAGGAAAAAAGCATATTTTCATTTGTATCTGAAAATGTTAATCTGTATCATATCTGATCATTGTGTCATTTGTAATGCAGGTGCAATCAGGAGCACATGAACAATAACACAGATGTCACAGCTTCAATCCCTGCAACAATATTAATACTGAAGCTATATACTCACTAGGTACTCACTCGTTAGGACTGACAAGATTGGTAGATTAATGGATTTGGTGATCAACAACAAATGATTGCCAAACATTTAGATAATCAATTATTCATTGAAATAATGAAGTCAAGTAAAGAGGACATCAATTCTCAAAAGAGAGAATGCCATGCTTCTCTCTATTTGACATCGTTGTAAAGTGAATATGGTTAGGTTTTCCAAGGGTGGCCAGACAAATGAAGACATTTGAAGATAAAACCTTCAGTTCTGGGAATCTCTGATCAGGGTTTTTCACTATTTCCTGATTTTACAGTGTTTTACATTATAGCTTTGGCTCAGTTTTCACCTCAGTCTGTCTATCAATGACTATCAACATTATATAATGGTCATCAAATAATGCTGTTGAATAGAAACTCATCAAAATAACGTTATTTCCTAAAAAATATATATACAGGAACAAACAATGACAACAATAATAACTACGGAGCTGAGGGAGAGGAGTAATATTCCGAGTGGAAACTAAGAATTTACAAGATTAAATCGTAAATTTACGAGAAAAACATTTGGAAAAATAGTGGAGTGCTAGACCGTGGAAATGAAAAATGGTTGGATCAACCTCATCACAACACAGACGCCACCTTTAAACACTGTGGTAACGTGAGCTGTTGAGTGCAAAATATATTATATTATAGTGGACTCTCCCTCCATCCATCCATCCATCCATCCATCCATCCATCCATCCTCCTCCTCCTCTTATCCAGGGCGTCCCTCTCCCCAGCAAACTCTAAGGACATAATTTACCATAATCTGCGGTTCAACACAAGAGACATGTTATGTGTCTCTTCTCAACGGTTGTTTTTTTAGTGTTAGCTGTGCTGAAATAAAAGAAACACTCCTTCACGTAGTTGAACATAGAAGTTGTTCATCTCTACTTTATTTAAGACATCATATACAATAGCTCATAGGGCAGTAATGCTGTAAGACATAACAAAATATACCACATTTTACACTAATAGACACTCCGCACATCGCAACATTTTGACAGTAATCTAAAGGAAAGATATTGCATTTCTTTTTCCTTTTTTTGACTTACTACTTCCACCACACCAACACATTCTCACTCCCAATTCATCACATACCCCTCGGCATCGGAGACTGAGGCACTGGGAACCCCTCTTACGTTACTTTTGGATGGACCACAGACGGCGTGTCAATATACTCGTTACATGCATAGTGTCCTTTCAAAATTAGCTTCCGTTTTCACAGGAAGATAGGTTTAGACAACACAACCACTGAGGTATGGTTAGGAAACGGCCGGTTGACGTTAACTTCACTGACTAGCGTCTCACGGGACCGACGATACAGACGAGTCATGTGACTAAAGACGTGACAAAATATTACAACATTACCTTTAGTTTCACACGGGACACAAACAGTGGTCTTCTGGTTGAAAGTATAATGTGTGTTTGACCCATCCACCTCCCCTCCCTCCCTCCTGCCAGCCCTGAGCAGACTCTCATACTGTTAATACTAAGTCATTTGCTCCGACCGTCGGAAAACGCAGCGGGCGGGTTTACATTTGAGTTTGTTGAAAGCGCGGTTCATCACATATTGTTGCTAAAGGGCGCCTCCGTGCGTCGGTTTCTGATGCCGAGGGGTGCTGCCCGATCTGTGATATTTGAGGAGTTGGGAGTGGGAACGGATCGGCCTTACATTTGAAATGGATCACAGCAGTAGTGGTAGTAATTGGCGGATGGTCATGTTGCAATGCTGCACACTACGGAGCAATGCTTACAAAAACATGTATTGATTCTGTGACCACTTATTGATGAGCATCGAAACTTGTGTTCAGGTCTGTATTCTGGGGTCTGAACATGTGATGTGGTGTCGTACACTTTGTATGTTTAAAAGTAGGGATTTAGTGAGTCAGTTTGGCAAGTTGCTTTAAGACGTTTGCACATTGTAGTGAAAAGTATAATATACTTAATGATTAATTGATTAATCAATAAAATAATCAAAAGATGACTCGATAATGATTAGCCATGTTTAGCTGCAGCCCTAGTCACTGCAATTTAATTTGAATAGGATAGGTAACACAGTTACATGAATACATATCTGTCCATATTCCATTGTTTGTTCTGTTGAAAAGACAAAAACAACAGGAAAAGTTGAGTTTTTGAAGAACAAGTCAAAAAAAAAGAGCACACACCAAAATGCTCATCACAAATCACGTCCCTGGTAATTAACGATTTCCCTAAAAATAAAACAACATTAGCCTCCTGCCTTGCACCCCTCGCCAGGCAACAGCTGGGCAGCAAGGACTCAGTGACTTCGCCGCTATCTTGGCACGGCTCTTCCAGGGGCACCGCACGCCTGCCGCTGCCAGATCGATGCGGCACGCTCCTCGCTCCGTTTGGCAGCAGCGTCGTCACATCTAATGGCCACAGATGAAGACCCCCCTCCGCGAGCTGTTGGGTCCACACTGTGAGCTGAAGGACTCCTCTCATTTACAGAGCAGTCACCTCCACCCCTCCCGGCCCTCCCTCCCGTCCTTCAGGAGGACGACTCGGCGTCCAGAGGAGCTGACTCCAGCAGATGGATTATGGAGATCAAGCTGTGTGTGTGCTTGGTAATTAAATCTAACGTTCTGACCGTGGCTCCGAGCCCTGGACCTTCTGTCCAGGTTGCGCTCCCTTACCTCTGATGCACATGGTCGCCTGCCCGGACATGTTGTTTTAATTGGTGCTGGAGCTTCACTGGTCAGCTGCAGGAAGTTTCCAGAGATGTGGCTCTTGAACCTGGTTTGAACTGGATTAATGTTACCTGAGGATTTCCATAAATTTGGAGATTAAAAGTGATTTCAATCTCAGATCTGAAATGTCTGCTTTTTGAAAAAATAGTAATCTACTGTATTGTGCTGCAGACAGAAATCCTCTGATATTATATAATCCAAACTGAGAGGCACATATTCTTTATTCCTTTATCTTTTTCCTGTCATGAAAAATGAAATAATTCTTTTATCATACATTTTTCAGCATCGCAGTCTTTTAATATGTAAACTTTTCTCTTTGCTAAATCAAGAAATTAAAAAAACAAAAAAATATAGTAGCCATACACTGACACCTACAAAAAGTCACTCAAAGAGACCACAAAGACACACGTACCAGCCAGGAAGAGACTCAAAATGACACACAAAGCATCTACAAAGAAAGGGGCTAAACAACCACTGACAAAAATAACTACAGAAAGACCAAAACAAAGAGACACAGAACGGTGTACTGATGCCGACCTCCGCCGAACCTGGGGTGGCAGGACGTTATCAATCATCGTCCCCTCTCTGTTGAACTCATTACCAATCCACATCAGAAATGCCCCCAGATTGCCATCATTCATAAAGGCCCTCAAAACGCACCTCTCCAGCTACCCCTCCCCACCCCACCTCCCATGCTTTTATTTCCTAGTCGACACCATTATGTTCTAATCTTTTCTTTCTTTTTATTCCTATCTTGTTATCTAATTTGCCTGTATTAAATATAATTCTGATGTATTATTATTACTATTATTATTATTATTATTATTATTATTATTATTATTATTATTATAATAAAGTGACAGAAAACAACTGAAACACAAAATGACCACAAAGAGATGCAAAACCACTCCAAAGAGGCAAAACAATGACAAAAAGAGGCTGAATAACTATGAAGTCGGTGTGTCTTGCTTCTATATAGGAGCGGTGCGGGGGCCTTTTGCATGTCTGTGCCCAGGGGCCCATTTTTCTCATAATCCGCCCATGATAGTAGCCTACAATCTTGACCTTATTTACTTATATCTGGGACACCAGTGAATTCCATTATCCTATGTGCGTACTGTTCAGAGGTTGGGCTTTGATTCATTAATTAAACCTTAGTTCCCTACGTGATGCGAGTCCCATGCGAGCAGGGCTTTGAGGTGACTGTGCTATCTCTTCATCTCTGTAGGCAACCCGCTGCTCCTCAACTCCTCGATGCAGCCTGACTTAACAGTGGGACGGACGTACAGCACGCCCCTCTGCTTCCAGGACGGCACAGACAAAGAGCTCTTTGACCCCCTGCCAGACATCAAGGTCAAAGTTCAGAGCTCCTTTATGGTTTCACTAGGTGTGGCCGAGCGGGCGGAGTTCCACGCCAAAGCCCCCGCCGAGACCTTCCCGCGGGACCTGAGCCGGGACTACAGCAGCACCGCGGACAGACGCCAGAAGGGGCTGCTCACCCTCAATGGGCCCTTCAGCGCCGGCAAAGAGCAGCTGAGGACCAACGGCGTGTTCGGCCACCCCGGAGGACGCCTGGTGGTGCCAAACGCCGGTGAGCTTCACAGGAAGTAGATAAAAAGCACAGACTGAGCTTGTTAGCGGAAACAGCGCTGCCTTTTGTCGTGTTGATAATGAAAGTAGCTCACAAACTGTGCTCTCGGTTTCCATAATGTGAGTGCTCATTACAGGAGCCGTCCTAAACCAGTGCTGTTTAGCAGGAGGTGCAGTTTTCGCAAAAATGTCTCGCAACACAACAAAGATCTGACATTTTCCACATTTTTTTTCCTCCACGTCCCTGGTGCTTGTTGTTAAACGATCTGCTGTGTGTGCATCAAGAAAGTACAGTCCTCCTGTGTTGTGTTTTGTCGGCACACTAAACACTAACACACACCAAAAAAAGTCGTGCAGTGAGCTTTTCTCAGCTCTAAAAAAAGATCCAGATCAGTGGCTTCCAAAAAGGCTAGAAGAAGAGAACAGCACAGTATTATATGATAATATACAGTATTATAATATATACCGTTTTTAATATATAATACATATGTTGACAGAACATTAGACAATAAAAAAATCAATAAAATAATCAAACGAAATAGGATACAATATTAAAACGTGAACTAAAAATGTTTTTATTTTAAAATGCTCTATTTAAGGTTGCCAAAAGCCCCCTGTGGTGCCTCCCAGAGTTCAGCATCTCAGACTGAGGGAATTAAAGATGAGAACTGTCTGTCTGTCTGGATGCCCATGGCTTTTTCTCCTCTCACAGTACAAGTAACCCAGCCTGGTTGGTCTGTCTGGAGTTTCCCAGTTATTCTGCTGACTATACCAGCTACTCTATAAGGCTGTTCCTGAGCCAGTAGTTCAGGCGATCAACATGTGAAGCGAACATGTTTTCTAAACAGTTTTTAAGATCGATCAACATACTGTGAAACTATTGAGTCTCCTAAGAAGGTGAAGCCATCCTGTGCATTTCTTGGACATATTGTTAAAAAAAAAGCTCAGACAGCATCTCTGTATTTTAAATATGAAGCTACATACAGCCGGGGGAAACAGCTAGCCTGGCTCTGACCAAATGTAACAAAATCCACCAATCAGCATCTGTAAAGCTCACTAATTAACATATTCAATCTCAACTTCATTCCGAAAGAAATTTGGAGGAAAATTTAGACTCGCCACCAAAACAAACTCTCATCAGCATCATAGACTGTATATAAGAAGTGGACGCTGTCAGTATGATGTCACCCATTGGTTTGCCGTTAGAATGCCGTTTTGAAGCCTGGAGTTCGGCATTTTGGCCATCGCCATCTTGTTTTTTTTTGCAACCAGAAGACATGAGAGGGTGGAGCAAAGACATTTATAGACGACCGAAAAGGCTATAATTAACTTTCATGAACTGAAAACGCACTGTGAAAGGGTTAAAGTTGTAAGATGAAAATACGGATAACTCCCAGACCAGATAACACTCTAAATGGAACAATAATTTATTAAATGAACATCATGCTGTACTGAAGAAGACTTGAAACTAGCGATGAGACCATAAACTCATGTTAAAAATGTTTACTGAGGTAATAAATCAAGTGAGAAGTAGGCTCATTTTCTCATAGACTTCTATACAATCAGACTTCTTTTTGCAACCAGAGGAGTCGCCCCCTGCTGGCTGTCAGAAAAAAACACAATTTAAGGCACTTCAGCATTAGCTTCACTTCTAAGAACCTGGAGTTGTCCACTGATCAGCATATAATTCTGGTGGGAAAAATACTGAATCCTTTATATTTGTAGTCTACAAACTACTGTAGCTACAGCCCTGGTGAAATCCTGCTTGTTGCACACGATTTTACCAACATTAATCTCCAAAGCATCTTACAGCTTCACTGAAGGCGTAGGTTTTCTATAAAAAGGCCACACCATCTGTAGAGGAAATACTTAAAGGGATGGTTTGGATGTTTTGAAGTGAGGGTTTTTATGAGGTACTTCTCCACAGTCAGTGTATTACCTACAGTAGATGGAGTTTATAGAAACAGACAGGAGTACCAGCACGGGAGCAAAGCAATGTACTGCTGTGGACGGGGGCAGCAGCAAAACAGATTTTACACATATAAAAAAATCAATATCAGTTTAAGTGTACATCATATTTAGAATCTTTTCACCGCAGTACCTTGCCATCAGACAGCCCGTTCCGACAGTGAATCTACCAAAAAAACTTTAAAACACCAAAGTCACACAATAACACAAACAAACTAACCGATCGAGGCAGCGGTAGACCAGCAACTCCCGTGTTCTGCAATGTATAATTACTGTGTTTGTCAATGGAGTCGGGTGGCTTTGAAGAAAATATAGATGGATATGATGTAAGAGTTCCCCGTCGGAAAGGGCTGTCTGACGGTGAGGTAAGGTGGTGAAAATATTATAAATATAATCTACATTTAAACAGATTTTTTTTAGGTGGCTAAAATCTATTTTGCTGCTGCCGGTCCGTCCACAGCAGTACATTTGTTTGCTCCCGTGCTGGTACTCCTGTCTGTTTCTATAAACTCCATCTACTGTAGGTAACACACTGAGGATGGAGAAGCATCTCATATAACCCCCACTTCAAAACATCCAAACTATCCCTTTAAACAAGCAAAAATCCTGCTATTTGATCATGAATCCATTTATTTACAAGGAGAATAGTAGAAGAAGAAAATTAGATAGTTGACCCAGTCGCCATTCTACCCAACTATTTTCCACGATTCTGTCTTGGAAATTTTAGTACCATACATTTTTGCTGAACAGCCTTCAGAAGATAAAGATAAAATACAAAAATGAAAATACGTTGAATGTGGTCATAGGTGAGACATATAAAGAAATATAAGTCATATGCATATATATATTAGTGTAACACAGCTTGTCAAAGTTTGAGCTTCACTCAGAAGTCATGTTCTTACTAACTATTAATACATACATGCACTCCTTAGACCCTATACAGTATATTACATGCTGTTGCTAAGATCCATCAGTGCCGTTGCCAAGGCAGGTAGCTGTTTGTTATTCCTCCACATCCTCGCAGACTCTCTCAGGCAAACAGGAGGTCACGCTGTCATCATGTCCCGCCAACACAAATGGAGGAGTTTGCATAGACCGTTATAGTTGTCACCGGGTCAACAGTCTGTGCGAACCGTTGCACTTCCAGCCCTCTCCTGTGGTCCTCGTGTACGTAGCCGGCGTGGCTAGGTGAACTGAAATCAGCCTCCTGCCGCCATCTCTCAGGCTGAGGGTCTCGGTGGAGGAGTCACCGCTGTCAAGTGCAGCACTCACACAGCCCGTCTGCAGGGACTACTATTCATTAGACTGAATAGCCGGCCATATGTCGCACTTCACTGCAGATTACTGAAGTCACCTTAGTGATATGGAGCCAAATAGCAACATTCCTTACATCTGTACAGTTCAATGGACTCTTAGATTCACTCTTTTAAAGTGTGGATGTAAACAAAACATATAAAACATGTATTTCCTCACTAACCTCTAGTAGTATACAACCATGTATACAGTTTTACTTCAATAAGTATAGGCTTAGAGATCTGATTGATATCTGACTCTGAGATTTCTGCCTCCATCCCCAATACAACGGAGATTTGAATCGTTAAAAATGCATTCGGGAGCTCTGAGCAAATGTGATAAAAAGTTATTTTTATAAAACTATCACTATATCCTGACAGTAGTGCATGAGACAGGTAATCTGCCTCTTCGTAGTGCTCCTAAAGGCATCTGCAGGTTGTCACAGCGGCAAAAGGAAAACAACCAATCAGGGCCAAGCAGTCTCTCTACAGCAGCTGTCAATCACTGCTCGCGAAACTCGAACTCCGGTCAAACGGTCAAACTCCGGGCAACACATTCTCATTCCCAACTTGTCAAATACCGCCGCTTGGTCAATGCCCCTCAGCATCGGAGACGTTATCTTTACTTTTGAACAGACCAGGGACGTGCGAGTCAATATACGCTCGTTACATACTGTACATGGCGTCCTTTCAAAATAAACTTCCGTTTTCACAGGAAGTTAGGTTTAGACAACACAACCTCTTAAGTAGGGTTAGGAAACAGTCGGCAGAACGATCGGCAGCTCCGGAGACGAACCTTCAGTTAGCTACTGTAGCAACTGAAAGTTTACTGATCCTGCACTGCCCCCGACGCCATGACGGATCAACAAACTTTCTGTAGCTGTTGTTACACAGGTTAACAAAAAGTAAAAGTACATTTTTTTTCAACCATTGATTTCTTTTCCCCTCTGTGTCCCTTCTAGGGCTCAGTAGCGTTCTTTTCCTCCATGGTAGTAAAACACTTTATACACAAGTCAGAACCTCCTGCAGGGTGAACTGAGCTTCCTAAACACCTTTCGGGCTGACTTGACGAGACTCTCTAGCCTAGCAACATGAAGGCTACAAACAACCCATAATGCAACACTCTTTCCATTCAAAACATTTTACATAATACGTAATTGTCTGGTCCTCTAATATATTACAACCCCCCCATTTTTTTTCCAAACAAAATATTCCAGTAAAAAAGTGTTATTTTATATTAGAGACAATACTTTTTGGATGTAACAAACTTCACACATGAACACCAGCATTAGTTTAACATGCCTGTGTGCTCACAATCCACATATTAAAAGAAAGAAATGATTGAACAGATTCCGCATGTACTTATGTTGCAGTGCTCTGAGTTCTCACAGCCAACTGTAGGGAAGTAAGAAAAATATGTTTCTTTGTTGTCAAACAGTGAAAGACTTCATCTGTCAGTTTCCTCCATCACTGCCGAGCAGCCTCCGCTAGCATACAATATAACACACAATGATTATTCAAAGAAAACAAACTTAAAATGCACATTTAAGAGATGACTGAGGTTTTTACAAAATATATATACAAAATATTCACTTTCCATAGAGCTGCCAAAAAAAGCATATTTATCTGTCATCTCCCACTCTGCTTCTGTGAACCTTTTATTTGTAAAGCGAGGCTTTTATATGCTTTCATCTCTTCAGTGTGAATGCCTCTCCGATCACACAGAGGCAAGATGAATAGTGTCAGGCAACAGTGGCAGGACAGTGTTGCTCTGCACAAATCTCCACTTGCTTCTCGAAAGATGATGCATGATCAAAAGTGTAGCACGCCTTGCTGGTTGGGAGATCAGAATAAAGAGAAAGATTGTTTTATTTCTTCTACATATTGTCTAATTCAGACAAACGTTTACAACTTAATTCATATTCTCATATTGATTCATGTGCTTATTTATTCCTATTCAGGCTGATCAGGTGAGCCAAGACTGGGATTGTTTCAGATTCTGTCTTGTCTGATAGTTTGAAGTCCTAAAAGTGCCATCATTTCAGTGTTGTGATTACTTCATCTAGTTCATCTGCTGTTGCTCCAGTCATCTCCTTATTCTGTACCATCAGTTCCAGGCCTTCTTGACAAATTGTGTTTTAATAAGTTTTGGTAATCCTTATGGCTGGTCAGATTTTGACATATTTGATGAAATTGATTTATTTATTTATTTTACCTTTTATTTAATAAGATAAGTCAATTGAGAACCAATTCTCATTTACAATGACGGCCTGGCCAAGAGGCATCGACAGTCGCTACAAGACATTAGAACATGATTACAACGAGTGCAATAAAACAACATTATACAAAAATAAAACATCACAATATATACAGTATATACAGCAATGTGTATACAGTATACTGTATATATATATATGCTCCTTAACTCCTGAGTGCAAAGTATGAAACTGGTGCAACTTGAGACAATTCCTGTGTGTTCTCTTTAAACCGAGTACCTACAGTATTTGCTAAGCACCAAGAAGAGCCTGTGCAATTTCATCATTAGACAACACATCATGTAAATATATATTTCACAATTGGGAAACCATTGGGGATAGAAATTAATTATTTTTATAATTTCTGTGTCATTATGTATACATGCAAGATGCCATTTTATATCTTAAGAAACCTGCACTGAAGAGAAAAAAAGAAAAGAGGAAAGAGAAAAACAGAGAGAGGGAGAAAAAAAACATCATTAACACTCATGAAACATATTTAATGAAATTGGTCAAAGATCATGACAACAACTATATTTGTATCCAGGGGTAATTCAAAATGCTTTACATAAGACATGGAAACAACAGCTGACTAAAAGAGGAACAGAAAAATATTAAGAACATTTTAAAAATAATATATCAAAATTTGCTCTGCAGATAAAAATTAGTATAAATAAGACTAATGCAGAACAGATATATTTTTAGGTTTCAAGTTCACACAGTTTATTCAAAAGATGTATTTGAACCATAGACTCCTGTCTCATAATTCTCAGCAAAACATTCCTCATTTGTGGGTCTGGTAATACTCCGATAGAGGAGGTGAAAGAAAAGTGAATGGTGCAACGGAGCTAATAAGCTTCCTCCATTTTGAGCTCTGGCTCGCCATCCCCTCAGATGTCAGCTGTGAAGACGACTTGCTCTTTGTCAACAGTGCAAATTCATGGGTCAAATTTCACCAAAGTTAAACTTCCTGCAAACAATTAGAGCCGCCAATTTATTTCGCCCCCACGAGCAAATCCACCAATCGCAGCATTTCCATCGGAATTAATTGGATTCACTGTGAAATTTGGACATTTTGAATGCTGGTTAGACCAGGTCTTTTATCCTGAACTCCAGGTGATTTCTACAGGACACAGCAAATCACAGGAGCAGTTTGAACCTTGCTGTTTGAGCACATGGAGACGATGTGGTTTTGTTCCAGACAACACACAACATAAATCCACCGTAAAGCCCTCTGTAGTGACAGAGTAAAGTCAATATGACTGTTGTCTGTCACAAGAGATGAAAGTAGTGTGACAGCAAAACTGCAGGTGGATGTTTGGGACCTTGACATGGGAGGCTGCTGTTCACAGCCAACCGGCAATGAAAGATTCCTAACAAGCCGATGTGTGCCTAAACTTACCGAACCATAACCACTGAGGTAACAGCTCAGAAAACAGTCATATACAGTAAGTGATATGAGGGGGGGATGCATCCCCCTTGTTAGCAAAATGACCAAAATGCATGCCTCGTCTTAACCTGCCTCTCCGTCCCCTAGTAGCAGAGAGAGTGCATTTGTTAGTCTAGTCAGCCTGACTCATTGATCCTTTATCTGACTGAGGTTTGTGCCAGTTACAATCTCTAACCCCGACCACGGCTCTGAAATATCAGCAGCCTTACTGTGCTGTGTTGCTAAATACACGGCGCTGTCCGTGGTGCTGAATTTACTGACAGATTTATAATAGTGACTTTTTCTCTGAGTCCCGCCCTCCTGTCAGTTTTGTCTTGGATCTCTAATATTCTTTAAATTATATAACGGTAACAGGTTTTGGAAGACGATGACAATGTCTTTTATTTTGAAGGACATTCAGAGCAATGGACATACCAGAACCTAAGCCAAGTTGAAATTCAGAACGGCATACAGTCGATGCTAATGTCTATGCCCAATCCTGTGAAACTATTTTAGTTAAAACGATCACCCGGTGCTGCAGAAAACGAACAGCTGCATCCTCCTTCACTCTGTAATCTATTTAAGTGTTTGCATGTGCCAAGATAAGTGTTTCATTTAAATAATATTTCTACTTAAATTCATATATATTATGTGTATGCCTATGTTACGATCACTTTACTCTTTTATATGTCACAGTTCATTCAAGTTAAATGAAGCTCATATAAATAATCCCATAACACCTGCATGTAGGACATGCTGTGAGCCCTTATTTTCACCTACACTGTCAGCCTGTCGGAGGTGTTGCTGTTGACACATTTGCGTGTGTTTTCCAGGGGTCAGCCTGCTGGTGCCTCATGGAGCCGTGGCTGAAAATATGTCCTGGGAGATGTACATGGTGATCAATCAGGGAGAGGCAAGGTGAGGCCAGAGTTTACTCAAATATCATTTCAAGCATCTATCTGTCTGTCAGTGTCCCGCGATCTCATCATCCATCTCCCCTGACTCTCTCCATCCTCTGTCCTCACTGTCCTGTTTCTCTCTAATTATTTACCGTGCTCTGGTACTTCCATTACAGCTCAATATAGGACCTTCACCTCTCAACACTTATAGTTGTCTTACTGAAACAGATTATATAACGTTTGAAGTTTGATGCTGTCACACGCAACCAAAACATCTGAATTTGTAAATGTCTGCAGATGTCACTTGCAAAAGCAAAACCTGAGGAGAATACTTACTGACTCTCGCATCCCGTCTGTGGCTCACACACACACACACACACACACACACACACATATATATATATATGCATTTGTTGGGGACTACCTCCAGGGGTGTATTACTCCACATTTGGTGCTAAACTCCAGTGTATGTGTTTTCATGGTGATGAAGCAACATGTCACCCAGTTCAACAGTGATGTGTTTTCAACGGAGCTCTATGAATCAGAGGAAGAAGAGATATCAGCCTTTGATACACATTAATACAACACATGCTAGTAGATACAGTCACTGTTGGTTTGGGTCTTTTCATGGAATTTGTTAACGCTCAAGAAAATATCAAATATCGCCAGCCTTATCTTTTAACAATCAACAATAAGTCAGTGACAACATCCGTAAAAAAGATCAATTGGCAATACAACGTAGTTATTAGTTGCCCACTCATTTGGCTGTTTCCACTAGAGGTAGGCTGCTGATTGTATTTCCTTACAAACATAAGGAATGGTTATGTTGTTTATGTGTATCTATTCAATCCCAAAATATAAAGTCCACTTAGAAAAAAGCTTTTTCTTTTTGATTACTTAGTTTTGATTGTTGCCTACATTATTATTATTATTATTATTATTATTATTATTATTATTAGTCGTAATAGTAGTAGTAGAAGTGATAGTGTACAGTGAGCCGGTCGTTTTTTGCGAAATGAACCCAGACAGGGTGAACAGGACCCCAACGCGAGGCGGAGGAATCTTGAATCACCCACTGTAAATTATCCCGCTTATTACATGTCTACGTACTAAAGAAATTAATAATTTGACACAAAATATTGATTTAAAAAAAATATATTATTGATATAAAAATGATTTGATTGCTTCCGCTAGTGAAATAATCCATTTGATACGGTTGGAACAGTGTAGCAACGGTTGGAACTATGTCCATAGCAACGTAACTCTAGTTTAAGATTAGCTGACTCGTTAGCTATAAGTCACATTAAACTGAACATATCCATATACCGTAACTAGTCTTTAAACGCTGCCGTAGCCCATACCGTAACTAGTCTTTAAACACTGCCGTAGCCTTTCTCCCTCACCCTATAGGAGTCCTCTAGGTGTCATGATATCGGAGTTCTCGTCCCTCACAGGTGGTAGTCTGGGCTTTGATGTCCCAGCTGCTGTGACTCAAGTTCACGCTGTGCGACCCGGGGGGGGGGGTCTCTGTAATTGAGTCTTTCATTAGCCAACTGACTCGAAGGAACCAAAGTCAAACCTCCAATCTCTTTTTTGTCTCGCACTTCTCTGCAGAGAGTCAATATGTAGTTATGTACTCCACTCGGTGTCAACAATGTGGCACTCTGGGAGAGAGTCACGACCCGGGAAGCTTGTTTAAACGATGATGAATGCAGTGATGAATGGAGCGTGGTGCACTGATGGACGTGCGCGGTGGAATAGAAGGCGCAGACGTCTCCCGAGGCCTTTCATCTTCGCAGTACACGCATTATGTATTCTGATCACAGCTTGGTAATGACCCTTGGATGGACTGAGCTTCTCTCCAGGGGGCTTTAACACGCTCTTCCCTGCAGAGAGCCACAAGGGTTTCCAGTTTTCTCTCTGAAGTGTCACTGTTTATTCACACAGCTCCGCTTGAACAAAGTCACACGGAAAAAAAAAGCGACCCCACAAAATGCACACGCATTAGCGGGTAAAAATGGTGTTTGTGGATCACCTTGATGGGGCTGCTGAAATAATAAGATGCAAAACAGCGGCGGATGGAGTGAGCTCTGCCTGTCATGTGAGTTTTTGTAATTGAAGTCAATTTTAAAAGCAGTCAGTCAATTATCCCTTTCAAAGAATTCTATTTTTTACGGTCCTGAAAGTACACAGAGCAGCTCTACTCTGTTCTCAGTGGGGTTACGGATGCTACAGCACATAGATCCCATGAATCACTAGCTTTTGCAGCAAATCCTCTTCAGGCAGTGTTGTCGAAATGTATAGTGTGTGTAATGCACGACGCCTTTATAAATCTTTACAAGAAGATCTAGTGCTGCCTTCATCTCCTCTTATACGTTCTTACCTGCCAGCGGAAAGCGTCTGCTTCCTTCCTGCTGGTTTATCCACCTTTGAAACGCTTCAAAATATTTCAGGCTCCAACCTGTCAGTATTCGGTTTTGACCACCGATGAGCTTTTCAAGTGCTTATTTCTCTCCATCTCTGTGTGTGTGAGCAGGGGGGTGTTTACTGTAGACACCTATATTTCTCCCTGTGGTCTGTTGTGCTTGTCATCTCGCTAGCTGTCAATCACTGTCTTCATCCTGGCAGGCCAGAGGACATGCCGAGAATTGTATCCTTTCTTTCACCGCTGCAGCGTCCGGCCCAATCCCTGTCCAACCTACTTCTCTACATCCTGATAGAGTTCTATTAAAGCCTCCTTTTTTTCTTTTTTTTTAAAGATGTGTTCTTGGAGCTTTTCACAGGCTCATCTAAATCTTTTCAAGGCGCAGTTTTTGCTTAGGTCAGACATATTCCCTTTGCCTCCGAGGTTTTATGGGGCGTTTGTATTGAAAGATAAATCCCTCGATCTATTGAGGCAGAAACAGCTTTGTCCTGGTAGGAAAAGAGCTTTTAATGACCAAACCAGTGTGTGCTTTATTTGAAAGAGGCCCAGCTGACCATTTGGGTCATAGTACTGTATGTTTTTTATTGTCGACTAGATGCTCCCAGTTTAGTTTTCTTATATAAATCAGACGAAGAAAACTGTCAGAACACCAAAAAGTGCATTGCAGAATCAGTTGTGTAGAGTTTGAGGGCTAAAGTGATAATCTAATATACATGGTTGTCAGTAGAAGTGCAGCAGCGCGTAGCTGTGACATGGCGTCCTGCTTGGATGCTTGGCCCTCTAGTCAGATTCCAGTTCTGAGCACGGTGTCTGACCCAACTGATCTGTTTTTCTGGACGGAGAGCCGTGGCAGCTCCTGCTTTAAGCCATCAGCTCTCATGGTCCATAGATCTCACAGCACACATCTCTGGGTGGACACATCACTCATGGTTTCAGTCCAGAGCACACAACTCTATGTTCTCGCCAAGGTGACATTACACTTTAAGAAATAATAGCTGTCAAACTTTAAAGCGAGATCCATCTTTATCTGAAATGTTTGACTGCTTCGGAGGTAGAAGATTTCATCCCTCCGCTTTACAGCATGCTGAGGACAGAGGCGTTCCCTCTTCTTGCCTGTTACACTGTTTCTCATGTGATGCAGTGTTGTCACAGGTCACCCTCTGATTATTATTCTTTTTGACATGTTTCTATGTGAATAACTTACTTGAGTGCAAAACACTCTGTGACAGAGAACTGAAAACACAAAAATGTACACTTACCATAAATTCTGACATAGTGGCCATGGCCTTTATTTAACGCACAAAGGGCCCTTTATTTAAAGGAGCAGTGTGTAGGATCCGGCAGCATCTAGTGGTGAGGTTGCAGATTGCAACCGACCGTGTGCCAAGTGTGTAGGAGAACTACGATGGTCGAAGTGAAAAGGTGAATGGTTCTCTCTAGAGCCAGTGTTTGGTTTGTCCGTTCTGGGCTGCTGTAGAAACACGGCGGACTCCGTGCACAGAACACGCTCCGTATGTAGATATAAACGGCTAATTCTAAGGTAACTAAAACACAACGATTGTTATTATCAGGTGATAATACACTAAAGAAAACATACTTATTAATATTATATTCCATTGTCAATAGATCCCCCAAAATGTTACACACTGTTCCTTTGAGACAGTCTTCTATTAGCTAACATGCCTTCATTTCTACTGTTATTAAAGTAATATAATAATATATTTTATTATATGTCAGTAAAACATTTCCCTGTTTACTGCTCTGCTCCCATTTATTTTGCTGTTGATGTTTGCTATTACTGCAAATGCAAACCTTCCTCCTCCTTTACCTGTTGTCCTGCTATTTTCAAGATAATGTACATTTCCACAGAATTAATTCCATAGAGAGTTGAAGTCCCTCCCCTTCCGGTGTCCTCCATGGGACCTTATTTCAGAAAAAAATATATTCAGCCAAAGAAGTTATGTTTTGGGTGTGTAATCTTTCTAATTTCATATCTTCACAGTCTTATACTTCAACAGCTTTACGACAATTATACATACATACATTATACATAATTAATTCAACCCACATTCACAGCGCAGCGGGGCAAACTAGAAGGGAATGGAGAAGTTTGTAAATGAAAACAGTATTTCTGTTAAAAAGAGAAACTCAGAGCAGCATATTATTGGAAGTGCCATCTCTCTCTTTTATTTTTTATTTAATACCAGCTTTGACCTAAGATTATATGGTAAAAAATACACCTGTATTTTTGCAAATGGGATAATTATGCATGTTTCTATACAGTCAACTGTCGAACTTGTTTTATTTAGACAGCAGAGGGAGTACAATTATGTTTAATGTGCTTGCAATGTGAACCACAAACATATAGATCTGACCAATCCACAGGAGAAAACGAAAACACACATCACTTTAGATGTTTCTCATGGCTTACTAGATTTCAATATTTTTCCCTGTACAAGTAGAAATAATCACATCATGGAAATTCAAACATTAAAGCTTTGATTTGTAATGACAAGTTTACATTTAGGACTGATGGCGATGCTGGAGGACCGTATAGAGCATCCACAATTGAAAAAAGCCTCTTTGAGCGGGGATGAATGTGCTTATTAGATATTAATATATTCTGCCCATTACATTTTGTACAAGGGCAAATTTTGGCCCAATAGTGGTGCTAGAGGAAAGAGCAAGTGATCATTACATCATCCTTTGAGAACCATGAATATTAACAGCAGATTTTATAGAAATCTGGAAAGTTGTTGAGATATCTTGCGTTAAATAAAGTGTGAACAGATGGGCCGGCTGCCCGACATCGATTGACATTGCAATTCCCCAAGCATTCCCCACCACAAAATCAAACACATCTTCAAAATAAGACCTGTATTAATGACATGTTTAAAGGTTTTATTGCTTCACCTTGAAGGCAATATCACCTATAAAAACTTGAAAATTTAAAGTTTGTTTTAAAGGGATGGGGATCAAACTGGACATTGATTTTCAGTGTGGTCATCATCTTTTCCATTTTCTGTTGAAATAGACCCATGACTCAGCTAACACATACACACACACACATCTCTGTCCTTTATTGACTTCTTTAAAACTAGAGGAGCAGATTTTGGAGAGTGATCCATAAAGTGCGAGGCATTCAGGTTCCTTTGATGAAGTCACGACCAGTAACTATAAGCCTGATACGTTGCAATAACAGCTGAATATATAGACGGGGGTGGACGAACCTCTGAAACAGCAGTTAAAGGTGCAGTGTGTGTGTAATACCTGGCAGCATTTCACCTCTACTACTCGGTCCATACGATCTAAACTTACTGTCATCAGTTATAAAAACTACTAACAGCAGGGCAAGAATACGCACAATCCAACCAAACTGTTGAAACTCTGAGAGCCGGTCAAAATAACACTGCTTTCTTATAATAATCACGTGTGGCGTCGGCCTCTAGTTTACGTTAGCCATCTTTGTGTTTACTGTCACTAACCGGGGCTGTATGGGGCCGTGCACATTTTGATAGTTTATTTATTGGATGATTAAAGTCGTAGTGGCAGAAACGAGAAAATGACCCGCACCATCATCTCGTCCTCCCCGCTGACGGGAGGCTACTTCACCGAGAGGACAGCCGGTGTGGCAGCTCCGGGGACGGATCTTCAGTAGCAACTCACCAGCACAAACCCCGGCGCAAGGAGTCGCAGCGGGCTGGGCCCTATGGGATCAGACCATGGATGTATAAAGAGAACTGGATACAGCGTTGGAGGCGCACGTTCATTCCTATGAGAGTTGTTCAGTGGAGCACGAAACCGAAATGGCTCGACTGCAGAGTGATAAAGTACCCGGATCATCCGGCGATCTTCCTCATCCATTAGACCCATGGAGCACGCGCAGTAGCGTTTCCTTAACCCCGCCTCCCAGCCCTCGCTCCAGCCTCGGTCTGGGGTTCATTCACATGAACGGAGGAAGGGACATAACTCTGGATTCAGATTTTAGATGATTTTTTGGGGGGCCATTAGAGTGTTCATACTGGGAAGTTGATTCACCTCGAAAAACATTAGAGTTACAGACGTCTCTTTCCCAATGTAAGTCTATGGGGAAAAGTATTTTTGGGCCCAATAGCATCATGTGACGGACACGGAAGTTCTAGTACCACCGTATGGCCAATACGAAAGTTGGCATCAACGACCGGTGCTCTTCCTGGGGGGCTTGGATCAGACCGCCGGCGCTGGGGTTTGTGCTTGCTGACTGCTAGTTGCTACAGCTAACTGCTAACTGAAGGTCCGTCTCCCGAAGATGCCACTTGCCGTCCTACCGGCAAAGTAGTCTCCTGGTGGCGGCGAGGATGAAACGAAAATATGAGTTGTTTCCTTGTTTCTGCCACTTTGGATTTAATCCAATAAACAAACTATCACTGTACCTTCAAGGTGATTAACAAGCCCTCGGGGCAGCTCTACTTCTTCTTGGTCCTCTCATGTTGGACTGAG
Source organism: Sebastes umbrosus (assembly GCF_015220745.1). NCBI lineage: Eukaryota > Metazoa > Chordata > Actinopteri > Perciformes > Sebastidae > Sebastes > Sebastes umbrosus. Next base: position 10,014,560 of record NC_051276.1, read on the forward strand.
GACAAACTGGACGCTACAGTGACTCACTATCACCTCTAGAGGAACAGGTGGTATTACAAGACAGGACGAACTGGGGCTAGCTGTTTAGCATGCTCATTTTTGCAACACCATACATAGACGTCTTTGAGTTAAAGTCAACACTGTAACCTCTTCACATTCTGGTGATGATGTTGGGTAATTTTTTGAACATTTTAGATTAAAATTCTTGCCAGATGTTACACATTGCTATGGCAAAAATCACATATTGCTATGATGAATAGTAATAGTAGTGTAGTCTATCTAGTCAAGAATCACTGTATGCAGTTCAAAAGCAAGAAAAGTACACAATAATGCTGGCAACTGGTAAAATATACCACTGTTTGTATGCCAGTTGCACAGGTGCTTCAAGCATTTATTTAACTTGTTCAGTGATTTCAGAAGCTATTTTTTGTGATCTGAGTGGCATGGTGGGTTGTTTCAAGTGATTAGCCTGGTTGCTTACACTCATTTCCCCAGTCAAGTGGGTAGCAGAACACCAATGCCTGGGTTTAGACATGAATCAAAGTTGAATAGTCATTATGATGGTATAATAAATCAAAGCGCAGTGCCACAGATCGGTGATTAGTTTAAGTTATTGTTACCAGAGCTGTTCTTTCAATCAAGTAACTTTGTCAGTCCCTGATTACTGAAGTTGTTGTGATGAATGCTTTGCAGTTAAAAGGAGACAGTAGCAGAAGATAGATGAGTTATGAATGAATCAAAGCAGGAGAACTAAAACTGCAACGTCTTTGCTAGATAGTTGCAGCGATGCACGGCGCTTCACCTCTAGATGCCTGTTTGATTAATGTAGCCGCGCGCCATGTAAGGTGTCGGCATCAACTTAAAAATGGACAAAAGCACAGTGGGACAAGCAGGTGGGAGACTACAAGTAAATAAAGGTGAAGCTAATGGAGCATGCTAATGTGTGCATTTATTAAGCCCGCCGCCGCCTCCTCTTGCTGGACCAATCTGCCACTTTGCACGGCTCCCCGGGTCCCCGAGGAGTGAGTCATTGCTCACTTTAAATAATGCACCTCATCTAGGGGCTCAAGTAGCTGCCGTATAGAGCCCTTCATCCTGATGACAAGTGGAATTGAGAGAGTCTGCTAGCCTCGGACGCTTCTTTTGAGGCTGCTGCTGGACTCTTGGGTCCGAGTTGTAGGCTACTTAAGGAGCAGGTAATCTGCTCCCTGCCTACACTTTACATTAAATGTGTGATCAGGCTCAGCGCTGTTGGCTGAGGGATGGAGAGCTTTCTCCGGACCAGTCTTAGCAGGAATGCTGTTGACATAACAGCAAAAAACTGACTGTGAGCTAAGAGACACAGGGAGGTGGGTGAGGTGGTTGTGCAGTGAGATGGTTAGGTCAGATGTTGATGCCGTAATTGGAGAGTCTGGAGTGGATGTCGGTGCCGGAAAGAGCATTTACCATGAAGCGGCTTTTAATTCAGATGCTCACGTAACATGTCTTTTTATTTAAAAAAAAAAAAGGTTTTCAAGAATGTCAAAAGAATTAAATGGAGCTGGAGTATCATTATTGAGGCTGTTAAGACAATTAACATTTTATAATTCGCATTTCAAGTATAGACAACCAGTTCCGCTGTCTATCATTTGCCATTTAAAGGGATGCTTTTATCCGAAAGCAGCACAGCGAGGGCGTACATTTATAGCATGGCTGTTTCTCAGTGGGAGCCACATCCATACCCGCCATGGTGCCGGTGTCATGCTGTATCTAGTGAACTGCACAGCGACGAGAGTCTGTCTTTTTTTTTACAGAAAGATAATGAGCAATCTCTGAACGCCAGGGAATGAAATGAGTGAGGATGAGAAAGAATAAGGGGATGTGGACAGTGGTATCTATGCAATATGAAATGTCCTGTATATTGAAGGATGATTCTGGTTTATTAAAACGTGGATATTATTTTGTAGTTATGGCCAACATTTCCAATAATTAATACCGATGTATTTTTATTATCTGGGAATGCGGAGACATCACTTAATAGACATCTGACGGGACAAGAAATCAATCAGAAAAGTTATAAACCAACTTCCAAAGTTAGCCAAACTCATTGGAAGAGAAAACAAAGGCAAAAGCTAATATTCTACTGTCTGTTTAAAGCAGACCATCGTCTTATTGTTGGGCGGCGAACTCTAGTGGCCGTAGTAATTATGACAGAAGCAAAGGAGAAAGTCAGGTGACTTCACTCACGTAACATTGGCCCACTCATACGTCACGTACATAACATACTTAACTTTCATACATAACCTAAGTTACGTCACAGACATACTTATTTTAACCCAAACCCAAACCACAATCTTTTCCTAAACCTAACCAATGTGTGCCTTTTGCTGGTACTCTCTGGCGGTCATACTGTATATGTTGTTTTGGGAGTCATTGACAAACAACCTATTTTGACGTATAGGTATGATGACGTGTTGGTTTTAAGGGTCCGTCACAGTTTAGAGATCCTCTACCTGGTTCAACAATGTTGAATTACCGTACATGCTGTAGTTGTGGTGGTCCAGTTGTCTTTGCATTGAGGAGTTATTCCCAACATATCGGATGCGCTCATTTCTTTCAGGCTGGAAAACACACATTTTTAAACAAGATAAAGTCCCTACAGCCACGCTAGCGGCTCTGTTAGCATGTACTCATAAACACAGCAGGACTTTGACCTAAATGTATGCTAACATTTTCTAATTAGCGCTAAATACAAAGCACTACTAATGGGAATGTTGTTAGTTTTGCAGGCAATTGGTCTTAAACCAAAATATTGGACATTTGGCCTGATGATGGTTAGCGCCCAGCAGCAGAGCTAAGCTTACGCCATTTAACCAGTTAAACGTCCACCTACAAAGAGCCATACAACAGTAAAACTAAATTATTTCTATTTTATTGTCATATTTAATGTCTCTACTGAAATTGCCTTTGTTGAACAATTTAAAATGATGCATACTATTATAACTATTTACTTACTTACTTATCTATTTATTCAACTTTTTTGCCCGGCCGTTTCCCAGAGGAGCATAACGTGAGCAATGGACATAAATGGAAGTTAAAGATTTAAATGAGGGCTATTTAAGTGTTTGTACTGGGAAGTTGATTTACCTAATTATCCTCTGATTTACAGACGTCTCTTTATACATCCATGGCCGCGGATTCATCGCCGTTTTTTGTCCAATATGGCGGCAGCGCCATCTAGCGGCTGTTGTCAAAAAAGGGACCAGAGTTTTGTCTCTTTGCTTCTATACACCTTGGTTAAAAACAGCAGCTAGGTGGCTCTCACACTATCAAGCTGATAATATCAGATAATCACAGATTATGGATCATGTTAGCGATATTTTAAAAATAAATAAATAAAGAACAGGCTTCATTAAGCATTTCACACTAACACACGTGTTTTTGTTCAGTTCTGCGGTTTACTAATGTATTGCACATATGCTTAAATTAAGAGTGCAGTTGTGCAGGAAACGCAATGCCCTGCAATTTCTAACATACCTGCAAAACAATGCATCCATCAAATCCATCCAAAGGCACAATTACAGTATTACATTAGTCATTCTGCTGACATGTCACCACATGTAAACGTAGGCAGTATCTTGTCTGTGCAGGACCACAACTTCTTTTTATTCGCAGTATTTTTTACAGTGTGTCTCATTCTCTCTGTGTGTGTGCCTGTGTGTGTGTGTGTGTTTGTCATTGTGTGTTTAGTGTCCAAACACTGGAAGGCTGTGAAATCCTCCTGGGTCCAGAGGTGACATACGGTCCCCCGGGCCTGGACCTCTTCTGCCCAGTGGCCATGACCATCGCTCACTGCGCCGAGGTGGACACCGAGAACTGGAACATCCAGCTCAAGAGGAAAACGCAGGACAGCAAATGGGAGGTGAGAGCTGCAGGTCCACACCTGTCAAGTAGAGTACAGCCCATCGAGATCTTTGCTCGGCTCAGACGTGGCGCTTCGCCCTCCTCCTTAGCTTTTTCCTCAATGGCTTTATTGTTTTTTTTGGGGGCTAAACAGGAATGATGGCAGAATACTGTTTACGGTTGCAGTACAAAGCCTGTTACACCTCACTAGACTAGACTATAAATGATATTAAAGTGCAGATTTTGTAGATAAAGTAAACACCAAAAAAAGACACAGTCACAGCTTATAAGTATATGTGCTATTGAGGTGCTGCTGAGATGTCACCATGTAGCATCACCATACTGAAGGCTGGAATCAGCAATGGCTCCATAAACAACAGTTTAGCTAATCCATTGTTCTTATAGTGAGTCAGTATTTAAATGGAACCTGTTTTCCACCTGTCTCACTTCAGATGAGATACAATGCTATAGCAGGACTAAGCATAGTTTACGGTGTTTCCTGCCAGGCAGTATGGGCAGCTAGATGTCATTTAACCAGCGAAAAGGCGTATGAATGCCACGATAATGTGCAAAGCATTTAACGTGCAATAACTTTCTTGATTCCCGCATGTCATTTGTACGCCATGTATCCTGTCCTGACTTACAATGTAAACACATCCACATATAAATGCTACGATAAGAGTGGCGTAGTATAAAAAGTGACAAAGCCGGGTGGAGATGTCGATGGGTCCAACAAACACATAACTTTTAACGTTGTTGTTTTTAACATGTTTGTCATGTGTTTTTAATTGACGTTTCTGACGCGTTTTCTTTAGTTGTGTTACGTTTTTTCCGTACGTCTTCTACTTGCTTATTTTAAGCCCAACCATGATGTTTTCCCTTACCCTAACTAAGTGGTTTTCTTGCCTAAACCTAACTGCGTATGTTTGCGTGGCGTACAAATGACACGCGAAAAGGCTAAAATGAGTACTTGTGACATGCAAAATTGTCTGTGTAATGTCGTGATATTTATACGCCTTCCTGTGAGACTGGGTTGCATTTAACATCAAGATTGGTTGCCATAGTTTCCTTTTATGTTGTTGTTTTTTCTACTATTCCATACAGTAACAGATTTCACTCAGCGTAGGACAGTGTGTTTTGTACGTGGACGTTTAAGACATGTTCCCTTGACATGAGGTTGTTGACTCTGTTATCTCCCTCTGTTTGCTGACCCTTTATATATACAGTATGTGCTTTATGTGGTAAAAGGTCCTGTTAGTCAGCATGGTATGTGTCAGGTGAGTTATGTGTGAGCCATAAAGGACTGTTGGGGCTTCGTGGGTGAGCTCATTGATCCAGCCTTGTGCTCTCTGTGGGTTCACAGAGTGACATAAGGCCACATGAAGGTAAGACTGCCGGTCCGGCAGGAGGGAAATAAAGAAACAATTACAGCGTGTAATGGCCAGGAAGAGGCATGGCTGCTGTCAGTCAGTGGGAGAGTGGTGGTGGGGGTTACAATGGGGGGGGATATAAGGGGCCGTTAGACAAGAGCAGTATCGATTAGTGGATCAGGAAAGACATGGCACGGTGAATTTAGATGTGAGGCAATCAGGAGGAGAGTCATGGAGATTGTTTCTCTGCTGACCACAACTCTCCATTTGCTTCCTCGGACATCTCCCAACCGCCCTCACACATTTTGCATCCACACACACACACACACCATCGATACCAAACACAACCAAGTGGTCCAACTCACACAGTATTTTCCATGTTGTGTTATCTTTGCTCTAATGCTTTGGAACAGGACACATTGTATTTTTCCAGCTCTTTGTGTGTGTGTGTGTTCCACAATGTCAGCTTTTGCTTTTTTTTTCCCCCTCCAGCGAAGAAGATTGTTTTTTACTGGTCTGGATGAAGTCCCAAGAGCTTAATCCCAAACCCATAGTCGTAACAAGCCCAGTCGCTGTCGTCACTTTGCATTATTTGCCTGTGTTTTTGAGCAGTAACCAGCAAGATGATAACAAGACAAGAGAAGGGAGGGGGGCGAGTAATGAAGAGAATATTCATCCAGGCGGTAATGTGAATGTAAATCTGACGTAAAGTTTTGGCAAGCCGAGCATGGGTCAGAATAATGAATACCACGAGTTTGCCTCTGGCTGTTGTGGTGGTTGTCAGCGCTTAAAAGAGCTTGTTATTTAGAGGAAGAACAGGCGGATTTGCCTGCTCTCCACATTGTCTGCTTTTGTCGTGAATAATGTTTTTCTACGGTGGAGATGACTGATATAAAGAATATTCAAGAGCTGCAGTGGCCTCTGCATGAGCCACTGTTTTACCACGAGCAAAGTTTGGTTTGGTACCCTTGAACTAAGATCCAAACCCCACGTTAAAAGTCTTTTAGTCCTGGTTGCAATTATCATATTGAATCGTAGGTGCCGACGTGTAAAATATGGCCTTACTTTAAAACACGTTGTCGACATGTTTTGATCTGATTATCTGAACTGAACCTGCTGAGAGAAGGTTTCCGTGCAGTAGGCTTGGGCGGTATTATGGTATAACAGGGTATTTAGAAATCCTGATGGTATGATTTTCAATAAATATATCCATAAATACAGATGTTCTGCTTTTCTATGATGCTGTATTGATGTGATGTATTGTAGCGCCACCAGAGTTCGGTATTGTGTAACAGAGTTCAGAAAGATGGCGACTGAGTGTTTTGGGTGTAGTCTCCTTCAAACTACAATCCGCACGTGTTTGTTTACTAGCAAGTCCGTGTGTTTTTTGGGGTGACGAGACAAAACAGGTTTTCAGCAGCCAGTATAATGCCAGTAACAATAAAATGTGTGCGTTTGAGAGAGAGAGAGAGAGAGAGAGAGAGAGAGAGAGAGAGGGATTGAGCAAGTATAACGTTATAACGTTAACCTGACACACCAGATGGTGACACAGAACCTGCGTAACTGTTTGGAAAAGGGCAGGCACTCTCAAAAAATACTGGGTGATTGGATGAACCATCTGTCACTCAAACTCTTGTCGAAGCCAATCTGGAGAAGAGAGAAACATCTTTTACATGAAGAAAAGCCTTCAGTGTCGTTCTTTGCTCTTCTGTCAATGTAGAAATACTCTAGTTCTGGTAGAACTGATGCTACTGCAGCATCTATACGCTAACCTCTTCAGGAGCCGCCGTTGTTGTTTAGAACCAACAGTCTCCGCGTCGTCACACACACCTAAACCACGGCCGTATAGCTGCTAGTAGCTCCTCACAGGACGCTGTTTTATCTGAACCGCTGTGGTTCAGACACAAACACATTATACTTGAAGCCTGACGAGATGGATTTTTTTGCATAATCTTGTGAAATCGCGAGAATCCAGCTGCCGTGCAAGGTCAAAATCTGTAAGCAACGGGACAAGATTTTGGTATCGGAAACGTTCTGATTTAGTCTGCGTAGTATTGACCAATCACAGGCTTTGGTTGAATGCAGGTAAACAGTCCGTGCGAAGAATAAAGGAGGTGGAACTCTTTGGTCACGATGATTTAGCTTTTTATTATCTTTGTTTGTCTGCATTCATAGCAGATATATCTGTTTATAGAGATCAGCCAAAATGTCGTCTGGACCTAAAACTCCTCAAGATTCTAATCGGACTGTAAACAATGAAGGAAGATGATCAATGAAAGAGGAAGTCTTGGCCAGTTATCTGATATCCTTATATCCGTTACACCCCAGAGGCTAAATCGTCGTCAGACCGACAGCTGATGGGTTCAGAGATTGAGCCCAAAGGCGCCGTACTTGGCTAACCCTCTCATACAGAACCCTTCTCAGTACGTAACTCACAGACATGACATTGTGTAAGTAGATGCCAGAAACAGAAGTTGCTCTCTTCCTTCATTTGTTCTATCTTTCACATTTCCATCTTTGTAAGATTAGAAACCTTGTTGACTCTCTTCAGGTCATTCAGTCAGAGATTAATGTTGTTTTGAAGGGGCTCTTTGGGCGACATCTTGTTTGCTCACCCAGGTGTCAGCACTTTCTGTCAGCTTGTATACTTTCTTCCTCCTTCCTTTGAGTTCTAGTTCATGTTTATCTAACCTCGCCTTTTATAAGCATTCTAGGTTTGCTATTGTGTGACAAAAAAGATTTCCTTTTCAGTGTAAAAGGGCAATTTCTCAAGATGTGCAAGTGTTGCGAATGAGGAGGGAGACCGAAGGGAAAGTGAATGAATGCGAGATTCACGTCGCTTTGAGATTTCACTCTAATATTAAAAGGGTGCAGAGATCCTCAGAGCTCCTTGGTTAGAAATAATGACTTACCATTGAGGTCTAACCTGAAGTTAGAGAGAGGGGGGTGACGATGCATAATACCTGCAAATGCACAGTGCCATTAAAATACCCTTATTCCAGCTGTCATTAGAATACACAGTACCCACAGAAGACTCCTCAGCCCCCTTCCAGACTCACTATATTGTTATTCAGTGCCATATTGCAGTGTGTTAAGCTGTGCTTATGAGGACGCGGAAAGCATAAGTATAAAAATGCATTAACATAAAGTATTCACAGAAGGAATCCGGACACCTGATATTGCCGTGGCTGAACACGGTGCTAACATTTCTCACATTACGTTTGCATCTCACTGAGCGACACAGTGCCTGATTATAATGTATGAGCTGATAAACTGTATTTGCCAACAGAAAATAAATCAGGGCCCAGTGTGTTGTTGTGTGTGTTTGAAAGGAAAAAAAAGAAGAAGAGATATACTGTGAGGTGAAAGGGACAGCTGTTGTTCTTGTATTACCATGTTGTCGCAAAAGACGTTAAGTCAATACACTATATAAAGAATTGTAGTTATGTGGTTATGTCAGTGTTGATGTGAGTGAACAGGCGGGACATGACGGCCGGTAACGTGACTTTAGATCGCCATACTGCCAGTTAACTTGTGATTATCTGTAAAGGGAATAAATATTCCCCCTCAGGCTGTGCTTAAGCATGCTGTTTGGTCTCTCAGCTCCTCATTAAATTGCATAATCACATGTAGTTCATGGATTTGATCCGCTTGCAAGGATGGGGCTCGTAACATACTGTAGTGCGTGACGATATTGTGAGACAGTTTGGATAATGACAGGGAGATATTTGAAGGTGGATTTGGTGCCTTTTCTCTGCCTGGTAAATCTCACCTTTTTGGCTCCTAAGTAGGGGAAAACAAATATTTACTCATCATACAGTAGATTACATAGCAGTTGCAGTTTTTTGTTGTTTGTATTTTCCTTGAAGTGAAGTTTGGGATCCTCTCTGGAATTGGTGACACATCATTCACGATTTCCGTTACGAAAATGAGCTCAACAGAGAGAACTTAAAACAGCGTTTGTTCGAATGAGCTGAGTCATTCGTTGCAAAAAACAACAACAGTCTTTTTTTCTAAAGGAAGGGGAAGGAAAGACAGGACATTATAAGATTCCTTCATTCCAGTTGGACATAATGTAGTGCTTCCTGGTTGCTGTTGTCATCTCATAAATAAAACAGTCTGTATTGTTCCTAATGACTATTTTGTGTTCTGCTATGTACTAAAACCATCACTCATGTAGGGAATGGTTTTCACATTCTCGGGAGACTGCTGACAACCTGTGTGGGCTTTTTGCTTTGTGATTTAAACCAGTGTTATGATACCAGTATTCAACAGCACTGAACCAGAACTCAATCCATAATACATTCTACTGTATTATACACAAGTTCATTTGCACATATTTCTAGTCATATCTATGTAGCTCTGGGCATGAATATTTAGTTCCACAGTGGGCTTCACAGCAGCAAAGTCTGTGTGGAAGGAAATGGATGAAAATGTATGTCTGATTATCGGTGGTTGAGCCCAGGTTTACATATTAATCAGGTGATTGTACTAATTTCCCTTTAAAGTGTAACTTCACCCCCAGGTCTGACCTACCCAATGTATGAATTTGTAAAATGCAAAAAAGTAGGCAAGTCTAACTCAGCTGCTAAATGAGTAAATGCAGGGTACAAAGATGATTATTGCTATGTTGAGAGGAACATCAGGGAGCTACCTATACTGTGTCTTCATGGGGACTATACCGCTGTGCTTTATTGCAGGAAGTGATGTCGGTGGAGGAGGAGTCCACTTCCTGTTACTGCCTGATGGACTCGACGAGCTGCCACCTGCTTCTGGACCAGCCGGGCTCGTACGCCCTGGTGGGCGAGCCCCTGACGCAGGCTGCCGTCAAGAGGCTGAAGCTGGCGGTGTTTGGGAGCGTGGAGGCCGGCTCCATGAGCTACAGCCTGCGGGTCTACTGTGTGGATGACACGCCACACGCCTTTCAGGTAATGGGGGACGGACACTAGATGTCCGGCTCATTGTCTTTTTTTTTTTGTTTATCCATCAAAGGTTGAGTCATGATTATTTCCAGCAGCACTGTTTTTTCACAGTTCTCCACTGTCTCATTTATTCCTAAAGAGGATGTGAGCAGTGGATTAAAAGAATAGTGCGATGGATTCGGTGGCATCTAGTGGTGTGGTTGCAGATTTGAGTCTCACCCTTCTCATTCCAAAACTGTGATAACGTGACCCTCCGAGTGTGTAAAACCGTGGTAACACCATTGGCCTCGCTCAGAGACCATCCATACCATAATAACACTACTTTAGGAGCAGCGGAAGTCAGGCGGCGGTTTGCGGTACCACGGTTTTGAACTCTGCGCCTCACGTCACGTTAGTTTCTCAAGTGTGTCGGAGAACTACGGTGGCCTTCAGGTAACGTAAAAACGTGAAAGGCTCTCTCTAGAGCCGGAGTTTGGTTTGTCCGTTCTGGGCTACTATAGAAACATGGAGGAGCAATATGGCGGACTTTGTGAAGAGGACCCACTCCCTATGTACAGTAGATATGAAGGGCTCATTCTAAGCTAACAGACACACTGTTTCAGGTGATTATACACTAATGGAAACATATTTATGAATATTATATTCCATTTCTGCTAATAGATCCACCGCAATCCTACACACTGGATCTTTGAGCCGAATCTGAGGTTATAAATTGATAATTAATGGGGCAAAAGCACATTTAATGACCGTCTGGTGTATTGAAATATGGCTGAGGTGGAACGTGTGCTTGTATAGACTACTCTCTCCAATGTTTCATATAATGGTTCTCTATACATGGTCAAGAATGCAAGAAGGCTAATACTATTTACTTCTTTTGCCAACGCTTGAGTTCATTTGTTTACCCTGAAATGACTTCTTCATTGTAGTTACTTCTTTGGCTGTACTTGCATGTATGTTCAGACATTAGCGTCATATTTCAAATTGTGTTCAGCCATTTTGCTAAAGAAGAGTGTGTCTGTAGTGATAGGTGCTTCCCTTTGTAATGCTGTGCACACTGCCTATAAAAAATAACTGACCTAAAAGTTTAATTTACACCCTCAGATATATTTTCAGGACAGATTTAGAGGACCAGTGTATGACCAGTAGGATTTTGGGGGATCTATTGGTAGAAATGGAATATAATATTAATAAGTATGTTTTCTTTAGTGTATGATCATCGTTGCATTTTTGTTACCTTAGAATAAGCCGTTTATATCTAAATATAAGCAGCTCCTTTTCAACGAGTCTGCCATATTTCTACAGTAGCCCAGAACAGCCAAACCAAACACTGGCTCCAGAGAGGGCCTTCCGTGTTTTTACGTTGAAGTGGCAGCTTGAATTTGGTGGCGTGAATGCAGCTGAAGGCCACCATAGGTTCTTCTACATGCTTGGAAAGGGAAGGGATGTTAGCAATGGATCAAATGACTATGTGACTGGTGGCACTTGTGGTGAAAAAACTTACCGAGAAATATCACCTGACTCAATGTTTTAGTTTTATGGCCGGCAACTTTACTTTTTTGGGTCATTCTCACGCCTCTCATGAGCCTTGTTTTTGCTGCTTTCAGCAAAAAGCTGTGATAACCCCACTGTACAGCCAGAACCAAAACAGCAGACAGGCAAAGTTAGCAGCTGGTAGACATACATCATAGTGGAGCTCTTGGCAGCTAAAGAGCCAGGTATCTCTATGAGGAAAACAAAACCTAAAAAGAGAGTGAATGTTGGACTGACATTAGTCAGGTGTCCAGACACAACACAACTCCAAATGAATGCTAATGCTGCTCTGTGTCTGCTGGATGTGTAAATTGGCAAACATACGATATGCTATATCAGCTTTATAAGCTGATAATATGTCAGTGTTGTGTCTGCAGCTTCTAGCGGCGCCCCCAGTTAGCCAGAAAATGACGCTGTATGCACTGAAATGACAGAAAAACACATTTTCTCACGTTTTATTTGACCAAGTTTTGAGATATCTGACTCTTAAACGGAATGGTGAATGGAATTTGGTTTGTGGCGCTCACCAACGTGATCTCATGGGAAAACGTATGAATAGCACGCCATTTTTAAGGTGTCGTGTCTACAAATTACGTTCCATTAATCTCCATTTTATTCAAATGGAGGCATAAATCTCAGAGGCAAATATCTCTAAATATTAGCAAATTAAAAAATAAACAATCTGCATGACTTGATATCAGGTAAGTGAGAAATGTGAACAGGTCATCGAAGTAAGACTGCGACGCTTGGAGCAACTTCTTTTGGTCTACAGTTGACCAATGAATGACTTTAATGTTAATATTGTGTTGTTTTTGGAGGTTTATTTGTTTGATTTAGAGAGAGAGAGAGAGAGAGCAATTCTTACTCATTTCCCTCAAGTCCAGAATTCAAACCGGAAAATTCAGCAGTCATTGTGCAACTGTGCATCACAGCTTTCAACTCTTTCACAAAATGTGAGGATGCACATTTTCACTTTAGCAGTTTCTACTCTATTAGTGTAGGTCCTGGCCTAGATTCAAGCTGAATATCTTGTGTGTATGTGGTTTTATCCTGGGCTGTCTGAGGCAGCAGGGACCTCAGCATGTGCTCTCTACCAGTTAAACCATGACAGTGATTGCAGATTCATTACCACTGAAACAATACTGCGAGCTGATAGTGGGGACTCTGTAACAGCCTGACAGATTCTCATCCAGAGGTTTTAATAGACTGAGACAAAGGTTGCCTACTGTAATCACTGCCATTCAAATGTTAACCAATCATTCTTTTTTTATCTTGTTTGACTTGATTATCCTTCAGCGACCTATAGGGTTTTTAAGCATTGAGATCTCATCAGCGAGCATCAGGGAAATCAAGCTTCCCGTCCTCCCCGGAGAGGCTAGACTAACAGAAGAGCTGAGCCGAGCTGAACAGAGCACCGCGATCCTCGTGACTGACTCTGCCTCCCGACCGCCTTTCTGTCATGTCGCAGCCGTCAGCGGCAGCTGGCTTTAAAATGCATTCTGGATTTGGTTTATGAATTTCCAGCCTGCCGAGCAGATGCCAGATTTTTGCACGTCCCTTGGGCTCCTGTCTGTTAGCACCACATCTCTGCTGTGTGTTTTCCAAGCTCGGGCACAATCACAGACTGGATTCTGGATCAACAGGAAGCCTGATGCAACACAAACACTTGTGTGAGGGAGACATTTTCTGCAGCTGAGACCAAGCAAGGTTATGACTGGCAGCTTTCTGATAAAGTCGGTGATATTGCACAATGCTTTTGTCTCTTTTAAAAGAGTACTTCCTCAACCAACCCTGTCTCCTACAAAATGATGTTCCCATGCAACTGAAATGCATTCTCAATTACGTTTCCAGGTATTTTCTCCTGAGTCACAGTCGCAGTTTTAAAGTTGTGGTTAGCAAACATCAACAGAACTACTTGGTTAGGTTTAGTAAAACATCATGGTTTGGTGTGAAATAAGTATTTTAAATTTATTTTGTCAAAAAACCGAGACCTCAAAAAACAAACGTAATCTGGGAGAAGGTACGTTTCCCTCGAAACGTAATTGACAATGCAGTTTTGTTGTTTGGGAACAGAATTTTTAGGAGACCAGGCTGATTCAACAGGTGAAATTTTCTGAATATTAATATCCAAATTGATGCACTTTTTTAAAGATTTCATCATCTTTTCATCTCCTTTTGAAATTAGCAGGTAAACAAACAGTTCAAGATTTTAAAATTACCAAAATAGTGTGAATTATTTTTTTTGTGTGTCAGCTGTAACAACAAAGTCAGGGAAAGTCTTGTTGCTTAGTGATGGGACAAAATAATTCCCCTCCACCAGCAAGTCCATTTCCAAGGTCGCAGCATTCAGTACTGGAGACACAATGGACACAAGCTTCCATCCATAGGCCTATTAGTATTCTGCTGGCAGACGTTACCTTCTATACTGTATATGCTGTTCACCTCAACCTTTAGCTTTCAGCCTTGGCAAAAGAACCATTTCTATAATGTCCTGAATTCTAACATCAACAAAAAAATAATCCGTTTTTTTTTTAATGGTTTTCATCACATTTTGTGATTCCACTATTCTTCCGGTTGGATTTTTCATTTTTGACATTGCAACGTTCGCTTGGGTGTAAAACATCATGTGCCATGTGTCAAAACAGCAGTTTGTGAAATAGTCACAAAATGTTATCTATTTGATTCGTGTACATAAACACAAATATCCCTTTTTTTTCGTGATGCTCAGCACAACTTCCAACAACGTATTTTTCCTATGATTGTCCAGCAACACGTGACGCGCATGTCAATTTTTGCTCCAGTCTTTTAAAAAAAAGATTACGTAGTTAGATTTAGGAATAGATCGACAGTCCGCATGAATCCCTTCTCCTCCAGTTTATGACTTTATAAACATCACTGTTTCTCCGGACTTTATTTGGCATATTCTGTGTGTTCTCTTCGGCCCAGATGTCAAGCGAACACCGGACTTCTGCAGACGTCCTGGTCAGTCCTCTCCCACTCATGTTAACCTGTCGTTTACCTGTGTCCATCTCAACAAATGCCCACACAGACAGCCTGCGTTTTGGTTTGCTTGGAAACGGTCCAAGACCACCTTCCGCAAGCGGCCACGGTCTGGTTGTTTTGGTCCGCATCAAAGTTTGATTACTGCGTTCACAACCACCCAAACAAGCCATACCAGAGGTTGAACCATACCAGAGTTCGATTAAAGTGGACTAAATTCCAAATTTCAAAGTTTTCTTTAAAAATGGCATTTGAAATGTTCATCAATATAAAAAAGGCTGGAGCTTCCCGGATGGTACTGTAGGTTTACATTTATGCTTTGGCCAACAGTTGTAATTCTCCAACATCCCTTGTGAGTGTGTTTTACATCAGTTTGTCATGACAGATGGCTCTGAATACTATGATACCCATGTGGCTCAGCACACAGTCATTGCTCTGGCAAACTGTCAAATGTACAGACTAAACTGGGTTGTGAGGAAGTAATCAAGCTGTCATTACTGCAGTGGGACCCCACAAATAAAATGATTTACTTTTTAACTGCTTTTGCTCAGAAATATGTCCAAGAGATCCTGAACAACCTGTAACATAGTCATCAAAATGCCATTAAAATGAAGGTATCTAAAAAGAAAACTGACGGGCGAATTCACAAAGAATGGATTGCAGCCGCTGATAACACCATGAATTGCGAATCATTTGCAGACGCTATCTGC